>NC_044269.1:0-600000 GCF_003957555.1 Calypte anna
CCTCCAGTCCCCTCCCATCTCCCATCTCAATCCCCTCCCAATCCTCCCAGTCCTTACCCCTTCCGCTTCCCAATCCCCTCCACTCCCCCTCCAGTTCCTTCAGTTCCCCAGTCCTCTCAGTCCCTCCTTATCCCCTTCCAGTCCCTCCCTGTCCCTCTCAGTTCCTAGCAGTCCCTCCCAGTCCCCTCCAAGTTCCTCCCAATTCCCTCCCAGTCCTCCCAGTCCCTCCCAGTCCTCCCAGTGTGGGAAAACAGTCTGCGGAGGCTTAAGGATTCATGTGCACATCAAGATGATTGTATGAAATCCTTTATTAACAACTTTGCACTCACTTTATATAGAGAAGCCTTGTTTACACCATCTTATCATGCAGGTGGCTTTGTATTCCAATTACACAAAACATTCTCATGGAACCTTCTTCTCACATAATTATTTTCCTCTTCTGTGCCAATTAAGTTATCTCTTTCCCATTAGCTCATTCTGAGAAAGCCTCTAACTAGGCCTCAATAACCATTAACCCAATGTGGCCTGAAGTAAGTCAGGATTGCTCACAACTGTATTTTTGAACTGTTTCCCCAACATATTCCCTTTTTTGTTTTTTGAGCAATTCTGACATTTCATTATGTAAGATAAGATGCTAATGATATATTGTCATAAACAGCATACTAATAATGCAAAAGCAATAACATACCAATAATGCAAAAACAATAATAACATATATACTAATACAAAAGCAATAATAACATACTAGTAATATAAACGCAATAATAACATAATAACTGATAAGCCTTGCCTAATTAAATCTGTAAGTCAACAAGCTAGTTGATGTATTTTATGATTTTTATCAATTTTTACCAAAGGCTTTTCCTTTGCAAAGGACATTTTTACCTCAGAGTCTGGCAGAGGACTCCCATCTGGCCGCTATTGTGCCACACAAATCTTCCACACTTTGGGACCGACTTGCTCTGCAGAAGCATTCTCATCCTCACTGGTCTCCTTTTCCTCAGAGCTGCTTCCAAAGCAAAGCAAAATATGACATCTCTGCCTGATCAAATCACCCCTCAAGTCAGTGGGAGGTATTTGTACAGTCTCACCTTCTTAGGCCTTCCTTGCAAGTCTCTTCTTCTGCTGTTCAAACATCAAGTGACAAGGTGAAATTTGATTTGGCATGCTAAAAATTAAACTGTACAGATGAACATTTCACATGGACAGCTCTACAGGTGACAGCAGAGTGAGACTTGGGGCAGCCAAGTCAACACCAGCAGGATGAAGGCATTTCCAATAGTGCTATCTTCTTTGGACTCTTACACCTAGCAGTTTAAGAAACACCTCTAAAGTGGAGAAAAAAAATCCTAGCATGAATATGTTTGATTAGGAACCAGTTAACAGAATGGTGATGGCCCAGCAAGAGAGGAAGTAGAGGGACCTCCAAGGTACTCATTGCACACATGAGGACACACCCAGGCAGAGATTTTACTAGTTCTTGTAGTGTGATGTGTAACATGATGCTAGAGACTGTGCCATCTGCTGCTCTATCCAGCTACAGACTATTTCAGAAAAGGGAAAGAAAATCAAACAGCAGAATCCAGATCAAAAGCTTGACCTCACACTCAGCCTGTTCCTGCAGCACAGCAAAGGGACTCTCAGGATGCAGGAACATGTGCTTTGTGGTGCCAGCCAGAGACTGCAGTATTAATGCCAGAAATGTCCCCTGGACCACTTTCTGCTCTCCATTTGCCACACAGTTCTGATAAAACAGAACTGAAGAGCCCAGAGAGAATATAACCTCCCACTGTAGGCTCTGAGAGGTAAAGCACAAGGCAACCTTTCATTATATAAATATACTGATTTTTCGAAAGATTCCTTTAGGGTTCTGTGGCCTCAAAAGCATAGACTGGATTTTAAAACCTCACAGAAGGAGCTAGGTGTTTGATCACAGGGCAACTGAATGTTGTGTCTGGAGGACAAGGTAACACAACAACCCTGCTAGTGGACATGGAGTCACAGCTGCCCTCACAGCTTGACAAAAAGCAGTGTAACAAATCAGCACATCCACAAATCTTCTTGTGCTGCTCCACCTGATGCTGAAGGCAACAGGAAACACACTCAGTGCTGACAGTACAAATCACCTCAAGAAAAGGCCTGGGTCCTTTTCCTCCTCAGCTCCTCCAGACTTAAAGATCCTACCTCCTCTCTCCACAGCAGCTGCATCCAACGTAGAGCCAAAAGCTTCTTCCCACAGGTGAGTGTTGAGGATAAAGACCTCATCTGGATCACCTGCAGGCTCTGCTGCTTCCTCCTCCTGAGCTTCACTCGCTGCCACTTGGTCACTAGGACTATAGAGAGAAAGAGAGGAAGCAGAGTTGGGAAAAAACAACCACTTCTTGGCAGGTAGCATTTAGCAGAAGAGTTAACAGCCACTTTTTATTCATCCTCCACACAGTCACCCCAATTCAGGTACTCCTAAGTACTTCTGAAGGGCAATACACACAGAACTTTCTGCAGGGCTGGTGCACACTTCAGTGATCCCTGCAGTCACCTTCATCCTAGAGATTGCACATCCCAAGGCAATAACTCCTGCCTGGTACACTGTTTCAGCCTCACTTTTAAAAAAGCACCCCTAACCACATCAGAGAAGGAACACCACAAATGCTCAAAAAGCCACGCTGATGACTGACCACTTCTTGGAATCAAAAAAGTTAAAAGGTTTATGTGGAATACCCAGGAATAACAGTGTAATCATCTGCCTGGCAGCCCATCAGTGTCTTTCTGGGAAGCATCAGCTTCCATCCTGAAGGAGAACTTTGATCCAATTAAGCTTTCCACCACCACCAGCAGGCCATCACGAGCTGGGTTCTGAAAGATCCAAGTATGCTATGAAATGGATCATTTTACACAGACACTGTCATTATTTTCATACTTGCTTGCTCTCAGAAGAAGCCTTTTCCCCATTACTCTCTAAGGAACAAAAGAAAAAGCAGGTTCCCTTAAAAGCAACAATAAAAGGGGAGAGGGAGTCAAAACAGCTGCGTGGTCGAAGGTACCACATGGACAACACTTCAGGGCACATGAGGCTGCTGTGCAGCAGTTTCTAGAACTGAGGCACTGCTGGCCAGGCTCATGACACATCTCCCCTCCAGACAATGCCTCCTCGACATCCTCATCAAGGCAGAAAGTACTTCCCTGAGGTACCACAGCAGCCAAGCACAGACTGCTTCCACAAGTCCACACAGAAACAGCTCCTTCCATGTGCCCCCCTGCTTTTGTTCAGAGCACATTCCCACGCCTCTCAGCAACCCAACAGAAAGAAAACTAAAGGCACCCCTTGGGATAAACCCTTATTACCTTTGATCCTGGTCTCCAGCTGCTTTTTTCCACAGAAACTCAGCTATCTCTGCCTGGCCTTTAGAGACAGCAAGACTGAGGGGGGTAAAGGCCTCCTGAAAGGACAGACAAATCCATCGAGTTGAGAACCAAAGTCAAAAACCAGTCTTTGACAGAAATATTGCTGCCTCTTTCTGAAACAACTTCCTGAAGAAAGAGGAAAAATTTACCTTGTTCTCGGCATCAAGACTGGGCATGACGCCGGAGTAGCAGCTGCACTACACTGACATCACAGAAAAGGACTGCCAGGTGGAGGGCTGTGTTGCCAGACACGTCAGTCAGATTGGGGTCTGCACCTCTCTGCAGCAGCAGAGCCACACAGGATTCTTGGTTGAACTGCACTGTCTCAGAAGACACAAGGAAAGGAAAGACTTGCAAAGGTTGCATTTCACTCCACCACAGCTCGCTCAACTTCTGACCACTGGCAAAGGAGAGCACCCTCAAGGATCAGCTGAGAGATGCCTCTTCCACTCCAAATCCAACAGGCGTCTTGCCACACAGCTCTGAGGACAGAGTCCTGCCAGACACCTCTCCCTTCATGCACACTCAAGAAGCTCCTCTGCTCTTCCAAGAGCAGAACTTCCCTCACTCACCATCATCAGGGGTGTTCTCCCGAGATTGTCAGCAGGATCCAATTGGCAGTGCTGCCTTAGGAGAAAGTTGGCGACGCCTGCGTGGCCGTTTGTACAGGCCAGGTGGAGAGGTGTCCTAAGAATGAAACAGGGGAGCTTAACACTGACAGACAACAAAAAAACCAAAGCTGGGACACCACCCAGCCCAGGGAACCCTGCCTAGACCCTGCTGCTGCTGCTGCAATCCAGCAGGGAGGGCAGGGCCAAGCAGCAGCCCAGCACCTCCAGGAGCACTGGCGCCCACCCAGCAGCTCCCAGCACTGGAAAGCTCTCAAGTTCCCCTTCCCAGCTGACAGGGCACATCTTGCTTTGCAAGCAAAGGGGATCCCACACAAACCCTGCAGGGGGGATGCTCCTGCATGCCACCTGAGGTGTCCCAGCAGCGGCCCACAGCCCCTCACCGATTCTGTCTGTCGAGGTGGTTTGAAGCCCCAAATCTTGATCAGCCAGCGCCAGCGCCTCAGCCAGGCAGGTTGGCAGAGGCAGCCGCGTGATGCAGCTTGCTCAGCTGTTTCTGATGGGTGCCAGCAGCAGCAGCAGCGCAGGGCTGCCCAGGAGTGCTGCCAGAGGGTGGCACCCGAGAGTTCTTCCTGAAGAGCCCCATCCCGGGAGCTCTGCGGATTGCGGTGCGGTCACATCCGCCCCGGAGCCGGGATGGGGAAGGGAAGGGGGGAAGGGAGGAAGGGGGCAAGGGGAGCCAGGGTCGGTTCAGGACAAGGGACGGGCAAAGGCAGGGACAGGGCAGGTAGGAGAGAGGCAGGGACGAGGCAGGAGCAAGGAGCAATCCAAGGCCAAGAAGCAGGAGCAGCACGAGAGGCGGAGCCCAGCGGAGCCCAGCGCAGGAGGTGCCACTGCGAAAGCGTCACCACCAATGGCAGCGCCGACACCAACCGCACAGCCGGCACCAACGGCAGCGCCGCTCCCGGGAGGCACGGGGACACCGCGTGCGCAGGGCTGAACCACCTCGGGGAGGGGCGGGGGGGGGAGCAGGGGCCGAAGGAAAGGAAAAGGCTCCTTTCATCCTTAAACTTGGCACTGCTTGCAGCCTCAGCCTTCACTCAGTGCCACTACAGGGTGACAATGGTCCTTTAAGGAGCTGAGAGAAACTGAGGAACTCTCCCCCACCTCTACGAGTCCTACAAAGTTGAATATTCTTCTCCTGGAGAGGCTTTGTCATCGATTTGGCCCAAATATATGGACCCCCAAGACACAGACCCCCATGGGTCAGAGCTTGACCTTCCCGTGCCTTGGGGCTGAGGTGGTCACCAAGGGCTGCTCATTAATCAGGGCAGGTGCTCAACAGCTCCTGGGGGTCAGGGAGGTGGGGGGACAAGTCTGAGCCCTCAAAGTGACACAACTGGGGCTGGGAGGAGCTGCCAGGGTCATCTCCAGGACCTGGGTTAAAACCAAAGGTGAGACTTGGCTCTACCCAAACTGGACACTGTGCAGGAGGATTCCCTGGAATGTGCTGGAGGAACCTTGAAGGTCATCGAGTCCCATGAGCAGGAACACCTCCCACCAGCCCAGCTTGCTCCAAGTCCCACCCAGCCTGCCCTTCAACACTTCCAGCATCCACAGCTTCTCCAGGAAACCTCTTCCAGGCTCTCACCAGCCTCACTTCCTTAAGCTCTCCTCTCACTCTCTCCTCTGCATGACATTTCTGAACTTGTTTTGTGCTTGGAAACTTTTTTCAAA
Organism: Calypte anna; assembly: GCF_003957555.1. NCBI lineage: Eukaryota > Metazoa > Chordata > Aves > Apodiformes > Trochilidae > Calypte > Calypte anna. The sequence goes on from NC_044269.1 coordinate 5,709, forward strand.
AGCCAAGACCTGTCCACTGGCATGGGGTGTCCATGCCCCAGGGGGATCACAGCCTTGAAACTCTTCAGGCTGCATTTGAACTCACCTGAACCAGCCATCCCCATGCTTCCACAGAGATGTTCCCAGAGACATTGACCTCTCGGAGGCCTTGCTCAGGTCCAGCTAAGGGATGTTGGGTACTCTCCCCTTCTCTACTGATGTTGGGACCTTTTTGTAGAAGCCCACAAGATTTTTCAGGCCTGATTTGCCCTTGGTGAAGCCATGTTGATTATACCCAGTCAGCTTATACCCAGTCAGCTCCTCATTATTCTGCTGCTTTAGCAGTGCCTCTAGGAGGATCTGCTCTGGGATCTTACTGGGCACAGAGGTGGCACTGACTGGCCTGGACTTCCCTGGATTTTCCTTATTTCCATTTTTGCAAATGGGGGTTATGTTTCCCCTTTTCCAGTCACTGGGGACTTTATCAAACTGCCATGACTTGTGGAAATTTTGGCAACCACATCTGCCAGTTCCCTCAGCACCCATGGGTGTATCCTAATGGGTCCCATGGACTTGAAGAGGCCACCTTGACCACCCCCAGCATCTCTATCCTCTGGTATCCTCTGGAGCCTCCAGCCCCTGGGCAGATTCAGGACTGTGGGATAATGTCCTGACAGAGGGATTTTAAAAGTTTTAAAGACCAAACTGACTCCAAAACTCATCAGGAGGAAAACTGGGCAGTCTCCTGTCAACTCCCATGACAATTGTGCTTTTTGCCTGGGGCTCCCATGATATCTCAAGAGCAGAATGCCTGTCCTGGAATATCTTCTTCCAGTTAAAGGCAGAATTTTCCCTCTTAATTTCAAGGAGAACTTGGAATTCAATCTTCCCTTTAGTCTGAAATCTTTCAGCAATTCCATTTCTAGCTTCACCTTCCCTGTTAGAAAGCTGCTGAATGAACAAGTTTAATGCAGATTTCTACTCTGCTTTCCATTCCTTTTTCCACCCCAGTGTCACTGGATCTGTAGGCTTGACTGTTCGCTGAACCCTCACTCTACCCCTAATAGGGTTTTAGGGTTGGAGGCACCTGTCCAGCCCATGGGATGCCCATGTTGGAATTCTGTTGAATGAGCAAGTTTAATACAGAACTCTACTCTACATTCCATGCCTTTTGTTCCACCCCAGTGTCACTGGAGCTGTCAGCATTCTGGTTCACAAAACCCTAAAACTAACCCTAACCCACCCTAACACTAACCCCTAACCCTGACCCCAAAAAGGCACAAAAGCTGCTTTCCTACTCTGCCAGTGGCCAGCAGGATACAGCAGGAAAAAATTACAATCTCAGACATCAAGCAGCACCTTAGAAAATACAGATCCAGAATCTTCCTCAGTGCAAGTTAACACACAGGAAATGAACTACAACATTTCTCTCACCAGTACTGGCTTTTGCTGCTGTCCCAGGGAACCTTTTTTTGGGTCTTTGCTGCTGGCCAAGAGCAAGAACAGATTTATTGGAACACTTGGGAATTGCAGTTTTTTCCTCTTTGCTGCTGCATTCCCTCTCCTGCTTCTCCTCATCTTCTTCTTCGTTTTATGATTCCTCCTGAAAGAGATCAAAGAAAACAGCTGGAAAGAGCAGAAACAAGCAGCTGCTTTATCATCCACTGACTGCTTTAAAAAGACTGTGTCTGCCTAAAGAAGAAGGAAGACTTTCTTGAGCTCTCTTGTACAAGGCCTTCCATCTTCCCAAGGAAATCTGTAGCAGCACAAAGAAATGCCTGAGGTCCTGAATCTCACCCCTCAGGAGCACTTCAGCCCAGCTGCCTTTCAGTTACACCAAGATCCCAGCAGCTCCTGGATCTTCCTCCTACCCTCCCTAGCCCCACCACAGAAACCTCCCTGTCTTTCACAGAAAGTACCTCAGTAATCCTCTGGATTGCCAGGAAGCTGAACATGAGACAGCAGTGTGCCCAGGTGGCCAAGAAGGCCAATGGCATCCTGGGCTGGCTCAGGAACAGCGTAGCCAGCAGGTCCAGGGAAGGGATTCTGCCTCTGTGCTCAGCCCTGGTGAGGCCACAGCTTGAGTCCTGTGTCCAGTTCTGGGCCCCTCAGCTCAGGAAGGAGATTGAGGTGCTGGAGCAGGTCCAGAGAAGAGCAAGGAGGCTGTGAAGGGATCCAGCAGAACTGCTGTGAGGAAGGGCTGAGGGAGCTGGGGGTGTTGAGGCTGGAGAAGAGGAGGCTCAGGGGAGACCTCATCACTCTCTCCAACTCCCTGAAAGGAGGTTGGAGCCGGGGGGGGCTGGGCTCTTTTCCCAGGCAACTCTCAGCAAGACAAGAGGGCAGGGTCTCAAGTTGTGCCAGGGGAGGTTTAGGTTGGAGATGAGAAAGAATTTCTTTCTGGAGAGGGTGATCAGCCATTGGAATGGGCTGCCCAGGGAAGTAGTGGATTCTCCGTGTCTGGAGATATTTCAGAAGAGCCTGGATGTGGCACTGAGTGCCATGGGCTGGGAACCACGGGGGGAGTGGATCAAGGGTTTGATCTTGATGATCTCTGAGGTCCCTTCCAACCCAGTCAATTCTGTGATTCTATGATTCTATGAAATCAGCCAGGCTCCCACTACAAGCTTGAGTCACTGAAAACTGGAGCCAGGACAGGAAAAAATCTCATGTAGGGAACAAAGCTTCCCCCACAGAGGAAAAAGCAGAAGTTGGATGAGCTCAGCTCTTTCCCATCTCCAGGTTTTGCTCTGCAGAGGTGATGGTTGGCAGAGCTGGGAGGGGGAATTGGCACAGAATTGGCATCTGGGCTGCCAGGACCCCACTCAGCCAGGGGCAGCAGGGCTGGGGCAGCAGCAGAGATGTCCCTGGGTTCATTTTTAGGTGTCCTACTGCAGCAGGCTGCTATTCCCAGGAGATTCCTAGAACAGGAGAAAAATGCGGAGGGCTGGAGGCGGCAGCTGGGGAGGAAGCAGCTAAAAAGTGGAAGGAAGGAAAAAGTATCCTGCAGCCACCAAAACACTCTCTGGGCAGTGGAATTATTCTGGACAATGCAAGGGACTGGATATTCCCTAACTGGATATTCCCTAACAGTCATGGGATGAGAGGGAGAAGGAAAAATTTAATCTGCCTGCCTAGGAGGAAGGTTCAGACCAATCTCTTCTTCCAAGGAAGGGACAGAGCCTTCTCCCTGCAGCCAGCTTATCCCCAGCCCCACACACAGGGGGATCCAGGAAAAGGAGGAGCTGAACTCAATCCCTCCTCTCTTTCTTCCTAGAGATCCAGCCACTTGGAACATTCATCCCAAGTTTTGATGGTGCCCACTAGGCTTGGCCACTCTGAGGAGGTGACAAGCAAGGAAAGGGGGGTTCCCAGCCAGGAGTGGCAATGCCTTTGGCCCAGAGAGTGGCTCAGCAAGAGTCCCACCCTCTGGAAAGCTGTTACCAGCAATCCTCTCAGCCTCTCCATGTCCTTCAGAGCTTCAGAGCCACCTTGGTAATGAGAAAGCACCCAAGACATCCCCCTCACAGCAGAGGACCTCATGCAGAAGGCTTCACCCCAGCAAATGCACTTCAGAGAGATGATGTTGCTCACTTGAGGAGACAGCACAGGGCTAGAAGAGGCTCCCACAAGCCTTAAGCATCCTTCCCTCTCCAATCACTGCATTTCCCAGCTGCCAGGGCTGCCCATCCCATCCCTCCCAGAGAGGTGGAAGGAAAGCTGAGCTCACAGCTTGGCATCAGAGCTCCTGATCTGGGAACTGGAGAGCCAGAAAGCTCAGGAGCTGGGGATGCAGCCTGGCTCATGTCTGCAGAGCCCTGGGGCTGCAGTAACTCTGCCAGATTTCCACTGAAGGCTCCCACCCCTTCCCTGAGCTCCCCAGGGGGCCAGGTCAGACCTGGTTCACAACCACTTATCTCCATAGGTGGGTAAAAGGAACATGTATCTCCCTGTAAAATACCATATAGTGGGATGAATAATTTCTTATTAGAAAAAAAATGAGAGGCCAGGTCCAGGGTGAGGTCAGGATCTCCAGGGGCATCATCTCCTGAAGGTTGGTGAACCAATACCCTGGAGTATTCTGCCCAGAGCATGAGGAACCACAGCAGCAAGTTACTAGAAGTCACAGGACAACCAAGAAAATTAAAGTCACTTTTGCTAAGGCTTCACCTCACAAAAATTCCCTGCCTCTCCTTCCTCAGAAAAAGGCTCAGGATAATCCCAACCCTCCCCACCAGCTCCTTTCTGCTTCCAGGCAGAGGTGCTGCTGAGAATCACTGGGAGGAATTGTTCAGCAAAGGCTTTGAACAGGATCCATCCAGAAGAGGTTTGTGTTTCCTGAATGGAAAGGAAACCCCTTTACACGGGCTGGGTTGGAGAGTCAATGGCCAAATTGTTCCCTTCAGACCTTATTTTCTTTGGACCTGGAGCCTACCCCACGAGACATCTGGCACAGAGCTCAGAGGACACAGTTTGCTTTGGCACTGGCCAGGGTTTGGAGCTGCCAGTGTTTGAAACAGGATTTTTATGAATTGAGCAGTCTCCCTCTCTTCTGTAATGCTTCAAATTAAGGCTTCCACATATGCCTTTAATAGAGATTCCCTAAGACACTTATTGCATGTTAAATAAACATCACTCAGGGAAACAGAACACCCTCCTTGAGGGATTAACAAATACACAATTCAGGCAGGCTGCTGCAGCTGTTAAACCTCAAATATGACTTCAATGGCATCATCAGTCACTTTATTAAGATAAAAATTGTCTATTAATGCTCATATTAAATGACTGGTGCCTTTACACTGCCACGACACAGCCTGCAGCAGGGGGATTCCTTCTCCATCTCCAGAGGTGACCTGACAGGAGCTGCTCCCTGCCCACCACTCCAAATAAAACTTCCAGACAGAAGCTAGAAGAGGATGACCTGTTTTTTGTTTTGTTTTTTTTTTTTATAATGAAAGAGGTCCTGAAACATGTAAATTAATCCAAAGAGCCCAGATAACCTGGGCACCCAGCACTCCACTCTGAAGCCACCCTGGCGGGAGAATGAAGGTGGCAATTTCCACCCTGCACCACCCAGAAGAGTCTCAAGTTGTGCAGAGTCCCAGTTTCAGGACCAAACACATCTGTCCAGGCTGATTTTCTGTGGTGAGATAGAGCAGATGTTCCAGCATGGGCTACCAAGGGGCTCAGCAGCAGCCTCAGCACCCAAAGCCAAAGCTGTGTTGTAACACTTGGCCTCCTGAACAGAGAGATTCCCAGATTTTTCCTCATGGTTATTACTTTAAAAGCCTAAAAGAGAGAAAGCAAAAGTGCATTCCTTGCCTCCTCATCATTTTAATTGGGAGAATTTCATCCCTAAGTGGGAAATGGGATTGACCTCATCCCAAAAGGGACAGGGAGGAATGAATTATCACTGCCCTGGATGGGAGCTCAAGGATTCAGCCTATTAGCACAGGCAGCCTCCCATTTGTTAGGCTGTAAAATAACCCACTGCCAAGGCCCATAATGGGCTGCAGGTTTAGATATTGATTAATTGTTCAAGTATCTCCAAAATGTACTATGTTAAAAGGGAAATGACCTCATGTTTCCTTTGAGACTCTTCATCTTCCTCCTACTCCAAGAATTTCCACAGCATTCCCTGCCCCCATCCCCCAACCCTTTGCCAGAGCTCAGTTCACTCCCTACAGCAATGCCAACCAAACTCAGCTCAAAAAAACCCAAAAAACCAACCCAAAGACAACCAACCCAAGCAGACCCCTTAACCTGTTCACCTCTCTCTCAAAATTGGCACTGAAGTTAAAAAAAAAGAGAGATTCAAGCCAAAAGGTTTGCAAAGTCTGACCTCTGTGGTTCAGGTCACTTCATTACTGCACGTGGTGTAGTTTGAACACAGAAAATATGAGAGAAAGGACAAAGCTTTGCTGCCCTTTTAAAAGGTTTTCCACAGGATGCACTCTCTGTAGAGGCCACAGGAAACTGAGACCTTCCCTAGGGATGCATCCCCAGGGATATCCAGAGGTTGGGTTTAGTTCCTTCTCTCCTGTTCTGAAGGAAATGCATCAGGAGCACAGAAGGCTCTGGAGGGAGATGAAGCATCACCCCAGCAGGGAAAAGGAGGCAGGTGCCAAATTCCAGCTGCTTGGCTCGGAGTGGGATCTCACCAGGAGAGAAACACTGAACCCTGCTGCAAGCCTGGAGCTCCAGAGAAGACATTTGGCAAGCCCAGCAACCATGACAACCCCTCAGAAATGAGTACCAAGCAACTAAAATGACTCCTGGAGACCTCTGTACCCCCCAGAGGGCTCCCCAACCTCACTCAGGAACATAACCCCATCCAGAGACAGCCCAAACCCCATACAAACCCCACACAAACCCCATACAAACCCCATACCTCCTCCTGGCACATGCAAAGATCTTCCAAATTTCATAGTTCTGAGTCACAATCTTCCCCATTACCCATCCCACAGGGCCGAATGCCCAGCAGCCACCTCTGGGCACTTGGCTGCCAAAGTGCTGAGGGAAAAAAAAAATGGGAAAGGCAGGAAAATGAGCAAGTTGGGTGCCAAAAGCCAGAGCTGAAGGAAAGCCATCATTTCGTGCAGAGTTTCCTCCATCTCCAATAGCAGGAATGTTTCCAAATTCCCTTCTCATTGTTATTCACTGTACACACCAGGTAAGAAGCTTCCATCTCCAGTGGGCAACTTTATGCCCACATGGCATAAAGTTTATGGCTGCACTTTATGCTCTGTGCACAGTGCATAAAATTAGGAATGAAATTAAAACTCCTCAGATCCCAGCACTAACATTGATGGAGAAGCAAGCAAAAGGCATTGAATAAAGCAGCACCTCAAACAAACAGCTCCCAGAAAAGGAAGTTTTTCCCCTTCTCTTTCACTGCCCTCATCTTGGCTCTGTCTTTCCAGCACTCTGGGCAGCTGGGGATGATGCTGTCCTCAGTCTGTTCAGCCAGCTGCAAAATAAAAATAAGATAAATACTCAAATAAAAGTTTCAGTGCTCCAAGACAACCACTTGTTAACCACTCTTACGTGCTTCTCTTTCAAGGAGAGGAAGGGGCTTCTGGCTCCCTGCTCACCCAAGGAATGGCTGGAGGAGCTAAAAGCAGAAATTAAGCAGGGAAAACCTTTTATAAGTTCCTTAGCTCTTAGCCCCCCCAGCTAAAGCTTTTTTTTTTTTTTTTTTTTTTTTTTTTTGCTTTCTCTAAGTGAAGATTTTCTTCAAAACCAAACCACACATCCCTTTGTCTCCTCTCCCATCAGCATCCCCCCCACTCCACTTCCCAGAGTTTAATTCCACAGAACTCTACCCGCTGCCCACACCTTTATCCCCCCACCCCAACCCAAAGAGCATTTATACTTTAGCATTACTTACTTTCAACCTTTATTTTCCTGCAGGTTGCCCAGCCCAGGATCCTGAGGGCAGCACAGGGTCTCCTAGAGCCAAAGAAATGGGGTCCCAGGCAAGGTCTCCAAAATTCAGCTCCTGCAAACAATTCCCTGACTCAGAGCATCTCCCCTTGTCCCCAGCTCCCCAGGAAGAGCTGAAGAAGCTTTCATAGAATCACACAATGGGTTGGGTTGGAAGGGACCTCAGAGATCATCAAGTCCAACCCTTGATCCACTCTCCCCGTGGTTCCCAGCCCATGGCACTCAGTGCCACATTCAGGCTCTTCTGAAATATCTCCAGACACGGAGAATCCACTACTTCCCTGGGCAGCCCATTCCAATGACTGATCACCCTCTCCAGAAAGAAATTCTTTCTAATCTCCAACCTAAACCTCCCCTGGCACAACTTGAGACCGTGCCCTCATCTTGCTGAGAGTTGCCTGGGAAAAGAGCCCAGCCCCCCCCTGGCTCCAACCTCCTTTCAGGGAGTTGGAGAGAGTGATGAGGTCTCCCCTGAGCCTCCTCTTCTCCAGCCTCAACACCCCCAGCTCCCTCAGCCCTTCCTCACAGCAATTCTGCTGGAACCCTTCACAGCCTCCTTGCTCTTCTCTGGACCTGCTCCAGCACCTCAATCTCCTTCCTGAGCTGAGGGGCCCAGAACTGGACACAGGACTCAAGCTGTGGCCTCACCAGGGCTGAGCACAGAGGCAGAATCCCTTCCCTGGACCTGCTGGCTACGCTGTTCCTGAGCCAGCCCAGGATGCCATTGGCCTTCTTGGCCACCTGGGCACACTGCTGTCTCATGTTCAGCTTCCTGGCAATCCAAACTCCAAGGTCCCTCTCTGTATGGCTGCTCTCAGCCACTCTGTGCCCAGCCTGGAGCTCCCCATAGGGTTGTTGTGGCCAAAGTGCAGGACTCAGCACTTGGCTGTGAGTGGCACTTTCTCCCCATCAGAGATGTTTTTCCTCCTCCTCCTCCTGATTTATTCCCCTCTGATTCCAGCCCTGCCTGTGCAAAACGCCAGTGGGTTGATGCTCAGCAAAATATTTCAGTATTGGTTAATTTTTTTTAATTTTAGGGGGGGGTGTCACTTTAATATATGTCCTGAATAAACAGGCTTTCAAAAGGAGAATTTTATGATTTTTTTTTCACTCATCTTGAAGACTGATGATTGGTGTAGGGAGCAGGAGAGGTCCTCACAGGAGTTTAGATCCTGAGCTGGGAGGAATTTTCTCTTATAGAATATAAGAGAAATATATAGAATATAAATATATTAAATATAGAATATATAGAGAATATAGAATATAAATCACACTGGGAATAGAATATAAAGCACACTGGGAAGAGCTCCCCTGAAATATTGAATGGAATGGCAAACCAAATCTTTAATTTCTGGTTTAATTCTTGGCTTTGCCTCATGCCCAGGATGGAGTTTGAGGAGCTTAATTTTTAATATTTTTCTCTTTTATTCTAGCTGAGGGTTTTCCCAGGGATGGCTTCCTTGGGCGAGGGCTGTGTCAGCAGCAGCTTGGGCTGTGATGCTGAAGTAATTCTTAAAATATCCTCTGCTAAACTGGGCATGATGGGTTTGGGGTCATTTTCCATGAAGGATGAGGGGCATCAGGCCTTGGACACAGAGCCTGCAGAGAAAGGGGTAAAGAAATGAGGAAATATAAATATTTCAAATGTGGCTCTGCATGGGACAAACCTTGGAGGGAGCCCAATGGTCCAGCAGGGAGATGATCCCAGAAATATTTAGGGTGGAAGTGGTGAAGGGGGGGTTGTGGTAGGGAAAGAACTTCTGAAAAAGGGAGCTTTGGTCTTTGTTTTTTTTTTCTTTGGAAGTTGCTTCCTGGTTTGTCTGAAATGAGCAGTTTGGGGGGGCTCTTTTTGTGTCTGTTTTGTGGTTTGGTTGGTTGGGTTTTGGTTTTGTTTTTTTTTTTTTGGTTGGTTGGTTGGGTTTTGGGTTTGGTTTTTTTTTTTTTTTTTGGTTGGTTGGGTTTTGTATTTTTTTTGGTTGGTTTGTTGGAGGTTTTTTTTGGTTGGTTGGGTTTTGGGTTTGGTTTGGGTTTTTTGGTTGGTTGGGTTTTGGGTTTGGGTCTGTTGTTTTTTTTTTTGGTTGGTTGGGGGTTTTTTTGTTGTTTCTGCTGGAGCTCGGGGGGAATAAAAGCCTGAATTGGGCTGCTGGCCACCAGCAAACCCTTGTGCTTGGACCTTTATCCTGAGGATGGACCTTTCCAGGCTGATCCTGAGGCTGCTGCCTGCCCTTTCCTCCATCCAGCTCTGCCCACATTTCTTTCCCTTCCCTGCCCTCTTCCATTTCCCTCTTTGCTCCTTCTGGGATCTGCCCCTTCCCTGCTCCCCTGGACCAACCCCAGAGGCCCTGGTTCCTTGGCCAAGAGGGACATATCATGGGACCTGAGCTTGGGGACCTGCCTTTGGATTGATTTTTTTTCCTCATCTTTTGATTTATTTTCTTTATCCTTTCTTTTTTCTTTATCCTTATACTTTCTTTTTTTTCTTTAAGGATAAAGAAAAAAGAAAGCATAACCTTATATATCTTTATATGTATTTCTTTTTCCTTTATCCTTATATTTTCTTTTTCCTTTATCCTTATATATTTTCTTTTTCCTTTATCCTTATATTTTCTTTTTCCTTTATCCTTATATTTTTTCCTTTATCCTTATTTCCTTTTTGTCTTTACCCTTATTTTTTCTTTTGTCTTTACCCTTATTTTGTCTTTACCCTTATTTTTTTCTTTTTGTCTTTACCCTTATATTTTCTTTTTTTTATTTTTTTATTTTTTTCCCTGCATGCAGGTGCTTGGGGTGGGCATTTTGTCCCCAGCATCTCCTGGGTGACATCCACCAGTGTTTAGGGAAATGTTTTGGGGGGGGGGATGTGTCTTGGGGGTGGCTAATAGCAAACTGGGACTCTGGAATTAAACCATTAATGTGTGTTTTGGTTTTGGGGTTTTATTTTTGTGTGTGTGTTTTTATTTGGTTGTTTTTGTTGGGTTTTCATCAATTTTGATGCTGGAAATTAAATGTGGGGTTGTTTTCTAGTTACCAGCATCAGAATTTCAGAAGAAAAAAGGTGAGGAGAGCCTGTGTGGTGGGTGCTGGGGTTTGGGGGTATCTCCTGTAGGATTTCAGGTGGGAAGCAGCTCAAGAACTGCTCAGGTTGATGCTGTTTCAATCCTGGATCTTCCTGGACCCTGAAAATATGGGAGGAGCTCCATGGAGGTGTGGAATTTGAAATTTGAGGGTTGGGATCTGTGCTGCAGGTTTGCTGGCTCAGAAATCCTTCCAGAGCAGCTCAGAAAAACCCAGTGAGTCAGAATCTTAGAAAATATCCCAGTTTATTAGAGCATCTTCATAGAGAGTTTTACAAAAAAAACAATTTATTTACAGGCAAAAGGGGGGGGGGTAACTAAGCTCAGCACAAGTGTGCTCTTTGTGGGCAAGGAATGGGCTACATAGAAAAAAACCACAATAAAATAAAATCAATACATTCACAAGTCACAGGGTTGTGTTTGTTTTGGGATTTTTTCTTTTTTGAGAAAAAAGCTTTTTTTTTTTTCCCAGCAGAGCTAACATTTGTTGGGGAGAAGCTCCAGGGATGGCATCAGTGCAGGGCAGGGGATGTCCCTGAGCTCAGCACCAGCTCCTGGAGCCTTAAGGGCACTTTTGGGTGATGCCAATGGGTGTAGAGCTGGGAGCTGGGCACCCACCCCCTGGCTCTGCAGCTGCCACCACCTTTCTCTTTCAGCTCCACACTCTTGGACTTGGTGACACTGGACAGAGATGAGGGTGTGGAATGTCAGAAAAAAATGGTAAAAAGGCTAAAAACTCCTTTCCCCTTCCCCTTCCCCCCTATTGCTCCTCAATAGCAGAGAAAGGGGCGTGGATGGCGGTCTGAAAACAAATTAAAAATTTAGGAAGATGTTTTTTAGCTTGTCCAATAGTTTCCCTGATACACCAAGTGTTTATCTTATCTTTTTTTCTACATGAATTACAAAAAATGAAGCTTTCCATCCTCTATCTTGGCTGGGGGGCTGCTCACCCAGGTTGGTCGCATCCCCTTGGCGGCGCGTGAAGCCCTTTCCCAGTTGGAGACCCAGGAGCTCTGGGTGGGAGGGTCCCAGGGGGGGTTTGCAACGAGGTAGAGGGAGGATTCAAGTTCCCAGTGGAGGTGTCTGTGCTCCTAGAGCCCTGTCTGCTGCTGGAGCCAGGGCCTGAGGCTGGTGAGACGGCTGTAGACACCGGGTTTGTTCCTTTGGGCACAGCCATCGCCCCAGCTGACCACCCCGGCCAGGAACATCCTTGTGCTGGGCTCCACACTCACCAGAGGACCCCCAGAATCACCCTGCAACGAAGAGTGGCATTAAGCAACAATGCTGGATTCTGTCCAATTGCTTATTAATTAGTCATTAATTAATCTCAAAAAAAAAAAAAGGAACTGAGCGGTTAAGGCAGCTGTCAATGCAATTCCCTCACTCAACCCAATGGACCCAACCACTTGATCAATTAATTAATTATGGCACTCACAGCCTGCAGCTTAGCTCATTATTCTGGCATTAATAATTCCCTAATTAGGGTGCTCAGTAACGAAGTAGAAGGTGGGGGTGCTGTTCTAGTACCTCATGAGAGCATTTTGTTTGTAAGTTGGTTTGTAAGCACAACACGGATTCTCAGCAAATTCTGAGTCTGTTCTACAGTGATTCTCAGCAACTTGCTCAGCAATTTTTGAGTCTAAGGCTTGCACTGATGTGCAGCAAATTTTGATTTTAAGTTCTACATCAGTGCTCAGCAAATTTTGACTCCAAGTTCTACACTGGTGCTCAGCATTTCTGCATTTGTGCACAGCAAGTTTGAGTCTGAGTTCTACATTGATTCTCATCAGTTTTGGAGCTTAGGTCCTGCACTGGTGTGCAGCAATATTTGATTCTAAGTTCTGCCTTTTTTGAGTCTAATTTTTGAGTCTAAATTCTACATTGATTCTCAGCAACTTTTAAGTTCTACATCAATGCTCAGCAATTTTTGACTCCAAGTTCTACACTGATGCTCAATGTTTCTGCATTTGTGCACAGCAAGTTTGAGTCTAAATTCTACATTGATTCTCATCAATTTTGGAGCTTGGGTCCTACACAGGTGTGCAGCAATATTTGATTCTAAGTTATTCCTTAGACTCAAAATCTGCTGAGGATCAAGTTCTGCATTGATTCTCAGCAACTTTTAAGTTCCACATCAATGCTCAGCAATTTTTGATTCCAAGTTTTACACTGGTGCTCAGCATTTGTACACAGCAAGTTTGAGTCTAAATTCTACATTGATTCTCATCAATTTTTGAGCTTGGGTCCTGCACTGGTGTGCAGCAATATTTGATTCTAAGTTCTGCCTTCATTCTCAGAAATTTTTGAGTCTAAATTCTACATTGATTCTCATCAATTTTTGAGCCTGAATCCCACACTGGTGTGCAGCAATATTTGATTCTAAGTTCTGCCTTGATCCTCAGCAAATTTTGAGTCTAAATTCTACACTGATTCTCAGCAACTTTTAAGTTCCACATCAGTGCTCAGCAATTCTTGACTCCAAGTCCTGCGTTGGTTCTCATCAAGTCCTGCATCACCCCTACCTAGGGCAGCAGTCACCAGAGGAACGAGCTAAACCACCAAACTCCCCCAGTAAAGCTCTCAAGTGAGTGTGTTGTGTTGTTCATTTATCTGCTGAGCAGATCTGGAGTCCCAGTCCCACCTTGGTCCCCTGCATGGACCCACAGTCCCACATCACTCCCCCCGGCAGCTCACGTCCATCCCTTGGTTCCACCTGTGGGTGTGAAGTGGTGTGAGGTGTGCAGGGTGTGAGGTGTACAGGGTGTGAGTCCAAACACCCAAAAGCAAAGGGCTGAGATTGTCCTGAGCCCTGAAGGACCCTGCCCACCCCTCCCTCCTTGTTGTCTCTGCTGCCCTCTCCTACCTGGCAGGCATCCACGCCGCCACTCAGGATGCCCACGCACATCATCCGTGGGGTCAGTTGGTCAGTCAGGAGCTCGTTGCAGACAGTTTGGTTGATGAGTCGGATTTCTGCCTTCTGCAGGATGGGGGCTCCAGTGCCTGAGAGGAGGAGGAAGAAAAAGGTGGAAGGAAAAACACAGGGTGGGTTTTTTTCAGCAGTTTCCCTCCCCCAAGGGCTTCGTTTGGGCTCGGAATGACTGAGTAATTGCCAGGTAAATCCCTGCTGCAGCAATTTGCTTTTCCTGCAGGCATTAAATCATGGAATCATAGAACCAGAGGATGTCAGGGATTGGAAGGGACCTCTGGAAATCATCCAGGGCAGGGGACACAGGAACACATCCAGGTGGGGTTGGAAAGTCTCCAGCACCTCCCTGGACAGCCTGGGCCAGGGCTCCCTCACCCTCCCAGGCAAGAAGTTTCTCCTCAAGTTGAGGTGGAACTTCCTATGTTCTAGTTTAAACCCATTATTCCTTGTCCTGTTACTGGGCACCACTGAGAAGAGTGACCCCTTCCTCTTGCCACCCACCCCTCAGATTGTCATGGGCATTCATCAGATCCCCAGCATATTAATGGGGAAATCTATGCCAGGGAAGCTCACAGAATCACAGAAAGTGAGGGGTTGAAAGGGACCATTGAAAAGATCATTGAATCCAACCCCCTGCCAGAGCAGGGTCACCTATAGGTGGGCTTTGAATGTCTCCAGAGAAGGAGACTCCACAACCTCCTTGGGCAGCTTGTCCAGGGCTCTGTCACCCTCACAGCAAAAAAATTTTTCCTGTGTTTATATGAAACCTCCTCTGCTCAGGTTTATATCCATTGCCTCTTGTCCTATCATAACAGAGAAGAGCCTGGCACTCCCTCATTTGATTTCAGTGTCAAGGCAAGCTAATACATTCAAATACATGTAAATAAATTTAAATTGTGTCCACCCAGCCCCCCTTTCTCCCTAAACCCCCTCAGGAAATCACCCCAGCACTCACCCCCTTCCACGGTCGCTCCCCAGCCGGTCACCCACAGGTCCTTGCCCACGGGGAAGGTGTGGGTGACATCAGGCAGGCAGATGGGTTGGACAACAGAGGAGAAGGTGACGGGGGTCTGGAGCTCCATGACAGCAATGTCATAGTCATAGGTGTAGTCGTTGAAGTGGGGGTGGGAGATGATGCGTTTGATCTTCCGCATTTGAACGTTGGGGCCATCCAGGTGGCCCTGGTCAGTCAGACCCAGATAGGCTGTCCAGAGACTGGGGTCTGCATACCTGCAGGAGCCAGGAAACACAGAGCAGGGTGAGGCCCCATATCCCAAAAACATCCCACCTCCCAGCCTTCAACATTTTCCTACAAAAACTGAAGGTTTCTCCCCTTCCCAGGGAGGGGGGGGTCCTGCCCGCCAGCAGACAGTTCCTGCTCCCAGCTACCTGATGCCCTGGAGCTGCAGGAAGCAATGTGCTGCTGACACCAGCCAGCTCTCTGAGATGAGGGAGGCCCCACAGATGTGGCCCTGGCCCTTGACGTGCAGGCTGACCTGCCAGGGCCATTCTCCCACATCCGAATTCTGGCCCCCGACGATCCGTGACTTCCTGACATAGGAACGCAGCCCGCAGTCTGGGGAAGGGGAAAGGAAAAAGAGGGGGCATTTGGTTACTCCTCTTCCCAGACAGCTTCTTCACCTTTTCTACCTCTGATAACATCTTCCACAGCATAAAAGCCTAAGCAGCTGTGTCAGGAAGAGCTGGGGCCATCAGCACAAACACTGAATATTTGCGGTGCAGAACAAGCCCTCCCGGGCAGCACAGGAACTCCACACACAGCTGGGTGGATCTTCTGGAGGTTCTCTCTCAAGTAATTTACAAAATTTACCTCCAGCAAACCATCACATTTCCCCCTTATCTTTATTGCCCAGCGTGGCTGGACAGTGATGCAAAAGCTTTCCAGAAAATTCAGCCATTTGACCTCAAAACTGACCTCAGGCAGCGGGGAAAATTACAAGCTCCTAAATGCATGACCTTGAACAAACACCACAACTGAGTGTTTCTCAGCCCAGAAACTGTACCCCCCCTTTTTCCCCAGGGCACTCACTGCAGTTTTCCTCATCTGAGTTGTCCTCACAGTCCTGCTCCCCATCACACTCCGGGTTCTGTTTGCTGATGCAGCGCCCGTCCCGACATTTGTAGGTGTGTTCCTTGCAGGTCACTGCTGGGGGGACATCCTTCCCTGCAGGGAAAAGGGAGAAGGCTTAACCCAGGAGGTCTGGGGATGTCATGCTGCTGAAGAGCTCTTCACCTCTTCAGCCCTCCCCCAGGATGTTTTAAAAATGCCTGCCAAGGTGCCCAGCTGGGAGGAAATGGGTTAAAAAAAAAGAAAATAATAAAAATCACAGAATAGGATTAAGGAACGGTTTGGGTTGGAAGGGACCCTGAAGATCATCCAGTTCCAACCTACACAGGCAGGGACACCTCCCACAAGACCAGGTTGCTCCAAGCTCCATCCAATCTGGTCGTGAACATTTACAGGGATGGGGCAGCCACAACCCCTCTGGACAACCTGCACCATATATTTATATTTATGTGTATATATATATATATAGCACCTATCACCATATTGATAAACTTCCTTTGGAACCAGAGGTAAGAACAGGTGTCAGCCTGGTAGCACCTCAGCACTTCTTTTTATAAAAAAAAACAAAAAACCCACAAGACAGCTGCCTGGCTACTGTTTAACACTGCTACTCCACCAGGGCTGGAAGGAGACCTATTGTGAATGGCAGCAGTTTGCACTGTGACCTCTCCAGCTGGGCTGCAGACCAGTTCAGGGGGCTCAGTGGGACAGGAGAGCTCAGACCCATCACCCCTCAAAACATCCCAGCAGCAGAGAGCTCCTACGAGACAGCAAGGAAACTGCATGCAAAAAATCACCAGACAAACAAGTGCCACTGAAGAATTTCTTCCTAACACCCAACCAGCCTTAATCTCCCCTCTTCCAGCTTGAAACCATCCCTCCCCTTGTCCTGTCACTTACAGACCCTTGTGAAAAGCCCCTCCCCAGCTTTCCCTGCAGGTCCAACCCCCCCATCCTCACCGGGGCTGCAGGTGCCCTCATCGGTCCCGTCCCCGCAGTCGTCCTGCCCGTCACACTCCTGGCTGCTGGGGATGCACTTCCCATTGTTGCACTTGAAGCTGCCAGCTGAACAGCCTGGGGACACAGCACCCTTCAGGGACAGCAGGACACAAATCCCACCCCCAAACCAAGATGCACAAAACCTCTGCAGATACAACACCAACACCCATCTCCCAACACCCCCTGTCTCTTCTTCTCCACACACCGGGTTCTTCAGCCCTTTCTTTCCCCCCAAACCACTTTTCCTACAACCCCTTGGCCTTGCTCCAGCCCTCTCTGCCCACCAGATGAGGCACTCACTGCACTGCAGCTCGTCACTGTTGTCCCCACAGTCGTTGACATTGTCACAGACCCAGAACTTGGGCTTGCACCATCCGTTCTGGCAGCGGAACTGCTGCTCGGTGCAGGCTGGAAAAGCAGAACCAGAAATCAGGGCACAGAACTGCAAAGGTACCTGGGGAGTCACCAGGGGGAAACCCAGGCACCTCTCATTGAATCACAGAGTCATTAAGGCTGGAGAAGATGGCTGAGGTCAGAACATCCAACCCCCACCCCAAAGCATCTCCCTGAGTCCTGCATACACACTGGGTTTTGAACACCTCCAGGGAGGGTGACTCCACCTGGGCAGCCTGTTCCAATGCCTGACCACTCTTTCCATGAATAAAGTTCTCCCAGTATCCAGTCTGAATTTCCTAAAATCCAGTTTTCTACTATCCGATCCAGTTTCTTACAATCTAATCTGAGATTTTAGGTGTCACCTGAGACCATTTCCTCTCATTCTGTCACTGGCTACATGGGAGGAGAGACCAACCCCAACCTCACACCACCTCCTTTCAGATTTGTAGAGAGCAATAAGCTCTCCCTTCAGCCTCCTCTTCTCCAAGCCCAATTCCCTCAGCTTCTCCTTATGGGATTTCTACTCCAGACCCTTCCCTGCCTTGCCCTGGACAAGCTCCTGCAACTCAAAGTCCTCCTTGTCATGAGGGGCCCAAAACTTAGCCCAGGATTCACATCCAAGGTGTGCAAGCACAAAGGGGAAGGAGTGCACCAAAAAAAACCCCACAGCAGCTTGGGGCCATGCACACCAAATCAGAATTTATTTCATCTGTAGCACAATATTTCCACTGCTCTGGAGAAGAAAACTCCCTGAGAGCAGCAAAGTCTCTGTGGTAGGTAAGGGAGGGTAGCACACATGTCCTCAGAACACAGCCCTGGGAATCAGACCCCAAACCAGGGGATCCCCTCTTCTCTGATTAACCCTGGACAAGAACATGACCCCCAGGACAGCTCTGCTAATCCTAGAGAAAAACAAACGGAACATCTCCTGTGGATCTCACCTCTTTTCCAGATGTGCCCCAGTTCAGTACCAAACCACCTCCCCTTGATACCACCCAAACCCAGGAGGACTGCATGGAAAAACACACTCCCTACTGGGAGGGACTGGGAAGGGGAGCAGATCCCACTGGGAGAGGACTGGATGAGTTAAACCCACACTGGGCAAGGACCTCAAAGGGATCACAACACCAAGCACCAGGGGCAGTGACAGCAGGGACAGCACAGAGGACACCAGGACACAGCTCCCCCAGCCCCCCAGAGGCAGCATGGCCCTTCCTGTGATATTAAAAGAAAAAAAAAAAAGACAAATAAGAGCAACTTACTGCAGGACCTCTCATCACTGCCATCCACACAGTCCAGCCACCCATCACAGCGCATCCTCCTGTCAATGCAGCGCCCAGTGTTGCAGGTGAACTTCCCAGGGCAGGCTGAGAGGAGGGGAAAAAGGGATAAAAAATCCACATGAACCTTCCAGCTGTCCCCTCTCTGTCATTTCCCCAAAGCACACAACCTTCCCTGAGCCTGCTGACAGTATCCAGTGCTAAAAAACCTTTTTTTTTTTTTTTTGGGTGGAACCAAACACAAGGAGGCTGAGCAGGAAAATAAAGGTTTCAGCTCATGGTCTGAGTTCCGCATTGGTGCACAGCAATATTTGATTCTAATTTCTGTATCATGCTCAGCAGTTCTTGATTCTAAGTTCTCTGCTGGTGCACAGCAACTTTTGATCCTAAATCCTGCATTGATGTGCAGCAGTTTTGGAGTTTAAGTTCTACACTGGTGTGCAGCAAGTTTTGAATCTATGTTCTACACTGATCCTCAGCAATTTTTCATTCATTGGTGTGCAGCAAGGTTTGATTCTAAGCTTTGTATTATGTTCAGCAAGTTTTGGTGCTCCTGTTGATGAACTTCCTAGGGCAGGCTGAGAGGAGGGGGAAAAGGGATAAAAAACCTTCCAGCTGTCCCCTCTGTCATTTCCCCAAAGCACATAACCTTCCCTGAGCCTGCTGACAGCATCCAGTGCTAAAAATTTTTTTTTTTTCTTTTCTTTTTTTTTTTTTTTTCTGTGGAGGAATATGACGAAGCTGGGCTGGAAAATAAAAGTTTCAACTCACGATCGCTGGAGTCGTAGGAGAGGTACTCAGCAGAGAAGCCTGTGTCTGTGTAGGACTGGTCTGAGAAGAACTTGACCTCTATTTTGTTGGTTGAACTGGCCACCACAAACTGGGAACGTTCCCCACAGTACCTGCAGGCAGAGAGAGCAAAAAAAAAAAAAAAACAATGAACAGAGTGTTGTAAATCAGCCCTGAGCAAACCTTCCTCCATCCTTCAGCTCCCCCTTGGCACTAAGGGTCAGCTCAAACACCCAGAGAGCTCCAGGGGCAGGAAAACCAAGAGATCCCAGCAAAACCTGCTGGAGTTTTGCTGCCATTGGCAGAAGGTTTGAACCAGCTGCAAACACCAAAGTTTGATCATGAAAATGATCAGGAGCAAGAGCATCCAAACCCCTTCCTGGCAGAGGGATTTCTGATCTCAGACCAACCCTGGGCCTGGGTTTGTGCAGCCTCTGGAGCTGCAGGATCCCATCCTTCAAGAACCTTGAAGGTCATCCCATACTTCAAGAACCAACCAAGAGCCACAGACACAGCTCCTGGCTCTGAAACCCTTTGAGGACAAAAGGTTGTGTAACAGCAACCAAGAAACGTAACAGTAAATTCATCCCAGCCCAGGATGCAATTAACCCTAAGGAATGCAGAATGGATTCTTCAAGCAAAAAGCCCATGAGATGTTTCTGCCTTTCTGCAGCATCTGGGGGGGAGATACCTCTGGGATACCTCTCACCACAGGGTGCTGAGGGACCACAGCAGCTCTCCAGAACACCCTCCTGCTTCTCCCCATCCCAAAAAAACTGCATCACACTTGTCCCCCAGCAAATTTAAAGGAAAGCAGAAGGTGCTGAAAACTCAGCTCAGCCCCTCCACTGCCACCCACCTGGTGCTGTTGATCTGCACATAGTCCTTGGTGCAGGAGGTGATGGGGATCCCAGGCTCCAGCACAAAGAAGGTGTTGAAACGAACCTTCACGTTCTTCTGAGAGGGAACCTGGAAAAGGGAGCAGAGTCAGGGGCAAGACTGGGGTTTTGGAGCACAGAAAATGGGAATTGGCTCAGTGGGGAGGACAGAAGGGAACTGGAAAAGGAAAAGTCCAGGAGAAAAAGAAACACCCTCCTGAAAAGGCTGGGAGGTTCACGGTGACATTTAGAAGGCTGCTTGCCTTGCTGAGCCCAGGATCCCAGACCCAGCAGGGACACAGAGATGTGAAGTCAGACCTGCTGTCCCCCACCACCCATTTTCGCCAGCAAGCCACTGCCTTGCCCCAAATCCCAGGTGCTCTTCTGCTTTTTCTCCAAAGCCACAGTTCCTGGGGGCTGTGGTTAAGTCTCACACAAGGCTCAGTCCTCTCCCAGCACCTTCTGCATTGGGCACCAGCTCCTGAAGCCACCCTGCAGCTCTGCCAGACTTTGGCAGCATCTGCCCCGAGACCACAGCTTCAGGAAATTAATTTCAGAGTTTAATTAAGGCAAAGAGAGGACCCAGTCTCACCTCGATGTTCCAGACACAGTCCATGAGTGGAGGGTAATGTGCTGGGTAAAAGGGAGTGGTGAAGCTGCCACTCTCTCCTTTCAGGGTCCCACCACAGGCTAGAAGAGAAGCAAGAAGATGAGAGGGGGTTAGAGATGTAAAGACAAGGTGGTTTTTCCCAGGTTGAGCTGTCTATCACCCCAGGCAGGAAGGGAGGAAGATGCAACAGCCTCTAACGAGGTTAAGGCAACCTCCAGAGAGAGAAGCTCAGCTCCAACACTTGGAGAAAACCCAGGAGGATCAATTAGGTGCTTCCTGCATTCATCAAGCTCCATGGCTAATCCAACATAATTCTTCTTTTGCCTTCCTCAGGGGACATCATTACAGCAGCCAAAGAGCACCAGGAGCCAGGGAAGCTCCAAGAGCTGAGATGTCACCTGCTTCCAGGTCTCCTGGCCTTGGAAATGTTCCTGGTGAGTGACCCCAGCTAGGGCTGGAGGTGGGGAAGAATAGGACCAAGATCTCTGCTCACCTGTCACCTTTGGGAGCTGGAAGAACTCTGCCTTAAAGCCAGGGAACCTCCCCTCCTTGTTGGTAACCAAAGTGACAAGCATGACGTTCTGGGAGGACAGGAAGGTCAGGTTGTAGGAAGGGGCATAATTCCCACAGAGCCTGGGAAGGAAAGGACAAAATCCATCAGGCACAACTCCCAGGAGAACCTCAAGCAGCAGAGCTCAGCTCAGAGCAGGGACAGGAGCTCAGGAACCATCAGGACCCCTCAGGGTCACCCTGCCAGCTCGGTGTCACCTCCTGGGGACACTCACCTGACCAAAGCGTGGGGCTCCACGGGGCTCAGGGAGTTGTAGACCTTGATGTAGTCACTGTCATCTCTGCACTCCTCCAGCTCCAGGGTCCTGAAGGTCAGGCTGATGATGGAGTTGGCATCTGCCCTCAGTGCCCAGTAGCAGAGGGCATTGTTGGGGTAGGGGCTGTTGGGGAAGCCTGGGGTGGTGAAACTGGTGACCTCCCCTTCCTTGGCATGGAGGGCAAACATGCAGCTATCTGCCAGGGAGAGCAGGGAGGAGTCAACAAAAAGGTTCTGCCCTGCCTTTCCCTGAGCTCTCCAGTGCATCCTTGCTTATCAGCTTCCATCTGCACTGGGAAGTGTTCCTGGCCATGGCAGGGGGGTTGGCACCAGCTCATCTTTTCCAACCCAACCCATTCTATGATTCAGTGACACCCAGGGCACCCACAAGGCCTTTTGCCACATCTGGTGGAGCCCAAACCAGCTCCAAACAGCAGAGGGAGGTCTGCAGAGCATCTTCCCCACCCCACAAGGGAAGTCACCAACCCAAAGAAGACAGAAGAACAACTCCACTTACAGTCCCGGGCTGAGTTAGCTATGCTGGGGTCAGCAGCTGCAGGAGAAAAGAGAGATGCTGTCACCTTCGGGCTGTGGAAAATCCCTGGGCAGAAAGCTGGAGGTGTCCCTGGGATGGGCACTGATTTTTTGTGGGTCCCTCCCCGGGGAGTGACCAAACTCCCCCTGTGCAGGAGGGAAGATTCCTCTCCATCCCTCTCCAGATAGCCCTGGGGGAGAGCCAGTTCTTCACACTCACCCTTCAAATCATCACCAAAGGCCCCCACGGGAGGGCTGGGAGTGGCAGCTGACCCAGAGAAACGTGTGTCCCCATCTCTCCAGCCAAATGTCCCCCCCCCAAAAAAAAAAAACCAAACCCAGGCAGAGCCAGCACTCACGGAAAGCCACCACCGACTCCACCTTCAGCATGGGGTTGCGCAGACGGGGGTTCCACCTCTGGACCAGGCTCTGCTTGTCTGCCATGGCCCTGTCCAGGCTCTCCTCCCGGTATTTGGGGACGAGGAACTCCGACCAGTAGTAGGCAATGACACTGCCCTCGCTGCAGGAGGAGGGAGGTGCTGGGGTGAGAGCAAGGAGAGGCACAGGAGGGGCTGCGACTTCCACCCCAAGGATGGGCAGAGGAAAGGCAGAGCCTCAAGGACCAACTCAAGCAAACTGCACCCAGCAAAGGTCCCTGCCAGCCTTCCAGGGAGGATTTTTCCAGGCTGCCAGGTGCCTCCCCTTGTGGTTCCTAAGTTTTGACTGCACCATAATATGATTTGCACATAGTGATGAGGGTTGGCAGAAAAGGATGGGCATTTTCAGGTCGCTTTTCACTGCCCTGTGTCACTCAAGGTGGCTTAGGAGGTGCCTCCATCCCCAGCAGCCTGGGAACAGGGGTCTGTGGTTCTGTGATACCCCAGCATCACCCTCCTGCTCCCTGGATAGGGCTCAGACAGCACCCAGCACCCACCTGAATGCAGTGATCACTGTCTCCTTGTGGTAAGGGCCAATATCTGGGTGATTCCGGTAGATTTCCTCCACCTAAAAAGGTTTAAAGAAGGGTTTCAGGAGTGAGGAGGGGGGAAAGGCTAAAGATAAGAGAGACCTTTAACCCTACTATGAAAAAATCAGGCAGAATGCTGCCTCAGCTCCCACCTCTGCCTCCGCTGTTGACATTGGGATTTTCCCTGGCACCCACACTTCTGGGAGATGCTGTGGCACTGGGATGGAGCTCTGACACCAAGACTCATCTTCAAGGCACCTATCCCAATGCCTCACCTCATCCCAAGGCAGGCTCCCTGCACCCACCCCAAGGGAGCCAGAAAGCTCCCAAAAATCCTATATTCAAAGCCCTTGGCCCTTGGCCTCAGGGCAAACCAGTCCTGGTGGCAGGAGGGCTCCAAGACACCTCTTACCGTGCTCTTCACCTTCTTGGCCAGCATGAGGAACTCTGGTGAGCTGGAGTTCTCATAAGCATCAAGGAAATCCCAATTCAGAACCCTCAGGTGGCCATTGAAAACCTTCTGGACAGGGGCGTTCCTGTCTGGAAGGCAAAATTCCAGAGTCAGAAAGGATTCCCAGAGCATAACAAAGCTTTTCCCTGGTGGATGTGCTCCCAGGGTGCTGCCCTACACCCCACCACCCTACTCACATTTGAAGTGCCAAACCAGGAGCCCAGTGAGAAGGGAGATGAGCAGGAACACAAGGATCAGGACAGAGATGACCACCCGCCTCCTGGGACCCCTCTTCTCCATCTTCTTGGAGTTCATGGCAGGGAGGAACTCCACCCCTTCCTCCAGGTGGTTCATGTCCTAGGAGAGGGGAGGAAGCAGGATGGTGGGAAGGCTCTTTCCCAAAGCTTGGGTTGGAGAGGTGGTACCAAAGAACCTCCCCGTGGCAACTCCCCAGCACCAAGAGCCACAGCCACTCCATGGCAGGACAAACCTTGAAGGACAAACCTTGAAGCCTTTTGCTTTGCTTTTCCACACCCCCCTGATTACTTTCTGGACCTCACACATGGTGATCAACTCAAATAAATTCAAGGGTGAGGTCACACACCCCCAACCCCCATGAGCCTCGGAGGTCCCAAGCTCAAAACCTCCAAGATCTCTGCCTGCTGGCAGGTGAAACTGCAGAAAATTCACTCCTGCAAAGCCCTGCCTGGGTGACAGCTGTGTCACCTGCAGCTCCTGGGGCACAACATGCTAGAAACAGCATTCCTGTAAAATAAAATAAAAAAGAAACCCAGCTACTTCTCTGTTTTGAACGTGCACAGCTCTCTGGATGTCTCGCAGGCCACCACAATGCTCCTGTATTTCTCCTTGGGATTCCACAGCACCAATAAAAAAAATAAATAACAGAAAAAAACCACCCTCAGATGAACATCCCTGAAGCCCATGACCAGCCAGGCTCTCAGGACAAGATGTCCTGGTATGTGCTGAAGGGCCAGAAAAAAGGATCCAAACCCAAACTAGCAGCTGGATAGTGCCAGGAGGCCAGACCACAAATTCTGCTTCCTTCTTGTGCATCCCTTGGGGGTAAGAAGGGCTTTGCTGGCTGCAACCTGCCCAAACCATGAGGACACCACAACAGAAAGTATCAAATGGCACAAATTTCCTGGCCTCAACCCCATTCCTGTGTTCTGGGAGGAGGAACATCATCCCTGCAAACATGATGCTGCCAGTCCTCTGACACTGACGCACACCTGGGCTGAACTGATGCAAACCACAAGGGTGATTGAGGGTCACCAGCCCCTAAAAATCAGGAAAAAAAAACCCAGCAAAAGGCATTCCGCTGACAAAGAGAGCTCCAAGACCCCCCCACTCTCCTGCAGACCCAAGTGATGAGCTCCCCTCACCCTCTTTTGTCTCCCAAGGGAGACTCTCACTATTCCCCAACTCCTTTTGCCCTTTTCTTCACCCAACCTCCCTCCTCCCACCCTGCACACCTCACCTAAGCCTCTCCTCCCCATGGTATTTGCCTGAGGCCCTTTACAAAAGAAGGGGACCTGGCAGGGGAAAGCACCTTACCCTACATTTTTGCAGAGGATTCTGAAGCTTTATCCTCTGCAAACACCAGAAAACCACTGGGACCAGAACAGTTTTGCCCCCCTTGCTCTCAGAATCCTCCAGCAGAAGAAACCAAAGACCACTGAGGGTGATCCCCCCAGGAGTGCTCTGATTCCTGTTTGGTTTCTGTGATCCTACAGGAAAAACTTGAAAACATAACCCGAGGGAACTGGAAAAACAGAAGACACCCAAAATAAAGCTGAAAGGCAAACAGACATCCTAAAGCAAGAAAGACTTGACTCAGACTCAGGAATGCCTGGAGTTTGGGGCACCATCTTTGAAACAGCCATCAGGCTCCCATCAGCTCCCAAACCATACAAGAAATCCCCTCAAAACAGGTAAAGAGAAAAAGAAAACAGCCACAAACCTCATCAACATCTCCATTCTCCCACCCTGGGGCTGCTTACAGTTCCCAGGGCTGCCAAAAACCTTGCTGCTGCTGCTGCTGCTGCTGCTGCTACAGAAGAACTATTTCATTCTCTTCTGCACATCTGCAGGAGCCCACAGCAAGAAACCAACCTGGGATAAATCTAAATAAGGAGCAGCTTTCCCAGAGGAAGGATCAGCTGCCCCCAGGTCTCAGGGGGAAGGCATCATCCCTGTGTTCTGAGCAATAATTCTGGGGCTGAGCTGCAAGCAGGAGGCACTTGCTGCCCAGCAGTGTGGTTGATGTGTTCCAACATCCCCTGCCAGCTCCAGGTTGTGTCCTTGCAGAGAGAGGATCCTTAGGCAGGAAAAACCCAGGGATGCGATCCCTAAATTCTGATTAAATCAGAAGGAAAACACAAGCACAAAACACAAAACACACACTGCTCCTCCGGCAACAAAACTCAGCCTCTGATCTTTCTTTGGACAATTTCTCTTCTGGAAAAACAAAGGAGGGGGGTTTTCCTCTTGAAAAAGAAGGATCTGAAACCTGCCAGAGTTTTCAGCACACCTTTGGCAGTCTGTTCTGCTGGGGTGGCAGTGACAGCCACAGCACCAAGAGACATTAAAGAAGGGGGGGGCTCCAAAGAAGGTTATTTTTGTTCCTATTCCTGCCCAAGGTCCAGAACAACCACTGCTACTCACCAGAAGTTGCCCAGTGATTGGAGGCAGACATGAAACTGGATCCAAAGGTGTTTCCCCCCCTGCCCTCTCTTTATATTCCTCTTGTCCTCTCCCATCCTCAGACCTTACACCCACCATTAATATTCCCCCTAATTCTGGCACTGCTGAGAAGCTGCTCTGCAGGGTCACAGCCTGGGTAAGCACCAGCAATTCCTGTAAACTCCCTACCCAATCCCAGGCCAAGGATCTGAAGCATCCTCCAAGCACTACAGGAATGTGAAATCAGGTCATGCCAGGAAGATTTCTGACCAGCTCCTGTGTCCTCACCTCTGAGTAAGTAGCTGAACCTTCCCTGCTCCCTGTCAGCAAGAAAAGGACCTGTCTGACCTTAGAACCAGGTTTGTCTGTGCCCAAACAGGGCAGCTCAGACTCTGTCCTGCTGCACATTCCCTCCTGCCCCTGGGACAGGACGCCTCCTCTGTGGGGCTGGAAACCATCCTCTGAGCTAGGCAGAAACCAGATGGCAAAACAGACTCAAGAGATTCTGGTTAAATCAAGGAAAAGACAAGTTTTAATCTTCCCTTCACGGTGGCTGCATGGTCCCCATCTCTGGTGACAGAGGGGACATGAGAGCCCCTCCTGCTCTCACCTCATCACTCCCCAAGAAACAGCCCCGGGCACAAAGGTCTGACTCCCTTACCCTTCCCAAAGAAACGACTCCAATGAGCATTCCTAACAGAAAAACTTCCCTGATATTCTCCTCTCCACTTCAGTCATGGGTTCAGTTCCTTCCTCTTGCTCAGCCCTCACCCTCACAGCAGGGTTGGAGCTTTCTGGTCACCACCAAAGCCACACACAGCAAAAAGCTCTAAGAGACCTTGCCTCATTTCTTCCAGGCTTCTGTTTCCTTTGGAATCCAGACTCCATGAGGAAACCTGGATAAGGAACCCTCTCTATCCATCCAGAAAGCACTTGGGAGGGCTCCACCATGCAGAGAGCTGGGAGAGAAGTTCTGTGCCTAAGGAAACCTCACTGCTCCTCCTAGGTAAGCCACACAGTGTATTTTTAGACAGCAGCCATGCTCTGCCAGACTGGACAAACCAGATGCAGAAGTGAGTAACTCTGTCAGCCCAGAATTCAGCAGGTGGGGATGGGGGGAGCTGCCTCAGTCTGGGCTGGAGGTGTTGGCTCCCATCCTCCTGCAAAGGCGCCAAGGCAGGATGAAGGCTTCTTCATCTTCTTCTAGGATGAGTCCCAAACACGGTCCATCTGGATCAACACCTCTCCTAGAGGCTGATCTCTGGTTTGTTTGCTGGTCCCCCCAAGACAACCTGATGTGTCCTGGGCACCAAGAACCCTCAGTGCTCCTCTCCCCTCCAGAGGTATCCCAGCTCCTGCCCTGTGTCTG
This sequence comes from Calypte anna, assembly GCF_003957555.1. Classification (NCBI taxonomy): domain Eukaryota; kingdom Metazoa; phylum Chordata; class Aves; order Apodiformes; family Trochilidae; genus Calypte; species Calypte anna. The sequence continues at coordinate 33,022 of NC_044269.1, forward strand.
CCTCACCCTGACTCACATTAGGACAGTGCTAATTCCACTTGTTCCTTATCACCCCTCCTCTCTTTGTCCAGCACAAAAGATTCAGCTGTTTCCCCTCACTTTTACCCCATTCCAGCCTCAGCTGCTCAAATGCCACAGGACCCTACAGATCCCCAAAAGAAAGAGCACTTGTGCACCCAAATCTCATTGCCCAAACCCTGCTGTCTGGTGTATACAGCCAGGAAAAAGAACCCCTAAAAATACAACTCTGGAGGTGGGCTGGGGAGGTCTCAGATGAAACAGAGTCACCAGACTATGGGGTTAGGTAGGGTACTGACATCCTGTGGACCCAACACCCAGTCCCCACCTCGCCCTTTTCCAGCCTCAGGTGGTCAATAAAAATTTAAACCAAATATCCAGGGGAAAGGAGAGGAATGGAATCCATTGGCTCATCAAGCAGCTCAGGACAAGCTGGGCTGACAGCTTGGGACACCCCAACCTTTGAGATCATGGGGGTGGAGTGCAGAAAGAGCCCAAATATTTGTCTTTTTTAAAATCTGAGGTTTCCCTTGGTCCTACTGAAAGCTGCTCACAGTTTTGTGGTGCTGGCAGGAGGGGATACAGCTGGCTTCCCACAAGGAAGATCTAAAAGCTGCTGGCACAGCACCCAGATCACTTCATCTGAGCCCAGCTACAAAACTCTAGAGATTAAATCCTGTCCCCAACTCTTTCTCCTACAGGAAAGCTGGGGAGGGACACTTTAGGATCTTGGGCAGTGGTAGGACCAGGATTCAAACTAGAGGAGAGGAGATTTAAATTGGATGTTAGGAAGGAGTTCTTTACCATGAGACAGGTTGCCCAGAGAGGTGGTGGAAGCCCCATCCATCCCTGGAAATTAAAGCCAGGCTGGATGGGGCTCTGAGCATCCTGAGCTGGTGGGAGATGTCCCTGTCCCTGGGGGTTGAACTGGGTGAGCTTAAAGGTCCCTCCCAACCCTGACAGTTCTGTGATTCTTGCTGCAAACCCCAACACTTCTGATATTATCTGATAAGAATAATCTTCCACTTCCCTTCCTATTCCTGATAAGAAACCCATGGAAAGGGCACACACCAGAGCTACATTTCTGTAAGGCACATCCATGCTGTGCTGCTCCACCACGGGCAGGAAAGCAGTGGAGAAACTTTGCCAGCTCCTTATATTTTCATTTTTCAGTTCCTCATTTGAGGCAATGATGCTCTAAAATGATGACATCAGAACCAAAAAGGGAAAATGGAGCAGGAAACAAAGGCCATGGAGTGCTGCAGACTGTCTGCCTTCCAGGCACAGAGGGAAGTGCAACAGTGAAAGATACAAGTCACACACACCCATTTCACACACCAGTTCCCTGCTGGATCCTCTAGAGCACCTTGTGACCATCCTGAGTCAGATGAGAAACCAAATTCCTTCAGGTTTATGACAGAAGAAACTCAAGTTAATGTTTGCACTGGGCAGCACGGGCTTGGCTTGCTGCCCTGCTCCAGGCTTATCAGTGCAGCTGAGTCATGGAACAGAGTAGCTCAAAATAATAATAAAAAAATAAAATAAAAAAAAAATAAAATTAAAAAAAAAAACCAAAAAAACAAAAAAACAAAAAAAAAAAAAAAAAACACCACGCTTCTAATCCTGTTTCTGATGACTTCTACATGTAAGAGTTGGCATTTCTGGGGGAAGTAAAGCAACCCTACAGACCTGTTATACATAGCCATGAGCCACTTATGTCCCAAGACGAGAGGAGGAACACACCATGGATGCAAATGTTTATTTAAAAGGCTCTTGCATCTTCCCTGGGACAGACAATACTGTCTGAGCAACAAAAAATGCCCTCCAGCAGCCTAAGAAAACCAGCCTCAGTGAAACACTCAGCACAGCACCTCACCCATGCTCTTCACCAACTCTGAGAGTGCTTGGTCTGGCCCATGACATTTGAATGTTCAGAGTCAACAGCAAGGAACACATCAGCATCTCCAACCAGGCAAAGCCTTAGTCTGGCAAAACCATCCCCATCAGCTGCCCCCTCCTCTGCCCCAGCCTCTCTCTCAGGTACTGCAGAGTTTTTTGCAAGGCTCATCCAAGCAGCCTTTTGATGGAAGTGAAATATTCTACCCCTGGGTAAGGCCAGAGCTTTGCTCTGATCCCTTCTTCCCCAAAGCCAAGCCTTCAAAAACGTTCCTGCTGCTCCCACCGTGGTTTTACAAAGTGATCTTTTGTTTGGTGAGCAAAGGTCTGGCACACTCTCACTTGGCCTCAGCCTTTCTGTCCTCGTCCCTTCCTTATTCCTGTTTGCCTTTGGCACCAACAGCTGCAAAACTGGCCTGGGCAGCAGCTCACCCACCAGCCACAACCCAAGAGAAAAGCTCTTTTTTCAAGGAAGAGGAGCAGCTTTTCCCAACAACTGTCTCGGCTCCCTCTCCCTTGCACAACCACTCACATTGGCTCTGCCCTGGGCTTTATGGGGAGCCAAGTCCAACAACAGTTGGTCCACAAGGGACAAATTCCTCGGGCTGTTTGCTGCCAAGGAGGGGAGGTAACATCTTTGAGGAAGTCCTCCTGGATCAGTTTCAGCTCCTCTTCAACTGACACAGGGGAAAGACTCACCCAGAACCCAGGGACAGGACCTGATAGGGACCCACTCAAGCCCTCAGCCCTGCCTGAAGGACACACCAGTGTGTAAAACCACCTTTTGTCACAACCAAGCCACGGAGGGAAGATCACAGTGACACAATTGTCACCCCGACCTGGCCAGGGAACAAGGAGCTTGAATGGTATCAGCAAGATCATCTCCTTCCTACTCCTTCCTGGCAGTCACCATGGCCCTGACACAGGCAGGACAGTGGGGCTGGAGGCCAGGGAAGCTTTTCCTTGCTGTAGGCCAGCTCAGAGCTCTGAGATCTCTGCTCAGGGCTCAAGCTGCAGGCTCCTGTCCCACTGCTATCTCTTGTGCCACTGCCAGACACCAGCTCTGAAAGCCAAGCCCCAGAGACTGACAGCCTGCAGGTGAGCTGGGACATGATGCTGCCCTGCTTAAACCTAAAAAAAAAAAAGTTTTAAACAGCACAGAACAAGCTCTGGAGGTGCAACCCCAAACCACCCCTCCCTGCCTGACTCTCAGCCTGACAGGGAGAGCAGACACTGCAGCTCAAGCTCCCCTGAGAACCCATCAGCTCAATAAAGAAGGCCCAGAATTAAAAGCCAGACCTCCTGACAGCTTCGACACGTTTAGGGACATCTGTTGCTAACCAACCCAAACACAGCAACCAGCTCACCTCCCTCTCCTTCCTCCTGCCATCCCCAACCTGAAACCAAAATCAAAACCAGCAGAAGAGGCAGGGACCAGGGCACGGACAGGGGAGGGGGGGATTTCCACATTCCCAAAGCTGTTTTCCCTTCTCCTTCTCAGCTGGGATCTTCTCCTGCCTTTCCCAAAAAAGAAGGACTCGGGGAATCACTTCCCGAGGGATCCAGAGCCCGCTCAGCCGGACTCCCGAGTCTTCAAAGCAAATCGGTGCCAGCCATGAGGCAGCTCAGCCTAAAGGTGAAAGGGGGGTGCCCTTTCCCATCTCCCCAATCCTGCTCTCCTCACCTGGCCTTTGCTGCTGTACCTCATCCCGGCAGCATCCGTGGGGCCTCGCTCCATGGCCAGGGCGGCTACCGGCCCAGCTCAAGCAGCCATAGCGCGGCTGCTCCTCCTTGGGACACGGCACAACCCGCCTGGGCACGGTGCCCAACCCCTCCTCTCCTCCTCTTCCTCCTTCTCTCCGGGCTCCCGGCAGGTGAGGGAAGGCGGAAACACCCGGCAGGTTCCCCTCAATGGTTCCGTGTCCCGGCTCCCGCCTCTCCCGCTCCGCAGGTGTCCGCGGGAAAACCATGGGAAACGGGGTGGGACGAAAAACTCTGCCCCGAGAATTGCTCCGAAAATGCTGACCCCTAAAAACTGTGCCCCCAGAACTGATCCGAAAAAATGATCCGAAAAAGCTGACCCCCAAAAACTCTGCCCCCAAAACTGCTACAAAAAAATGATCCGAAAAAGCTGACTCCCAAAAACTGCTCCAGAAAAATGATCTGAAAAAGGTGACCCCCAAAACTCTGCCCCCAGAACTGCTTGGGAAAAATGCTCCGAAAAAGCTGACCCCCAAAACTGCTCCAAAAAAATGATCCAAAAAAGCTGACCCCCATAACTCTGTCCCCAGAACTGCTCCGAAAAAATGATCCGAAAGCGCTGACCCCCAAAACTGTGACCCGAGAACTGCTCCAAAAAACTGACCCTAAAAACTCTGCCCTCAGAACTGCTCTGAAAAAATGATCCCAAAAAGCTGACCCCCAAAAACTGTGCCCCGAGAAGCACTCTGAAAAAAATTATCCCAAAAAACTGACCCTTCAAAAACTCTGCCCCCAGAACGGCTCCAAAAAAGCTGATCCCCAAAAACTCTGCCCCCAGAACTGCTCTGAAAAAATGATCCGAAAAAGCTGACCCCAAAACTGTGCTCCAAAACCTGTGCCCTGAAAACTGTGCCCCAAAACTGCTCCAAAAAGCGGTGCTCCCAAAAACTGTGCCCTAAAACCTGTGCCCAAAAACTGTGCTCCAAAAACTGCCCTCAAAACTGTGCCCCTAAAACTGCTCCAGAAAACTGTGCCCTGAAAACTGTGCCCTCAAAACTGTGTTCCCAAAACTGCTCAAAAAAACCTGTGCCCCAAAAACTGTACCCTCAAAAACTATGCCCCCAAGAAATGGCCCCAAAACTGCCTCCCAGATCTGTGCTCCAATGGCTGTGCCCTCAAAAATTGTGCCTAAAAAGTGCCACGAAAGCTGAGCATCATCCAAACAACACCATGAGCTTTGTCCTAAAATAAATTAAATCAGAAAAGTCTGGATTTTACCAGCCTTCCCCTATCAGGACTTGCTAGCACTCAATATTTTTAGGCCACAGCATTGTGTACCCAAAGTTTTGTCCCTTTTCTCAGGTGACAATTACCAGGCTACAAACCCTTGCTGCAAACCTTTTCAAGCCCCCAGCTCCCCAAAAATACCTGGGATACACGGAGGGCTGCCAAAGGGAACCAGAACCTTTATCCCAGGCTGAAACTGCCCTCAGCTCAGGCTCTTCAGGAATCACCCAACTCTTACCAGATGCACAGTGAGGAGCCACACAGCAGAAACTGCTCAGGTGCCCAAATCTGGAGGTGCTCACATCCCATCAGCAGCTCCTGCGGACTCCAGGGTTTGAGATTAAACGCTGCCCCCAGAGAAGAAAAGGAGGGAGCAGCAGCAAAGCCTTGGGTTCTGAGAATGCTGGTTGGAAGGCAGGTTGGAAAGAGAGCTTTGAACACTGACACCTGCATTCCTGACTGTCTTACTGCATCGTTTTCCCTGTCTGGGAAAGATTACTTCTCTCCCCACACTCCAATCTTTCGATTTCTCACGTTCAAGGGTAAGCCAAGAGAGCTGGACCAACATTTTCTTTCTTGGAAAGGTTCTTTCTCTTCACTGTCTTACATGTGACAGTCTACACCAACTTTTGATAAGCCTGTCAGTCTGAACTTGCCATCTCTCTGCTGCCTCTTTTAAAGCAGCTACAACCAACCCTGAAACTGCTTTTTTTTTGTTTTTTTTCCCCAGCATCTGAGCATATAAATCCCAGATGAACCAGAAAGCTCGTTCTGGTACAACAGGAGCTGCCCACTGATCCATGGGGAGATGCAGGCAGGGAGATGCTCACAGGGTTGCCTATTTTTCCCTTTCTCTAAAACATCTCCTGCAAGAGGTCTGCAAGTTTTGCATCCTTTTTGCAGGAGTTTCTTTGGGGAAAAAAAAAAAAAAAAGAGACATGTCTCTGGATCCTGTTTTCTTCTTTGCTGAAAAATACAACCTAACTTCCATGCTCTTTACAGAAATACTTCTATCACTCCTTTCCCTGTCCACTCGGCAGATACCAGAATCCCCCCCACAGGCTGAGCACCCCACAGCAGGAAGTTCCTCTGGATTTCAAATATTCCCCTTCAGAAGGTGGCTTTGTTAGTCAGCCTGCTGAAACCACCAGCTGGCTGATGTCAGGAGTTGCTCTCAGCTCTCCTGCTGATGCCCAGCCCTGCCCAGCACTCCAGTTTTACAGCCACTCCCTACCTGGCTGCCTTACCACCCCCGGGAAATTGCACATTTTAGGCACAAAGCACCTGAACCCTGCTCTTTTGCTTCTGCTGGTTTCTCCTCTTCACCTCCAGCCAGGTGCCAGGCAAACACCCATCCCTGGGATGTGGCCAAGGAGAGGAAGATGCAGAGTCCCTCTCTGATCCTTGCCAAGCTCCACGACTCTTGGAGGTTTCACAGGGGGCAGAGAATGCTCTTTCACTTTACAAACAGATTCATCGGCCCAGCCAGCTCTTGGATGGAGTCACCGTGAGGGAAAAAAACCACACACACAAAAAAAAAAAACAAAAAAAACAAAAAACAAAAAAACAAAAAACAAACAAACAAACAAAGCAAACCAGAAAGCAGCACACGTGCTAAACATAAAACCTAATCTAGCTGCTGATTCAAAGCCCTCAAGGACAGGATTGCTGTTTCTCTGCTGCTGGAGCAGGGATTTATCTTCTGGCCCTGTTGCTAAATAGGTGATGGCCACTGAACAGCCCCAAAACATCCAAGCAGCAGCTCCCAGCACGGTGGGACACTTCCATGTGTCTCTCCAACCTGCCTGAAGGACGCTGAGACTTCCAAGAAAAATGGCACCAAAGAGGACAAATCAAGCCACTTACCCACGTGCAATGGCAACACTCAGCCAACAAATCCTCCTCTTCTTCCAAACGCTACCAATTTATTCACCAAAAAATCAGTTTCCTCCTCCTAAAGCTGCCTCTTTGCCATCAGTGTGGCCCCGGCAGCATCCTGAGTCGAGATTCAACACGTTTTGAGGAGGGAAGAGAGCAGGAACCGGGCTGAAACTTTGGGAACCAAACTCGGCTTTCTCGGCACCGCAGACGATTTGCAGGAGCTGAACCTCCTCCCTGAGCCCGACTCCCAGGAGAGTCCCCAGGGATTCAGAGATCGGCACCAAACGCTGTCCCGAACAGGCAAAGTTATTCCCGCATCAGCTGCCAGCCCCGGGAATGCCATCCACGTGAAACGGGGAAAAACGCAGCTGCTCACATGAGGAATGAAGGCAGGATGCTTGCGGGAAAAAAAAAATCTGTCGGAGGCGATTCCCAGGAATTCTAGCCAGGAAAAGGAGCAGCATCCATCCACACAGCCAGGGGCCGGATCCAAAGAGTGACAAAGACTTTTTTCCTCCCTGCTGTGTCTCAACGTCTCTGTTTCCCGGCGTGACTCCGAAATTCAAATTTCACCGGCTGTGCCCTCCCACCCAGATTCCTGCCAGACAACCCCGAAACCACCCCAATCTCAGCCAGCCCTCAAGCTGGTCCGGCAACTTCTCTAGCGAGATACAAAAGATTGGGAAAGCGATAAAAAACTCACAGGGTGTCCTGTTACTTTGCATTCCAAAGGGTAAATAAAAGGCTGATTCAGTGGGAGGAGAGGAAAACGTCAGTCAGAAGCCCTGGTGAACAGGCAGCCCCCGGAGTGGGAAGGTGAAACGCTGGATACCGCTCCACTGAGCACATCTCTGCCTCTTGTAGGGTCTGGGGAGAGTTCCTCCTGGGCTGGTTCAACCTTTGCAAGGCAAGGGGAATAATTACTGAGTTTGGAGAATGGGAGGTGTGGACTTGGGCACAGGCAGAGGGTGGTGGGGCTGCCTCTGGGGAAGCCGGCCAAGGGTTTTGTGTCATTGGGATGGGCATTTACCCTTTGAGCTCAAACGCTTCTCTCCCAAGCTCTGCTGTGAGAGTCCTGCCCCCAAAAGGTGGTTTTGGGAGGGATCACAAAGGGCTTTGCTGCCCAGAACACAGGGCACTGGGACAGCCTGTGGGTGACCAGGGCATGAGAGCAAGGACAGGAGGGGACACTGAGCAAGGAGCCCTCCAACAGAGCCCAGACAGCACTGAAACATTTTCCAAAATTCAGAGGAACCCTTTCTTGTGTCTCTGATGCTGATGGTGCCAACCACTTAACAGTCACAGGACTCCAAAGGGAATCCAAAGCACTGGGGCATCCACCACAGGCTGTAAGCTTCCTCTTCTGCTTTTTACTGGGTCTCTCTTCAGCTCTCCCGTGGCTCACCTTTTTGTGAGCTCTGAATCAGCAGCAGCAGCAGCACTTTGCCAGCCAAATTCTAAAGGAGTGGACAGGCTTGACTGCCTGGTTTCTGGCCCTGGGTATTTTGAAACCTGGCTGCACACTGAGGCACACCCAAGATTGAAAGGCAGTTAAGGTCCTGCCCTCCTAAGCTGTGAATGTGTAAACTGAGGCAGTGACTTAGCTGGGGGAGGGATGCAGACAATGGGTTAGAAAAACCCATTTCTCTTGGGTTTGTTGCAGACAGGCAGAGCTGAGCCATGCACACCTGCCTTGCCACCTTATTTTCCACAGAAAATAGAAATCCAGACTTCTGTGTTGACCAAAACAAAGACACAGCTTTGACTTTTCACTGAGACCTCTTTCTCCCCTCACTTGGTCAGTGCAAGAGGTCTAAGGGATCTGGCATGGGGATTTTTGCTGCTTTCAGCTCCTACTGTCTTCCAGACAAGAAACTCCCTGCTCTAGCTGGGCATGTTGAGGCTCCACATGCTGCTGACATTCCCACCCTAAAGCAGGAAAACTGGCAGCAAACTCAGAGCTCAGCCTGTCAGAAGTGAGAGGAAATCTGTGCTCTCCTAGATGATGCTGTCCCTCTCTGGATGAGGTGGCAGGCTGGATGGAACACCCTGCTGACTGCTTGCTAGACTGTTCTCCACCCCAAAAATAGGATCAGAACGTATAATGTTTGCCTCAAAGTTCCCCTCCTGCCAAACCAATCTATTTTGGTATTAAGGTGTCCTGACTTTAAGGACTTGAAGCTCTGATTTTTATTTTTTGGGGCTCTTCTACCAGTTTTCTCAAGCTCAGGTGTTTGTTGCTGGCTCTCAAGTACCTGTGGGGAAAAGGTTGTCCATGGGCTGAAGGGCAGCCCTCAGATTCCTGCCACCAGATGTCAGGGAGAGGTTGGGAAACGTGCCTCACCTTGCAACCCAGCTGAAGGACTGAGAGAGAACTTCTGAAAAATCAGTGAGCTGCAGCAGTTGTTCCCAGCCAATTGGTTGTTGTCTCTCCATAATGCATGGTTACATCATGGAAAAAGCAGGAAAACACATAAGCAGGGATTAAATCCAGCCCTAATGCAAACTCTGACCCTTCTTGGTGAAATTGTTTAGGTCCAGGCACATATAGGCACAGACAATGAAATTTTTCCTCCTCCTGGGTTTGCTAACTCTGAACACGGGCAGTACCCTTCCAGCAACTCCACATCCCTTTTAGTCACCTTCACAACACCAACTGTCCCATAAAAATGGAACAAATCCTATCAACCAGACCCAAACCCACCTTTCTAACAACAAAGGCCTCACCCCTCAGACTTGGGGCTCTCTCTCTTGGTCACTGCTCTCCAAAAAAACAGAGTAAGCTTTTACATTTTCCCTTCAAAGGATTAAGGTGCTATTTTTGTGACAGTGAAGCACTTGGGGCTTTGGGCTAAATCCTCAGCTTTTCATCATTAACACCTTCTTGCCTGCCCAGCTCTCCTGGGGCACACTGGGGAACAACCACCCAGGCCAGTTTATGATTTTTGGGAAGCTCCCAGCTTCCTACAGAGACCACATCTAACACTGCAACAACAGAACTGTCATGGGAGCCTCTTCCTCTGCCCTGCACCAGCCTGAAGAGCCCTTCAGGGCCATTACAGGGGCCAACCAGAGTTCAAAGTGCAGTTTCAGCACAGGCCCACTGTTAAATACAACCCTCCAGAGAAGGGCTTCCCAATTATTTATTATTTAAGCCACCCATCCATGAGCCCAAACTGAATTCCTCCCACAAGCAAAGCAGAGCAAAGGGAGATGAGGAATTCATAAACTTCCAGTGACTCAAAGGCTTCTGACTCCCTGCTCATACCCATAATTTCACTGTATAACAGAACAAAGGAACAACTCTCATCACAGGCTGACTTCCAAGCATCTTGCTTAAGCAGCTTAAAAATCCCCAGTGCCAATACTTTCTTTTGAGTAATCAAGCATATTTTTCTATGTATAGAAGCATATTTTTATATGTGCATCTTATAAATACCAAGAAGCCATTGTTTCCCCAAACACAAAGGGAAAAAAAATTCCCCCTGTTGCCAAAAATTTAATTCAGAATGACACATCAACACATGAAAATCACTTACTGGGTTTCAAACAATGCCAGCATCTTCACAGGTCCTCACTCCAAGGTCCCCTGGTTCTGGCAGGTGAATTATTTTGCTCCAGGTCTTGCAGTCTGTAGGACACTAAGAAAATTGGTTTGGTCATTACTGCCAGAGAGAAGGAACAAAACGGGTTCTGAAGATATTTGCCTCTGATTTAGAAGTTTTCAGGCCTCAATGCAGGATGCCACATGGAGTCAATCCAGACTCAAATGGGTCACTTCAGGTAAGATGTGTCACCCCTAAATTAAATCATTAAAAGCCCACATTTGAGCTACTCATCCAGAATTCTTTTGGGAGTCCACAGAAAGAAATGGTCACATCCAGTGACTCATCCTACAAGAACCACCTGAGGGAGGTCAAATGACCTGAGGTAGCAGCAGCTTTGAGTGCAGCTGGGGCTGAGCAGCTCAGATTTCTCTAGCTAGGAGTTTGTATTCCAAAAACTTCATTACCTCTAACATAATAATAATATCTCTTTTCCCAAATGAGGGAATGATGTATCAGGCTGCTGTTGGGTGAGCTGGTGTAGCACTGAGCATCCCCTTGGAGCAAAGATCCTGACTTTTGGAAATCTCAGATGGAAATGCTTGCAACCAATCTCAAACCTCCTCCTAGGACAGAGCAGTTTTTCCCTTCCCCACAGCCCTGCTCAGCCTGCAGAAGTCACTGTGTTTATTAAGGTTGTGGGGCAAAAATCTTCAGTTTCAGGTTGCTATCCCCTGGGAGCAATCCTCACCTGGGTACCACGTCCCAGACTGATGTCAGGAGGGCACAAGGCAGAGTCTGCTGCTGGGATTTTTGTTCTGGCTTCTCTGGTTCAGATTTGCCAGATTCAAAAGAAGCAAGAAGGTTTCTGTGTTTACCTAAAAAAAACTCTGCAAGTGACTTCCAGGCAGCTGGGGAAGGCAGATCAAGTGCTCAAAATGTGCAGGTTGATGTCCAATTAGCAGTTTGCTTTTGGAAAGGGAAATAGCTGCTAGGTGAGCTCATGAGGGCATCCTACTAAGGTACATAAACAGAGATTTCCCTCAGGATTTAAATAAAACAGAGCAGCTGCTCTTACTAAAAAGCCTTCAAATGGCCCGTGGCTGTTTGTAGCATGCTCAGCCCTTGTAAGCAATGATTAAACAATATTCTCTTGGTGGAAAGAAACATCCCTCCCCCAGTTTTTCAGAAAGAACCAAGGCTCCTGGATAACTCCAGTGAGCATCTCCCCGTGACAAAAACTGGCTGAACTGTTCATTTTTTAATTAAGAAAAGCAATGGCAAACATGCAACAGACTGAAAACCCCTTGGGTTTCAGGCAGGAGGAACAGATGGGAATTTGGTAATGTTGGTGTCATCCTTTCTCTATGCCTCCCCTGAGCAGCTCTTACTCACCCAGCATGATTTTCAGTCACCAGAGAAAGGGCAGAGGAGCAAACAGAACAGAGTCTGCCTTAAATAAACCCTCATCCAGTTCCAGCACACACAAAAAAACCCAAACTCAAGCCCCTCTCTGCCCTCCAGCCTCCTGGGCATAAGTTCAAGCTTCCTGATTTCAAACAAGGGCTTTTTACTTGCAGGAGTTTAAGGGTTATTTTTCAACCAGAGTGGAAGCAGCTCCTCAGATGGCTGAACCACAGGAGAGGCTGTGCTTTGTTCTTCTGGGAGGAAGAAGAGAGGCTGGAGGAAAACCTGTGCTACTGCAGCCACCATGAGTCCTTAAAATAAGAAGCCCACAGCGGGGTGATTGATGCTCCTTCCCAAGGCTCAAAGGGAAATGGAGCCTGAGGACACACTCAAAAGATCCCCAAACAGGTACAGAAAACTTTTCTCACTCCAAATTCCCTTCTTGAGGTATAAAATTGTATTTCCAGGTTTCCAAGACACCCAGCCTGGAGCCCAAAATACCTGCCTGCTCTGCTGAGGTGGAGTGGTTCTCAATATCAACACACACACAGCTCCAGCCATGCAGCTCTGAACTGTTAGGACTTGTTCTTTAAGTATATTATAAATATTTAATATTTATAAGTGTGTAACATGACTGTGTAATGTGTAACATACTGAAAAAACAAACACCAGAAAAAAACAGGTTAAAAAGAGCCATCTCACAAGGAAGATGGAGAATTTATAAGCCCTTGGCAAGCCAATCACTATACACACAATAAGCTGTACAACACTGAAAGGAGATGGCAAAGAGATTTTGTAATTCTGCCCTTTTAGTCTTCTGGTCCAACATGTCTTCTGATTTCATTCTGAGAAAGCTCCAAGGTCATGTCAGAAAAACCATTTGCAGTGTGCAAAATTCAAACAAATTTACAGAGAAAGATCAAGTTGCAAAGTTGAAAAAACAAAACCAAAGGGCAAGGATCACAGGTTAAAATATTTCTGCTGAGTCCTAGAGACTACAGTTTGGGTCTATCTGAAAAACAGATCCCAAACTTTCAAAACAAGCTACAGTCATCTTTGACTTATAAAAAGCTTTATTTGTTGAGGAAAACTAAAGGAGGACCCTTCTGGTCAACACTTCCTTCTTCCTTTCCACTTTCCTGCTATTTGCTGACACTTGTTCACACAGAGGACTTTCTGTAACTCCTCCACTTCTCACTCTGCCCCCATGGTCTGCAGCTTTTTTACAGTCCAAACCATCTTGACAGAAATTTGACATGGAAGTGGTATCTGTTCAAAAGCAGTCTGATGTCAGAGGTAGGGCAGAGATGTATTAAAAGCCTGTAAATGTGAGGCTAACTGAGTTAGGGATCTAATCCTATGCTGTTACAAAATTTAGTGTCCAAGTCACCATCCTAAGTCACCTAAATCAGTTGTAGTGGCATCCAGACTCCAGGAGAGGTCTGAATGACTCCTTCCAAGCAACTGGGTTTCCCCAGTTAAGGAAACCCAAGGCTGACTGCTTCATCTACAACCCAAATGCACAGAAATGGTGTTTGCAAAAAGCCTTTTGGATGGAAAGAGAACAAAGATAAGGAAGACATTTCTTCAGCTATCAATGCCACCCAACTTGGCTTCACAGATCCAGACAGGAACATTTTATTTAGTAGCTACAGCATCTTTAGCTGTGGATTTTCTACCTAGACATCACAGTGTTGACTCCAGACAAAAAAAATCATGACATCCTCAACTCCAAACTCTAGCCATGACTGTGCCTGGTGGTCTTGGGTGGCTGGATGGGCTCAGGGAAGTTCTTGGAAAGCAATCCATTTTCAACCAGTGTTCATAGCTGATCTTGGGTCTGCTTTGGAGATGGAGCTGTTGTCACAACCACAGTGGAAACTGCTTTAGTAGAGCCAGACACTGTTCCCTGTTGGAGATGAGAAGCTGGGACTGTTTGAATCCGCACCTGTTTGAAAGGGAAAGGAAAAAAAAAAAACTGAATTCAGATCAAGAAAAACCTGGGAACATGTGGCACTTGCACTGCACACTGAAGCACTGCTAAGTGATCTTCTGCTGCCAACACAAAGGCTGCTACATGAACATGTAAAGGTCATGTTACATGAACATGACCAAGCACCAAAACACATCAAGAACCTGTTACAAGAAGGTCACTTCATCTGCTGGGTACAAACCTACACCTCAGCTGCTTTTACAGGTTTTCAGGAGGACTTGGATCCACTGGAGACTTTCCTTCTACAGACTTGTTGCTAGCAGCTCTCAATACAGATTAATTCTTTGGAATGCCAGAACACAAAGTTTCCAAGACAAACAGATCAATAAGCAAAGCAGCACTGGGATTTCTTCAAGAAGCATCAGCCCACAGAAGCACAAAGTACAAAACACTACAAAAAGAGCCAAGGGTATGGAAACAATTCTTCAAGCAGCTGGGAACATTTCCTGGCAGGATTTTTAGGTTTTCATTCTACTCTCAGTGCTTCAAACCCATTTCTGGATGGAGGGAAGGTAAAGGAGGTGAGGCACTGCATGAGCTTACTGCAGGTGCTACAGCCAAGCTGTGCACTTGTTGTGGAACCCCACTTAGGTGTAAAAACCCCCAGATGTTAAGTCATCAAAAAGCAAACATTAAACAATAAAATAACTCTGTGTGCTGATACCTGTGTGGCCTGGCCTTGCTGCTGCAGCTGCTGGAGTTGCTGTGCAGTCAGGAAACTCACTGGCTTGTTCCCAGCAATCAGTTTTGTCCCTGCTGGCATGGTAGTCAGGATGATATTTCTCCCTAATCCACTGATGCTAAAGAAAATAAAATTGTTAGCAGGTTAGTGAGCAGCACAGCAGGCTAGGTCTGTCAGACTCACAAATTGCTCCTCAGCTGCTAAAAGATTAAAATGACTTCTCTAATTTACTAATTATTTCAAGCAGCAGGGTTTGGGCTATTTTTTCCCCCCACAATACTGATACACACAAGTTTATGTCAACATTTATCACTCTGATAATTTATCACATGAATTAAACTCTCTAATTCTGGGCTGTGCACATCACTAGGATAGTCTGATCAGGCCTGAACACAGAAAAAATTCTGAGCACACACAAGTCTGCCCTGAAATCTTAACTAAGGGACAGACCAGCAGATTTCTTGGAAGAATTAACAAGAAGACCTGAGTAGCTGAAGAATGGCAGAGGAATTCACACTGAGGCAGTTCACACTCCCTGGTTTCTTTAAGGGAGGGATAGCCTCAGTTTATAACATATTTTTAGGTATGTCACCAGGTCATTCCTGCTCAAACACACAGAACTTGATCTAATAGCTGGTTCAAGGCAAAGAATGCTGCTTTTTTCTTCAGTTACTTGCTAGAACCTCCACCTCAGGGCACCTAACCAGATGTTCTATTCTCATTGCCAGCACCAGATTAATTTTCTTGCAGCTAATGGACCTATTAACAGACTGCTTGCCTATTCCCCCCTCTGCCTGCTCAGTCCTCAGGAATCTCTGAGCACAGACCTTCCACAGCCTGGTTCTAAAGCACAGCTACACACGCAAAGTATCTCACTTGGCCCCAAGGTTGCCCTTGATGATGGGAGCAGGTCACCACACTCTTGCCCTTCACAGGCTGGCTGATCACTGACAGAGGCACTGTTATTCGTGCTGGGAGCTTACCCTAGAGAAGTTGGAAGAAGACATGAGGAGCCATAAGGAGTTCAGCAGAGAAACTGCTTGACAACAGGCAGTTACCACTCAGCTTGGTTTTTTTTAGGAGTCCTGGGAGGAGAAACCAGCAACCTGAAATCTGTGCTCTGCTTCAGGCTTGTTAAAACTCACCTCCATCTCATTCACAGCTGCCTCAGCCCTGAAAACCTGCATCACCTTTGCACAACAGGACTGTCTGGGAAGGATCACTGCATCCACCCAGGATTTTTATCCTTGGGAAGCCCTGGTACTGTCAATTAGCCTATTCAGTTTTCACAGGGCATTAGATGGGAAATTCTGTAAGAAAAATTGCTGTGTAACAAGTGCTTCTAGCTCTGACACCATCCCAAGGGAAATTACTTCAGGGGTGTGTGGCAAGACGCTGAGCTGCACAAGATAGCACTTGAGATAAGCAAAGTTTATTTTGTTCACTCACAATGGGAGACAAAGGCAAACACCATCTGACTCTCTGCTGGCAAGTCAGCATTTGGCTACAATTCTATTCTCATTGCCAGCACCAGATTAATTCAGTTTCTTGCAGCTAATGGACCTATTAACAGAGCACATGCCTATTCCCCCCTCTGCGGGGTTATTCCAACCCCATGAGATCAGCTGCAGACCCCCATTCTCCAGTACTGAATTTATGCCTCTGTGGACGTGGGATTCTCAGAGAAAACTCCTCAGGATTGTTTCAGCATTCCCCTTTCCTCACCCACCTCCAGAAAAAGCTTAGCATTACTTACTGCCTGGGATGTGGACACCACTGTGGTGCTGACGGGGACCTGCCGCACACTGGTGGCTCCTGTGCCTATGGTTATGGGAGTGCCAGCAGCTCCTGAGGCCACAGCCACTGCTTTGGACACTGTGGCACTCACTGTTGGCAAGGAGACAGCTGAGGTATGGACTGTGCCAGCCATGCTGACTGCTGAGGAAGAGGGCACTTGCTTAGCATGAGTAGCTACAGTAATAGTCTGCCCAGCTTTGGGGGGCATCACCCCCAGCCCCTGCACGATCCTGATGGTAGCAGCTGGCTTGGCCTCAGTGGATGCCACTGTAGTTATGGCTTTGCTCTTCTGATCTGCCACTGTCATGCCCAGAGCAGGCATCAGTCGGAATGCAGAGCTTGTTGGCTCTGGAGTCTTCAAGTCAGGAGTCACTTTAACCACCGTGCTTCCAGCCGGGCTGGAAGAAGAAGCAGAAGTGGCCGTGCCAAGTCTTGGCTGGAGAATCAGCAGTCTGGACGGGATTGGAGGTGACGTGCAAAGTTGCTGAGATGCCTTTCCCACCAGTACTGCTCCCAGCAGCTGCTGTGAAGAGGTCCTGAGTCAGTTTAACAGTAGTGACTTGAGATTTGGCCAGGGTGGCCATCATGTCAGGGGTGATGCGCAGCACGGTCTGTCCCTTGGCGTCGGTGGTGATGGAGGAGGGGGGCAGGCGCAGCACATCCTTCCCTTGGATCCGAAAGTTGGTGGCTGTCAGGGGGATGCTGCTTCCAGGCTGGGTTTTCATGCCAAGTTGTCCTGTGATAGCCACCTGGAAGAGATCAGAGAAGCTGCTGTGGCAAAAGGAAAACTTCCCCATGGGATGTTTGATCCCATCAGACAGGAAGCAACACAATGCCGGCACTTGGCACACCACTGAAAATAAATTCTGGTTGCACATCAGCTGCCATTCCCAAAGCACAAAGCACTGTGGAGCTGCTTTCTTCTTCAGACAAGATGAAGGGAAACGAGACCAACATCAGCAGATGGTTAATTAAAGAACCTGCACTAACACAACTTCTACCTGTAGGTGAAAACGGGCCTCAGATGCATCCAACCCTGGTCTGAAACAGCATTTCAAGCTTTCACCTTGCCTCCCTCTCACCTGCTTGATGATATTCTGGCCAGCCACGTTCTGGATAACAGTGGTAGAGGAGGTGCTGGTAGCAGAACTGCCTGGAGAGCTGGCTGCTGGCTTCACAGCAGGGCTGGGTGCTGGGGACAGTCCTGTCACACTGATGCCTGTCTGTCCCGTCACAGAGCTTCCTGCTCTCTGCACCTGCACGGGGCTGGTTTGAGCTTTGACTGGCAGAGTCATCACAGCCTACAGAAAGACACAGCAAGCCTCTGAGTGGACAAACACACTACCAACAGACTCATAATTACTCTTCCTGCCTTGTGCTGGGGTTGCTAAGTCTGGAGGCTTTTTTACTGGAATGCAGAATTTAACAGTGCCACAAAAAAAATGTGGAGAGAGGCCAAGGTGGGACATGAGGATGATGGCAGGGCTGAGGCATCTCTCCTGTGAAGAGAGGCTGAGAGATTTGGGGTGGCTCACCCTGGAGAAAGCTCTGGGGAGACCTTAGAGCACCTTTTAATACCTGAAGGGGTCTACAAGAAAGCTGGGGAGGGACTTTTTATAAGGGCAAATAAAGACAGGACAAGGGGTGATGGTTTTAAAACAGAAGAGGGGAGGTTTAGGTTGGACATTAGGAAGAAATTCTTTTAGTGTGAGGGTGGTGAGACCCTGGCCCAGGTTGACCAGGAAGTTGTGGATGCTCCATCCCTGGAAGTGTTCAAGTCCAGGCTGGATGGGGATTGGAGCAACCTGGGCTGGTGGGAGGTGTCCCTGCCCAAACCAGATGATCTTTGAGGTCCCTTCCAACCCAAATCATTTTGTGATGCAAAAGGAGCACTGACCAGGATTATTTATGCACAGCTGTTTCTATGCTCCTACCCTGCAGGGTTAATGCACGTTCCCAGCGAGAAAATCATCCCTGTGCACCACACCAAAACCATGAGAAGAAGTCAGCTTAGAAGTCAGAGCTACTCCACCACTTCCCTGCAGCCCAACTCACCTGAGGGAGCACTTTGGTTTGTGTGGTTGTAGCTGGAACACGGATTTGAGGCACTGCTGGAGGCTGCTGCTGCTGGGTGACCACTGGGGCTTGCTGGGACACAGCTGGGAGGCTGGACTGGGCAGTGACAACCCGGACCTGGGGCAATCCTGAGGAGGTGGTGTGACTGACCACCCTGGGAGGGGGTGGCTGTGGCCCAGGCTGTGTCTGTTGTGAGCTCTGGGCTGTGGAAAGCAAGGTCCCAAGCTGGGGCATGGTAGGGGATGACACCAGAAGAACACTGCAGCGAAGATAAAAATCCAGCAGGTCAGGAAAGATGGGGAGGAAATGACTTGAGAAAGGACCAGGAACATCCACATGTGATGGAGGAGACAGCAGAAGTACCTTTGGCTGGGTTTGGCTGGCTCAGATCCAGCACCAGATCCACTCTTGCTCACCACAGACACTGGTGGGGATGAAATGGGGGTTGCTGGTAATGCTGGTGCAGTGGGTGTCACAGGAGTCACAGGAGTGGGTGGCATGCTGGAGTCACTAAGGCTCAGCTGGCTGGGCTCTGATGTGCAGCTGGGGAGTGCTTTTACAGAACTCTCCTTGCTACCAGACTTCTGCAAAGCAACCAGGTCAAGCATTAAGGTCTTGGCAAAAAAAAAAAAATAAAAAATCACTTGGCTGAGCCCTTGAAGCTGAGTTCTGTACAGTTCTGAATGATGCCCCAGTGCTAAACCCTGAAATCACAGGTGACTGACTGACTGTCCCCAGCTGCAGCCATAAATGGGGTTACAATGCTGATTTCCACCTTGGTTACTTTGCCAACAGCCATTTTAGAGGTGTTTGGTATCTACAGCAACAACAAAAAAGACATCCAAACCCAGACAGCTTCAGCACAGCAAGGGGGAAAGCAGAAGGTACATTTCACTCCCTCTGCTACAGCTCAACCCAAAACTAGATTTGAAAGACCATCCCCAAGGACAGGGAGCACAAATTAATTCCTTGAATTAATTAAAACTAAGGAAAAGAGAAGAAATAGAGAGGTGTCAAAGATCCCTCTTCATTTTGTGCACTGGTGCAAGCCCAACACTGACATTCACACAGATGATGAATTGATGACCCAAATATTTTCATCAGCCACTCCAAATGCAGAATTTATGGATTAAATTAACCCTGTATCTCTGACCCAATCCTAAAAGCAACTGTGCAAAACCTGTGCAAAGAAATTTACCATTTTAGCTGGAGGTTTTGGCTTCTGCTGAAGAGCTTTCTTGGCCTTTGCTGCAGCAGCTTGAGCCTGGTGGATTCGTTCTGCAAGTACAAATAAGTACAAAGTTGGAGCTCCTGAACACAAGCACACACGAGTCAAGAGAGAGGCAAAGTCAGACCTGTAGGCTCATCCACAGACAAGAGATCAAGCACACACACTCATGTAATAACGCAAAGAAAAACACCACATAAATTAGCCAAAAAGGTTGAAATAAAGACATGCAAGGAGTTGCGAATGTCCACAGAGACCTGTAGTCCCTTCTATTTTTCAAACAAAGACTTCCAACTGGCACACTGCTCGCAGGACTGGATTTAAGTGCTGATGGGGTACCATTAGCAAACTGATTAGAGGAATAATTATTGCTCATTATCCACCTGGACTGAAGAAGCTCCAAAGATTAATAAACATTCTCAGTTCTTCAGATATCATTAAGCCAGGCTTACCAAACTCCTCCTCACTCCTGTTCCTGTGCAGGTAGATCCACAACTTCCGTCCAATATCATATTTCACACAGGGATCTTTCTCATAGTGTAATCGATCCAAAGCACCACTAACAACAGTATTAACCTGAAAATACAAAATTAACAGCATTAAAAGATGTCCCTGGACGGGCTAACCAAAGGTCAAACCCAAATAAGCTGAGAGCAAGCTTCATTTGAGTAAGCACTGAGTGAGAACAGGTAGCCCTTGGCCTGGATTAAGTGGAGCTCCCAGCAAAGCTGAAAGCTCTGAGAAGTGACTGTTGCTGAATTTAAAATGCAATTAAATATACGTCACACTGTTAGTCCTGTGCTTTTCTCCCTTTTCTCCCTGTTTTTTCACCACCCAGAGTTTGGTGAGGACTTCCAGCACTTCCCCAGAGTAGAAGCTTGCTCTCATTTGCTTGTCAAAGCAGCATAAAAAAAAAATAAATAGGGCCTTGGACACCACCCAGACCTGCACAGGATATTTTTTTGGAGAATGTGTTTGAGGAGACAGATGGACCCAACTTACTTGAGCACTGGTGACATCAGGAGCTAGGAACTGGGAGTCTTTCAGCAGCTCACAGATTTCAGCACGGGTTCCTTCTCCGTTGGGAAGGCGAGCAGCAGCATCACGGACTGAAACACAGGATTTAGAGCTCACACTTCCAGGTGAAACCCGGCAGCTGCATCCCAGAACTCCAGCAGACACCTTTCTGTCCCTTGCCCTCCACCCTCAGGGCTCAGCACCACCTTACCAAGGGACAGGATGGTGACATAGGCTGGTCTGTCTGAGCGCAGCAGGGAGTGCTCCCGGGCTTTGTTGAGGGAGGTTTCTTTGTCAAACACCCCCTTGACAGGCCCCACCACAGACTCGAAGCCGTGCATCCGGAAGGTGAAGGCTTTGTGGGGCTGGCTGTAACGGAACCGCTCCTGGAGTTGGGCACAGAGAGGGCTGGGGGTGAGCATGGAACACCAGAGACAAGCCCTAAACCTTCTGCTTTGAGTCATTAACACTCTCTAGAAATGATTTTCTTTTTTAATTAAGGGCTTAAAAACTGCTGTATAAACTTATTTTGGATCAAGGCAAGCACAAAGTTCTTCAAACAGAATGACCACTTCACAGAGTGAAGGTGCAATGCATCAGGTGCACTGTTAGGCAGCTGCACAGGTGCCAGACACCCCTGCTGCTCAGCAAACACCTCTTCCCCAAAGCCACAACAAAACTCTTCCTTCCTCCTCTCATCTGGCAAAAACAAGATTTCCAGAATTTAACCTGGCTACTGTATCACCCCCCCAGCTCATGCACTCTGGGAGATGAGCTGTGTGTTTACCCCCTAACACACTTGCAGTTACTACAGACAAGATAATTAAGTGCACTGTTGCCCTCACTGCCATTTGTCTTCTGCTTGTTGTGCTTGTATAATCTCAAAAAATACAGAGACAAATCACCTGCATATGTTGGGAGATGGCAAGTGAGATTAAAAGCTTGGAACAACCAATTTCAGCTCATTTTGCCCAATAATCCCTGGGAATACAGGTAAGCAGTGAGGTTATATGGTTAGCAAGTTATATGTAAAGGCCAAGATACCTACTTCAAGAGATGAAAGATATTCCTTCCATGCACAAAGTTTGTTTTATGAGTATAAAACTCAACTGTCTGAAATTCTCTTGGTTTAGCAGCCAACTGTTTCAATATGTGTATTTAAAATTAAGATGCTTCTCCTCTCACCTGCTCCTGGATATTCCTTCCATCAACAAAGTTTGTTTTATGAGTGTAAAACTCAACTGTCTGAAATTCTTTCTAAATTGGTTCAGCAGCCAACTGTTTCAATATGTGTATTTAAAATTAAGATGCTTCTCCTCTTACCTGCTCCTGGAAGAGGCGTTTCTCCTCCCCAGTGCTAGGTCTGACTACATAGTCAGTCCTTCTGAAACAAAGTGACCATCAGTTCTGAGCAGCAACAAGCCCACAACAATCCCAAAGAACCTCCCCCAGGATTAGTCACCTTACCCTTTCTGCAAATTCTGAAAGCATTTAGGATAACATAAATAAGGTCTGCAGAGATCCATGCAGGTAAGCAAGGCTGTAAATAATCTAGTTACTAGGGTGTAACCTGGGGAAACATCAAGTGAGCTTCTGTAAAATCAGATTATCAAGTTCCCTCCTGCCCCAGGTATGAAATCTTTTTATTTTAGGCATCCAGCCATTCCAATCTAAAAGCACAAGGCCCCAACTTCACAGGTTTAGCATGCACTGCAGAAGCTTTCAAGCAGCATTGTCCACTTACACTCTGGGAATTGGTGTTGTGGCATCGGAGCTGTCCTCATTTTCCTATAAAAAAAAATACCAAACAGATGTGTCAATGTTGGACAGAACTCAGCCAGGTTTTGTGCTGATAGAAAGTGATTTTTTTTCTGACTCACTTTGAAAAAATGCTGGTCTTTGGTCTCCAACCAGAGCTGAAACAGTGCTGCCAACTCCTTCTCATGATCTTGGCAATTACCTAGTCCAAGAAATCAGGAAAAATATTGAAAGAGAAGTCCTCAAACTGTTAGGAAGCTGGCTGCTTGCACTTCCCAGTCATCTCCTGTTTCCTTCCCACCTCTCCATCACCATCACAAGGCATCTTCAACACTTCACAGATTTCAATACTTAGGAGAGTGCGAAAACCTCGTTCACTTAGCATTGTAATTGCTAATGATTACTCTGAATAATCAGAAGTTATGCTCTACAGAAGGGAAAATACAGAAGGTGTTCAGAGTGGTGTGAAGGGTGACATAAACATGGTTAACAAAGCCTTTGCTTACTTATTCTGTCTGCTGCTGCTACCAATGTCTAATGAAAACCTGGAATGGACAACACACTTTTGCTCAGTGAAAAGGAAAGGCCTGACCCATGAACTAACAGCTCTGCTTGTCTCTCTCTGGGCTGCAGTAAGGTGAAAAGCCAATTTCTAGAGAAAACCAGCAGCCTTCACTGAAAGCACAGAAGGGCACGAGATACTTACCAATCAACTTCCACTGCTGAGTTTTTTCCTTGAACTCAACAAAAGGTGAGAAGCTGGAAGGAGCATCTACAGCAAAAAAACATGCATGTCAGAGACATCATACAATCCTCCAACCCCATAAATCCTCCTGCTGCAACCAAGCTGTTGTGTTAGGCTCCCAAGGGCAGAGAGAGCATTTTTACAGACTGCATAAGCACATCTCTAAATTTACATTTGCCGACAGGGAAGGCAAAACAAGCCAGCACAAGAAAGGAACTGAAGGGGACAATGAGTCTGCAATCCACAGGCTGTCAGATGAGACCCTGCTCATGCTGTGAGGCACCAGGAACCTTTCCTGGGCTCACAGAATTTCCACTATTCACCAGCACTCCAGAGAACATTAAGTCTCCATGCTGCAAAGGCCACAGCCATCAGCACTGCCTCTCCCCTTTTAACTTCCCACTAAGCCAGTGAGAACCAGAGAATGATTCAGTTTGAAGGGATCCTCTGAAACTTCTCTGATTCGAGCCCCAAGTTGGGCTTTTTTGTTTCTTTTTCATTATCTCCAGAGAGAATCACAATGTTTTCACCCCAGGAAGAGACTAATTTCTTCCTGCTCCAAACAGCCTCCCTGAAGAGATTGACCTGAATGGGAAAAATTGGCTGTCAAGAGGCAATTTCACAGACATTTTCACAACCCTGGGAATCAAGCTGGCTCTTATCCACTATCCATATGCAAACCAAGGCTACAAGCCATAAAGTCTGTTGGATTGTAAACAATACAATGGTTTGCTGTAATGGCTGAATTAAAAGTCTATTTTGCTATCATATAAACCAGCAGTGATTAGGACTGAAGTGATTAGTATTTTTGATAGATGGTTAGTATTTTTAGCAGCCATTCTTACCCCTGCTGTCACCTGTCAAGTACTGCAAGGCGGGTAAAACCAGCTCAGACCAGTTTGGGGCAAAAGAGAACCAGTTATTCAGTGCACTGGCGGGAGAAGTCTGCCAATCCAGAACTTTATCTTCAAGCTGAAGGGGAAAAAGAAACGTTCTATGAAAGATCTCACATTTAAGTTATGACTTTAAACAGAAAGCAAAACAGCTAACTGCATCTGAGGGACAAAAAGCTTTTTACAGATTTAAAATAAACACCTGACTTTTTCAAGTAACTGTAACAGGGTATTTCAGACAAAAGACCTCAAAAAGGGGAAAAAACTTCCCTGCCATCTCTGCCCTTAAAATATATCTAACCATGATCTAAAGAATGGGTATAGAAAGACTTAAGAGATTCCACTGTCTAAATTTAATTTAAAAAAAATTTAAATTTAAATTTTAAGCATATTAAAACAGAACATGTTATATACTCCCAATGGGTTTCATTTCTTTAGTATATAAACTACATCACAATACCATTTACAGCAGGGAAATTCTGGAGAAAAATCACTAATACATAGCTATAAACCTCTCTTTTTCCCCTAATTTTGCTTTCTGCAAAGATTCCTAGGCAAGTTGCTGGCTCCTCACCACAGAGAGAGTAGCAGGTCCTTCCAGAAACAGTATCTCCAAAAGAAGGAAAAAGGAAACTGGAGATATTTCATTTATTCCAAGGCATGGCTTCATGTCTTCAAGAGGTCTTCAAATGAAAGAGAACACAAGCAGCATAAGTTCACCTTCATATCAAGATGAACACCACACATTTCATCAACGCTGGGCTGAGCTAAACCAAAGCTTGCAAAAGTCCCACAAAAGCCTAAGCTGCAACCTCTCTCCCTCCATCCAGGACCCTGTGAAGCACTTACTCCTCTTTGACAGATGACAGAGGGATGGGAGAAGGATCCTGAGACATTGCTGGGATTCCATCTGCATTGCTAAGAGAGTCAGCCAAATCTTCCACCTCGGATTTAACCATCTTCAGCCGTTTTTTCTTCTTATCTTCCTTTTCCTTCACCTTTCTCTTGAGGGTTGCAAGGTCAAACAAGGCTGTAGGTATAACAAAAGGTAAGAATAATAATTAGAAAGCTTCTTACCACATTTCAAGGAGTCTGAAATTATGTATTTAAATAAAAACTTGTATTAAACACATATTGAGAAATAGCATGTACTCATTCACTCTGTCTTCCCAGTCACTTCCACAAATCTTTATTTTTCCCCTCAATGCACTCTGCTTTAATAGAACATCTCAATTTTTAAGACAATGTACATGAAATTAGAAAGGCAAAGGTAAATGCTTAGAGGAGGAACACAAATTAACTTTCAACAATTAGCTGGAGGCACCCTCAGTGGAAACTGGAGTTGGCTGTCAGCAACTGGAATGGAACAACCCACAACACAGGAGTGAAGAGCAAAAAAATACAACAGTCTGTTGAGACCACCTTCAGCCTTAGCTTTTCACACACTTTTTACCCCCACAGTGCACAAATGCGGTGTCCAAACCACTGACCTGCTAAGGAACCTTTCCTGCCAGCATTTACTCGAGTCATGATGTCCTCAAGAGTCAGGTCTGTTGTCACTAGATCAGGGTGATCCTATGACAGAAATTAAAATTGGAGAAGGACAATTTGTTAAGAGAGCAACAAGGTAACCAAGTACTGGAATGCTCCAAACATCTTATAAAGTTATTAACTGCAATAAAAGTTGGGAAGTCTTCTAACCCTGGAATCCCAAATTCTATCTCTCCAAAACACATCACTATAATTTACAAAGTCCTTCTGAAGAGAGAAGCAAAAACAGGAGGCTGACAACTAAGTGCAGGTGCACACACAGAAAAAAATAGCAACCATTTTGTGACCCAGAAGAACCCTGAACTTTACAGCTAACAGATAAAATGCAGTCCCACTCCCCAGCCCTCCTGACATCCTACCGGCTGCCGTTTCCGTTTCTCATGGTGCTTCTTCAACATCATCTTCAAATCACTATCCCCAAATTCTATCTTGTCTGCAACAACAACAAAAAAAGCACTATTTACAAAGTTTTCCATTACTGTTGCTTTACAGACTTCTTAGACTGCCACGCACTGTCCATTTCCACAATCTCCAAGTTTCAGTAACTAGATTTTAGCTACTTGATTTGCTTTCTTTTAATCAACCAATTTATTTTCAGCATTTTCTTCCTTGGCTCATCAGATTTCATTGCTCACTCAAGCAGGGAAGTGAAAAGCACTGAGAATCAGCATTACTGCACAAAGGGTTTGCAGATTTGATCACAAGAACCCCAGCACATGCTCCAAAATATTCTGAACTATGCTAATGCTTCAGCTGTTTAAATCAAAACATAGCAGAGAAACCAGTACTGCAGACCCTTGTGACAGAACACTAACCTTCTAGGAAGAAAAATATTAAATACACTGGGAGAAGAGCCAGCAGTTTTGGAGACTGCAAAAATGAAGCATTATAAGATTTCCCATGAAACAACAGATTTCCTGCAGGATTTTGAAGTCATTGTCACCCTTAAATCCACACTAAGCCCAGTATGGATCCATACTTAAATCCATACTCTCACCTGCTGTTTTCATGTCCAAGGTTGACAGGGTGGGGATTACTCTCAGGGGAACTGGTGGACTTGAACAACGTGCTGGAGAACTTGGAGGCCAGGAGCTTAGATCTAAAAGAAAGAATTAAATTTCTTTCTGCAAGAAATTTGCACCATTCAGTTCCCCTGTGTTCATCAGAGCACAGCCAATAAAACTGAAGATTGTACTTTACCTTCTTCCAATCAAAGATAATGTCCCCACACCAAAAAAACTCTTTCATTACATCTCCAATCTTTAGCTTGATGCAGGGCATTACCTTCTATTGAAGGGCATTACCTTCTTCATCAGAAGACAAGGTGGTATCTCCACACTCCTCTTTGACCTCCCTCAGGATCTTCAGGTATCGCCGATGTGTCCGTCTGTCCCGCTCCTCTGTGTCATAGGAGGGTGGGAAGTGCTTCCTCCTGAGGGCCATATCAGGGCCTCCTTTCCGAGCCAACTCCAGCAAGTGCTGGAAGAGGAGAACCATGGGACATTAACTACCTCAGCTACAGCACTGTAAGTGACAACAGATCACCTTCACTCATAGACTTCCAGCAAGTTTAGTCCTTGGTGTCGGTGCAGGAAGCAACTCGGTTCTTTAGATGATAACACTTAAAAAGTAACAGTATCTGTCATGTAAGAGATTTTAAAATCAACACTGTAGATCGTAATTTAAAGAGGGGAAAAAGCAAAGCAAAATTCCCACACCTTTACCTGCACACACAGTAATAACCTCACTGTCATTTTATGTGGACTACTGAGAAGAACCATCTGTTGGCCTGAGATCCCTTGGAGCAGTTTCCAAATTCCTGACATGACATGGAATGCTGTCTCTTGTCAAGAAAACACTTTATCCCTTAATGGCTACAGAGGAAATAACTTCCTACATGTCTGCATTCATTTTCCCTCATCACTGTGGGTTCATTTTATACAGACAGACCTCATAAACACATCTAGTGACCTTACCCGTTTCACAGTGACAGAAAGGGCAGAAAATGAAGGCAAACTGACTTGGTAATAGGACAGTAAGGAAGCAGGGGACAAGGTGGGTGTGGAAAAAAGCCACTGCACACAAGTGAGAGCTACCAGAGTTTCAAAACCTGAAATTTGAAAACGTAAGAATGGTTCTAGCGCTGTGTTACAAGGGGCACCAGAAAGGCAGAAACTCAGCATTCATGAAAGACCTATGAGAATAACAAACCCAGAAATACCCTTTATTGTAGAAAAAAAAAAAACCCAAAACTTATTGATTACAGAAAGGAGGCACTCACGTTGCGGGAAGCAAGGATCTGCTTGAGCAGCCTGTAGAAGTACTGCTGCTGCGAGCTCAGGTAGCGCTTGTACTGAGATTTAAAGCACAGCTGCCGGTACTTGACGACTTCAGGATTAAAGTGCCCATCTGGAAGAGGTAAAAAAAAAACCACTCTGAGTTTCATCAGCTGCTACTTGCAGATCTTAAGTCTAAAATGACACCAGATTTTGTGATGTTCCCTGACCTCGGAAGAGTTTCTGGGCGATGTGGAGCGGATTTCCGAAGCGAAAGTTCTCGCCGCTGAACAAGGCCAGGATGAGTTTGTTCTGATGCTCTCGGTTGTTTTCAGGGAAATGAGGCAAAAATTTTTTCAGGTGGTCTTGCTGGGCATCTGTCAGCACCTCCTGCCACGTAGACAAACTGACAACTTCAAAGAAAATCTCAGGCTAAAGAAAAGAAAAAACAAGAGTGGAAAAAACACATCCAGGTCCTTGGCGTCTTTCTTAAGCCTTAAGGCTTTCTGTTGTTAAACACCAGATTTAGAGAGACTGTGTCAGAGCAGGTACTAAGAAAAGATGAGGAAATGAATGATAACTATAAATTCAGAACTCCAAAGTACATTCAAAACTTAGAATTAGAGAATGCTAGGGGTTGGAAGGGTCCTCTAGAGATCATCTAATCCCACCCCCAGAGACAGTGAGACCACTGAGTCCAACCCCCAGTGATCACGTCTCCCAATCTAGTCCAAGTTCCAACTTGAACAAAAAAAACATAAAACAAAAACCAAAACCAAATTCATATTAAAAAAATTTAAAGGTCTTTAAGAAAGATTATTACTAGAAGAAGAACGTAACAGAACAGCTTTAAAAGAAGTTTTCCTGAAATTCACCAAAGCCCTTCTGACACCTTTTTTTCCTAGGACAAACCAGTCATTTCTCTGCTTTCTGGTTGGTTCTGTAAGCCCCACAGAGGGATCTGGACACAGCCAAGGCTTTAGGGAGGTGAAGCTCAGCACCACTCACGTCCTCCAGCAGGTCCTCGGGTAGGCTGACCCTGGTGGTCCCCAGCATGCAGTCCTCCATGATGCGTGTGCCAGCA
Source organism: Calypte anna (assembly GCF_003957555.1). Classification (NCBI taxonomy): domain Eukaryota; kingdom Metazoa; phylum Chordata; class Aves; order Apodiformes; family Trochilidae; genus Calypte; species Calypte anna. The sequence goes on from NC_044269.1 coordinate 61,857, forward strand.
CCATCCCCGCAGGGCCCCAGCTCCAGGGGGTCGCTCAGCATGTGATCCAGAGAGTCCATCCTCTGCCAGACACCACCAGCAAATCATCAACAACCCAAAAATCCCAAAGCCAGCTCCATCCTCTGCTAAGGAATGGCTGTAAAAGGGTTTCAAGGGGCTGAGTTGGACGGGACTTTAAAAATCATCAAATTCCAACATTCTGTCTGGACAGGGACACCTCCCAGCAGCCCAGGTTGTTCCAAGCCCCATCCAACCTGACCTGAGACACTTCCAGGGATGGAGCAGCCAGAGTGTCTCAAGTCGCTCGTGTTAAACACAAGGTGTAAGGTACAATAAGGTGTACACGATGCACACTCAGGCTGTGAGATACACAAGATATTACACCCTCAATTTAGTGCTCCAGTGCAGGAGGAATTCCTCAAGAGAGGAAATGCTCTTCCAGACGTGCCCAGAAAGCACAGGTGACCCATTTCTTGCTGTCGAAACAACTAAACACGACGAAAAAACCCCACATGACAGCCTGAGAGTACCGAACCGAATCACAGACCCAAAGCAGGTTTTCCCTTAGCCTGAACCCGCAGCTCTGAGCGGGCCCAGCGCTCCTGTTCCCCTCCCTTCAAACGTTACGGGAAAACGCCCCAACAGCGAGAAAAAAAAAAATAATTACAAACCCTTAAACCAGCGCCGGACAGCGTGAAAACACGGGAAAAAAGATCCAAACCCACGCATTTCTTACCTGCTCTGCTGACACCACAACGCTCCCTGAGGGGAGGGCACCCCCCACACACACCCTAGGGCGGCTCCAGGCGGCTGGGCCCGGGAAGGGGATCCCGGGAAAGGGGATCCCGGGAAAGGGAAGGAAGGGGAGACAGCCCCCAGATACTCCCCGCTCCGGAAGGCGGAAGGAGGCGGCTGCGCGATGGCGGAGGGGCCGTAAGCGCCTGCGCGGGGCTGAGGCCGCGGCCCTGAGGCGGCTGCGCGGCCGCGGTGGCTCCGTAGTGTCTCCTGGGCAGCCGCGTCCTGTGACAACCCCGACACCCCCCACCCTCCCAGGGGACAAGAGAAGGGCACGGGGAGTGTTTAAACAACAACGACAAAAAAACAAACAGAAAAAAAAAATTTATTAATTTGGGGTTTTCTGTTTTTCCTTTTTACATCTGCCAGGGCACACGAGACTATGAACACAGTGACAGCCACCGAATGTACAACAAACATACACAGTTAAATAAGAGAAGGCTGAGCAGTCCATGGGGGTGCAAGTTTAGGGTGCTTTTTACCTTCTTTTTTTTACTTTTTTTTTGGCCTGGAAAATGGAGAATCAGACCCAAAAAGCTTGCAGAGAGCAGCTTTGGGGCCTCAAAGGAGCCCCCTGCCCACTTTCCATCCTCTGGGACTCCACAACTTTGGGTTGAAAATAATGACAACTCCTATACCTTCTGCACTGCAGAAACTGGAAAGGAATCCATGCAAATTCCTGTTGGTTTTGGGTGTTGGTTCTGTCTCTCCAAAAGCAGATCCCTGCCCCCTGTGCCATCACTCCCCTGACAGAGATCCATGCAAATTCCTGTTGGTTTTGGGTGTTGGTTCTGTCTCTCCAAAAGCAGATCCCTGCCCCCTGTGCCATCACTCCCCTGACAGAGAATTCATGATGCTGCAAGATTCCAGGGATGCTCCTCTCACAACAAACCACACAGAGGAGAAAACCTTGATTTGAGTTCAAAAAGGCAGCTTTCAAAATGTTTTCTGGACCACCTTTAAATAACTGGTACTAGTGTCCTCAAGTCGATGATCCTTTCCAACATAAAGCCTAGTATTTTATTTAAAACCCCACATCTGCATTATCAAGAGGGAAGAGTTTGATATTCCTCTCTCTAGATCTTTAAAGATTTTTAAATGGTTTCTGTAGAGCAGGATATCCCATTCCCAAACCTCCTGTTTGCCTGTTACACCATTTTTTTGATTCATTATTAAATAATCTAGCAGCCTGAAGAAAACCAAGGCAAAACCTCCCTTCTCGCCCAGACATCCCAGCACCCAGCATCATTAATTCAGAAGCCCTCAACAAGACTTCTGGGGAGTTACTGGGAGCTGCAGTCAAGTTCCTCAAATCAATGGGTTCTGAATTTAAAGATGCTCCAGCACTGCACTTGACTGAACAGGAGCTCTGGTCCTCATTAACTTCACCATCTCATTAATGCCTCGGTGTGGCTGTACAGCAAGAGAAGCCACATCCCAGGCACAAATTAATCCACAAACCACTTCAGAGCTACCCCAAAACCAGATTTCCAATCCCATTTCTCTCATCACACCCAGTCACTGTTTCCACACCTTATTAACAGATATATTAATTACCAAAGCAATACCTGCTAGGTGGCTTTGACCTTGCCCATTCTGGGTGTGAAGTTCTCTTATATCTCAGAGTTTTAACTGCATGAAGCCTGATACCACAACCTGTAAACATCTGTAGCATTTACTCACACTAAATCTGGGAAGTACCTACAGAAAAGAGTCCTCAATTCACCCTCAGTGCAGCACAAGAGAAAACGAATCAAAACCTCTCTCAGTTCTTCATTCTCAAGGGCCATTAAGACAAAGCATCCTCCTCTGCTTTTGTTTTATAAATAAAAGTATCCAGCTATGCACAAACATTTGGGGATGGGTTTTTTGGGCAGTGAAAAGGTGATTTAGACATACACAGTACATCCCAGCAGGAGTCAGGGGAGCTGCAGTCATATACAAATACCAGAATGCATTATTAATAACAAACCAACAAGACCCGTGAAGGAATATTACCTAAGAAAAAAACAAACAAAAAACAAAAAACAAAAAGAATACTTTGCCTTTAAAGGTAAACTTTCCCTTTCTCCTGGTCCCTAAATGTAACAAATTCTGTTGGCAGACCAGGTCTAGCAAAGCAGGCAACCCTCACAGATGGCTTACTGTGTCCCATGAGTAGTGGTCCACTAGCATGTTTCCTTGTGTTTCCTGAGTCCAGGGCTGGTCTTTTTATGGAATTGTCCAAAGGAATTACAGTGCATTGTCAACAAGGTTATTTGGAAAAATCAGAGTAACAAACTCTCCATCCAGTCCTTCAAGGGGAAAAATATATCCATTTTGAGGTGAAAACAGAGACAGCTACCCTGCATCTTCAGAGGTGTGCTCCTGGACCCTCATTTTCTCCTGACAGGATTATCTTTAGGCTGCTATGCAGGCTAAGCTAAGCTTTTTTTTTTTTTCTTTACAGGCAAAAAAATCCCTACTTTCCCTGCAAATAATGAAGGGGAAAAGAGTGAAGAGTGTCTCCATACTACCTATTAAAATTTCCATCAGTTTGTCCTGCACAACATGGTTTGGAGACTGCACTTTTCCTTCTTTCTGGAACTGCTCAGTAAAACAGGGCAGACAGCATGTAAACAGTTTGGGGGTGGGGGGAGGGGAGGGTTGGAAAAAAAAAATAATAATTTAATGCACTGCTTCAGCACATCTTCACAGCTTCATTGTTACATCTGTCCCTGCACACGTTCAACAAGAGCTGCTGCTCTTTTTCTCCAGGCAGTCTGCTTCCACCAAGCTGCTGTGTCCCCATGCTCCTGGGCTGCTAGAACAAAGACACAAGAAGCAGTTCTGCCAGACTCTGTAAATGTGCATTTTGTCTTCCTGTGTAACCACTCCTGCTAAAAATATACACACATCACCTGCCAGGTAAGCCTTCAGCTAGGCAAGCTTTTCCCCACACAGCTGAAATGAAAAGTTATTTACTGGAGACACTTCCAGAAAGGAAAAAGAAGGGTCAGCAGACATGCCAAAAATAAAGTCCAGAGCAAGCAGAGGTTTCACTCCTCTTGTCCTTTTTGTTAAAAGCTGCATAAAATGGCATCCCAGAAGAATTTGGAGGGTATTTCTTCATGGTCACTGGAGACTTAAACCCTCTTAAAGCATTAACAAGAGCTCCAAGTTGAAGTTAAGTGAGCACATACTTTAATAAAAACATACTGAGCTCCAGGATACCCAGATCTGGGCTTTCAGGGGAGGTGACAAGAACAAGCAAGTGACCCAAGGAGGCTTCCTCATTCGTGTTCTGCTGAGAAAGTTCTTGGTTTGGTGATGTGCACCTCGCTGCCACCATTCCCATTGGTGGTTGTGGTGATGATGTACTGGGTGGTTTGCTGCTGCTGGCTGCTTGTTTGGGATTCCAAGGGATCCGTGTGGGATGGGGGCTGGGAAACACCAACCCGCACCTCACTGGAGAGTGAAGAGTTCTGTTTGACATCCAGCTCAGGCTGACCTTCAGATATCACATAGTGAGTCTGTGTGGGGAACAAAGAAATCTTGACACACTTGCTGTAACTTCTGCTCTAACCTTCCTGTTGCTGGAAGACATTTTGGTAGGGACAAAATATTTTTAGATCAAGCTGTATTTATCTCTCTATATTTAAATGAATTTGAGAGCAACAAAAGCCTTGTCCTTTGTTTTGAAGTACGCTGGACTAGCTGGCATCTGGTTAACTTATGAGTGGTTAAACTAATTAATCAATTAACTCATCATTACAAATTAAAATAGCAGTTTTGAATACAACTATTCTGAGGGTTGTTGCTGTTTCTCACATGTTCTAGCAGAAGCTGTATGGCCAGAGGTCTAATATCAATGCCCTTTCAGTCTGGACCTCCTCAGGTACACCATTATTCTATCTGTGCCCCAGTCATCCCTATAACCTCCCAACAGAAGGTTTAAGCCTGCTACATTATTCTGGATGGAAAAAAAATTTAAAATAAGGGCCATGATTGTTTTCTTTACCTGAGTAACTGCTTTGACTTGTCCTGTGTTGACAGTGGTGACTGGGGTACCAACAGCAGTCTCTGTGATCACATACTGGCCTTGGGGAATGGTCATCATCTGAATCTCAGATGCTAAAAAAGAAAAAAAAAATGGAAATTGGAGAATCAAGACCTTCAGTCAAACTCAAAAAACACCTTAAAAAATAATGCCCAACATAAGTAACACTTCAAGCCTGAAACAGTGGTTGTTGAGGAGAAATTCAGGTAGTGTGAAACCCTGGAACACTGTACAGGCCTCAGAAGAATTATGCCAGGCAACATCAGGTGCAGAGTGGGCAATTCATGCACAGACAGCTCGTTCTGTTCTCACCCAAGAAATCCTAGAATTACAACCCAGAAGTGCATGACATGAGAAATCATTTCATGTCATCATTTTCTGGACAATTCTTTCAAGCATCCATCCAAATTTGAACAAGATGGTGTCCAACACATGGCTAGATGCTCTTGCAAATTCTTTGGAATCAAGAAACTCAGTCTGCCTGCCCAAACCACCCAACAGATAATTACAGAACTCCAGTCAAAAAGCTGGTACAACCATTTTCCTTGTCTACAACCTTTTCTTAGATTAAAAATACTGCTGGTGCTTACAATAGCTGCGAAATGAGTTCCAAGTGCTGGGAAGGTAGGTGTGCTGGACTGCAGAGCCCTGCTGCTGCTGCTGCTGGAGGCCTTGGTTTGGTGTAGATGTTGTTGTCTGCATCTGTGAGGGGCTGAGTTCCTGCTGGGATTGTTGTGAGGAGGGGCTCAGAGGCTGACCCCCAACCTGGAAATAACACAGGAAGAGTTCTCAGTGTACTTAGGATTGCATGCCTCTGAGCTGGAACAAACATATCACTTTATTAAGGGAAACCACAGGGAGTTTCCATGGCACAAGAACTGCAAAAGCTCTCCTCCCTCTCCTCCAACTTGCTTCATTCTGTGGTTAGTAAGAAGGGACTGAGAAACTGAGACATTGCTTGCCAAAGGTCACACAGCAAATCTGGCAGAGAGCTGAGAGGTTAAAAACTCCCTAACATCACCAAGAGCTGAACTTCAAATATTTGAGAAATGCCACTTTCCATTTATCCTATCTTTTAAATGGCTAACTTCCTTTGAGCTGCAGATCTGCCTGTTCACAGCCATTCCTCTACATTATATAGACAGAAAGAAAAATAAACCACAATACCCCCCATAGAGCCTAGGAACTTGTGGGAACCACGTGGTGATCCCAGAGCTGTACATGTGGAGCCATTTAATGTGTGGTCCTTTAAATTGCATAGAAAAGCCCCTCTCCTGCATCAGCACATGAGCAGCCTGGTAGGGAAGAGATTTCCTGCCCAAGAAGAGTGAAATACCTGTGATGATGACTGAGTTGCTGGTGCTGGCTCTGTCACCTGGATGTGCTGCACCTGGATGGCATGTTGGGCATATGTCTGGGGGTCATGAAGCTGCCCAACATCTACTGTGGAGTGCTGGGACTGGTGAGGTGAGGTAGCCTGGAGATGAGAAAAGCAAATTAGAGGCATACACTTCAAGATAATCAACCTCTTCTGTGATACAAGGTGTGGAACAATGAGGTATGAGGCTCAGTGAGGCCATGGAGCAGTCTTGTTCAAGCTTTTGTTTATTCTCTTTCCACTGCTGGAAAATAAAGTGTCACCAAGATGGGATAGCAATGGAAAGGACTTGCCTGAAGTCACCCAGGCTGTCTGTGGCAGAGGATGGACTCAAATTCAAGGGTCTGAAAAGCAGGATTAGTGTCAGTCCTTGGATCATCCTTCTTTGCAAGCACCTTTCTATAAAATGTACGGATAGTGATGACCTGCAGATCCAGTCCTGCAGTTTTGCATCAAGACAAGAGCTCAGGGTCAAACTGACTAAAAGCTTTCTGGAGCAACACTTGCTAATAATACCAATTGGAGTAATTTAATTACAAGCCTCAGAGCTTGATATTAACTGGAGGAATCAGCATTCACACTCTTGTATCATTAGAACAGCCAGAGTCAATATTAATTGGGGTCATTGTTTAGGTCTTTACTAACCAAATTCGTAACCTAATTTGTAATGAGGGGCAGAGGGAACACAGAACTTCAGATTCAAATATAAACACACTGCAGCTCCAGCTCCTCTTAGTGGATAACAGATTCAAAGGCTTTCTTGCAGCTGGCCCAGTTATTTTCCTCACCTCAGTTACTCCAGTCACATTCTGATTTATTTTTGGGAAGCTGTTGAGCATCACAGAGAATTAATATTTTAATAGAGGGAAAAGCAAGCACTTTCTATACTTCCAAAATTTTGGCTCTTTATCACTGAGAAAAAGGAAGAACAAAATTTGTCTTCTCAACTGCAAAAAAAGGGTCACCCACTGACCCACTTTTCTTGTTGCTGGAAAACCTTCCTAGAGACTCAAATGAAGGTGCCCAGATGGGCAGAAATAAATTCAGACTGTGATCAGCAAGCTCATCAAGACTGGTGGGACTATTTATGCCCAGCACACAATGCATACAATGGGAACCCTAGCAATTACCTACCAATTGATCTGTAAAAAAAATTAGTCTACATTGCTTTTAGTAAGTATTGCTTAGCAAAGACCTGAGAAAGCACAGGCTTGACTTGGAGGGGTGAAAACCACATCAAGTCCTCCAATAAATTACTCACCTGGGCCACTTGAACAACCTGCAGCTGTATGTGCTGAGGCTGCTGCAAGCCTGTTGTGGACTGAGAGACAGGGATGTACTGGATTCGTTGGTAATCTCCTTGGGGAGTCCTGTAATCTGTTGTGAGGGTCTGGGAGATCTCTGTCATTGCTTGGGTCAGTAAATCTGTTGTCTGAGGAGGCAGAGAGAAACACCAGATTGTCCACTGCACTGAGTATTTTTGCAGGGCTGTAGTTCTTTCATCACACTGAACCTGCACCACTAGGCCTAGTTATTTATTTACAAGAGCTTCACATGTGATGGGGTGACAAGAAAGCACCAGGGGTCATCCACTGGGACTGCTCTCTTCTCTCTACATGTTAGTTACAACCATTAAGGGCTAACTAAACATACAATAACAAAATTATTTTCACCTGACTTCATGGCTAGACAACAGAAATTCTGCATTTATAAAGAGCTGATTTGGTTTCTAAGTCCAAAAGTGCTTCTTGGACATATTCTACCTTTTCTCCTCACCTCCCAGGGTGTTATTGTTCTTGACACTGTATTCCTACAAGTGTGTAAGGACATTTAACACCCAACTCTTCAGGTTTATGAAGCCAACAACATCCTGGTTGAATCTGTCCCATTTTCAAACAAAACGTTCTTTAATCCAGTTTCAGTCTTCATATGGGAAGTTTTAAACTGTGGTTATTAAGCTTTTTAAAACTATGCAGCAATCCATTAAAAACTGATTTTCTAGTTTCAGCTGTCACTTCCATAGCAGCTGGTGCACTAACAGATCAGCCACTGATAGATCAGCTCCTGGACAGTTTTGGACTGTCCAAAGGATTACAGAAAAAATTTGAGTCCCATAAACAGGTTTGATTCAGTCCCATTCATCATTTAATGTCCTCTTGATCCCGAGGAACCTCAGGAGAACAGTCCCAGTGAAAATCCACAAGATGCGTATCCCTGAGTTATTTAGGCCTGTGTGAAAATACTGTGTGGAGAGTCAGGGGGGGAAAAAAGACAAAAGCTGCAAAATGAGAAATCCCTTGTTTCTGGCAGAGCTAAACTACAGCAGATTCAGGAACAGAAGCAAATCTCAAATAATAACCCAACACAGGGTTCCAAATTACACCCCTGCCAAACAAACCCTAACAGCAGGTTTCTGGTTGTTTCCCTTCACTGGGAAGATTTAAGGTGTCTGGAGTCCTTACCACAACAGTCTCTCCAGTGGTGCTGTCAGTGGTTAGAACAGCAGGAGTGGAGCTGATGACAGCTGTAGCCAGTGGAGCATGGATTGTGTTTGGGAGCTGAGCAAACTCTGGGTGCTTCTTGCGGATGTGCTGGACCATCTTTGTCTGCAGAGAGATGCAAAACAGCATGAAAAAGATGGTCAGGAACCCTGCTTTGGGCCAGCTGCAATCAAACAGCCCTGGGGAGTGCAGCTTTTAGGTTTCTCTCAATGAGGCAGCACTCAGATTCACATTATGGAATGCTCTGGTTCATGAGAAGCAAAGATGTTAAAGTTGCTACTGCTGAGGGCTAACTGATAACTCAAATATTGCCCCAAATGTCACAACCCATGAGCTTTTTTACTCCAACACAGCCAAATACGTGTGGGACATTTTCCAGAGGTCACCTTCTCTGCATTTTATTTCCCTGCTGCACTCCCTGGTGTCTCAGTGAGCTGTTTCCAAGCTTCTCTGTTTGTGACTGCACTCTGATAACATTTCTTCTTTCAAGCTCAAGCCCTCCATTTAGAGAACCTTTTTTTTTTTTTTTCCATCAGATAACCAAGCTGTGCCTGTGCTGTCAGCACACAGCAGGAAACCAGCACTCTGACTCAGAACAGAGAGAGCTCTGACAGAGAAGAGAGAGATGAGGCTATCAACCCTCCCCTGTACCTTGCTGCTGTACTGCTTGGAGCAGTGAGGACAACAAACTGGAGGGGTGGCAATGGTGCCTGTCAGCTGGGTGTGGGTGCTCAGCATGGGATCTGGTTCTCCAGGGCCTGCAGGACGCAGCTTGCGGATGCTGGGAGGGAGCTCAGCACCAGGATGGTTCTTCAGGATGTGGGCTTTGCGTTTACTGGCACTCTTGTAGACCTGCAGGGTGAAGGGTTGGAGTGGGAATGGTGTCATCCTGGTGTCTGTGCAGGAAGCAGCTACCAGTTAGCTTCAGCTACATGGGCTGCAGGTTGCTTTCCACAATGTGTTGGTCTGAATTCCCAAAGAATTGCTGCATAATCCATCGACAGGAATAACAGCTTCCAGAGTTTAATCAGCAAAAATCAAAGTTTAATCAAAGCAAAACCCCTTTTTGTGTAGCATGAAGAAGCCATTTGAGAACTAAGCAAAAGAGGATGGGAAGATAAAACAAAAACTTCTTTTTCCTGGTACGTGCAAGTTCCAGTGTCAGAGGAAACACTGACTCACATTCCTGTCATATGGACCTGAGCAGTCCATAACCATTGTTATAATTGTCTGGTGGGAATTCATCATGAGGGTTGATGCCCCCACTCTGATATCCAACAGTTCAGGGATCATTTTAAAATTCCTTTTAGGCACAAACCAATATTCTGTAAAATTGTTTAAAACAATTTTTTCCCTTTAAAGGAAGGAAGGGGCATCACAGAAAAATGTACTGCAGAGAACAGTCAAAATACAATCCCTTGGTAATAACATGGAGAAAAAGCAAAAGCCAGGAAGTAAGAACAGGAACCCAAAGGCAGTGCAGAAGATTCAGGCTCCACTGAACACTGGGAATTACTGGCATGTGACTAAGAAAACAACTTAAAACGAATTAAAGACTAACTTTTAGAAGTGATACAGAAACTAAAATAAAGTGGTGTTCAGGAATTATAGATAAAACATGCAACTGCTGGGATGCAAGAAATGATGCAGAACTAGGGGTGTGGGTGACTGCTTGCTGAATCCCAGGATTTAAGTTTACCAACCTCAAAGACAGCAGAAAAGGAGAACTGCAGTTTCCTGTTCCCATGCAGCTGTCTTGGCCTAAGTGCACTTTGTCTGTGTTTCTTCTGGATAGTGCTGCAGAAATACGGCTGGCAAGCCCCCCAAAACAGCTACAGCCCCTGCCAGATGTTTCTATGCAGAGACAAACTGAGTGCACACAGCTCTAGGACTGAGCTCCCCTCTGAGGGGTGACTTCCTTACATACCTTATCACAGTACTGACAGAAGTAATCTCTGTTGGGTTTGATGATGGGCAACGTGAGCTCTGGCACCTCTTCTATTTTCATGTCTGGATGTCTCTTTGATAAATGATTTACCTGCAGGGAAAGAAACAAAGAGAACAAGAGAACAAATTACAGATGGAAGTCAAGCAATTGCTTCTTCTCCTAGACCAGAGTCTTGTGCATTTACAGCTGCTGAAGGTAAACCTGGTAGTGGTAGAGCTCATGGACAGTTTCTCTTATCAACACAAGATGGGAAGGGTTAAAATAGCCTGACAGAACTGAATGAGGTAATGTAAAGAACCTCTGGCCAGGGAGGCCTTTGCTAGCAGAGATCAGAGCACATGAAATATCTGCAAACAAGATCTTATTAAAAAAATATCTTGCTGCCTAACAAAACACACACTGGCAGTTACAGATCATGGCCATGAGAGGCCCCTCAAGTAGGGGGAGAAAAAAATAGCAGGAAAGACAGGCAGGAAAACTAAAACAAGGATGAATTAGGTAATATATTAATCTCATCTTCTAATAAATGAAGATCTGACACATCAGTCAGGAATAGCACTGAGATCACACACAGAATCACTGAGGCTAGAACAGACCTGAGATCACCAAGTCCAGCCTATGATCTAACACCAAGCAGACACACAGCACAGGCAATGAAATGAGCAAAGGTACACATTTGCTGAAGAAACAAGACAGAGCTGGGTTGTTTTTTTGTTTTTAAATAAAAAATATATAAACTCAGCTCCAGAATTCTCAGTTTGGCAGCACCCTTGTGTTCCGGCCATTGGAATTCCATCTTGATTCCTTAACTATTTGTCAAAAGAGTGCAGAGGTTGTAGTAGGGGTTCCCCAGGAACTCACCAACATTCCTCTCCGACGGAAGCCCATCATGCAGAGCCTGCACTTGAACATGAAGCTCTCATAGTCAGTGGATGCTATCCGAGGCTTGAAGGTTTTGGAGCGGCTGATCCGATCGGCTTTCTTGGCCTCCCTCTCTGGGTTGTGCATCCTCTGCATGTGCTCCCGTAGCTTGTCCTTCCTCTAGGGAATTGAGGAGAAAAACAGCAGCATCACTTATTACCCATCACAAGGAAAAGCCATCATGTGTTTTTTGTTTGTTTTTTTTTTTTTTAGAGATCTCTTTGGCTTCTCCACACCAAAACAAACCCCTCCCATGCTGGATTTCCTTTGGATTTATCAAAAATATCAGTGCCCAACCCTGTATGGCTGCAAACTTTCATCCAAATACTCATGACTGAGGAGGACTTCCCATCCTACACTGGGACTGAACCTACTGCCCAGATGGATTCCAGCCTTCTAGGCACACACTATGCTTCTTCACCCAAAAGGATTCAGTGCTTCAGGATTCCCTAAGAAACTAAGGGACAAGGAGCAGGCTGCTGCCACCACCGTGTACCTGGCTCACAGGCTGCTCCACCTGTACTGGAGGGACCTGGAAAAGCATCTGGATGTCATGTGCTGACAAGATGTATCCATGGGCACAGGCAACTTGGCCAGGAATGTTATTAACCCATTGATATCATCAAGTCATCAGTTATCTTTTTTGATAAAAGCAAAACAACCCCAAAGGACTTGGTAACTGAGCTGGGTAATGACCCAGTTCTCAATGAGCAGATGAAGCTTCCTTTGCTATTAAATTATTAGAATTAAGATCTGCTAGGTGAGACACCTTTTTACAGCAGAGTATGGGAAGGGGGGGTGTGGATCTCACCCCTCAATCCCTCAGAACGCAAAGCTGTAGCTCACTCATGACACAAAGCAGCACGTGCAACCTGCAGGCAAGCCCAGCACATTTACACACAACCATTTCATAGAATCATAGAATTGGCTGGGTTGGAAGGGACCTCAAAGATCATCAAGTCCAACCCTTGATCCACTCCCCCCGTGGTTCCCAGCCCATGGCACTCAGTGCCACATTCAGGCTCTTTTGAAATATCTCCAGACACGGAGAATCCACTACTTCCCTGGGCAGCCCATTCCAATGCCTGATCACCCTCTCCAGAAAGAAATTCTTTCTAATCTCCAACCTAAACCTCCCCTGGCACAACTTGAGACCCTGCCCTCTTGTCTTGCTGAGAGTTGCCTGGGAAAAGATCCCAGCCCCCCCCTGGCTCCAGCCTCCTTTCAGGGAGTTGTAGAGAGTGATGAGGTTTCCCCTGAGCCTCCTCTTCTCCAGCCTGAACACCCCCAGCTCCCTCAGCCTCTCCTGCATCTTGTTTAGACAAAGGCTTTACCAGTCTTAAACCAAGCAATAAATAACCTGCACTGGTATTTCACATTGAAATACAAGCCTAGACAAGCTGTAGAGAAGAAACAGCGGCAGATGGAAAACTCCTGCTGCAGCAAACACCAAGAGGGATTATACCAAGGAGAGAGAAACCAAGAGGGAGGGCAAAAAGAAGAGTTTTTTCCAGCCCAAAGCTTGCTGTTCCCAGAAGTTCACACCCTAGAAGCCAGAAACTGCTTTGCACTCTGTGAGCCTCCCCTTCTCACTACCTGGCTGAGTGTCACCTCCCCTGGTGTCACCTGTCACCTATCCTGGATAGGATTTGTGCTGGATCCCTTCAGAGCCTAGTTGCCCTAGTTGCCTTCTTCCACCTTGAAGGGCCTTGTCTGGGCAGAGAATGGTGTTCTTCTCCACTTGTATCAGGAATGATCAAGTCAAGAGGCACCTTACCTTGAACTGCTTGCCACAGGTGGAACACAAGAAGTCTTTGCGGTCCGAGTGCCGCAACATGTGGAGCCGCAGCTTGTCAGGCCGGCAGAAGGCTTTGTCACACTCTGTGCACTGGTAAATCTTCTCTGAATGGAAGCTCCGAACGTGTTTCTTCACCTACAGGTGCAGATTAGGGACAAAATGGAATTTATTCCCAAGAGAAAGGTGTGTGGTGAAGCAGGTTAGGGTTAGGGTTCAGCCTAACACTTAGGAAAAGGAAAAAAAAAAAAAAACAAAAAAACAGAGAGGAAAAAGGTTCTAAGTTCTCTGATCTGCTTTGGCTTAAAAATTACTTTATCAGAAGAGTTTATATTTTGGCAACAGTTTCTATAAAGCCACAACATTTTTGTGATGCATCTGGAGGGACAATTTGATCTCCTCCAGGCTGGTTCCTGAAGGTATCAGCTACTGAGGAGTGGAGCACTTAATGGGCAGCAAAAGCCCAAGGTTCAGTGTGACTGAAGCAGCCTTCACTCATTCATATGAGGGTCATTTTCTTCATGTAATTTCAAAGAAATCTAAACCCAAGGCCTGGTTACTTTCAGCCAGAGAAACTGCAATCACAACGCATTAAAAAAACCCCAAAACTTAAGACAAAAAAGCATTTCCATGGCATTCCAAACAGCAATTAATTTTGCATACTTTGGGACTCTCCTTGACCTCTTCAAGCACCTAGTGGGGTGTTTTTTCCCCAATAAAGTAACTAACGAGGTCTGACATTTGAAATGCAAGCACTGCTCAAGAAAGGCATCTTTAATTAATCCTGATCATACATGGAACAACCTGGTATCTTGATCTGTTCCACATGCAAGTACGCAGCAAGCTATGGTGACTCAATTATTCACATGGCACCAAATGAGAAATATCTTTAAATTCTAAAATAGAGCTGGATAGCTGGAAAAAAAACAGCTGTGGGACTTCCTTCTGACTGCCTCAGTTTGATGGGAAAGTTTATGGGGAATTAAGTTGCAGTACAACATTTCTGAATCATCTTTCCTTGTTCAGTATTTGCAGAAGATTGTCTTCTGTAACACCAAAAAGTGTTCAGGACCTCTGCTTTAGGCATTTTCTGGGGAGAAGGGGCTGCCACTCACACCAAACAGTGACTTCTCATGCCAGATTAAAACACAACATCTGATGATTCAGTGGGAAGAGCACTTCACTGGCAGAGGACAACACCCAACAATGCTTGGTCACTCTTCCTTTTTAATTTCTGACTGACACAGCCCCCTTTATCTTGTGAGAGTGAACTGAGGTGCAGGGTTACACGAGAACAGTGGTGCAAAACAGATGAACAGAGGGCTTGCAAGAAGACAGGGCTTCTAATCTGCACACCACCTCACCTGGATGAAGTCTGGGAAACGTTTTTTGCAGGTGGGGCAGGTGAAATAACCATCACTGACATGGATGGCCACATGGTCTTTAAGCAGATCCAAGCGGTCAAAGGACTCAGGACAGAATATGCAGGAATATGTTTTCTGGTCCATGTGGAACTTCATGTGGCTCTCCAGAGCCCCACTGTTGATGAAGCCCTTGTTGCAGATGTCACAAGTCAGAGGGCAGTTCCCTTCCCGCCCATGGAAGCGCAGGTGCTGATCCAGTTTGTCTTTTTCCCGGAAAGCTTTCCCACACTGGAGGCATTTGAAGGGGCGGAAGGATTTCCGTATGAAGAGGTGCTGAAGAGCTGCATTCTGGAAGAAATTAAAGACACTTTTAGCTTGTGTTAATATGTACAGGTTCCACATTCCAGTATTTCCCAGATTCTGAACTTCGCGTTTCCCAGATTCCACGCTTTGCGTTTTCCTGATTCCGACCTTAAAATAAATAAGTAAATAAATAAAAAGCTTTTGCATTCTAGATACTGTCTGCTCCTGGCAGAAGGGGAGGCTGTGGCAGACAGATGGTGAGATACACCTGCAGCTACACACTGGGTTAGCACAGCACAACCCAGGAGCTTCCTCTCCAATCCCTGTTTTCTGATGATTGAGCCAACCTTTGCCTTTACAGTAGCATTTATCTGTAAAAAACCCCAAAATCCTGTCTGAAGTGCAGACTTGGGCCTGAGAAAAGCTGCAATTCCAGCTGATTTTTGAGCCTGGGTTACTAATTCAGCCACCAGACAAAAGAAGGGGGAGCTAGTGCCCTGTCTGGAGCAGGGCTTACAAAATTCCACAGCCCTTCACAAACTCCTGCACCCAATGTCACCCCAGAGGTGTGCAGCAGGGGGGTAGGATTGCCTGGAAAACTTGTGGTGGAAAAGGAACTCAAGAGATGGATGTTCTTATCAAAAAGAGCAGAGTTGCAAACCATTCTGGCAGGGGCAGAATGGCAGGTTTGTAAGAAGGTGTAAGCAATTCAGTGGTCTTTGCCATTTAGCATTTATCACGTGCAAGCACCTAAAAAAGCAGAAGATACATAAGAGACAAAGACACCAGTGCCAAACAGAGGAACTCTGGCAGGTTCTGTTGTCTACTCAAAGATTCATGGATTTTGCACACTTGAAATTGCTTTTCTTGGTTTGCAAGAGACTTTAAGAAGACTGCAAATAGGCTTAAGGTGTGTTGTATAGATATTAATTTCAAAATCTAACACCTTAGGCTGCTCTTCTCTTTCTCCACCCCTTCTGTGTACAATTCCTCTTCTCAGTCCCTGTTTTGGTGTGTGTTTTCTCTCAGTCTACTTTTCCTGAAATATTTTGTGATCTTTGTTTCTTTTCTCCCCTTCAGTCCTGACACCAGCACTGCCAGCTGGTTCTGAGAAAGAAGAGTTAGGAACTTTTATGCTGGAATGAGAGAACAATCTGGGAACCCTATGAAATGCAGTGCCAAGAGATTAAATTAGCAAACCTGAGTGATCCTTTTCCCCATCTGAACTGCAGAGGGAAACCTACACCTTCATTCCAGGACAAGTAACAGGAAATCAAGTGTTCTGCTATAAAAAAAAAAAAGCCAGCCATTTCATAGAGGGGCCCCAAGTGAGCCCTCCCATGAATTCTCATCACCTCCATTATCCATTTTACAAATGAAGAAGGGGAGATAATGGCAAATAGACAGAGCTGCTCTAAGTCACACCCTGAGGTAGAAAGATCAGATGTGCTGTGTAAAGATTAATGTGTTGCTGGGAGTCTGGAGTCTGTAATTGACCCCTGAACATCAGGGACATGCTAAAAAAAACAAAGAGCTGAAGAGATGCACTTCAAGTTCTTCACTCCACTGTTGCTGTACTTTGCTATTTGTAGCCCCCAACAACCTGACTGGTCAGATGGCAGCAGGCCAGACCTCTAAACCATGGAAATCAACAGTCTCATTGTTACCTCAAGGGCTACAAGAAGTGTGAAATGTTTTACTGCTCTTTGGTTAGCTAAACTATCACCTAAAAAACCAGAAAAAGATAATTAAGTGTTGTCTCATTGACTGATAACACTGATCCTGTGCAACAGCTGCATAAACAAATCCTCCAAAACTTCAAGATGCATATTGAAAGTGTTTTGGCCAAGCAGTTTACCTTAAATTTGCAATTAACCAGTATGAAGAGAAGTAGAACAACACAAATTGTTATTCAGGTTACACTTCTGGACATTGGTTGCTTGAAGAATAACAAATGTGACAATTTCTGATGCAGGGTCAATCAGGAAACACTACCCAGAAGCTGGACAAACCAGGGAAGGTGATGTTGTTATGTACCATTTCATTAGATACAGCAAAAACCCAACGAAGCAAAAAACCAAACCAAACCTACCTGCAGCTCCAGCTGAGCAGGCAGCATTGAGGGAGAGAAAAATACTTAATGTTATGCAATGGACTTTAAAACAGAAGCTTGGACTTCTGCAATAGTCACGCTTCTGTGGGCCACTACAAGGGCCAGCTCTTCCAGCTACAGCTGACTCTTTACTTAGGCAAAACTCCTTTGAGGTTTTTGCCTCAGGAAACATAAAGTAGATCTTCAAGGTTTACCCTGGAGTTAATAACTGCCTGAGGGGAGTTAAAGGGCAAAGATAAAATCCACAGATAATCTTGAAGGTGTTTTGTGACCTTTCGTGTTTTCTGGGAGTTGATGAACAAGCATGTAACCATGCACTGCAGAGCCACAGTGAGAATGAAATGCTTTTAGCAGCAGGGAATAATTAGGGCAGAATGGCAACAGGATAAAGATTAGAAGAGTGAAAAAGTCAAGGAGTAGAGACTTTTTTTTAACCTCTTCTTACTGTTTGTACTCTGTTATACAACCGGTTGCATTTCTTTCAGCACGAAGGAAATGACTGTGCTTTCCAAATCCTACCCCTGCCAGTTCCTTCCTCTGAGTAAAGCAGTTACCTACACAAAGGACAGTTTAGGATCAGGTCCACATTAAATAAAAAAAAAAAAAGCAAACAACAAAGGCAACTTGAAAATGCAGATGTTCCTGGGATCTGCTCATAGACGCTCTGGACGCTGCCAAGAACTGAGTTAAAAACAAATATTCACTTTGGCTGCAGAACACAACATTCCTCTAATTTGTTACAAGAATATCTTGACAGGTGAGTGTATCTCCTTTCAATCCTAAGAACATGATAGCCATATTTAAGGTCTGACCTCCAAGGAAGCTCCACAGGCTCTAAAGCAAATGATGAAAAATTAACTGATCCTGTAAGAACTTAAACCCTGGGGGCACCAGAGATCAGTGCCCCATGAAAGCACTCAGTGTACCACTGCCAAGGTTCAAACCTTGCAAAGCAAGGTTTAAACCTCTGAAATCAAGGCTTAAACCTTGGAAAAATGCAAGTAATTCACAAAGAATTACTGTTCTTATGACAACTGAACCCTAGGTAACTAGAGCTACATTGGACTCATATCATAACCACAAGTCCAGACTTCTTCTCCCTCACCTATGGAAGTGAATGATGCAAACATCTCAAAACCAAAAGTTTGCTTACGTGAAGTGCTTGTTATGAGAAGAAGGTGCAGTGAGGAACTGAGCTGAATGGGTGCTCAGAGTGTGCTAGAGCTTGCTGTGATTTTTCAATGCTTAAAAAAATATCCTTGCTGGTTTCCTCTTATCTGGATGCTCCCAGCCTGACACAAGATGGAAAGGTGCTGCCCAACCATCCGTCTGCCATTCTGCCAGTGCCCCTCTCCTGAAACATCTCCAGGACTCTGCTGGACACCAGCTGTCAAATGCATGGGATGTTAAGGAGATTTGGAGACACAAACATGTCACCAAGGACTAAACCACCACTGCACTCCTCTCAGCTGTCACCTGTTTGTCAGGAATTTCCAGAGAACAGAAGCAAAATCAGAAGACAGGGAAATAATTTCAGCATTTCTATTTCTTACTAAACTATTTGAGAATAACTTAAGTTCACCTCTTGTGTGGGCAACACTTTCTTTTGCCATCACATCCAGGGCTCTTCTTTTGAGTGAGGAAGCTGTGCCATGCCACAGGCAATGCTCCTTCCTGCCAAAAACTCAGCATCTTTGTGCACTGTGATGCCCTTTTCAAAGCACTCAGTAAAAATCACCCAAGCTTTAACATAGGAAAAATCAAATTACTGGTAGGAACTTGTCATTCAGAGAGTGCAAGCATTTTATATGGCTAAACCCTCTGTGGTCTTAAAGGGTCCGAGCCAAATTCTTCTCTCAAGACAGGCCGCTGCATTTATGGGGTAATCACTGCTGGGCTTGCATATATTGCTGTAAACAGAGAGCAACATTTGGCTCAAAATCTTCCTATACGGAACAGTTATTCAACTCTTTCCTAATCCTGTCTCAATTCCCTA
This sequence comes from Calypte anna, assembly GCF_003957555.1. NCBI lineage: Eukaryota > Metazoa > Chordata > Aves > Apodiformes > Trochilidae > Calypte > Calypte anna. The sequence continues at coordinate 81,010 of NC_044269.1, forward strand.
AAAATGAAGTCTTACCCTGACCGCAGCTGTTCCCTTCTGTAATCAAAATTTTACACATGGAATAAAAAGAAAAAAAGATTTTAGGCTAAATAAACCAATCTCACGGTTACATGGCCTGAAGGATTATTTGCTTGAATCATTTCCCTCCCACACAGAGGGGAGAAAAAACAGCTCACCCTGTAGACACAAAGCTCAGGCTCAAAGCATTTGCTGTTGGTACAGAAAGCTCTTAGCACAGGTTTACATCTCCAAGACAGGCAGGTTTTCTACCCCAAGAAAGGATTTTATCACTAAATATCATCATCATCATCATCATCAACTCAGTGAATCTGAACTGAGGTCCTGGTTTCTTTTTGGCAACTGTTTGCAAGGCAAGAGTTCTGAGAGGCACAGATGGTGCTGTGAACAAGTCATTAGTCTGTGCCACAATCCCAGGATTCAGCCGGCTGTTTGAAGCACTGCTGCTTGCCAGCTTGGAGGAACTGTGTTTCCATGGAAGGATTACTGTGCTGGCATTGACTCAGCTCCAATCAGTGACCAGTTCCCACTAGCATCTCATGAGATACCAATTCCTTCCCTGAGATTTCTCCCCCTCTCAGAAAAACCTCTAGGAACGAGACCTGTCCACGCAGGATTTGGAAACGGATACCACCAGCTTTGTCCTGGCGAGGCAGGTCCAACCTTCTCTGGGTGACAGCAGATGAAGTGGCTGAGAGAAGACATGAGCCACCATCCTCTTTTGCTTACCCTGATCCTCTTGGCTCTCCTCATGTCATCTGCTGTCATGGTGCTCTGGGGAGGCACCGTGCTCTCCTCCTGCTGCTGGGGTTGGATTTGGAGGGGGTGGTTTTCAAACGGCTGCTCCAGTGCAGACTGTGTCTCGGAGGGCACTGGAGTCTGTTCCTGCTGCTCCAACCCGTTGAGGGTGGCTTGGCCAGCAGCCTCATCAAACTGCCCCTTGCTGGAAAAATGCAGCAAGTCCTGAAATTGCAAACCACACAGCCAGTGATTACTCCCCCCACCCACTGAGAAGTGCTTTGATAACACTCAGCAGACAGCAGGATTTCTAAACGGAGCATCAAAAAGTGGAAACAAAATGTTCCTTCTCTGATCCTTCCACCCCTGCTGTGTCCCACTGAGCCTCCCAGCAGATCACCTCCACCTGCAGCAACAATGTGCAGAGAAGCAGTGAATCTGTGCTGCAGGGAGGTGACTTTTGGCCATAGTGTTGTCTGAAGGGACACGAGACAATTTAAATAACCCAAACAAGTTGTTCTGCACTCCTGGCTCTCTCTGCTCTGACCAGAGATGATCTAAGTTGGCCTGGGTGAAATCTGATGCCTGAATGGACTGGCACAGAGCAGGGAAAGCAGAGAATTCATCTCCTTGAAACCGTTGTCACTTTGAAACATTATCATGTGTTGTGATGCAGTTGTCTCCTCCATCTTCAATGAACTAGATGGAGTGCTGAGCTGGAGAGTGACAAATGAGATCATTACACTGTGCACTGTGTGTTTTGCTATCCAGTTTCCAAGCTCTGCATACTCTCATCTGCCCAGCTGCATACATCACTTATATTTATCAAACAAAGCTGTTTTCCTCCTTTTTTGCCATTAGCATAAAAGAGAGGGCAGGGTGTTGGGAGTAGGATGCCAAAAATCTACATTATTGCTGTATGAATTCCAGTAACTCCTCTGGGATGGAATCCTCTTGGATTACAAGAGGAAAAAAAACATAGATCCTTCCCTTGACACCACTTAATGGAACTAAGGAAATTTAAAAGCACAAAGTAGGAAACAGAGTGCCAAAAGTATATCAGCTCAAGGCTGGTACTGTCAAAGGACAAAAGCAGGTGTGGGAGAAATAACAGTGAGGTGCCAGGAGTGCAGCTGTTATAAAGCATGAATTCTAACCCAGACAGACACTTAGCAGAGCAATTTACCAGTGAAATGTCCAGTTGTGGTCTAGGTGGCAAGTTCCCATGCTTGCTGACACTAAACTGTGCTCACAGCCTCCTGGGTCTCAAGTTCTCAGGCAGGTGAACTCCTGCCCTGTCTCTCCAGAGTTAAGAGTCTGGGAAGAGCAATATGCTTGCTTGTCCAAATGAAGCTGGCTCGTGTCACATCAGCTTGCAAAGAGGGTGAACTCCCAACCATCTGCACTTAATGCAACATTTAAGGCAATTCTGCAAGCTCAGAAAATGAGCAGCAGGCCTTCACAGGCAGCACACAACATTCCCTCCCTCTGAGTCAGCACTGAACTGTGACCCAAGGAGATGCCAGAAAAAAAATTATCACTCCACTTATCAGCTTTCAGCTAAGTCATAAAACAGAGCCACTGATCCCTTGTGACACCCTCTGTGAAAGGAGCTGGTGGTAGCACAAGCGTGGTCAGCAGCAGAGAATTTAGCATTTTACTTCACTAAATGCATTACACAAGGTCCCTCCAGAATATAACCAAGAGCTATGAGCAAAAGATCATTTTGCACTAATGCCTACAGGAGATCCTTTTGTTAATATTAAACCATCATAAAGAATCATAGCTCAAACTGATTTAATTCTACCAGCAACAGTTATAAGAGCAGTCTCTGACCTCACATTCCAGAAAGGACAACTATGAACCTAAATTCCCATTACAGTTTTACTGTCTAATTAGTTTTGTGATGCTACTAAACTGCTGCAATAATCTATCTCCTTGCTAAGTGCTTTGGGATGAAAGCTGCTGTAGAAATGCAAGTTATTTCAGAGTTTTTCTAGAAGCCAAGTAGCATACCTCCCTGACCAAAAAATCACTGCTAGAAAATCAAGAATCACTTGAGTATAAATCCAAAGCACACCCTCACTTTGCACCGATGCTCCAAACGCTTTTAGTCAAGAGTTTTCATCCCACATGGTATTCTGGTATTCTTTTTCCCTTCCTCCTCATTCCCCAAAATATACCTGTGTCCCTTCTTCACATTTTTCCCCATTTTCACTGGTTACTTCCAGACGTATGAATTTGGGAGGGCGCCCCGGGCGTCTCCCTGGTCCAAACCTCCTCTTCCCTCGCCCACGACCTCGGCCTCTGGCTCTGCAGAACACATAGTGCTCCAGGTTAGAGACAAAAAAAAAAAAAAAAAAAAAAAAAAAAGATGGATTTGGAATCTCCACTTATTTTATGCATTCTTTCTTTCTCTGTAGCACTGTTTGTTCAACTCAGTAACAATGGCCTGCAGTAAATAACAAAACCTGAAGAAATCCTGCCAGGAAAAAAAATAGGGTGCTGGCTGGTGTCTGAGAAATCAGAGTCCTGAACACATTAAAATTTATGTCAGTAATTATGGGGCTGAGAGGACCACTGGCTTCTAGCAAGTCCTCTGCCATGGCAACTCCCCTACCTCCAACACCCAAGTGTGCTGGAAAGCATTTTCAGCACGATGGAACAAATGCTCAAGGAAACCAATTTAAAACCAGAAGCTGTAACAAGCCTCCCCAAAAAAGACACTTAGCTCTGATGTCAGGCAGTCAACTGACAAGAAAACAGCAGCCTAAGTGGCACCAGGGTCTTGTTTGTGCTCTCTGATGGATGTGTGTAGGTTCAGTTTTTAAGGGGTCAGGGTGAACTATCTTGCCAGCCCTAGAAATCTTGCTCTCCAAGCTCTGTATCTGCACACATCTGAGGAGCATCAGCGTTTCAATACTGTGGTATTAAAATCTTGCCATTTTTTAAGTCGTTGGCAAACAATAAACCAAACCAAAAGTCTCACCAGTTTCAATGGGGTATTTATTTCCCTCAAGCTACTTCTCTGGACATGTCTTTTACAACGTGGTGCCATATTCTTACCTTCTGGTGTTGAGCCACCCTCTCATGGGTACACAGGTTGATCAGTAAGATCTGTAGGGTGAAGACCCTGCCTCCTGCAAGTTTGAGGAAGGCCTGTAGTGACACACAGACAAAACTAAAGCTTCCAGTACCTGCTGAAGAAGTCCAGCTTCTCATCATGGGAGTTGAGGTGCTGCTGGAGCTGCTCTGAGCTCATGAAACGCCGGTTGCACTCGTAACAGGGCCAGTTCTTCTCCTGCTCTCTGAGAACTGTGTGCAAGTGGGAATGTCAGGAACAGCATTTCAGTCACCACCAATTAAACACCCCATTTCCCCCACTCCTCAAGCTTTTCTGTCCTCTGTGGGCCATATTTCTCTCCCCTGGAGGTTGGACAGACTGCAGAATCCCCAGCACTACTCTGTTCAGTTTTGCTTTCACCCCCTCCACACTGTGGCACGACTGGAGCTCATCACAGGAAAACAAAAAGATCTCTGGGGACAATACCCATGGAGTACTCACACTGCTTCAGCTTCAGGGAGATTTTAAAACATATCCTTGCATGGAAGAGCCCCTGTGGGATTGTGTCTCTGGCATAAATTACAGGAGGACAAGAGAATCCTCCCAATCTAAAGCAATTGCACCTCAGTTTATTACAGATTCCATTTTTACCTTTATTACATCAGGTATAGACACACACCTCCTTCCAGCAGCAACTTACTGCTTCCCAGAAACGGAGGCAGATGGTTAAATTATTGTTAAATTGTCCAAGTTAGCAGAAACAAGTCTCAGTAACACAACCTAGATCTGCTTTAACTTAGCACAGCAGAAATTTGGGAGCACTGAATAGGCCCAAAACTTAAGTGCAACACCCTACCACCACCCCACTGCAAAAAAAACAGAGCAGAAGAGGCCAAGTTACCTTTCCTTTCCTCCTCAGATATGTCATGGATCTTCTGGTTCACAAACTCTGCATAAGAGGCAGCATACCACACCTGCAGCAGGAATACAAGGTAACAGAACCCTTAGATGGAACCAGAACTAAGGGGAATTCACTCGAAAATGGTTTTTAAGCAATATATTTCCTCCACTTGCCTCAACCACTGACTTTCATTGCTCTTTTCATCCTCAATAATAAAGTCTGATGAGATCAATATGCCCCCACTGAGGAATAAAGGAGCTTTGCTCAGAAAGCATATCCATTTAATTTTAAGGTATAGCTTCCTAATATGAATGTTAATCTCACACATGGCTACCAGCAGCTCTAAAGGAAAGGAGATTAATCTCCTTCAACCCAACCGTATGATTGTGAAGGACACGTGTCAGCAGAGTGCTGCTACTTGTTGGACCAAAATAAATGGTTTTGAACTCAGGGGATTTGCCATTTCTTTCCTGCTCTCTTTACAACAGGCAACACCCTCCACAAAAACTCATTTAAAATGTTTCTGAACTTCTGAAGAAGTGGAGCAACCTGGACCTGCTTCCCAAAACAAAGAGCTGCCAGGCTGCAGCATTCTGGTCTCACTTTCATTATAGGAGAATTTTAGGAAGCCTTCAGCAGAACCACAGGAGGCACAAAGTTGACTGGAGCCTAAAATCAGATGCCCACATTTCACTGAGAATTCTTGCGTGATTTCTCATTTTAATCTTATTTTAAAGGTTCAATTTTATAAAAAGATTTCTTAAAAAGAGGCACAAACAGATCTGCAGCATGAAAACTCTGGGCAAGTTTAAAATTGTAGCAGGCCACATCTTTAACTCTTCCAAAGAGTCACTAACAGGAACATGTTACTTGGAAAAGATCTCACTAGGTGGACAAGGAGAACTCCTGGACTACTCACCTGTCACACAATCTAGAAGTTCTCAGTTTTAATTGATGCTCCTTGCCCAATCTGTAGACAAAATTCTTATGAATGCCCTACATGCATTTGGGGAAGAAAACTCTTTACAGAGCCTAGATAATTCAATTATCAAGCCAATGTTACTCCAAAAAGAAAAAAACTACTAAAAGCTGAAGCAAGAGAGATGGTGCTTCTATAGGCAGGTCTGTCCAGATTTAAAGTCTAATTTCAAATTGATTGAAAACATTTTGAGAAAATGATGTTTGGTTACAGTTAAAACTGATGAACAAGGTTTCTAGTGATTCAGTTTAAACAAATGAAAGGACCGATTCCAGAGAAACCAAAAATCCTACTCCTAATAATCTGCAAGAAGTGTACAAGAAGGCTTTCGCCCTGGTTTAGTTAAGTGTGGTTAAAACCTTTTTTTTGTTGTTGTTAAATGCTTGAAATTTACATGCAGGAAGATACTTGAAGAACAAACAATTTCCTGTTTCTTGGTTATCCCCAGCTCCCCCAAAGTTGCTGAAAACAAAGGCCATCTCAGCCAGCCACTGCTGCTTTGAGCTCAAAGTAATCAATACATTTTTTTGAGGAAACAAAAAGTAACTCACAGGGAAGTCACAATATCCTTTATCATTTTCCACATGCAAAGTTTCAAAAGTTCCAGGAAAGCCAGGTAAAGTGAGAGACCACATTCACTTAAGGCACCAGAAAACAAGTCAAAGGCACACAGGACTAACTGGAAAGGGCATCCAGAACTAAAAAGAATAAGACTGCTGCAATAAAAATTAGATTGCATCAGCAAAATACATGCAGTGTAAAGCATGACAGTGACAGTCAAACAATTACATACTCTTATTTTAACACTTCCTCATTATATACCTGACTCAAAGCTTATTTAAAATTCCCTGCTTTACTGACCTCAGTGACATCTGATTCAGGTCATCATGTGTGTTTTTTTTTTTTATCAGAATAAAAAAAATGCCTTCAAGCTATTTCCAGCAATCATTTCTGGCACTTGGAGATGGACCTATTGGGTGGCAACTCCAAGATTTGATTTCATTAGCAGAAAAACAAGTCACAGAACACGAGCAATGCCATACCTTGAGTTCCTGCTTGGGCTCCACGTTTTTAATGGTTGTGTAATAAATATGGTGGCCATACTGATAGGCTACCAGGTTCTGCTCCAAATGGTTCTGAGCTGGACGCACAAACATCATCCAGTTACAAAGAGCCTCACTGGAAAGTTCAAACCACAGGTCCTCTTGCAAATCTCTGTCTTTTCTGTCACCCTTATCAAGGGAAACCTGTAGCAAAAGCCAATTACATGAGACTGTAACTGCCTGGAATGAGTTTCTGAATTTATTCTACACTTTTACATCAGGATAGCAATGAAGGCAAAGCTAATTTTCTCTCTTGGCTTCCAGAATCAGGCAGCACTTAGAAAAATAGTTAAAAGCAGGTAGATTTAACTAGGGAGACCCACTTCTTCATTTCCTGACTTGTAACATTGCATCAGGCTGGTCACAACTTCCATGGCAGCCACTGGCCAGTGCTACTAAGACTGGACCTTATCTCCAGCAAATAAAGGACCAATCCCTGTAATGAAACCAGCAAATAAATGGATAACAGTCAAATCTGTTAAGCCTCTGACCAACATCTTGGCTTGAGGAAAGGGAGAGAAACCTCTCCCCTGCATTTTGTGGGGGAGAGGAGGGAAAGGGGAAGAAAAGTATTTTTAACTTAAGTTACAACATGACACAATAACGGCTGCAAAACATCCTCAGTTGGGGGGGGGCTGCTATTTTTACATCCAGCTGCTGTTTCAGCCCATGTGAGAGTGATTCACAGCACTTCATGTTAAGCCCTATGCATCATGATACCAGAATATTCACCACTACCATTGTGTCTCCCTGAAAAAGAGCAGATTTCAAGCCATCTGGGTATTCTGGAGTTACATCTGGAGACACAAGTATGTCAAGAACATCTCCAGAGAAGTCACTCAAGGCAGAGCCCCAAAGGCATGGAAAAACAAAACAACACAAAGCTTAAGGACACATTGATCCTCTCTCTTTCATGCACACCCCCCTCTTACCTTCAGATGGATGTAGCAGTCTTTGAGCTCAGCCTGTCTAACCAGGGGCCCTTCCACAGGTCCGAACTGCGTGCGCTTTGGGATGCGCCTTTTGGAGAAGACCCCTCCCAAAAATCTGTCTATGTAGAGCACCAAGGGGAGGCTGGCCCTTGCCCTGGTCAGCACAGGCCTGTTTGGGATGGGATGCAAAGGTCCATGCTTTGGACACACGGAGGGATGTGCGTTATTGCACTCTTCACACCCTGCAACACAAAGTCAGAGGGGACAGGGCTGTCAGGCAGCCATCACACAGCAGCTCAGAGCAGTCTCTCTCTAAACACCTTTGGGGAACACTGATTCCAATAATCTATCTACATTTTAAAACATGAAGGGAGAGCAGCCTCCTACACCATGAAGAACAAAGCAGCTCAGAGACCCCACCTAAGATAGAATCTCGTTTTTTTAGCTCAAGTCTGAATTATTTGGTATAAAGAGGTTTAATAATTCCTGCTAAAATCTGAAGGATTTTTCCACTTAGAAGGGACGGGGGAAGAAAATCAACTGGAAAAGGGAGGGGAAAGAAAAAATGGGAAGGCAACTAAGAGACAAGATGCTACTTCATATGCTTACATAAATCATTGGGATCAAAGGGTCGAGGTGGATCTGGATCCCATTCATCCATGTCAGTGTCTTCCCCTTCTTCGTCCTCATCTTCATCCTCATCATCTTCCTCTTTTGGTTCCATCCTTCCCATTTGATTCTGCAGAGGTGCTAGTGGGTCAGAACCATCCACTGCCTCCATAGGAGGTAAGACCTGGTTATGCAGTGGTAATGATGCCTGAGGAGAGAATTCCCAACAACTGATCAGAGTTGACTCACAAGGACAAAGAGCCTGACGAGGATGAGCAATGATAGCTCCTGCTAGTCTACCCTTTCTGCTTCTTCTGGTCATGAAAAGAAGGACAAGGGAAAGTGAAGTGACATGATAAACAACTGCTGAGGGATGGTTTGCATCACTGCTGCTGACAGCCTCACACAGGACAGCTCTGTGTCACCTTCTACCTCTGCCCCATCAAGGACTGACTTCTCAGGAGAGAAGAAACTGATCAGAAAAGTTCTGGACCCTCACAGAAGGTCTGTAACAAAGCCCAGGCTTTGCAGAAATTATCTAGAGCCCTAAGCTGTATTTTAACTTCTTCTGTATAAGTGAGAGAACCCTGCACTCTGGCACATGATTTTTTCTCAAGACAGGGGCTAGAGACAAACTATCAAATATGGAGACATGGAAGACTGTTAAGGGCCTGGTGTTTTTAATTTTCAAGTCAATCCCTTTCTTTCCCTACAAAAGAACCCAAACAAAAACCCACAAAACCCAACCAAAAACTAATTGAAGGGCATGGCAGAAAACACCCCATCACCCTGAAAAAAAAAAAAGCTGCCTGAAAAGCCTGGCAAGAAAACCCGGGGGGATGTCATCAGTCCTTTGTGACAGTGTTACACCTCCTGTCAACTTTGCTTTTCAAAGCTGAGAGGAGCATTTTAAGAGTGGCTGCTCAAGACAGAGCAGGAATAGGTTTCTGTAGAATAGGTTTGTCAGTGGATGTGATCTCTCCCTCAAAAAAAATAAAATAAAATTAAAAACCCCCCAAAAAACAGAACAAAAACCAAACAACCCCACACGTGAGAAGATGAAGGACAGTACAAATCTGTGCTGCAGCTCTCACCTCTCCTCCCAACACCCCTCAGACATTTTTTCACCACCTGAGACAATGGATCAATGAAAGAGTGTGCTGGTACATGGAAAAGAAAAGGGTGCCTGGCACAACTTACTCTATCTGCTTGTGGCCCCTGCTCCAGAGCCATTTGCTGGGGGGATTCGGCAACGTTGCCGAGCACGGAGAGGTTGGTGGGATTCATGCTCTGAGCAGCAGCAGGCAAGAGCACAGTGACCTAAAATTATAGGCACTCATTTTAGCACTGCATCATTTCCACCACTCACCGACACACAGGCAGGGCCCTGCATGTAAAACTCCCTGGAGTCCTAAAACGGGGCAAAAATTGTTGTGTTTTAAGGATTTTTGGGTGTTTTGTTTTGGTTTTTTTTAAGTAGGGAGAAGGGGCATGGGCAAATGCTGCAGCCCCAGTAAAAAAAGGGAAAGGCTTCTAAACTGGGTCCAGATTTTTTGGCTTTCCTGTCTCCCACTCTGGCTATTAATTAAGAAGATGCACGAAGAAGAGATGTGAGGATCTCTTTAGCTCTTGGTAAAATCAGTTATTTGGGGTCTCTTTCTCTTCTATATCCAAGTTTACCTTTTTCCTTAAAAAAAAAAAAAAAAAAAGTTAAGAAGGGTAAAAGCACCTCCTCTTTCTGTCCATCTCTCTTTTTCTCAAGCCAACCAAGACACATTATGAAAAGAAGATGGTGCATTGACCTCACTGGAAGGTCAGGCACTCAGTTATTTTTTCTTTACATTATTTGGTCAGACTACACACTTTTGGTTGTTTCATAGTAATTTTTTGTGCAGTAACAAGAAAATAAACTCATATTACCATACTGCTCCCATCCAAAGCAGAATTAAGATCCTACAGATCACCTTTCCTGTCTTTGGTTTCCTGCTTATCTGTACAGGAACTGGCACTGTTATCCTGCATGACTTTTCATCCTTCTCTACAGCTGACATCAAGTGGCTTCCAGTTTGTGCCTCTGACTATTAAACAGCTTTTATGCTAAAATTAAATCTCCTGCCCCACTGCAGAGTGTTTAATAAATATCAGATAAAACTGATAACAGCAAATTGTGCCAACAGTGAAGGAGCAGGCGAGGAAACACACAACAAAAGCAGACAGACAGACCCGAGGCTTCACATCTAGTTGTTTCGTTGAAAGAGTAATCCATGAAACTGCTCAAAAACTCCAGCAAATAAGACTTGAGGGAACATATGACAGAGAGGAGGAAATGGCCAAGATGACAGCTGAACCAAGCTGTCTGGTATTGGCATTTCTGATGCCAAGTGGCAGCAGCAAAAGCATCATTATGCCATGGCACACCTCCAGGTCTGCCAGCAATGAGAGGTTCACACACACTTGGGTCTATTTGTACCTCAAAATGAGGTATTTCCTACCACTAATCACACTTCCAACAGAACCTTGCTTCCACTACCATGTCAGGCACTGGGAGGGACACAGGTATTATTTCTCAACCCATTTCTATTTATTTTTAAGATAAAAAGAGCTTTAATTACTATTTTCACTTCTGTTGTCAGTTCAGAGATGTCCCTCAGGAAATGCTGATGGAAAAACACCTGGGAAGGTGTTTTACATCCCTACTGAGGGAGCAACCATTCAGGAGCAAGCAGGAATCTGCTGGGATTGCTGGCAGACAGGGTAGGAAGGGAGGATGGGCTGAGGACACACAGACAAATGCTCCTGCCCTTGATCCTCAGAGTGGGAGAGGAACAGCACCCCAGCACTGCACAAGAAATCTCTATTTTTAATTAGAGCATGTATCTGTTAAATGAGCTTTAAAACAACTGGGTAGGATTTTGGGGGCTTCTTCATGCAGAGAAAATGATGTGGCAAAAATCCACTCCAGAGAACTGGGAGAAAACACATAACACCTTTACTGTCAGATTGTTCCCTGCCTGTGCCTCAACAGCTCAGGTCTTTTAGCATGAAGAAAAGATTTTCAGTGCACAATCAACCCTTCCCTATGCCCCAAGACTGTCAATTCCATGTTTTAATGACAGCATTAGTAATGATTCAGATCTAACACATCAATTCACACCCTCACCAGAGCAGCAGTGATTTTGAGACTCTCTGACAAGCAGAGAATTCAAACTAGAGCTGTAGATCTGGAACCACCTACACCTGGTTACCCCAAGGCAGTCCCGAAAGACACCACTGGAAGTTAACAACAAAACCTTTGCATCCATGACAGCTGAAAGAAGTCACCCAAACTTTGCAACAACGGGCTCTGATTTTGTTCTGTTCCTCACTCACTTCATGCTGGCAAGCACATCAGACCTGGGGTGCCCTGGTAAGGTAAGGGAGCCAGTAATTGAACTTCTGCAGGTTTTACAATTTATTTCCTGTGAAGTTTTTGGTAAAATGAGAAATTGATCCAGAATTTCTATCCTTTGAGAGCCTTTTATGAATTTAAAGGCATTTGGAACTTTCCAGATTTATATTTTAAAAAAGTCAGCTTGCTGATTTATTTAAAGGAGCACTTTTGCAAGATTTCTCATTTTATCTGGGGCAAAAAATCAGTATTTTGTTGAACATGAATAAAAAAAATAAATAAACTCTTCACTTTTCATTGCCATTCATTCACAAGCTAGCTGAGACAATAGTGTCTTTATGCTCCTGATGACTGGGATGACAGTAAATGACTGAAAGCTGCCAGTTGACAAATCCAGAGTTTGTCATGCTGTAGCATCACCACGTGTCCCTTCACCCCCAGTGACAGTTTCCTTACAGTGTCAGGCCCAAGGAAAACAGGGTCTCTCTTACCTGCTGGGTGGTGGCATCCTGCTGGACATAAGCCACTTGGGACGGATCTGTAAACAGAGTCTAGAGAGAGTGAAAAAGGTTTATCAAACAGGCTTTGGGGTTGGTTGCTTCTCAACTGACACAAAAATGTCCCTGCCACCAAGAAATGATCCACATTTGATGCTTTGCTAACTTCTCCTCTACCTCTTACCACAGCGAATTCAACTTACCCACGTGGAACTTACATGCAGAGAGATTAAACTAAAATTAGGCAGTGCTCCATGAAAAAGTAATATATTTATGAGGCACTTTTCATCTATATAAAGTGTTTCATAAGATTATTTTTTTATAATATCGCTCTGTCACTTGCTGAAATTCTGTGGAATGAAATTCAGCTGTATGAAAGCTCAGGGATACTTGCGGGCAGGACAGAAAACTTCATCTTGCTGCAAATTCACAAGAGTTCCTCAAAAGCAGGCACACAGATGTCAGGCATATCCTACATGAGGATTTGGTATGGCCAGGATGATGTTTTAATTTCACATAAAACAAACCACCTCAAACATTCTTACAGCCCTGATAGGAGGGCTCCCCCCAAGGAAAAACAAGACTCAAATGAAAACTACAGATCGACTGAGGTCAACCTTGCTTCCTTTGCCAAAACTTGAAATACCTGAGCTTGAAGTAAGCTGGCTCCAGCAAAATAAAACATGGCATAACAAAAATCCCGTTAGCATTTGATGATTTCATCCCAGTTGCATGAGAGTGTCTCAGTAATACATCTCAATTTTTTAAAATTTTTTTTTTAACAAAATGATGGCATTCAGAATTTTGGAGTTACTTCATCAAGACTGTCCTGGGAGATGTCCTCTCTCAGAACATGCCACTGGGCTGGAACTGTTTTTATATAACTGCACAAGAGAGACCACACAGTGTGAGGCTCTGCCAGCCTTGCTGAGGGTGTCAAATGTGTGCACTTTGTAGCACTGCTAATCTCTGCTGTCAGCAAAGACAATAGAAAACATTCTTGACAAAGCTTGCCTATTCCTCTTTTTTTTATCTGTCCATACACTGGTACAGATGCAGTCTATTAACCCCATTCAACATGTGCTGTCAGAGATTAAAAGGTATTGGATATAATTATGGAGAAAAAGAATCTAGGTCTGTAAAAAAAAAGACAGAAGAGACTCAAAAATTCAATTGAATAGAGTGAGAACCTCTGCAAAAAGACATGACTGTTATTAAACTATCAATTATGAGAACTGTACTTTGCAAAACAAGGTCTCTGCCAGAAGACACATAGATCACTCTCAGCATTTAACTGAGCACACCAGAGGCAGTTTCTGGAGAGATTATCTATGTTTTGGACAACACCTTTGATTTCATTACAAACACATCCATCTTCACTGAAATAACCAGCACTTCATCATTCAAAACCTCCACAGCCTTTGATTACCCCATTTGCACATCAGATAATGAGCAGCACCAAGTCCCTGTCCAGCACTGGGCAGATAAAACCCTGAAGAGCCTATTTTTCCAGTTGTACCCCTTGGCTGGGAATTGGCATTAGCCTCAAACAAGATTTTTTTTTGTTTGTTTGCCAAAGCCCAGGATGGGCTGAGAACCACACATGCCTGTGTAGCTTCCACAGGGTGGATGTAAACCAGGGTGTGCTCTGAGGTGTCCACAGAGGTGTAGGAGGTACCATCAGCTGTGTAGACAACCTGCTGGGAGGGACGGTCCTGCTCCTCACTGTACACAATCTGGGCCACTGTCCCCCCCTCAGGGACAAAGTGCACCTGGAAGAAAAAGAACAGATTGAAACAGAGGCCTGGGCAGAAGAGCCACCATCTGATTTTACCCTCAGGCCTAACTTGTATGAAGACACCTCAGTTCTTGCATGAGAATCATAGAATGGGCTGGATTGGAAGGGACCTCAGAGATCATCAAGTCCAACCCTTGATCCACTCCCCCCGTGGTTCCCAGCCCATGGCACTCAGTGCCACATTCAGGCTCTTCTGAAATATCTCCAGACACAGAGAATCCACTACTTCCCGGGGCAGCCCATTCCAATGGCTGATCATCCTCTCCAGAAAGAAATTCTTTCTCATCTCCAACCTAAACCTCCCCTGGCACAACTTGAGACCCTGCCCTCATCTTGCTGAGAGTTGCCTGGGAAAAGAGCCCAGCCCCCCCCTGGCTCCAACCTCCTTTCAGGGAGTTGGAGAGAGTGATGAGGTCTCCCCTGAGCCTCCTCTTCTCCAGCCTCAACACCCCCAGCTCCCTCAGCCCTTCCTCACAGCAATTCTGCTGGATCCCTTCACAGCCTCCTTGCTCTTCTCTGGACCTGCTCCAGCACCTCAATCTCCTTCCTGAGCTGAGGGGCCCAGAACTGGACACAGGACTCAAGCTGTGGCCTCACCAGGGCTGAGCACAGAGGCAGAATCCCTTCCCTGGACCTGCTGGCCACACTGTTCCTGAGCCAGCCCAGGATGCCATTGGCCTTCTTGGCCACCTGGGCACACTGCTGGCTCATGGTCACCTTCCTGTCAATCCAAACTCCAAGGTCCCTCTCTGTATGGCTGCTCTCAGCCACTCTGTGCCCAGCCTGGAGCTCCCCATGGGGTTGTTGTGGCCAAAGTGCAGGACCCGGCACTTGGAATGTTGAACCTCATCCCCTTGGCATCATCCCAACTCTCCAGTCTGTCCAGGTCCCTCTGCAGAGCCCTCCTGCCTTCCAGCTGATCCACACTTCCCCCCAGCTTAGTGTCATCTGCAAACTTGCTGATGATGGACTCAATTCCCTGATCTAAAAGGCTTCAATAGTTCCTAAGAGGAAAAGTTCAGATTGGAACTGGTGTATCTCTAGGATTTATTGGTGTTTATTGTTTCTCTTTATTCTCATATTCCTTGCTGGATTTATGAGCATTCAGCTTGTTCTGGAGTTGGAGGTTATTTTTTTCTGTTTGATGAACAGCTACCAGAACCCATTAACTCTGATACTGCTTCAAGTAATAACACTGCACCTATCAGAAGGAAGCAGTTGTCCGTGTTTGATTGCTTCTCTGGACTACCTGGGGGAGTATCACAAGAAAATTCAACTGTTTTAAAAACAGAAACAAAACTGAAAGCATTAAGCAATGAGTCCAAGGACTACTGCAACAAGTTATGTCTGGGGCAGCAGTTTGAATTCAACCAACTTGCTTCTGTGCTCATAAATTATTAGCTGCCTCGCTTAAACCAGCTGGAATACTTAATTCCAGGGGCAGCAAGAACATGGTTGTTTTTGGACACACTTTATATGCTGAAAACCATTTTCAGCACATAGGAAAAACAGGATAGTTAGGAGGAAACCCAGTTTAAGCATCCATACTCATGTTGACACAAAATGCTCTCAAATAAAATGATTCCACAGTGACTTCACCTTTTAGCTCACGCTTCAGAAGACACCTGCTCCTCCCCTGAGG
The DNA here is from genome assembly GCF_003957555.1 of Calypte anna. NCBI lineage: Eukaryota > Metazoa > Chordata > Aves > Apodiformes > Trochilidae > Calypte > Calypte anna. The sequence continues at coordinate 96,679 of NC_044269.1, forward strand.
CTGCTAGGTTTAAGCACAATAAACACTGCAGGAAGGATACACACAGTGTTTCACCTTTGGAGAGCATTCTGCAAATACTAATTAAGCCATGCGCAAACAGCAGCATGGTTATCCCATTGGATGAACAACAGGGCTCAGGCCATTGAAAAGTGCCTTTCCTTGTAAATTTCCAAGCTGGAAATAACCAGGAGAGTCACAATTTCTCAGCCTCTGGGTCAAACAACATGGAGCTCTCTCTTTGGAATATATTCAAAAGAATGAAGCAATATGCAGCCTTCTAGAAATTCTAGAAAACCAGCTGCATCCATCAGAACCTGACTGGGTTAGTCACTAGCAATGAACATTGCTCCCTTCCTCATTATCCAGAAGTCAGGCTGGAAAAAATTATTCATTTTACTTTACTTTACACCCACTCTTGCAACTGATTTGACTGCTGCCATCCAAACAGGCTGCCCCAGACCACAGATTTTGTTACTACTGGTTGATCTGAATCCCCTTTTCACTTTCCCACATGGTTATACAGAGATTTGGACACTGAAGCTTCAAGAGCCCCTGGCTGGTTTTGTTCAGCTCATCTCAGAGCTGAATGTACAGCTGCCTGTACATTCACTGCTGTGGTTTGCAGAGCTCATTTGCTGAAGCCCTAAAACCCCAAATCACCCCAGAGAGTTTGTGTTTTTCTCCTCTAATGAAAGCTGAGTTTCCAGGCTACAAGGAACAGATAAATGGGAACTTCTGCTTGCTAAGCCACCCCAGTCTGAGCAGAAACTGAGAGCTCTAGAAGGCAGTAGTCACCTGAGCAGTACTGGGTTCCTGCTCAGCAGAATCAGGCCACACCTGAGGACTTTCCTCTTTGGAGTCCATCTCCTCCCTGCCGTGGTGCTCCATGCTGAGGGAGAGCTTCTAGTGGAATGTCAGCTTGGACAGATTCATCTGTTCACTGTCTTCCTACTTCCAGAAGACAAGGTGATCTTCAGTAACATGGCTACAAAAGAAAAATAAGAGAAGAGAATGGAGAAATTAAAACAAGTGTGGCAAGGAACAGAGGTCTATGAGGTATTCCAGCAGCACTACAGGGATGCATTTTGCCACTAAGGAGGAGAAAGTCAACTATTGCTACAACTGCACTGCAGGATGCTACTGAACACCTCCTGCCCTGAGACTGGACTGAATTCTTCCTGCATTTCTATGGAAATTCTTCCTGCATTTCTATCCTTGGCCACAAGCAGCCCATGAAATATCTCTGACAGACTCCTCTGGTGTCTACAGAGATCAATCAAGCATGCAGAAAACTGACCTGAAGCTCCCAAAAAGAAAACTCTGTGTGTTTATACACACCCCACCAGTTTCTTGATTTGTCTGGAAGAGGTTTGGGTCAAGAACCAACTGGTTCTACATCCCCAGGCAAACTGCACTCCCAGTTGGTATCCAGCCATCTCACAACAGACAACTTGCAGAAAAAGGACAATGAATCTTCAGCTCTTCCCTCACACCAGCCTGAGGAAGCTGACAAATTGCTTCCAAGTGATATTTTTTTAATTTTTTTTATTCACCTCTCACCATTTTATTGGGGCCTCTCAATCTGCCACTGGGTATCTCAGCAGTGTAATTTACAGCTCTGGTGATTGGTTCAGTCAGTGGTTCAGCACCTTCCCAATCCTTCTGCCTCTAATGTCACATTAAATCACAGGCCCAGGAATTAGTAGGAGGCTGAGCCCATTTCATTTTTCAGCTAGTCCAATTAACTTTTATTTCACACTGTGTGCCTCACTGGGCTGATACAATGCCAGCACCCAGTCTGGGCAGCAGGAAGAAAAGCAGAAGGCTCCTTGCTGATGCTTTCATTCATTTGCATTTTGAATGCAAATTATTTTAGTCATAATTTAGTCCTATGAATGCTAGCAGTTTGGCTTGGCTGTGACAAACTATAAAAAGATGAGGGGGAAAAAAATTATATATATATATATATATATATATAAAAATCAGCAGGCCCTTTTGTCCTCCTGTGATTTTTGCCAGCAACAAAAACAGCTTTGCAGACCCCAGCACTGACTGTACCATTGGTCCTGCCCAGAATCTGTGAATCAACAGCAAAGTCTCAGGAAGACGTCACTGAACTGTGTGGTGGGGTTAAAAAAAAAAAATAAATAAATTGTAGGAAAAACAGTAAAAATTGTAGGAAAAAAAATTGTAGGAAAACAGTAGGAAAGCTACTTTTGGGCATCAGCAGGCAGTAAGCCATGCCACAAGTGATGATTAGAGCCTAAATTTTGCTGTCTCATGCTGAAATCCATAGGTGCCACAGGACCTCCCACACCAGCAGAGCCTGAGGGGTGGGGTATGAGCCCCCCCCTACCATGAGGGGCTGAGATAAAGGGACAGAAATCCTGTCTGCATTAATATTATTTGATACAAAACCTCCAGAAAAAGCACTGAGAAAAGGAAAAAAAAAAAAAAGAAATAGTCATGCCTTTAGCTGGGGGATCCCTTTAGCACAGAAACTGAAGTGCAGCAAAGCATGATGCCTGATTAAGAGCAGCCAGGGTCAGGTACAAATAAATATTATTTATATTCATTACAGAACACTCAAGCTCCCATACATGAGTAAATATCCCTCCCTACACAGTCCCTTGTAACCAGCTATCTCCAAGTTACCTGTTATGCTACTGAGGCTTAATTAAGGAATTTTCTCACCCTTAATCCCACTTTCACTGGACTCCATCATTCATTTTATCATGAATTTATCATCCAGAGGTTTAGAACTGCTGGTGTGAAAGGTGACAGCATGGCTGCCAGTAACAGAGCCTGAACAACAAAGCTGGCATAAAATTAAATGCCTGTCCTGGTGATATTCTGTGGCTGGTTTCTCTCAACAGCTTTTTCTTGCCTGTCATTATTAATCCAGAGCCAATTCAGGCAATTGCACTAACAATAGCCAGGAGTTTAATCAATTACCTAATTGCTTCAAAACAACAAAAACAAACATTCAAGGTTTCCAGTTTGAGTTGGTTTTGTTGGTTGTTTTTTTTTTTTTTTTTAATTACTTATCCTGCTAGTAATAACACAATTAAATTAAGCAGTGATTGAATTAAGACAAAGGCACAGTTCTGGCTAATTCCACAGGGTGCAACAAGTGGCAACATTTTTTGGCTGACCTTCCCCAGAAGCAGATAGTGAAGGAAGATGCTGACTCACTCCTGCAGACTCACTTTGACACAAATAACCTACAGCTTGAGGGGGAAGGAGACTGAAGGGTTCAGATGGGTCTTTTAATAGACAGAATTGGGCATTAAGATTCATAACTGCAAAGAAAAAAACTAAACAGTAGCAAAAAAGTTGGAAAAGAAAGCAGAGGATGATGATTTCAAGGTCTGCCCTGGTTCTAAAGGTTAGCATTAACCTCAAATCACAGGGAAAACAGCAAGATTGAGCCAAATTCAGTGCCTCAGTGGTGCAGTTTCTATAAACGGTCCTGTTATTGCTCTTCTTCAGAGAAAATTAAAAAAAAAAATACTGCTCAGCCCAGTGAATTGTGCAGCAATAGCAATGAGACAATGTTAGGAGCAGCAGGATTTTGATGCTTTTTCAAGTTTTCTACTTGAAAATACACCCAAAAATCTGCCCCTCAGGTCTGGATTCCTCCCCAAATCTGGATCTCTATCACTCCTACCATCACAGAACATGTTTCCCTGGAAACATCGAAGTGCTGAGGGAGCAGAGAGTGGAGGAACAGGCAGCCCATGTCCCAGAGAGGTCCCAAGGCAGGAGCAAACCTTGAGAAGCAGCTGACTCAGAAGCCAATGGTGAAACAAACCCTCACAGTGAAGGTTTTTGCTCCAAAGCCTCAAAACTACCAGGAAACACAAACACCTGAGGAAGCTTTCTAGCACTCATGACAAAAACCAGACCAAAATGACTTTCCCCACCAGAGCTCCACAGGATGCTCCTCCTCATTAATCCTGCATCATCTTCTTTTCTCCTCTAAGCCCCCTCCTGGCATCCACCAGAGCTGGGACACTGACACCCACAGAGACTCCAACCATTGCCCTGGGGGCTTCTCACTGCAGAAGGAAGCAGCAGACATCCAGCTCAGCACATGAGAGTTTTTCAGATGAGCTGCAGAAGAATCATGAGGAGGCCAGGGTACCTGGCCTCAACACTGAGCCTGTTAAAAACCCCGGTTTAGTAGACATGGGTAAAAAAAAAATAAAAATTTCTCCCATGGTCTAGCTGGAAGCTTTGTTAGTTTGATTTTATGGCAAAAAAAAAGTGAAAGTGGGGGCATCAGCACTGCCAAAGTGTGCCAGGGAACACTCTGCTTATCTCTTCTTGCACTGTTTGCCCATGGATTAGCCTTTGCAGTTGTTGATTTTTCCCTCCTCACATCTCACAGGCATCAAGACATTCCCAGACAAGCTAAATGCCATGGCAAGCACCTCAGCTGGGATCTCCTGCAGCATCCATAGGGCACATACACACACTGTGAGACAAATCACCCCATACATCAACCACAATTCCATCATCACCCCAGTTTTTGTGTACAAAAGCATCACACGCAGGAGCAGGAAGCAATGCCAGTATCCAAGGTGCTAAACCATTTCCAGAAACTGGGGAAGACAGCATTTTCCTCCCCAAAACAGCAGGCATACCTCACCCAGTCCATGCTGGGGTGATGACACAAGCTGAACTGGTAATAGGTATAAACAGAACCCAGGACCCCTCCAGTAGGTCCATGGCACAGATTAAACACAAATCAAGATACCATGTGAATCAGACTGGCTAAACTCCCATTATTTTAAGCAAAATGCACATCTAATTTCAACCCTGATGTACCATACCACCAGTGCCCATCCCAGCACTGGTGTGGGGTTTTTTGGGGTGTGTGGTTTCTTTTTTTTTTTTTTTTTACCACCAGGGGTCTTCCTCCAGCTTTTAACATGGAAATGATTTCTTACCCTCCGGAGGAACATCACACGTGTCTGCAAAAAGCTCTGCCCCACACTTCAGTTAATTACCCCGCGTTGCCTCCAAGGCAGAGCCCATGCATTTCCTCCAGCACACAAATTGTCTCCTCCAGTGGCACACCACCTCATTCTGACTCGGTTTTGCACCCATGGGTGCTGCCTTTCAGCTCCCCGTGGTTTCCAGGGGTAGAAGCAGGCTCAGAGTTAGGAACTGACACCAGTGCCCTCCTGCACTTCCCTCCCAGTGAGGTTTATCAGGGCAGGAACAACCTCGTGCTCAGCAGAGGTAGAAAGCACCCAACTTAGAGCTGGAGCTTGGTCAGGAGCCAGGAAGGGCAGGACAAGTGTCCTACATGTCCCTGCACCCCTAACCCCCAGCTGGCTGCTCCAGCAGGCAATGTCAGTAAATCACATTTACCTTTCTTCTCTCAACAGCCCCTGGGGACCTGCAGGTGAAACCTGTGGCCTTCCTCTATTTCTTGCCTTTTAAATCCAATCCAAAAATCTCATTAAGGGTGAAGCTGCTTCTCCGCAGCTCCTGCTGCCTGCAAAGTGTCATTGTGCCACTCATCTGTTTTAGAAATGTCACTTGACAACTCCTTGTGCCCACTGCACCTCTCTCTAACCCCTCTCTCCTGCTTCTTGTCAGTTTCTCTGGAGCTTTCTCCTTCCATCAGCACTTTTCCCCCCAGCCACTGCATTGAGCTCTGGGGGGTGAGAAAGAACAGAGGCAAAGCAGCAGTGTCCAACAGCAACACCCTCAGCAGAAGACACCCAGCACAGCACCCATGTCCTGGCACCTCACAGGGGCACCCAGCACTCCTAACACCCAGGGAATGAGAGTAAGAGCACACCTCCAGTATCAGCAACATCCCTGGGGTTTTATATTTGACCTGCAAGGGTTTGGGAGCCAAGCACTGAACTCCCACAATGCTTCAGGGGAAAGCTCACTCCTCAAATCCACCAAAAAAACCCCCCAAGAGTAACCAAATTTTCTTGGTATGTTAAGGAATGACCATTCCTCCCAATGCTGAGGCTACACGAGAAGATAGAGACAAAAACTCCAGGGCTGCCACCTCCAGCAACCCCTCCAAACTAAGGACATTCTGCTGAGAAGCCACTCGAGCTTCCAGACAGCCCCTCCTGTCCCTCCCCTGGCAGAAGAAAACCGGGGGCACATTAAAAGCAGGAGAGTGGAAAAGTCCCCTCGCTGCTCAGAGAGCCCTAAAGCCACTGCAGTGCCTCAAAGGAGAATCCACTTTGCAATAATGGTGCATAAAGCAGCTCAAAGTGATTTACCCCCCGGTGTCACAGGTTTTTGCGCATGGATTGGGGTTACTAGCTTAATCCCCTGAGTACTCAGCTCACTGACCACTCTTTTCCACCACCACCTATCTGCAAAACTCTTAGGAAAGGGGTTTTGGGGTGGGTGTGTTTTGTGTTTTTTTTTACCACCAGGGGTCTTCCTCCAGCTTTTAATATGGAAATGGCTTATTACCCTCCGGAGGAACATCACACGTGTCTGCAAAAAGCTCTGCCCCACACTTCAGTTAATTACCCCGCGTTGCCTCCAAGGCAGAGCCCATGCATTTCCTCAGCTCCCCTGGCAAGGAGAGGCTTTCGGTGCAGCAAGAAGGGTTCTAACCTCATCGAGGACTGAGTCTCAGGGCTGCTGCCTCCTCCTCTGCATTCCCATCCATCACAAGCACGTCTGGTTTCAAGGAACTCTGGCTCCGGTGCCTTTTGGCTGCATGGTAATAATCAGGTAATATATAACCACAATATTTATGTTTTAGTGGGGAGTTCAAAATGGAAATCATTGGTAGGGTTAGGGCAGGGAAGATTATTGATCTCCACACGAGGAAAAATGGTTTTGCAATTTATTTAGTTGTGTAATAAATAGAAGAGCTCAGCCAAATACAAACTCACTTTTTACTCAAATTGTGCATAATGAATCCATCTATCTATACCCTTACAGCACATCCATCATGAAAGCAACGAGCTAGAAAAAAAAAAATTATAAATCTCAAATCTCTCCTCTCCTCAAGGCCAGTCCTCTAATGCTGTGTCCAAGCCCAAAACCAAGGGGACAGTGCCCAAGGTCTGAAGGTGAGAGGACCGTCTTAGGATTGGTCTCTCTCAGGCAAGGAGCTGGCAGTCTGCTTCTCCCACAAAACATTCCCAGAGGAGAGGTTAATAACATCCTCCTGGAGGGCTACCACAGGCTGGGGCACACAGACACAGAGGTCCCTCTCTCAGGGTATCGTGTCTGCTGCCTTGATTTGGTTTAAAAATGACAGAGGGAGAAGTCTGATAAGAAAAGGAAAATAAAAAGTCTGCAGCAAAACCTGTTCCTGCAGGCTGATGCTGCTGCTTCTTTCCTCCCTTCTCCTGTTCCTCTGCATTAAATCACCCTTCAACGTTCAGCTCTTAAAATTCCAGAGAAAACCACCTCATTCCTGCACATAAAAACCCCAACGTGTCTTTTTTCAGACTTCTCTCAAGTGACTGAGAGAAGTCACTTGACTTCTGGTCCTCTGGTCCTCCTTCTGTGGTCCTCTGGCCACAGAGGACAAACCAGGACCTAAAGCCCGGTGCCAGCTGAGGGCCACACCACCACCTCTACTTGCTTTTTTCCTAGCAGGAAATAAAGCTGACAAAGGGAGCCCATCTCATGTTGGAGTCAAAACAAAATTCGCAACACTAAAGCAGCCTCTGTAATTAGCCACACTTAGGAGTCAATTAAAATTCCGTTTGCACAGCTGACAGCAGCTGCAGGTGGTCAGAAACAGACTCCAAGGAGCTGCTGACTGCAGAGCAAATTACCATAAGAGTGCTCCTCCTAGGATTTTCTTTGCAGGTTTAGCACCGAGGGGGTCAGAGGAGAGCAAGCAACACATTTTTTCTCTCAAAAACAAACTGTCAATTATTCCATCAGATAATAATAATAATTAACAGCTCATCCCATAGCCGAGGTAAGGGAGCTTTGGTTTAAAAGCTTAACTGAAGAGAAGGAGGTACACAGCAAAGAGATTCAGGGATTAAGTTCTCCATTTAAGGATCGGCTTGAGAAATGGAACCACTTGTAATTTTTTTTTCCTAGAAACTAAGCCTTGAGACCGCCAATTACTTTATTATCACGAAAGATGCAAAGAATTCTCTTGGAAAACCAGCTGATGAGTCATTAGCATTTCATCTTCTAACTTAACCAATAGAAAAGAGGGGAAAAAAATCACTGAAAAAAAAAGCAGAAAAAAAAGCTAAAAATTCTGTTTAGTCTATTAGCTCAGCCTTGTGCTTGTTCCTCCTTTGAAGGCCTGGAAGAACCATAAATGTATCAGTAATACCCCAGGCAGAGGGGTTCACGGGTGTCACAAAACACACTGCAAATCACCACTTTTCTTTTAACTCTCAGGACTATGAAGCTCAGCAGCCTGAAACAGAAACTCTGACCAAGGCCACTTCAAGGGGGGACCCTTCCTAAGGACCTGCAATGAAAAACTGAGAAGCAAGAGGTGTCCATACATAGCTTTAAGTGTCTAATACAGGGAAACCTACCCAAAAAAGAGTAAATTACCTCTAGACTAGTTCTGACAGAGCATCAGGACCTTCTTTTTCCACTGCAACTGAACATGCACCCATTTATTTTTTTAATGCAACCACAACAGGCGGATGGGGAACACAGCACCTCAACACCAAAACCAAGGCAGCAAGAAGCCCCCAGGCCAGCCACATCCTATCTCTGTTATCTCAGACAAGAACAGGCCTATTACCACCAGAACATGGCCCAACATCACCAGAGCAGCAGCAAAGCCCACAGCTTTCATTTCCAGCCCCAACTTCTTCTCACACACGGGCCTTGCCCTTCCCTTCCCCAACCACCTCATGGTTCTGGGAGACCTCCATATTCCAGCCCAATCCTGCTCTGCCTTTGCATGGATCCACACAAGCCCCGCGGTGGGGAAACAGCCGCCTTGCCCCTACAACAAGCCCTAAGGCCACCCAGACCACCATCTTCCCTTCCCGAGGCCCACACAGGCATTTTAATAACCCCCAGCACCCCCAATGCCCCTGAACCCCTCTCAGCGCGCACGGAGGTACCTTCCCCACCCTCTCGCCTTTATATACCCTCGGCGCCTCACGGCCGCCATCGGACCCAGCCAATCGGAGGCGGGCGCACGACGCCCCCCCTCCCCTAAGTTAGCCAATGGGAGGCGGGGGCGCGAGGCAGGCGGCCAATCAGGAGGCACAGGTGCCCTCTCCACACAATTCCCCTTCAACCGCCCCCCAGGGCGGGGGGGGGGGGGGGGGGAGAGAAAGAAACCCCCGAACCACCCCCCCCACCCCCCCCATCCCCCGGGTTCCCTGAGGCGCCCAACGGTCACTGAGCCCCAACCACTGCGGAGCTGGGCGGGGTGGGGGGAACACGGAGACCCCACCCGGCGGGTAAGAGGAGAGGGGAGAAGGCGTGAGGTGAAGGGAGGAGAAGTGGAGGAAGCAGCGGGCAGCCCGGGGTAAGCAGAGAGGGGGGTTGGAGGTATTGAGAGTGCTGAGGGGGGGGAAGAACAAGATGGCTCCGGCACACACACACCACAACCCCCCCCCCCGCCGCTGAGGTGCCGGGGTCCGGATTGTACCATCCAGGGAGGGGGGGACGCAGGGAGGGGGCAGCTCCTTCTCCCGCTGCCCGGGGCGGGGGGGTATCCCGGTTGGGGCGGGAAAGGGGAGGGGGGGGGTAGCGGACTGTACCTCTCCCGCGGGAAGGGGTGGGGGGGGAAGGGGAATGACTGCACCCTGTTCCCCCCCCCCCTACTCCCGGGAGCCAACGGTTTATCCCGTCCCCAACACTACGGAACCGCCAGCTCCGGGCGCCATCTTGGGTGCGACTAAAACAACAAATCCAAAAACCCCCGGCGGGTCCCCGCGATGCCCCAGGATCGCGCTTCCCTCCCGGACCGTCCCATCGCGTTACCTGAGGGGGTCCCATGCGGTTGCCGCCTCCCGGCCTCTTCCGACGGCCCCGCTGCGGCCTCAAACCCCCCCACCTGTCCTCACCTCACAATGGTAGCTGCAGAGCGGGAGGGGGGGGCGGCCGCCCGGACCTCATTAGCATAATCTGCCTGGCAACAGGCCGCGGCCCCGCGTGCTGATTGGCTGAAACGCCTCCGCCCTGACAAGATGGGAAACAAAAATCCTCAGAAAAAAAAAAGGTTCGCAAGCGGACGGGTCAGAGGGGTGAGGAGTAAATGGAGGGGGGGGGGGACACACCCCCGATCTCACGGGGAAAAGGGGGGGGGGAAATACCCCCAGCCCGAGCCTTTAATCCCCCCCTCTGATGCCCGCGACCAATCAGAGCGCCGCTCTCATCCCTGGGTGCGTTAAGACCAATGGGACCACTCCTCTCATAGAGGGACTCCGCCCCCTCCTGGGGGAGGAGATGGAGAGGAGGGAGGGGGGAAACGCGAGGAGCGCCCCCTGCTGGGAGGGCGGTGGAGGAGGGCGAGGTAGGGCGCCCCCTGGCGGCGGGGAGAGGAGGGGGGCTGCGAGTGAGGGGCTGTGATTTTTTTGTTTGGTTTTTTTTGGGGGGGGGGTGTTTGGGTAAGCCCCATTTTTACTGTGCAGGGAGTGCCTGCTCTGACTCCCTCTCCACAAAATCCCTCTGTGGGTTTCCAGCAACAACACCCTGCAGCCCCTTTTGTCTCTCAGAGTGTAATTTCCTCAAAATTCCGTGAAAAAAAAAAAAGCAGCCTGGTGGGTTTCAGGGTGGTGTGACTTATAAATAAAAAGCTGGAGCAAGAGCTATGAATATCTGCTGAGGAAATGGCCCCAGAAGGGGTCTTTCTGCCTCCTGGCACCTGGACTGGTGTTGGCATTTTGGTTTTTTTATTCTTGGTGTGTGTGTTCTCATCCTAAACGTCAGTGCAAGGAGCATAATCATTGCTATTGTTCAGAAATTCAACGAATTGATCATTCCAGTGAGGTTATTGCTGCCCTGTTGGGGATGCTCTTCTAAGAGAAGTGTTTGCATTATCACAGAATCATAGAATTGGCTGGGTTGGAAGGGACCTCAGAGATCACCAAGTCCAACCCTTGATCCACTCCCCCTGTGGTTCCCAGCCCATGGCACTCAGTGCCACATCCAGGCTCTTTGGAAATATCTCCAGACACGGAGAATCCACTCCTTCCCTGGGCAGCCCATTCCAATGCCTGATCACCCTCTCCAGAAAGAAATTCTTTCTCATCTCCAACCTAAACCTCCCCTGGCACAACTTGAGACCCTGCCCTCTTGTCTTGCTGAGAGTTGCCTGGGAAAAGAGCCCAACCCCCCCCTGGCTCCAACCTCCTTTCAGGGAGTTGTAGAGAGTGATGAGGTCTCCTCTGAGCCTCCTCTTCTCCAGCCTCAACACCCCCAGCTCCCTCAGCCCCTCCTCACAGGAATTCTGCTGGATCCCTTCACAGCCTCCTTGCTCTTCTCTGGACCTGCTCCAGCACCTCAATCTCCTTCCTGACCTCCAGGAATGGTGTCTTGCTGATGGCATTCTGGTGGCAGAGAAAAATCCTGCTTTTCCTATTCCTTATTTTCCAGGAGAGAGCTGCCTGGGGGAGGAGGGGGTGCTGAAATCCCCCCCCTCTGCCTTTAGGACCTTTTCACCCCAAAAGGCTCCAGGGGCTGCCTGGGTGCACACAATGGATCCACAGGAGCCTGGGTGGCTGCAGATCCTGCCAGGGGCCAGGAATGAACCCAAAACCAGGGGTGGAGGAGGGGTAAATTTCACCTCATGATGAATTTACTGCTTTTATCAAAAATTCCTGCTGCTTTTCTCTGCTCTAGGAGGAGATGGAGAGGGACAGATCTTGGGGCAGTGATGCTGAGTGCAGAGAGAACTCACTGCCTGGTGACCTGACCCATGCCTTTTCAGGGGCAAGATTAAGATTGTGAGTAAAGATTAAGTAAAAATTAAGTAGATTTATTTAAAAAGTAGGTTAATTATAAAAGTAGATTTATTAAAGAAGTAGATTTATTTAACAAGCAGATTTATTAAAAAAAGTAGTTTTTCCAGCTGCCTCAGAGAGACAGAGAGAAGCCTTAAATTTATTTATTTCTATTTATTTCTGATCCTTTTTATTTATGTATTTATATGTATATATATAAAAATATATATAAATATATTTATTTCTGTTTATTTCTGATATTTTTTATTTATATATTTATATCTATAGAGAGAAAGAAAAATATAAATATATATATTATATATAATAAAATATAATATATATTTGTATGTATTATATTTATATAATATATATTGTATTTATATACATTATATAATATATAGTATAAATAATTATATAATACATATATTTTATATATAATATAATATAATATATATTATATATTATGTTATATATAATATATAAATATATAAAAATATATTATAAATATACATATATAGTATATATAATAATATAATTTATATAATAATATAATTTATATATATTTATAAATATATTTTATTATATATTTATATATATTCTCTCTATAGTTATAAATATATAAATAAAAAAGATCAGAAATAAATATATATTTTTATATTTTTCTATGTATATAAATATATATATTTTACATATATATTTTTTTATATATATATTTGTATCAGTAGGCTACAGAAAATAGCTCTGGTGTCCCATAGGTGTGGAGCAGTGCTGGAACCCTTCCTTTTCCCATTATTTCCCTTTTCCCATTCTTTCCCAGTCTCTTCTGCACCTTGGATCCTGTCTCCCCTCATCCCCATTTTCCCTCTTCCCACTCCAAGGTTTTTTTTCCCCCAGCTCCATCCCTCCCTCCATGGGAACTCCCACTCAGGAATCTTCCCCCTCAGGGCCTTTTCCTCCCCCATTCCAGGTTCCAGCTGGAAACTTCCCTGCTTTTTGTCATTTCCTTAGAAATACCTTGGACACAGCACCCCCTGGAGCCTCCTCACCCATTCCCTCCACCTGGAAAAGCTTCCAAAGTCTCCAAACAGACCTGGAGCACAGTGCCCTAAAGGAGCAGCTTCCAGGAGGGCTGGGAGGAAGAAATAAAGAGGTATGGGAAAAATGATAAAATATTTTAAATTATAATAATGATATTTTCTCTTATAATAAAGTATTTTAATTTTATTATTTTATAACAAGTATATTTTATTTTATTAATTTATTTTATATTTTTATATTTTTATATTTATATATTTATATATTTATATTTATTTTTTATAAATTTTTTAATAAAAGATTTTATTTTATAATGCATAAAATAAATTTAACATTATTAATATTAATTATATTAACATTATAATATATATTATATATTTAATAATATATTTAATATTATATTTAAAATAATAATATATATTCTAAGAATAGAAATTATAATAAATTTATTTATATCCATTTTATGATTTATATTCATTTTATTATTCACTTATTTTTATTTCTCATTATTCATGTATTTATATTTATAATTAAAGAGGTATGGAAAGGAAAAGCCTCCTAGGATGTCTCCCAAGCCCCCTAAGAAGCTTTTCCTCTTCCTTTCTACTTCTCTTGGGGTGATTTTGCTTTTTGTGTTTGTGCCACCATCCCATTTCCAGTACCAGAGAGATTAAAACATGAAAAAAACCCAAAAAACAAAATGCTCAAGTGCTGCCAGCTCCTCTAGAGCCAGGGTTCAGCCTCCATTTCTAAATTAAACTCAGCCCAGGGCTCAGCTGGGACCTGGCTCTCCTAAATTAGCATTAAACAAAAAACCAAGAATTTTCAATGAAAAAGTCCTGCCCAGAGCCTGTAGGACGAGGGGGAGGTTGGGAGAGGAGTCAGAGCAAGGCAGGGTTAACTGGCTTCATGTGGGACAGAGACAAAACCAGGGATAAAAATGCAGGGGAACAATAACTGAGAAAAAAATTCATACTCCCAGCCCCATCCCCTTCGTGTTTCCTGTGGGTTTGGTGCCAGGGGCATCAGGTCTGAAGGGAAAGCTGGGAACAGCTCTGGAGGCAAAGTGTGCCAGGGAGGAGGAAGGGACAGGGACAGGCTGCACAGACACCTGCTAGGAGAAAGGCTTGGCCAAAAATAAAGAGCTTTCAAAAAGAAATAATATAAAATAAAAAATTATAAATTAATAAAATTTTAAAAATTAAATTAAAAATTAATTTTTATATAAATATAAATTATTTTATTTTATTAATTTATTTTATTATATTTGTATAAATTATTTTTATAATTTATTTTTTTTATATTTTTATAAATTATAATTTATATAAATGTAAATTATTTTATTATTCTATTAATTTATTGATTTATTTTATATTTTATTTTTAATAAATTATAAGTTATATAAATGTAAATTATTTTTATTTTTATTTTATTAAGTTATTAGTTTATTTTATTATATTTTATTTTTATAAATTATAATTTATATAAATGTAGATTATTTTATTTTTATGTTATTTTTTATTATATTTTTATTTTACAAATTATTATTTATATAAATATAGTTTTTGTATTTTATTAATAAAATTGTTTTTATTTTAAAAATAAAATTATTAATAAAACAAAAACTAAAAATAAAATAAAATTTAAAAATAATTAAAAAAAACTTTTGCCAAAAATAAAAACCAATTTTTATTCAAGCTCCTGCTGGGGATTTCTGGAGATCTTTGTTTGGAGGAGAAAATAAAAATCACCCCAGACAGTTGCAAGTTGCTCAAGTTTGGATAGAATCCTCCTGTTTGCCAGGCTGAAAAAAAAACAAAACAAAAAAACATAATTTTCCTTCTTGTGCACAGATGGAGTGGGGGAGCCCCACCTGAGGGGTGTGGGTGATGCAGGAAGGTCCATACAGCAGAGCTTGTTAAATTTTGTTAAATTTTGTTAGTTATTGGAGTATTTCCCAGAAATCCACCCTGGATGTGGCTCATCCAACCTCTTCTTCACCCAGAAGACTTTTTGGTTATTCCCTCCCTTTCTTCTCTGGGAAGAGAAGAATTTTATGATTAATGATTACTGATTAATTCCTTCCCAATTAATAATTGCTCCAAGAGCAGCTGACCTCTCTGCTGGCTAGCTCAGGACTGAGCTGAGTCTGTGACTCAGGCCTCACCTTTTATTGGCCCCCTGGTCCTGCTCATGGCAGTGGGGGCCCGCCCTGATCAGGCACAGGTGGGCTTGACACAAGCTCATGCCACTTCCTGGCAATTAGTGGCACCTGGTTGCCTCATTTCACTACACTAGGCAGCATGGTGAAGCCTTTAAAAAGCATCATGATTATCAGGATTTTAAAGTTTAAACAAGTTTCTATGTCTGAGAAAGGACTTAATACATAGGTTTTTTTTCCAGAAAATGATGAACAGGAAAAAAAAAAGACCTTCAGATATTGTGGATAAATGTAATAGATAAGGAAGAGGCCAAAAAATAAAAAATAAATTCAGTGATAAGGTATGATATGTTTAAAGAGCAGTCACATTTTAAAATAAAATGATACTTATTATCTGATTTTTCTATGCCAGCCCCATGTTTGCTCAGCCCTTAAAGAACAGCAGAAAGTCCACCCCCTAGCTGGTAAAAATCAGGATTATTTTTCAGTCTGAACCAAGAGATTTGGATCCATCAGCCATGCTTCCTCCCGCCCCATAATTAAGAAGTATAAAAATTGTTACCAGTCTATAAATGTAGGATCTGCCAGGGAGGGTCCAAGCCACCAAATCCTCTACATTAAAACTCAGAACCTAAGATTTCTGGCAGGAAAAAGGGGACCTTGTGTTTTTGCAGCTTTGAACACAAAATTAAACCATCACTGAGAAGTCAAGGGTTTTCTCCAAGGCCCCTTCTTACTTATTTGTTCGTCTGCCAACATTTTTATGTCATTTATTTTAATGTAATTTAAGTAAGGAGCTTTTTCTCTGGAGGTTTTTTTTTTCTTTCATTTTTTAGGCTAAATAAACCACATAATAATAAATAATAATAATATAATATATATTATTATATATTATATATTATTATATATTATAATATAATATATATTATATTAAACCTATCAATATCTATTATATTAAATATAATAATAATAATAATAATTAATAAACCACATTTCTTCCCTCTCTTCCTGTATAAGAGGTTCTTTACTCTCCTATGTCCCTCCCTAGTCCCTCTGCTGGAATAGGGCTTTTAAAAGCTTTTCTCTGACTTGATGCATTATCCAAAGCAGCTTTACAAACAATTACTGACTTCTAAAGGGGAAAAAAAAAACTTCCCCTAAGAAGTTTGGTTGTTCTCTAGAAGCCTGGGTATCCCAATTTATAAAAGTCCTCAACTGGTAACTCCAGCAGCTGAACAAAATAATTCAGATTTATCTGGAAATGCTAGTCAGGGTTAGGCAAAAATTCAGGTGATGAAAGAGTTTCAGAAGAATGAGGGAACTCTGATATTTACAGAAAAATGAAAACCAAGGGAGGATGGAGGAAAAACTATTAGAATCCAGGTGAAGCTGCTCAGCATCAGGAAGGTACCTGAATATTTTTCCTTTCATCTTTTGGGTCATCTCTTGGTTCCTGGGAGATAAATCTTTGTCTCTACAGTAGCTCTGAGCTCAGGAAAAGGAAGGTTGGGGTTTTTTATCTCTGATTTTTGGTATAAGGTTTACTTTGTTCTGTTGTCTGTGGGGCTGGTTAAAAAAAAAAAACACCCAAATTTTGGAGGAGGTTGCATGCTTTAGCCACTTCTATTTTTCCTGAGGTTTAAGCCCTACTATATCTTTAATTTTTTTTCTTCTTTATTATCACAGCAATTACAAAGTTACATTTCAGAGGAGAAAAACACTGCTGGATTCTGCTCAGCAGGACTCTTTTCCTGGTAAGTGGTATGGGAAACACTTGCAATGGGGGTGGTGTAACCAATATTTTGGGAGAGGGTGTGTCCTGTTGGGATCCCTGACCCCCCAGCAAAGAGCAGCTCCTTGCAGTGGGACTCAGGCCTTTCAGATCTCCTTGGGGATTGACTCCAGAATATTTTTAGGGTGGTTCTTTGCACGTGTCCCTCAGGAGGATGGGTGGCTTGGGGGGAGAGGAATGTTGAGTGCCTGATGAGGTTAAAACAGTTAAATCTTAGTTTGCAAGATGCTTGGACACTAAAACAGGGTTTGAAAGGTGTGTTCCACCTGCAGATCCCTGAAAAGGTTTGAGCTGAGGGTCTGAGGAGAGCAGCAGACATCAAATGGAGGGAGCGTACAGCAAGGATTTGTCAGGGAGTTCTGAAGCTGACACAAAGGAAATGGGATCATCCCAGGCAGCCTTGAAGATTGGAGCTGTAGCCCCTGCCCTGCTGCAGATGGCTGCAAATGACAAACTCCTGCTGCCAGCCACCCAGAGAAAACATGAAAATTTGCAGCTCAGAGCAGGGAATTCTGGCAGATTCTCTGCTGGGCTTCAGACAAATGACACAGGAGGAGGGATGCAGGTACTGGAGGCTTCAACAAAATGAAGTGTCACTCTGCTTCCCCACAATCTTTTCTTGCACAAAGCAGAACCCCATTGTTTGGAGCTGCTCTCATTTTATTTATTTTTTTTTTCATCTTTCTTGTAGGAAATAATCCTCATTGCCAAAGCTCATGTGATGTTATTCAGGTGCTCCCACATGTTAGGAATTCCAAGTGTGCACCTGGGCAGCTCAACCCAAAACAGAGGTGTTTTTTTGTTTTTTTTTTTTTAATTTCAAAGCAGCAGATTTACACAGTCAGAGGGTTCTTTCAAACCCAGTTCTGACAGTACTTAGCATTTCTCTGTTATTACAGAATTGTTCAGCTGTTGCTTTGACCTCTGGTGCCCTCAGCTTGCACACAGTGGAAAAATTCAGGATTTGCTCACCTGAGCATGACGCTGCAGCTCACAATAAAATATTCTGCTGCAGTTCCTGCCCTGAGTGCTTCTGTGTCCTGGGGCAGCTTTGCTCTGCCTGAAATTCACAGGGACTCTTCTGGAGATTTGTTGCAAGGGTTCCAAAATCCATTTTTTATCTTTAAAACTTACCCATTTTAGCAGTGGGAACTCCAGTGAGATCTGGGCTTTAAGTTGTATCAAAGGATCCCAGAATTTAACCAGAAATGCTCTGAAATTTGCTCATAACAATAAGGAACCACAGCAACAGCAAGGACATTTCTTAAAACAAATTTGGAGTAATTTTGATCAACAGAGCCACTTCACACCCTTGTGGTCCTCCTTAAAAGGTTGTCATGAAATGTTTCCTCCTGTGTTCATGGGTGTAATAAATTCCTGAGCCTG
Source organism: Calypte anna (assembly GCF_003957555.1). NCBI lineage: Eukaryota > Metazoa > Chordata > Aves > Apodiformes > Trochilidae > Calypte > Calypte anna. Next base: position 114,950 of record NC_044269.1, read on the forward strand.
GTTCTCTTCTGCCCATTCCTCACCAATTCCCTGCAGCAGGAAGCCTGCTGGTAATGCCTGTTTTTTGGGGTTTTTTTACCTTTTTTCCTCTTTTGTTCCTTCCCACATTTGTCCCTTCCCACTTTTCTTATATCTGCTGAAAGTAGACAGAATATTTTACAGAATATCACTACATTTAACACAACAAAACCACATCAAAGGTGCAATTTAGCCCAATTCAGGATTTGTAGCACCTGCTGGGGGTTTATCTCCTCTTGCAGTCTTTCACCAGGTTTTCTATAACAGCTGACATGTTGGTTGGGAACATAAATACAAAATAAAAAATGAATGAAAGAGCCCTGTGCTGTACAGAGCCCAGGCTTCTGTCACTGTGGAATACTCAATAGTGAATCACACAATTGTTGAAAAGCTGTTGGCAAGAGTCAAAGGCAGGAAAAAGAAAAAAAAACCCACCTCTGGTATTTTTCCTTCCCTTACTTTCAAGAATCATTTTCACAATGCGAGAAACTTTAATGAAAAGAGCAGCTTATGTAGCCCTCAACTTATTCACTTCTTATTTTTCACTGCTGGAGTTGTTGGAGCCTTTTTATGGGGAAATTATTTCCTGCCCTGTGCCAGATGCTGTTTTCCTTCACAATGAAGTCATGGTCCTTTGTCAGTGATATCACAGTTTTATCACAGCCCTTGTTGTGACTTCTCAAATTTAACATCCTGAAATAGGTTCTTTGTTGGCTGGATGGGGACTTTTAGATCTGGGGTTTGATTGAAGTCAGTCTGGAACCAAAAAAAAAAAAAAAAAAATTAGAGAACAGAGCTTGGAGGACTTGGCCAGCATGGAATTTGCAGAAAAACATGGGAACAAAGGAAGGGCAAAGTTTGAATATTTAATGTATTCTGATCTGCAGAGGAAAAACCTGAAGTAAAACTGGTGGAATTGGTTGGTTTTCCATTTTTTGAGATGCTGTAGGTATCTAATGCTGACCCTGCTGGATCAGCAGGTAGAGTTGGCCAGGGGGTACCTGGCTTGGGGTTCTAAAGCAAATAACAAACAAATATTTTCTCTTTTAATGACAGGGTTAGGCCCTTCTAAACTCAGAAAATTTGCTGCTGCCTTTCAGAGATCTGATCTCTGGGGGGGTTCAGACAGGTCTGATGTGGGTTCATCATTTGCTGGTTTACTCAAGCTGGGTTTTGTGCCAGTGTCTGTGTGCTGAGGAATGAATTCCTCAGCAGGGTTATGGAAAGGTAGATTTTCCAGGAGAAAAAGGCAAATAGAAGGGATCCAGTTGGGTTACTTGAGGCCTGATCCTACAAGGGGTGGAGCACTCTGAATTTTCAATGTGGATTAGAGCACTTCACATCCCCCAGGTCCAGGCAGGGCTGCATCAGTGTCTGGCTGTGCACATGCATATGGATGGGTTTAAGCATTAATTGATCTAAGGACTTAATTATATATGCTCATTCTCCCTCCCCTTTTAAAAGCAAACTGTTAGTTATGCAGAAGAAAGTAAGATAGAAGATATTCCTCTTGAAATGTGATAGAGAAGAAGGAGATGTTTATAATATCTGACAGAATATTGACATATTTAAATGTGCTGATCTATGAGATTTTAAAAAATAGAGGACATGGACAAATCTTCCTTTTGTTTTAGTCCACTGAGACTGCACCAGGTAACGTGGAGGAAAAATTTAGGCAAAAAGCAGTTCTGAGGAAAAGTGATAAAATGCAACTAACTGGAGATGTCTGGCTGCCCAAATCTGTATTCAGGTGGCAAATGTTACACTTACTGCCATGCTTTCTGAAGTATATTTTTGTATCATCATTTCCCATTTTAAATTCAGCTCTTAAATCCCAAAAGGGAATTAACTGCCATCCATTTGCATTTTAAAGGGAAAACTCAAACCTCAACAGAGTGCTCCACTTAAGACTCCTTTTATGTAACTTAGCCAATGAGCTACATCTCTGTAGAGACCTTAGGGAGTCAACCAAATGACTGAGACAAGGCAGGAAAAGTCTTGGAAGAAGCTTTGCTGTTTGCTTCATAAAATGCAGAATATGCATTTTATGCAGAATATTTGAAGCTCTCCTGCAAAACACCCTGATTGTTGAGGGGGGAAAAACAGGACCTTCAACCTTTGGCAACCCCAGGTGGCCTGAGCTCAGGTTTTTTTTTTTCTCTTTGTATGTCAGGACAAAAGAAGAGTTAAAAAAAAAAAAAAAAGAAAAAAAAAAAGAAAAAAGGTGATTTTTAATTTGTCCCTTTGCAAGACATGGGGAAAGACAATTGGAAAGTTACAGGAGAAGTGATAAGGGGTTTGTTAAAAACTCCTGGGATTCAGTCTGACTCAGGAGGGGGATGGAGGGGCTGTTCTCTCCCTTAGGCCACGGGTTGGAAGTTGTAGGAGATCCACTCCTTCCCTTGGAGACATGGGGACTCATCCTCTACTCATATCCCAGTTCCTCCCAGCTGCCTCTTGCTTTATTCAACTGAACCAGACTTCAAACAAGGGTATTTCTTATCACCAGGAGAAATTCAGACTTCTTGCTGCCTTAGGAGCTTGATAGCTGCAGAAGTACTGTTGCTACTTCTCATTTTCTTGTGCTCCTTCAAAGAACTGGATGCTTCAAAGGCTATGAAAGAGCCAGTGCAGAAGATGAAGCCACCCTCTGAAATAAGTTTAGAAAGAGTATTCGAGAGCACTGTCTGTATTTGGAGCATTTTGAAAACAAAAAATGGTAGAGTGAGGTCTACAAATCTGAATTCCAGAATGCCACTGCTTTGGTGGCCAAGCTGCAGCCCCACCACTCCCTTCTCTCCAGGGTGTGCATTGCAAGAAGCTAAAATAAATATCCCTGTGTTGACCTAAGAGGAAGGATTGGGAGTCAGGAGGTTTCTCATGGTGATTGTAACAGGAAATGTACCTTTCATGCTTATTTAAATATTGATGCAAACTACTATGAAATTAAAGTGAGGAAGGAGGGGGTTTTGGTGGAGTCAGTTGGCATGGAGGTGGGTGCAGCAGAAGCAGCATCATTCCCAAGCATCACCCAGCTGATGGAAAACCCCAGTTGCAGGGCTGAAGCAGTTCCCAGGCTCAGACAGGACACGTGTCTCAGACATTCCCAAATCCCTGCTTGTCTGTTCCCATGCCCTGAACACACCCTGGTGCCTGCAAACTAAGTAACTGCACAAACAAGGAGGGGGGGGACCAAAAGGTGAGTGCAGGGTGCCCTGGCAGAGCTTGTCAGCACAGGTTATTCCTCTGCCTGATGGCACTGAATCACAGCTGAGTGCAGAGAATTTTCCTTGCTGAATTCCATCTCTCTGCAGAGGCACAGCTTGGTGATTCTCTGGTTATTCAGCAGGACAAGTCTGGAGGTTTTGATATTTGGTATTGTTCATTCCCATGGCATTTGTTAGGATGATTTGGTTTGCAGCCCACCAGTGAGCACTGAATTGGATCTCTTTGGCTTGCCATTTTTATTTTAAATTTCAGGTTTCTTTTACAAGAAGGGGACAGAAATAAATGATGGGTGGAAAAAAGTTAAATTTGTTCCTCTTGAGCAACCCTCCTGCATCAGTGCTTAATCCTTCCATTCTGTGAGATCATTCATCATCCTCCTGTAATATTTGACACACGCATTTGTAGGACAAATTCAGATCTAATATAAAAGCCCCAATAATTCTGACTTCTGGGGAACTGCAGCTAATTATAACCTATTTGAATTTTCCTCTTTCATGAAAGACCTCTATAAAATTAACAACCTTTCACACTGCTGAAATGAGACTGTCTGAGGGAGACTGGCAGGCAGACAAGGGGAGAGGAAAGAAACATTGTCCAAGGACAACAGGAGAAATCTCAGCCAATATCTGTGGAAAATATACTCAGTTGGTGTTGGATTATTTTTTAATTGTGTTTTTTTTTCTCTTTAAGATCTCATATGGCTTCCCTAACACCAAGTGCACTGCTCAGCTTCTGGAAGCATGGATGGGTTGCTTTGACACTCCTGCTCCTGCCATCTTCAGGGATGAAATGACAGTTCCATCCAAAGGTGGCCTTGAAGGGATAAAAGAGGTCAGGATGGCTTCAACCCAGTGCAGGAAGAGACTACAAAGCAAGAGGATGAGAAGGTACTAAAATACTGCAATTCCTCCCTCCTGTGGGGGTCTTGACTTTAGTTCTAGACCTCTGCCCCCCCTGGATTTTTGTTTAAAATCAGGTTAAGTGTTTGCTTTGAGAAAGCATCAGGGCATCCTTCTGCCTTGAGCTGCTGCTAGTGCCCAAAGCCTTGGATCCCTCTGGGGAGAGAAATTCAGCAGCATAAATATCCACTCTGCACATTCTGGAAGCTGATTGTTAGCTAAAAAAGGTGGCTGGGCTCTGTTCTATTTTTTTCATTTGGAAGCCTAAATCTGAGTGTGGGCTCATTACTCTCTTGAATTATATATTAGAGGCTATTTCTTTTCCTGGATAGTGAATCCAGCAGGCATGCAAACCTATTCCAGAAGTGATTGCTTTTATCTTGCAGACACTGCTTTTTTCCTTGGGTAGCCTTCCTCTCCAGATTAAATTGTTCAGTTCACTGTGCTCATTGGTTTTGCTCTCCATCTAGAAAATGAAGTGTCATGGAAATAGCACATTTTTTGGGATGCTATGGTCCATGTGCAATGTATTGAAGGAGAAGTGGCTTCCTGTAGCAGCCACACTCTGGTTGTAGCCTCAAGCATCCTTGATTGGTGTATTTTTCACTTCCCAACACATTGTCACCTTTTCTGTGCTGATGTGTTTCACCCAAAACTGAGGTGCAAAGCTGCAAGAACCCCCAGACTTCCACAAAGGAATTTTGCAGCCAAATATCTCCAATTCTAGAGCAGGCTGGCAACTTCCTGGTATTATTTTGAGGGGTTTTGGAGCAGTATTATTTTCCAAAGGCACTTACTAGATGGATGTTGGATAAAGTTTCAAGTTTTACATTGCTTTTTGCCACTCATAAAGCTTTGTTTTCCTGTGCTAAGCACAGTGGGGCTATTGATGAGTTGCTGCAGATAATTCATGCAAGTTGGACATTGTATTTTTCTAGAAGTCCCTTTTAGTATTTCTTCTAATTCTGAATCTTGCCCAAATAAGCAGTTCTCTTTCCTCAGGCACACCAACTGCTGTATTCATTTTCAGAATTCAGTCTGCATTCTGCCTCCTAAACCCCAGGCTGACTCAGCTTTTACCTCTGCAACCTCTCCCTTGCACAAAGCTGTCAGAGAGAGCTTGGACAAATGAGATGATCTGCCATTTAAATCTTCAATCAAGTGTTTTTTTTAATTAAAAGAGCTGCATAACATTACTGTTCACAGGGTAGATCAATTTTAGGCTTTCATTTGGGGAGATTGAGACTGGTGGGAATATTCAAAGACTTACAGACTTGTGTGAGCTCATTCTCTAGGAAATGGCAGGCTCTCAGCACACCAGTTGCTACTCCCAGTGACTTAACTGGTCCCAGACACATTCCTTCCTGAGTTCTGTTTGCCCTTTTTATCAGCACTTTAACATTCCCCTTTTGGGCTACATTTTTGCAATTGTAAATACACTTTTTTTTCTGTTTACAGGGCTGTGGTCCTGCAGGTGATAACTAAGCAGAGCTGTTCCCTTGAAATGCTTCCTCAGAAGGTGAGGAGGAGATTCTCAGTGTTTCCTCAGTGGAAATGTTCTGGGAAAAGGCCACTAAAAGCCCTTTAGGGAATAAAATGGGAGCTGCCACCTGCCTAACAGGGTTTACAGAGGGAAAGGTGTTCTGGGGAATGCTGGAGCATTCATTCAAAGCAATCCTGGTGTCCCAGGCAACAGATAACTCCCAGGTTTTTTATCTGGAATACATCTACATGGTCAATTAACCAAGTGTCAGCAGACTTGCAGCAGCAGAACCTGCTGTTCCCTGGTGACAAGACTCATCTGAAAGCAGTTACCTCCCCAGCCTGGCCCTGCTCAAAGTCTTGGGCTATTTTCAGCTGCCAGAATCCCATTTGCATTTTGTTGGAGTCTGTCTCCCATCTCCCTGCCCCAGGAATTCACTTGCCCTTTGAAGGAACCCTGAGGAAAGAAGAAAGATCTGGTGGCTCAGTTCTTTCCTGGGAACATTTCCTAGGGGGGGGCTGATCTCTCTATCAAGGGGAATCTTTTAACTTTTAATTTCTTGCTTGCTTTTTAGGTGGTGAATCAAGGCCTGATGGGTCTGGCTGGCTTTTTGAAGCTCCCTGATGGCAGGGTTTACACTCTGGTGTATCTGCTGTGTCACTGGAGGTGAGAATGCAGCTGAGGTCCTGGGAAACTTCCCCCAGAATTCACCAGGTGAAAACTGCTTTTCAGGAGGAGGAGGGGGATAACACTGTTGTGTCTCAGGAAAAATACTGCACAGTCAGTCAGGTGTCTGCACTCAGGAAGGTGCAGCCCAAAAATCAATCCCTCAGACCCCCCAAATTAACAATCTCTTTTTCTTTGGCAGCTTTTCCCCCACCCTCTAAATGTGTTTGCTGACAGAGGGGTGGTGAACATGTAAATATTAAAAGCGTATTAATAGATAGAGCACTTTAAATGCTCTATAAATTCAGCCTCAAATGAAAGCCTCTATCAAAAGATTTTTTTAAAGAGTTTGTACAGTTTGGCCTGGGAGAAACAAACCACCCTCTTTTAAAGAGAAAGGAAGCACTTAACTTACAGTGTCCTGTTACTTACTCATGTGTTCATATCAAACAATAAAATATTTTCATTAAAATGGATCCATTTTCAAGACACTTGTGCATTTCATTTTCCAACCAAATTTGGCCAAGCTAAAAATAAAAGGTTATATGCCAGAAGACTGCAGTAAAGGACATTTAAGGGTTTAGAAATAATATAAAAAAGAAACTATAACAAGTGACTAGTGGACCAGTCAGTTGTTTTAATTAAAAATCAGGCTGCTTATTGATCTATGGTACAGATTTACCCCCATCTGCAACATTTCAGCAATTTTCCCTGCAGCCATTTCAGAAAATAATACTTGTAAGGGACACTCCAGAATATGGAAGTTGAGAATGGAAATGTTTTATAACTGTACAACATTTTGTACAAAAAAAAATCTTTTTTTCCTGTATTAAGCACCTTAGGTATTGTCACACAGAACTGGGAGGGAATGTAGAGAATCTACAGGATACACTTTTTTTCTGACATCATTCTCATGGGTCTAGGGATTGTTACTGCTTAAAACAACCTCAGAAGTCTAAAATACATCAGGTAATGTTGGATTTTTAAAGGTTTTTGCCACTGAGACCACTGGGAGCTTCAGTGGTGTTCAAGGTGGGCATGGATTGGAGCCCGTTCTCATTGGGAAACATAAAACATTTAAAAGGGACAATAAATATTTAGTACTGATGCTTGATGGTTCTGCTTGATCCTGAAGGACTGATTTTTTTTATTTTTATTGTTTTTTTAAGCAAAAGGGTGAAATTGCAGCAGCATGAATGGCACTTTTAAAGCCAGGAACATGGGAGAATGCAGAATCTCTTCTATGTACAGCCTGGTGAGCATTGCTGGCAAGACGAGACAATAATTATTGCCCACTCACTGTCTTTTGAGTAAAAATAATAATAAAATTTAAAAAAAATAGCACGAAGCAGCACAACTCTTCTTGGGTTTAATTACAAAACCAAAGGGCTCAGGGATTGCGGGCAGCACCACGGCCCGAGGGTTTTAAGAAACGATGATCAGATATGGAGATGGTTTTCTTTTAGAGTAGGAAACCTCAATGTTTTCTTTTTAAAGGAGGAAACGCCCTCATTTGCCTTTTACGACCCCAGGAGCCCCCTCCTCCCAGCGGGGTAGCAGCAACGAAGCCAGAGGGCTTTGAGTGCCCAGATTTCCCTGCCGCCCACGGCCATACCGCCTTCCGCTGCAAAGAGACTGAAGTAGATGGTTAATTTCTCTCAAAAGAGGGGAGAAAAGTCCCCCGGAGGCCTCTCCCGGCCCGCACTCCCCTCGGGCGCTTCCTCCGCCTCAGACCCCGCCGCCATTGCCCGACGGGGCGGAGGAACGCGCTCGCGCCCCCGGTGGGCGGGGCTTCCCGCCTTTCGCCGCCTCCTATTGGCTGTCAGTGAAAGAAGTGGGCGTGGCTTCCTCAAACGTCCCTCCTCTCACGGGACGGGGGAAGGAGGGGCTTCCCTTAGCGGCGCGGCGATTGGCTGCTCGCCCGGGGGCTGCGTGACGTCACCGCCGTTCTTTCCTCCGATTGATCAGTGCCGGAGGGGAGGGGCGGGGCTTGGCCAGGCGGCTCCTGAAGGGGGAGCGCGGCCGCAGTCAGCGCTTGGGCGGCGGCGGTGGCGGTCGCTGCCATGGGCTCTGCTCTGCACTTCCCCCTCCTGCTCCTCCTGGCGCTCTCCGGCCCCGCCGCCACGCTCGGCGGCTACATCGAGGTGAGTTAAAAGCCGGAGCTTCCCGCGGGTGGCTGCGGGAGCCACTCGGAGCCGCTTTTCTCCTCAGGAGGCGGGTGCGGCTCACCCCCCCACTCCCCTCCCTTCCTCCCCCTGGGGGCAGCCGGTACCGCCCGGCGGGGTGGAGGTTGCCGGGCATTGTCTGGCGGGCTCCGAGATGGGACTTTTCGCCATTTTATTCGGGAGTTTCCAAGCCTTCAAAGGGAGGGGGGTTGAGCTGTCGGGGTTGGGCGCGTTATCGGTGGGGTCAGCCCGAGGCCGGGCTGCGGAGATAAGAGAGGTTCTGGAAGGGTTTGCGAGGAGGCACCTGGAGCTCCACTATACCCTACCAGACCTTGGAATAGTGGGCGGGGAGGAGCTGGGGTGTTTTCCCCCCCTTTTTGTCTTTTTCGTCGTTTTTTAACGATAAAAAAAAAAAGATTCCAGGCAGACCCCGCGGGTCTCGTAATCAGGGCAGGGATCGCGTGGATTATTTCGCGGGGATGTGGGGGGTTTTGGGTGTTTTCTTGAGCAGTGACCTCTGCATTCTTGGCACAGGAGCAAGAGCTGGGAGCTTCAGATTGGTCTAGAAGCTTAGAAGAGTATTAAAGGGCAATTTGCTCGAGAAAAAATAAAAAGCCTCGGTTAAAGCCATCCGTTTGGTACTGTTACCCTCTCTTTCAGAGGGATGCTGGGGCCAAGTGCAAAGGGTGTGAATATAATAGAAAAATAGATTAGATGCACTAAGTCATATATGGATATTTATATATATGTGCATGTATGAGCCTTCATTACATTGATACCTTCAGATCTGAAACATAGAGGTGGGTAATTTTAACTTTACCCCAAAACCCAACAACTTGGTGTAATCCAGCTACTGAAACGAGATGGAGAGGGGGGGAAATTTCTTCTCGACTTAAAAACTTCCCACTAAAACCTTTTAGAGCAAAGTACACACCAAGCTTGAAACATGGCACACAAATGGTTTAATAATCCACTCCTGGGTTCTGTCTGTCTGGGGGAGGTTGTGGGCTATTTGGGGGATGGATGAACATGTTTGTGGCTTGGCTTGATGGGGCAGTTTGCAGGGGAATTGAAGAAGAATTTAAAGAGCTTGTTGAAGCTCAAGAAAACAGCCCCACAAAACAGCAGCTTGGTGTAATCCAGCTACTGAACAGAGATGGAGAAGGGGGGAAAAATATTCTTGTCGACTTAAACTTCCCACTATAACCTTCAAGAACAAAGTACACACTGGGCTTGAAACATGGCACACAACTAATAAGCCACTCCTGGGTTCTGTCTGTCTGGGGAGGTTGTTGGATATTTGGGGGATGGATGAACATGTTTGTGGCTTGGCTCGATGGGGTGGTTTGCTGGGGAATTGAAGGAGGATTTAAAGAGCTTGGTGAAGCAGAAGATCTCCTTCAGTGCCATGCAAAAACCTGAAGCTCTGAGCTGGTGGTAGTTGCTGACTGGCAATCAGCACAGCTCTTCATGATGCCTTGTGTGAAATCAGCCCAGTCAGGGACTTCAGCTGCTGTTGAGGAATTGTATTTCACCTGCTTTGGATCAGCTCTTCTCTTAAATTTCCATAAATCAATGGGAAGTGGTGATGAATGGCTCCGGAAAAAAAATAAAAAATTGTGGGGAGGTTTTATCTTGCATGAAGGAGAACTTCATACTCTGTAGGGTCTGGTTGATGCCAAGATGAGGTTATGTTGGCAAGATGATGGCAGGGGACAGGGTGGCCCTGTTAAACCTGAGCCCTGGCACCTGTTTGGAAGCTTTTCCAGCTGGAGGTCTCTTCCTCTGTCATAGCTGAGACAAATTGGGTGGCTCTGCACATCCCTTGCTGGAAGCTGCAGCATTCTGGACATGTGCTCCAAAATGCCAAGTGGGGAAATCAATCTAGCTGTAATTTCATTCCAGAGCCTCGGAGAGTCCATGGGATGAAGCACAGCCCAGGATTTGCTGGTCACAGGGTTGGCAGAAGGTTTGGCAGGGAGGGGAGAGCAGCAGTGCTGCTTCTCAGCACCCCAGGAAAGAGCTGGCAGCTCCAGAGAATGGGGGGGGTTCAACTCTTGCTTGGACAGGATAAAAACCTTCCTGCTTCGGGTCATTTTTCTGAGCCTGTTGGGGTTGGTTCCAGGGGTTCTTGGGTTGGCTCCTGACCTGCAGCAGGTTGGTCCTGCCTGTCAGGAACCTTTCTCAGGTGGGGTTATGTTAGTGCACCAGGCTCTCCTCAAGCTGCTCAGCATCCCTGCAGCACAATTCCCCTCCTCTGAACACCCCCCCCCAGCCCCCTTCACCTGCTGACACCAAAAGCTGTTGATATTTTTAATTCCTATTTTTACTTCCTTCTCCTCAGTTGCCTTGGCTGGGGATGGGGCTGCAGCAGCTCTCCAGGTTTGTTGTTAGGTTTTTTGTTTTATTAATCAAGGCTCTGTTTGCAAGTGCAGTGCAGTTAAGGAAAATGCATGGCAATGTCTGCAATGATTAGTTTAGTTGGATTGGCACGGTCCCATTAGGTGGATTTTCTTTCCCCTGATTATCTTAGCTACCAGTCCCTGTCCCTGGAGCACCGGGTAATCTTCTTATCGACTACAATTTGTTTTTCTTTGGTGCACAGAGGGAGTGGCAGATTTTGAAATTCTTGGGATGTGAAGCTCTGAGCAGGGCGTTCCCCAGGGCTTGGGGACAGTCGGTCTCCCGTTCAGATCATCTCCTTTGATGGCAGATAACCTCTGATAGTCTCTCTTCCAAATGAATTTGAATAGAGGAGCTTAAAAAAAAAATGGTGATACCCAGGAACTAATGTTTTTACTTGGAGAGAGAGCACTCTGTGTCTTAAGCTTGGGGCAGCTGCTTGGCTTTGCTCCTGAAGTCCCCCAGAACTTCGAACAGGACACTGATGCCAACTGGAAAAAGAAAAGAAATCGATTCTAATTTGGTCTCTCTTCCAATGCTAAACCATTTCTGCTGTGCCCTCAAGGCCTTTAAAGATGCAAAGTATCTTTTTTATCGCTTGACCTTTTTGTATAATCAAATCTCAGGCGATGCAGGCTCGATATTGCTTGCTTTTTTTTTAATTGTGTTTGGTTTTATTGGTCTTTTTCCAAAGCCATCTCCAATGCTTCTGTCTCTAACCTGTCTGTTTCCAATTACCAGGGTTTAGGGTGAGGGGAAAAAAAAAACCAAACCAACCCCAGTGATTTGTTTGACATCAGAATTGTGTGTTTCACGTTGTTATTTTTGTGTTGTGTGCTCAAATTCTCGCTGACAAAAATACCCCCAGCCTTGTGCCATTTCTGCAGACCTTGGGGACTTGTAATTGCCTGCTGCATTGAACAAAGAACTCCACCTAGGGGAAATTTCCACTTCTCTGGTGAAGTCCTCACTAGAAACAGCTCAGGAAAATTCCAGCCTTGAGCTTGGGGCTTTCAATTTGCTTTCAGTTCTGAAAACTCTGCTTCCAGTAAGTGTTAGGAAACAGACTGTTTGGGGAAAGGGACTCTCTCCAGTGCCTCGGGAAAGCTTCTACCCAGAGCAGAGATACGTGGGAGGAAATTGGGCAAATCAGATGGATATTGCAGTTTCTGCTGCCTTGTGGAATGCCAGAGGAAGGGAAACTGCTCTTTGGAGAAGGCCTTCAGCTCTCCTTGCTCCGTGTGAAATATTTATGGTCTCTCTCAATTAAGGCAGTAGTATCTCTGCTGGGGATCAGATGATTTTTCTTTTTGTTAATATCTTTGTTGCATTGCCTGAGAGTCCTTCAGAACCTGTTCTGCAGGTGGCTTGGGCTGGATGTGAGCTGGAGGAGTACAGACTGCTTCTTCAGAACCTTGTGGAGCAAGGAGGGATTGATGTAGCACCCTCTGTTCTCTGCTTTTTTCCTCTGAGGGTTTGATTTGGAGGCTTATGGGCTTGATTGTTGAAACTGCAGCTTTTCTGTAAATCATTTTAGCCAAAACCTTGTTCTTGGGTTGAAAAAGAGAAGTGCACTGTCCCCAGCTAACTCTTTCCTGGTAGAGGCTTTACCTCAGTTTCCACACTTGGGCTCTTCCTTCTCTTCTTGTTAGCTACTTGGCTTTTCTAAATTGAAATAATCCTCCCTTACATGCAGGAAAACTTTGGTGTCATTGATTTTTAGTGTAGGCATTCAGCACCTCTGAACCATCTTCTTAATCTAAGATGATTCTTGCTCTTAACTGGAATGCTTCAAATATTTATAGTGGCCTGGATACCACTCTGCTGAGGTTTCTGGTTCAGAACTGGACTTGCACTGGAAGATTATCCCTTTTTTTTTCTCTGAAAATGTTGTCTGCAGCTGGAATGGCCATGCTTTGCCTTCTCTACAAGTTTGTCCCAAGCAAATGACATCTTGTCGTGGGCTTTACTTCACAGTTTATCTTAAATGCAGTCTGGAGGGCACTGACACTATCCTAATTTTGTCATTTCCATTACAGTATTTTAATTTTCATCTTGTTGCTGTAGGTGCCAGTAAGTCTCAGGTCAGAGTAAGAAGTGAGCAGAGTGAACTGTTGGGTTTCTGTCTTTCAAAAGCTTTACATTCCACCTGGAGGTGCATGATGGAGATACTAATGTTCTGCAAATGGTGTTAAACTAATCTTTTTAGCAGTGAAACACAGCTTGCTTGGCTTAATGTAGTCAGGTGTCTACCTGATCAGGAAAGCCCAGGGCTAAGCTGCTTACCAGCACTTCGTTTTGAGGCATTACACTGGGTGTTCTGTACATAGCTGGTGGGGAAAACAATGCCTGCATTATTTTTCAGATTGACCCCTAAGTGCATTAAATGTAATTATAAAGCTTTGTTGTTTTGTGCTGTCAACCAGGAGTGTGTTCGTGTAGAGATGTATCCCTTGGAGGCTTCCATTTGGGTTCTGGCTTTGGGTTCTGGCCTTTATTTCCATTTTCATTGGCAACAAAGGGAAGGTCAAACATTCTTTGGGCTTCAGGAGGGGCAGAGCTGATGGATGCAGCAAGGTCCAGCAAGTAACATCTTCTAGCAGTAGTTTGGGGGAAATCTGAGCTTTTGAACTCCTGAAGGAATATCTGGCTGCAGAGTTTAAATCCCTCTTTGTGGGGCCCTTTCTGGAGCTTCCTCCTTGGAAGCTGTGAAGGTTTTGGGGTTTTTTCAGCTCCTGGGATGTCCTGCATGGGTGAGCAGTACATGAACCCCAGGGCCTGAGGTTGGCATTCTGGGCAGTGCCTGAGCTTCAGAGCTCACAGAGGAGAGGAGATCAATAACTGGTTGGCTCAGGTGGCTTTCCTGGATTTGGAGGCTAACTGGAAATCATTAGGAGATGATGACTCGGAGCTCAAGCTTTTCAAGTCACCAAACAGGAAGGGCTTAAAAATTGCCAGTGTAATTTAGCTGCAGTCTGGAAAAGCAAAATAAATCAATACAAAACCAGCACAGAAGGTGGGAGCTGACTCTTCTCTCCTGGTTGTCTCTGTAAAGGCTGGGGGGGGGTGGGTTTGTCTCAGCTCTGGGGGAAGGCACTGAGTCACGGTGATGTACACCATGCCTGATCCATGGCATCACAGGGGTGCAGCCTGGCTGAGAGCTGTGCTTCAGCACTCACAGCCCAGGCTTTGGCTCAGTGACAGGGATGCATTTAAGTAATTTCCTCCAGTAAGCTTCTCTCTAACAAAATTACAACGGGCAAAAGTGTATTGTGATTCAGGTCAAGGACAGAGGAGCAGGCAGAAGCCCAGGGAGGTGGTTGGGCTGTGGTTGCTCCTTATTGTAACAGTAGGGTGATACTTGGTGAAGTTTCCATTTAAGAGAAGCTAATTAGCATCTCTACTGATGACTTCATGTTTAAATTAAGGTCTTTAACCTGGCAAGTTCCCTTAATCATCCAGGTCTTTCCTTCCAACAAACATTTGCTGCTTGGGTTTATATTCTCAAATATTTGAGATGTTCTGAGGTGTTGGTCAGGGGGTTGGGTTTTTAATTCTTGGAGTAGAGAGAGAGTTAACTCTCATGTAGCTGCTGTGCTTGGCCTCTTTAATCTGCCACCTCAAAGAGCTAAAATAGTTTGTGAGGAGACCTCACAAATCATCTCTTGATGACTTTGTTGTTGCAAAAGATGAAACGGGTTTGGTAAACTCCTTGGGATTTTCCAGGGGTTGCCCTATGCTAACTTCAATCCTGAGATGCTTAAATCAAAAGCCAAACATTTGCATTTTTAATCTTTGGGCTTTTCTTTAAAGGCTCTTATGTTATTTTTAACTCCAGCTCTCTGCCAAAAGCTTGCTTTTTTATTTTTTCCCCCTTTTGTTTTGGATTTTTGGGCTGATGAATCCCACAAGTTACTATGTCATTGGCGTAGTGTGAAGCGACAGCAACAGAAAGGAAGAAAAATCTTGATGCCATCTGTTCCAGTAAACATGATGTACTAAGGTTAGATTTCAAGCAGATTTGGATGGCACATTCCCAACAGAAGCTGCTCTCTGCTTTGGATGGATGGCAACCTCCAGCATGAAGCTTTTACTCACTAGACTCTACATGGTTTTGAACATGGCATGACCAGGTGCCAGGCTTAAGTTTAGTAGAGGTTTGGTGGTGTTTTTTTTTAATTAGCATTTAATCTTTTCATATTGGGATTGGGATCTGAGAGGGAAAAAAAAAATCTGTATGAATTAGTATAATTCACTAACAGCAGATGCAGGTTGCTTTCCGAATGCTGGTAGTCTCCCAATCATTGTGGCCTGAAATAGAGGGGGACAGATTTGCTTTCATCTGCTAAGTAGATTCCTCTCAAAAGATTAAATGCAAAATGTTGATCCAAACCTGGAGCTGGAGTTCCCAGTGGGTATATTGGCGTTTCAACATCTTTCTCTGCATAATTTATCAAAGCCCTGGCTGAAGAAATTCAATTTGATGTCTGGTTCGTTTTACGCAACGAGATCACACGCGCCTCAAGAAGCCCTCAAGAATGAAACGGTGTCAGGATCCAAGCTAAGCACATTAGCCCCGTGTGAAGGGCTCCTCCACAGCTTCCTTTGCAAGTGCAGGGAATGTCAGTCCTGGATGAATTTAAGCAGTGCTGCCCCTCAGGAAAAAGCCAAACCAAGCAATTGTTGAGGGTGGAAGTTGTTGTGGAAACCGGTGATTACTGCTGAATGGAGCAGGATGCTCTCAGAGCCTCTTTGGACTCCTGGAATAAGATTAAGTGCCTCTAAGTAGTTTGAGTTGCAGGGTTTCAAATGACTGCTTCATTTTCAGTAGGGCCTTGTAGGCTCAGCACTGGAAACATCAAGCTGTGGAGAAGGTGTGTGTGGTTGGGTGGCTTTTTGGTAGCCAGCCAAGAAAGTTGGGCTGTTTGCTTTTGTGATGTGTCGGTGTGCTACTCGCCCTTCAGACACAAACACACACACTGCTGGGGACTTCCCTGGGCAAGTGCCAGATCCCAGAAGAGGCTGAGTGAATTCTTGGGGCGGGTCACAGGATGAAGTTCAGGTGTTGGTGTGGGTAGGTGAAGCCTGAGCCTGGGATGGAGCATCACATCCCAGCTAGGGAGACTTGCTGGGGGCTGGAAAAACAGGAAAATAACCCCAACCCCAGTGTCCCTGCCCATGTCACTCCTAATAAATGCTCTCTTATTCCAGTTGCATCAATACTTGCTCTGCAACAAAGCTAGGCAGGCTGTGGATGTTCTGTTTAGGGTATCAGCAGCTTTCTGGGAAGCAATTTCCCACTAACAAAGGCAGGAGATGAATGGCCAGCCCGAGCACAGGCTTGAGGCAGTGTAGGATTTTTTTTGCACTGCTCTATCCCTGTGTTGGTCACAGCTTGGTTTTATGGCCTGGATCACAGCTGGTGGCTTTGCTCAGGTCCTTCACCATCTGCCTGTGTGCTTTTCACCCGTCTTTCTCTTGAATGCACCTACAAGAGTTCATAGAATCATAGAATTGGCTGGGTTAAACTTGTGCTGAAATAATTTATCAAGAGCTGAAATAATTTATCTATGTTTAGATCCCCAGATACTGTGTTCTGCATAAAGGAATCCTTTGTTTTAAATGCCTGCCTCTTGCTCCAGAAAGTCTTTGTTTCTCAGGTTGAAAGAGAGAAGGAAACATCATCCAGCTGATCACCTTGAACTCCTTTGGCCTTCTTTCTCTGTCCATTCTCTCAGCAACCTAACTCCAAGAAAGCAGTGAGCTGGATCCTGATGTAACACGGCTGCTGAGATGGCAGAGAACCTGCTTTCAGAGGGAATTAAAAGGGAGATCTACAACCCAGACAAAAGGCATTTGGAAATTGAGGCTGAAATTCCTAGATCTGGATGGATTTGTTACGCTTGATTCTATTGAGCAAGCTTTTGCAACTCCCTTCACGTGGGAATTAAGCTGATGAGAAGAATACTTCTCAAATACAACTGTATGGGAGGTTTTCCACAGAGCATCTATAGCCTGTTAATTCCCTCTTTCATTGCAGGGCACTGACTAGAATGCATCATTGTGGTCCTTTTGTAACAGAAGCTGGTGCATTTCAAGAGCATTACTGTTCTGAAATGGCCAGTGTCATACTTCCTAGTCCTGTGTGTGCCAGCAGCTAAACTGGTTTGCTCCAGAGAAGAATATTGTAAAGATATCCACAACACTTCAGGCTGCAAGCTAAAGAAGAGAAGTGAGGAGCACTGCTTTCTAAGAGTTGAAGTGCAGAAGAGAAGATGACTTGGTTTGCTTTGCTGCCTTTGGTTTCAATTTGGCTTTTCTTGTTCCCTTTTATTTGGCCTTTTTTTGGCAAAAAGTGGAGTCTTTATTCCCTCTTATCTAAGGGGCTGATAGCTTTCCTCACACTTCTGTGATTTAGTGCTCTCTGATTATTAAGTTGATTTTGATCACTGAGGACATAACAAGCATTAAGCCAGAGCTGGCAGGAGAATGGTGTCAAAGATGGGGTTAATGTGCATTTAGCTGTTTGTAGCTAAACTTTGTAGTTATCCCCCTGATGTTTGGCTTGGAGAGCTGTTGTCACTTATACTTATTAAATTATTCTAAGAGGATGCTATTGACCTGCCTGTAACCTGCTTCTCCTGCTGGAACAGCAGGCTGGGAGATTTTTCCTGGTTTTAGCAGCTAGCTTTAAATACTCCAGATCAAGTACAGCAGAGATTTGTGTTTTGTAATATCTGCTTGGAATGACTTCTGTGCTCTGTGGTATCTCTTCAAATGCATCTCTGAGCAGCATCCACCTAACAGGATGAATCTGCATCACATCTAGGATGACGTCCTTGGGTGATGAAGAGGATTAAAATAGTCATTAAGCTGCAAAATACACCACATGTCCTGTAAAGTACAAGATAAAGATCCAGACCAGAACATGCCAGAGTGGGACAATCCATTGGGATGCATCAGGATGTGAACATCTTCATCTCCAGCCAAATGCTCACCTTGCAGAAGGATGAAACTGGGGCTGAGTCTGCACATGGGAACTCTCAGCCTGCAGGCATCATTGCTGGTTTTCAGGTGGTTTTTTTTTGTCCTGTCTCTGAAGGGGTAGCTGGTACCCTCTGCAACACCCTGAGCAAAACTTGATCATGTCTTCAGCAGTATTTGTCAGCAGCCTGTAGTGCTGAGGGTTAACTTTGGGAACAGCCAGTGCCCCCCAAAGCAGAGTGCTGCTCTTACCATTCCTGCCTCTCCAAGCTATTATTTAATTCCCTTTTAATGGCAGGTATAGCTATGAAAATACAAACAACCTTACAACCTTTAATGGAAACATTCAGCTGGATAGTCCAGTTGTCTTTGCTCTCCAGCCTTTGCACATGGGAATTCATTTTTTCAGCTACCTAACCTGTTTTCTTCCTCAAACCAGTATAAAATAAGATACAGAACTTCTCACTGGGACATTCTCAGGGCCTTTTAAATATCCCCAGCCTCATCATTGGTATCCCTACTGTCTGGGCTAGCTGGGAATTTTGCAGGGAGAGGCAGCCTCAAAGATAATTAAGTCACAATCTGTTCAAGAGCTTGTTTGTGCTCTCATTTATTTTCATCCCCCTTCTTTTTTTTGTTTTTTAATCTCTGAAGTAAGAATATGAGAGAGTTAATATTCTAGCTGTCTTGTTCTATTGCAACATCAAGCTGTAATTTCAACATGACTCTCAGATGCTGAGCTGTTACAGTATGGGAGATCTGACTGTATTCCATAGGGTTAATCCCCAGCAGTGATTTGCCAGACCCTGGCAAGGTGGACACAGCCTTGTCTGAAGTCAACAGCAAAAGAAGAAAAAACAGATCAACAAAGTCAACAAAAAAAAAGAAAAACAAAACAAAACAACCCTGCTCCCAGGTTACAACTTTTTATGCAACGTTTTCATCTTTTGACTTTGAGAAAGCTCTGGTGGAACGACTCAGCCTATGGGTAGGAAAATGATGAGCGGCCTTTTGCATCAATACACCAATCAATCCACCTCACAATCACTGTCCTGGTGATGGGATCTACATCTGAAGTCAGCATTTCCATTGCTGTCCATATCTGCTTTTAGGGCCCAGCAAAGTAAAGCTTGTCAGGGATGGCTAAGCATTTATTTTATATTTTTTCCCCTTCACTCCAGAGTGTAGAATGCCAAGTAAGAGCATCTGAGCAGGCAAAGGAGTTCTCCTAGAAAAAGTAAATAGTCCCTTCTTTTTTCCTGGGTGATGGCTTTTTCCAAACTGGAAAATAAAGAGTTGTTTGGAATCTTTCTGTTCAAAATGAGACTTTTAGTCCTTACTGGTCCTTCAGCTGGAGAATTCTAAGTCTTTAGGAAAAAAGAAAAAAAGAGCTTTGCTGCTAAGATGGACAGCTAGGACAAAGAGTTTGAAAAATTGAAAAAAACATCGTAAAGACCTTGAAGAGGATTTTCTGTTAAGGTGATGGAAGTTCTTGGGTGTTTACTGCCTCTTCAAGTCATAACTGCATTGTCTAAACCTGTTCTGCCTGCTGTTTTTCAAAGCACTTTCCCTCAGTGGTGCAGAGCAGGCAGTTCTTGCTTCCATGTTGGTGATAAAGCTTTCAGCTCGTGATGGTTTTGTGCTTCAAAGCCTTTACTGAAGTGTCCCATTTCTTAAAATGCCTCAAAGAACTGACCATCGGGTGTCTGCAGCTGAGTGATGGGAATCCTTCCACCCAGCTCATCTTCAATTGCAGCCTAACCAAGCAGCCAGAAAAGAAGAAAGCACTGCATTCCCTCCCCTGCCTTGAAAACATCCACAGAATGCTTAAGGAAACCTCAAGCAAAATAGGTACCAGTGCATGCAGAGTGCATTCTTCCTCCTGAAATTGCTACCAAGTTGAGATCTTGTTTTATCAAAGGTAAAAATTGCTTCTCGTCTTATTTCCAGTCACTGCTACACCTTCTTATCCAGCTCAGCAGTCTGAAGAGCTGCAAAATTCAGTGTGTGTCAATCTCAGGTGTTTGTAAAACATCCAGAGCTTGTTAAATGTTATGCAGGGCTGGCCCTGGCATATTTGAGCTTTTAGGCTGCCTTCTCTTGAACTGCTCTTCCTTTCTGGAGCAGTGAAATGAGCAGAGGGCATCTCAACCTACCCAGCTGTAGGAAGTGCTAGAAATTACCACTTCATTTTCTGCTGGCTTTAAGCAGTTACTGAAGCTTGAGTTCTGTTGCTTCCCTTCAAGATGCTGTACAATACATCCATCAGAGATCCAGAATGCTTCCCTGGCTAGGGTATGATGCTGTGACTTCTAAACCCCAGCTGATAAGTCAATGCTTCAGAAGGGAAATGCTGCTAAATTAGTCAAGATTGCCTTAAAAGAGCAATAAGTTGACATCTCAAGTTATTACTGTGGTTCTCCTCTTTCAGCTGCTCTGGAAACCTCAGGGGTGCTTCAAAAGGCTTCAGCATTTGCCCTCTGTCTTGTGTCAGATTGCTAAATCCAGGTGTTTGAGCTCTTGGGGGTAGCTAGAAATCCACCTTTTATCCTCCACCTTGGAGGAAGGAAGGAAGCTGTGAGATTGGAGCCTGAATTCTGCTGAGAGATGTTTGGCTGTTGGGTGGCAAGCTTAAAACCAGACAAACAAGGCTGTTGCCATCTGACTCTTGGAAATAGGAGGTGTTGCTCCACCTGTCTCCCTGCACTTCAGACCCTTTGCTGTTTGGCATTCTTGAGAATTTCTTTGCCTCCAGCCATTAAAGCTTCTTGAAAGGTTCTGTACAAGCAGTAATGGAAGGTGCTGAATGAAGGATGCTCCAGAACAAGCCATGAGCAGCTCTCAGAAATAATAACAGGAGGAGGTGTGGGGAAAGCTGTGTGGGGAGATGGTTTTGATTTAAAACACCAATTTGTGTTATTTCCTAGGTAGATTTCATGAGAGCCAGAGTTAAGGCTCTCCTTGGTAAGAGCTACTAACTGCTGTTTTTATAGGCCTGTGATTTATAGAATTAACCTCTGCTTTTGACAGAAAAGCTTTAAGTGCAAACTTATCCTCAGTTTGGAGGCTGGAAGCAGTGAGGCTGTTTCATTCTTTTGGTAACATGGTCATTTTGGTCTGGTTCAGCATCTGCTTGGCAGAGCAGCAAGGATGAAAACAGCCCTGTGTTTGAGCTGTGGGTTTCCTGCTTTGAAAAGGAAGGTGGTCACTGGCATGGTTTGGAAAGCCAGGGCTTAAAAACCTCATGGTTTCCTCTTCCAGATTGGAAGTTTCATCTGGACTTTTTTGAAGGGTGGAATTACCAATTAATTTGCTTCATTTGGCTTATTTTTTTGGTTGAGAAGATTATGAATTTGGGGGTGGAAAAGCCTCAGCATGGCCCTCAGGTTCAGCAGGGCCAGGGGTTGCTGGTTGAATTCTTTCTGTGTGTTACAGAGAAGTTTGTGTGGAGCCTGAGTGCAGGACTTCTGATGCCAAATGAGAATTCTCTCATGTTCCAAGCCAACTGCACTCTGGACATATAAATAGCCCATCTGCGATACTGAGCATCTATAAAGGGAGGGATATTTTAGCTCAGGAATGATTTGAAACCAAAGCCACACCCTGTGCCCACTTAATCTTTCCTTTTTTTTTTTTTTCCTCTAGGTATATTTTTCCTTGTCACTTCATGTTCTTCCTATAGTGGTCTCTCCATTGCAGGCTTTTTTTTTTTTTGTAAAGCTCCCTGGGAGCTTCCCAAGGTCTTTCAAATAAATCCTCCTGCTGTTTGGAGGAGTTTGTTGTTTTGTACCCCCTTAGAGTGCTAAATCACTTTGAATCAATAGCAGAGGTTTGGGTTTTACATGTTTGGTAACAATAAATCATTCTCTGCATCTCCTTTCTGCTGCTTTTGTCCAGGTTCTCTCCGAGTTGTGATGAGCCTCAGCCCACCAGGTATTTTTTTTTTGCTTGGTGTTTGCTTTGAACACATTGTTTTGAAGGGATGGAAGATCCTGTAAATGTGTTTTCCTGTGTATTATGGAATCTCTGTCTCTTGGTAACCACAGCTGTGATATTCACTGACTCTCAAGTATGTAAAGTGCCTTTAAGATGGAAAGGACTTGTTCTGGAACAAGCTTTTACAAAAATCCACATCTTGGTGTCTTCATGTGGTGGTGTCAGTGGAGCCTTTGTGCTCTGATAATTTGTAGGAACAACAGTGAGAGGTAGGTATGAAAAGAGAGTGGATTGTTTCTTCCAGCCTGGAAGGAAACACAAATCACAGCCACTTCTCCTACACTGAGTTTTGGGTCTCCCAATTTTCCTGGCAACATTACCCTGGGGCCTTTTTTCATCAGTGGATTTTTAGTGTCCATGAGAACATCTCCTTGCACTGAGGTTTCTCACTTGCTGGCCAAGCTACCAAGACATTTTGGGGCTCTGGTTCAGTAATTCCTGTGGGAAAGGAGGGATTAGTCTTGCTGTGCCAGACAGAAGGATGGCAGGGACTGGAGGCAAGGGGTTGAGGATTAAACCAGGTTGAACCCACTGCCAGGTGACCTGAGGGAAGTCACTTGACTTGGTGCCTTAGTTTAGCCCAGGAATAAATAGGTCCATGTGCTGGGACATGACTTGAGAGTTGCTCCATGAAGAAGGTGCTTTAAATAGTCCCCCTGTCCTGCTGAAAAAGGGAAGGAAGTGGCTCTTAAGTGCAGCTGTTGTCCTTTGAATTAAAATTAAAAATGATAATTCTATTAAATAGATTAAGTATTTCTAAGGTGACTTTTGGACTGAGCTGTTCCAGTCCCAGCCATTACCCAAGCTCTAGTTAGGAAAGCTTGAGGCCTGTCAAATTTTTTTTTTTTTTTTTTTAAAAGGACACAGTTCTGGATACAGTAACATTTGTTCAGGGACTGTTCCGACTGAGTCGGTCTGAACTTTGTCTCTCCAGGGGTGGAAAAAAAGGATGCCAAAGGCAAATCTGTTACACAAACAACTGGGGGAAGCCAAAGCTCTGCTGAATAATGGCTTTGAGACTGGCAGTGCTGCTTTCCCTGCCTGGATGTGGCAGCTTCTGAGTGCAGGTGCCTGACAGATTATCTGCCCACTGACTCATGGGTGGAGCATGATCAGATGGAGGAGAGAGGAAAATAATCTGCTGCCTCATTGGTACCAATTCCAAGGACAAAAAGGCTGCCCCTGAGTTGCAGGTACCTGGAAGTTTCCCCTTTTTCTCTGCAGCAAGGGATGCTTCAGCCTTCAGCATTTTTTTTTGCTCTCCATAACACCTGGGTTGCTGTTGGCACAGATGATCACATAGATTATTGGCACCAGAATTGTTGGAAGCAGCCTGTAAGCCATCAACAGCTAAATATAACCTGCACCCAGTGCAGCTCCTGCCTTAGCTTTCCAGTTTTTATGCTGGGGAAGAATCCTCTCTACTACAAAAGTCAATAAAGGATGAGCAGAGGGAGGAGAACTCCACCCCTTCCAGCAAGTTCAAAGTAAGCCAAAGTCTTGCTTTGCTGAGATTTCTGCCATTTCAATTCAAAAGCAAACACAAGCTGGTATTATCAGCTTGCACCAGATCTGCCTGCAGACAATAATTCTTCCTGTCTTGGACTTCTGCCCATGTGCATTATTGTAATTATCAGCAATTTAGAAAAAAATAAAAAAATAAATAAAGCAATAAAGCTAGGATGAGCTGCTAGGCTGTAGATTTACTGCCTGCTGTGTCAGGCATTCATTAGCCTTCCTGGGTTCAAGCCACCTATCTGCTGGAGAAAAGCAGGAAAAGAAGCTAAGGAAAACAGTGTGAAACATAATTTGAAGCAGGAATTGGAAGCTCTGCTTGTGTTTACAAGTCAGAAATCCAAAAGCAGGGAGAATTATAAGTATTTTGTGTCGCATCAAGTCCCTCTGCCAGCTTCCCTCACTTCACTGATGTGTTGGTTTCCTTGGCATTAATTCCCAGGTGAGATTCCAGCAGTTTCAGGGCTGGATGGCACATCAGGACCAGGGAAGGCTCAGCTCTGCAGTTCCAACCCAGCTGTTCCCCTCCCAAAAGTTTCAGCTGAATGCTTGGTATCAGTTGGCACTGTCAGAGTTTGTGGCTGCAACATCTCTTCTTGATTATTTTTTTATTTGCGCAGATGTGTGTACCAGTTGTTCAGCCAAGGAAGGGATGAAAAGTTACAATACTCAGGCATTTAAAGGTGGCAGAAATCAAGGGTTATGCTCTAAGGTAGGCTTACAAGGTAGTAACAGGACTCATTTTTGTCTCAGGAACTTGGAATTCCTCAGTGGTCTTGAAGGGGGGTTCAGTTTAAACCTTCCATGTCTGCAGGTCTTACTCTGACAGTTGTGCTCCAGCCAGAATAGGAAATGTATATTTTAAGAAAGAGAATCCACGGAAGCTGCTTTTTTTTTTTTTTTTTTTTTTTTTTAATTCTTTTTAATTAACTAAAGGTGTGAAGTGTAATTTATCTGGATGGGAACTGTGCTGAACACCATGTTCTGCAGTCCCCTCTTGTTGTGGTTCGTGTGCATTCTGATTTAATAAACAGGATTGCTTTCTAGGGGCTTTGCTTAATTAAAAACAAACAGCACAAGTCATATGTCAAAGCACTGCCTGGCATCTTTTTGTCACTGTAGCAGCAAATAGTCCTCCAATAGTTGCAACTCTTCTGAGCAGGACATGGGATCCAGCCTCCAGACTACCCTGCAAGAAAGGTTCTGGATTTTTTTTGGAGGGAGTGGATGCCCTCAGGAGCTATTAATCTGTCTTCTCTGGCCACCAAGTCAATGGAATTCACAACCAGAGGCATGTTGAGTTGGTTTTTTTTTTCTTTTTTTTCAGCATCTTATAAATCCTAGGGTCTGGAGGTTGAGTTTTAAAGCAACTTAAATCTTCCATGGTTTTTCTCCAGCTGGGGCTGCCTGATGGAAGGCACAAACAGTTTGGGTTCTCCTGAGAGGATCTTGATGTTTCTCAAGCTTTGCAACCTTTTTACCCTGGAACCAGGGCCAGGATATTATGGTGCTTGTGCAGTTGTCAGCTCCTGGGCACATCCTCTCCCAGGTTTGTCCCAAAATGTTAGCTGGGAGACTTTCTTATTTCTAGGCTGCATCTTCCTAGAGTGTTCCTTTAGAGTTGATGTGCTCTGTGAGCAGCTCTTGAGCATCAATGGAAAGGGAATCTTTTAAGATTTCCTGCTAGGCTTCAGCTTTTGCTGGAATAAAGCCTGATTCTGGTTAATTTGATCAGCTGGGCAAGGTTACTGTCATGTTTGACCTCAGAATTTGCAGCCTGGAGTTAAATTTGGCATTTTGCAGATACCTTTGTGCTGTTAAAGAAAGCTCTGGGGAGCTCCCTGCTGTGCAGTGTCATTTCTCACAAAATGAACTCAGCCCTGAAGTCCCCAGCAGCATTCCAGAAGGTTTTCCTGAGCAGCATTTGATAGGGAGCTGAGTGAGGAGGTTTAAAACATCCTGGCAATGCAAGGCAAAGAACAGGGGTGTGGTTTTTCATGGCTGGTTTTTTTTTTCTGAACCAGAACTG
Organism: Calypte anna; assembly: GCF_003957555.1. Classification (NCBI taxonomy): domain Eukaryota; kingdom Metazoa; phylum Chordata; class Aves; order Apodiformes; family Trochilidae; genus Calypte; species Calypte anna. Next base: position 140,336 of record NC_044269.1, read on the forward strand.
CAGAGGTTTGTGTGTTTCTGGAGCAGATGTGAAATATTCCTTATTTTACAGAACTGATGGGATTTCCTGTGCATTGGTGGGCCCAGCATTGAAGTAGAAGCACAGTAGGGAGCAGAAATGACTTTAAAATCACCACAAAATTCCTCTTTGAAGAAGGTCTTTGTGCTGTGTGATGCCTGTGGTTTCTCTACCCTTGCATCCCTCCTTTGAGATGGTGAATACATGCTGGAAAAAACGGGCATGGAGAGCATAGAGCCTGGGCTCTCAGATCAAACACTGCCCCAAGTTGTGAAGAGGCTCCTAGTATTTAAAAGACAAGATATTTGGGCAGAGACACTTCCATCAGAGATGAAGAAAAAGATTAAGGGGCCTGAATTCCTGTGTTTTCAGGTCCATAAATCAGGCACTGCATGAAAGGGTGAGGAATTTAACTGACAGTAACTGGCCAGAGATTTATGTGTTTATGGAATCAAATACCACTTTGGGCTTGGAGAGCAAAGTGGATTACAGAATTACACCAAAAGGCAGAGCAGAATTTATCATGAAACATCTTGTAAATGCAAATGCCAGTGAGGAAAGGAATGGTTTCAGTCTTTTCCCAAGGAACATTCATCGTGCTTTCATTCTATGGATATGTATTAATAGGGTAATAGCTACTAAAATCTGGATGAACTCTTCCATGATGTGGATGTTGTCCCTCCAGTCTGCTTATTCCAGAGAGAGAATAATTTGCTCCCCAGCACTAAAAGAGACAGCTGCTTCCATTTATGGCTGGGAAATTCCCAAAGAAAAATGTGCTGTGGGTTTATTTGTCCCTCTGCAACGTGGAATGAGTGAATTCTCTGAAGGGCTTAACTAAGGATGTGGCTTTAGCCCAAGCTTCGTGGTGGTTTACACGTTCCCCAACCCTTCTTTTGCAAGATGATGCTTGAATGGAGACAAATAACCTGGGGCATTGGCAGACTGAGTAATCTGCTTTGATTTTTGGTATCAGGGCAGTTCTGGGGTGTGACAGAAAGGGAATTTGTCCCCAGAAACTCTTGTAGGTGACTTCCTTCTAGTTAAGGAGCAAGTGTTAAAGCTGTGGCTTCAGTGCTTCCACTGAATTCTGTGGGATCTCCCCTGTATTCTTTTCAGGACAGGTAGAAGGAGATGAAAAGAACAGATGAAATAACTGATGGGATGGGTGGCTGTGGTGGATTGTCAGTGGTGAAAAAAAATGGAAGCCCATTCCTCAAAACTCCTCCTTCCTTGCAGGCTGTGGGGTGGAAGGTGCAACTTGGGTGCCCCAGAAAGGTAAAACTTGGGTGTCTGGAAGTTCCTGAAGTTACTCCACAGTGCAACTGAAGAAAAGATTTCTTCCCTGTGATTAAAAAGTGGTGAAATCAAGCAAGCAATTAGTCTCATTTGTTCAGCTGTGAATTGGGGCTTAGCAGGTTCTGGTAGCTACAGCAACAGCCTCACTGATATGCAAACCATCTGAGCAATCCCCGGAGGAGGAGGAATGATACCTTTGCCTCAGTGCCGAGGTGTTAGGCCGGAGGGAAAGACAGCAAAAGCAAACACCAGCTTGACATCAGGGTGTAAAGAGGGGGTGGCTGTGATTTCAGGGGCTTGGTACGTGTTTGAACAGGAGTTCTGCTCATGTGAGGGCTCCTGGAGGGATTCCTCAGGGCTGTTTCTGCAGCTCTCCTGCCTCTCCAGTTCCCTTATTTTGCTGCATCCTTCTTAATTTCCTTGGGAGAAGACAGATTTCAAGCACAGGCAGTGCTGGTGATCTTCAGACTGTTCCTGGTGATCTCTCCAAACCATTCCTGACCCATCCATTTTATTCTCTTTGGATGTGCTGTGTTCTCCCCCTCCAGGTTAAGGCTTTGGGCGTCTTTGTTCCTGTGCTTCTTTTTGTTCAGAGTTCAGCTTGAATCTTAGCTCTGGTTTTGTGGTGTTGTCATAAAGCAAACTGGGGCTGTGGATTTGTTCCCACGAAAGTGTCAAGGCTTGTGGTGTCTGGAGAAGGGGTTGTTGGTACCAAAGAGGTGTTTGCTTACAGAGAGGGGAAAAAAAAAAAAGACCCTTTTTCAAAGTTTGTATTTGTGTGTTTATAGTGTAAAGAACCATTCCAGGTTTGCCTTTTTCTTCTGAAATGATAGAGCATAAGCAAAGAGCTTGGGTTTTGAGTGACAGAATCCCAAGAAATGGACCCACACTGAGCTTGGGTTTTAAGTGACAGAATCCCAAGAAATGGACCTACACTGAGCTTGGAGGTTTGTAGGGACTCAGGAGCATTTTGTTGATGGGGCATTGATGCCCATATCATTAAATATTGCATTAATTTGTGAGCTGTACCAACACTGTGTTGAAATGCCTCCTCTCCAGGCAGTGGGTTTGTGTGTTAAATGAGGAGGAGGGGGAGAGGTGACTAAAGTGAAATGGGAGATTTTGGGTTTTTGGGTTTTTTTTTTCCCCCAAAATCCATCGACTGGGAGCTGCGTGCAGGGGTTGTCTGGTTGAATTCTTCTCTAGGCTCCTTGATTTGCTTCAGGCATCCAGATATTGCTGTAAATTGAGGTGCCCACAGCAATATCTGCATCTTGGAGTGCAGGTGAAGTTAAAGCTGGTGGCAAGAGTGGTGCTGAGGGCAGTGCCAGGAGCAGAGCAGCCTTAGGGCCAGTGCTGCCCTGAAGCCTCTCTGTAGTGCTGGTTCTAATCTGCATTGTCTGAAGTGGGTGAAATGGATTTCATTCCCCTAAATGCCTTATAGAGCTTTTTATTGAGGAGTTCATCTGTTTTGGTTTGGGTTTTTTTTGCCTCCTACCTCTTCTTTTTTTTCTTTTCCAACTGCTAGGAGTTACGTTCAGCTCCCAGCATCCCCTCAGTCTTTTCAGGAAAAAACCTCCCAACTCTGCAATTTAATTTAATCCCTTTTTTTCTTCTGTTGATCAGCCAGGAAGATTTCAGAAAGGGAACCTGACCTTGTTTTCATTGATCAGTCTGCAGTTTGACCCCAGTGTGGGTCTGGGATGTCAATTTTTTGTCTGCTGGTACAGAGTGGGGATTGCACAGAAAAAACAGGCAGTACAAACATCCATGGGAGAGCCTTGAGGGGAGGCAACAGGTTTTCAGGAGCTGGTTGCAGTGGTTTTTTTCTGATCCAGCAAAAGTCATCTTTGGTTGCATGTTTGGAAGAGAAGTTTAGGTGTTTCTGCCCCAAATATTTCATGATTTGGGGTGAAACATGTGGCTTCAAGCTTTGTGCAGTGGCAAGTTAACTCCTGCCAGAAGTTATTGGTATGAGTTATTTCTCTTTTTCAGATCCTTCTTGAGGTTTTTTTAGCCTTTGTGTGTACAAGCTTTTTAAGTGTGAATTACTCATTTGTGGTTTTGGGAAGCTGCTGTTGCAGTAATCAGAATTTTTTTGGAAAACCAAACACCAGGCTGGTAAAAGTGTGGGCTCACCAGCTTTTAGGAATAGGGATACAAAGTGAGTTTGTATTTATTAAACCAGAGGTCTCAGAAGATGCCAGAGGGCTTCTGGTTCTTTGAGTTGTTCTGCTTTCTGTCAAGATAAAGCAATCAACATGTTTTGGGTTTTGTCTTCACAGGCACTGGCAGCCAATGCTGGGACAGGGTTTGCAGTGGCAGAGCCCCAGATTGCCATGTTCTGTGGGAAGCTAAATATGCATGTGAATATCCAGACTGGGAAATGGGAACCTGACCCTTCTGGGACCAAGAGCTGCTTTGGAAGAAAAGAAGAGATTCTGCAGTACTGCCAGGAGGTGACTTTTAATGGGGAGGGTTTTGCATTTTCACCATTTCTAAGGGAATTGGTTTCCAGTTTTGGTGGTCAGCAGCCAATGAACCCTGCAGGACATGACCTTGGGTTTGCCAAACTCAGTTCCCTCATGTGCCACACTGTGTTACTGCCCACAAAGAGCAGGGAGAGGACCCTGCAGTGGGATTTAGGAGCTGCCTCTGGTTTAGATCAGGTTCCAGTGCTGCAGAATGTCCTGGGGCTGTCAGTCAGAGGGATCTGACACCTTGGGCTGTCAGTCACACCACATCCGGGCTGGAAAATGTTTCGAAGTGTTTCACAGGGCTGATATAATTGGGGCTGCATTTGATTCCTGCAGGGGAAGGCTAAATATAAGTCAGTGTCTGGACTTAGGAACTCAAACAGGACAGAGGGATGATATTAATACATCAGAAACAGAGCAGGAGTAAGGAAGCCTGAGGAGGTAGCTGGGTATTAGCTTGACAAGTGACAAGAGGGTCTGAGGATGTTGCTATAAACCCAGTTTGTTGGGGATTGCTCTCTGCCAGAGGGTATTGAGCTGCACCAGACAACAGATAAATACTTTTTCTCCACTACATTGCAAAGTGTGGGTGAAGGCTCCTGCTCCTTGACCTGGCTTCCTCCTCTCACCAAGAAGTGGTGACACATTCCATTTCTCAATCCCTCTGACAAACAGCTGGGACTTTTTTTATGTCTTCAGCTTCTGTAAGCTTATTCCAGAAGAGAATGGGTATCTGTGTGGAAATTTTCAAGTATGTTTCTTGTTTTTTTTTTTTCCTCTGTAGAGAATCAGCCAAGCTGCTTCTGGTTAGGAGCCAGTTTGCAGTCTCTGTGTCTGGGGACAAACCTCTCTCTGTGTCTTCTTCAACAGATGTATCCAGACCTTCAGATTACCAACGTGGTGGAAGCAAACCAGCCTGTTGGCATTGACAGCTGGTGCAAGAGAGGGAAGAAGCAGTGCAAGGACCATGCTCACATCGTGGTGCCCTACAAGTGCCTGGGTGAGTGTGATGTGCTGGTGCATCCTTGTGGGAGCAGCAAGGAATTGCCTCTTGGCCTCTTGCAGAGGAAACAAGAGTTTCTAAGTCTCAAATCACCTTCCTGTTTCCATGTCCACCTTCCACTTTAATGTCTTTATTTCCAGAAAAGGGACCTCTGCCTTTTCTTGAGCAGATGGACAGCTTGATAACAGCTGTGGTGGAGTTATGGTGCCTGGCATGAAGAAGAAATCCCCCTTTTCTCTGACTGCCATAAAACCTGAAGGCTATTGTATTTGAGTCTCACAATGACACTGGGATTTAATACTCTGATCCTATATTTGTGGAGCTTTAATATTTTGTTGCCTTGGAGACTTAAATGTTCAGTGTGTTCAGGCTTCCTGCTTTGGTCTTGGCAGGAGATCTCTATTCTATTTCAAGGACTGTATTTAAACTGCTGTTTCAAAGAGGCCCTGATTCTTGCAGCTGTATCCCATGTCCCTACTTTGAACTGTGAAATAATACCAGCTCAACTGAGATGGATTTCATGGTGCTTTCCAGAATCTATCCACCCACTTGAATCAGGGAAAGTCTTCAACTTATTTACCTTGGGGCTTTTGACCTGCAGGGTGAGCCTGTGCTGCACTGCTTGTGTTCTTAGGAGTAAGCTTGGTCTCTGCTGGCTGAGCCTCTTTTCAGCTATCCACAGGAACAGACTTGTTTGGCAAAAAGTTCTGTGTGATCTTGGAGGGTCTGATTGCTGGGAGGGTTCAGTGGGAACCAGTTATCCTCATTTGTGTCTCAGGTTTAAGGTCTGCTTGGACAGAACACAAAGCAAGCTGCACAGCTGTAGAGTTGTGCTGTCCTGGATGTAATGACTTCAGGCATAAAGCACTTCATGAGGAATGAAATTTCCTGTGGATCCATCCTGGGAGAAAGATGCATCTTTTTAGAGAGACTGGAGACATGGGAATATTGATGTTTGAGAAGCAACCCAAACACAGCTGATTAGATTGAGATTTGCTACTGGAAGGAAGGATGAAAGCAAGCTGACTAAGGAGTCACCTTCTTTAGAAAAGATCTTCCCTCAAGCATATTCACCAGCTGAAAAATGAGCTGATTTTAGGGACACTGCCCTGAAATTTGGTAGGCATTCCATTACCTGTTCCTTTTTAATTAGTGCCTGTCATGGTGTTCTTGACTATGTTCCTGGCTTTCAGATCTGAATTAAAGTCCATCTGGGTCTAAAGTACCTTCTTGTTGTATTTAGCAGTCCATAATTTTTTTTTCTCTGTTCCTGGTCCTGCTTGTGTCTTCCTTTGCTCCCTTAATGCCCAGACAGTTTTGGGGTAGGCTCTTGGCACCATACCAGGCTTAACCTTCTCCTTCCTTCCCCCACCACTGAAACTGTATTTTGTACTTCAAAGGTGAGGAAGGGGAGAAGAGGAGAGTCCCTTAGCACTCACTGAACTGTAAAAGGTAACAAAAGAATGATGGGAGCAAGGCTGAGCCTGGGGAGGTGTGAAAAGAAACTTCTGACAGCTCTGGGGGGCTGTGATGTGACATGCGAACACTTCTGGCACCTCTGATCTGAAAAAGGTAGAGGAATTTTTCTTTTTTGATAGCAGTGGCCAGGAGTGGGGAAACTAGAAGGGTTTTGCAGTCCCCACGTGAATTGTGCCAACCTCCCATGTGTCATCTGGAAAGGTGTTAGGATTCAGTGGTTTTCAAAATAACTGTTTCAAAATGTTTTGTTTACTGATTGTGTTTGATCAGTTTGAGGCTTCTGCCTTCAGTCCCCAGAACCACAGTCTCTTGATATTCAGGTTTGGTCAATTTTAGCTTTCTTATCAGAAACTTCTAAGCCCACATGAGAGGGGAAGGAGGAAGGATTATTGCTCAAAATCATAACTGCCTTGGTTTGAGAGAGGAAAATGAGGAAAATACCATTTTCCCGTAGTGTCTATTAGTTCAAAATGTAGCTTAAGTTAAAAGGGATGATAAATGATAGTTCATTTCATTATTTTGCAGTTGTCATCACATAACCTAGCCCTAAATTCTATTCATATGAGTCTTTCATGTTCTTTGACAGTTCTGCCTGGAGACTTCATGAGGAAAGGTATCTGATTTAAAAGAACTTTTCCCCTATTTTAACAAAGGATTCCTAAGGCTGTGTAAGGTGTGTTGCTTGGAAACACTTAGTCTGAAGATCTTTTCCTGGTCTTCTCAGAGAATTTAGGTACCTCTTTATTTTAAAATGAAGTATCTGGCATTGAAATCTCCAAGTGAAAAATTTCCAGGTTGAGAAAATCACGTTTTGGATTCCAGTAGCAATGTTTAGGAGGACTTCTGAGCTGTGAACAGAAAGTTGTGCTTGTCATCCTGATGCTTATTTGATTTGTGCTGGTACCAAACTGAGTTGTGGTGGAAATTCAGGCAAATAGCTTCTAAATCCCAATAATGCAGGGTCAGTAGAGACTGAGTGTGGTAGAAATTCAGGCAAATAGCTTCTAAATCCAAATATTGCAGGGTTAGTAGAGACTGAGTTTCTCTCTCCCTTCTTCCTCAAAAGCACAAGCTTGGTTTTAAGGTGGTGCCAAGATGTCCTCATGGGGCTGTGGTTATCTCAGTGTTGCAGTGCAGTGCCTTTGATTCTGGTTCTGCTCTTTTTTTGGGCTTTATAGTTTGTATTTCTCCAGCTCTCTGTTTTGCTTAGAACCATCTGAGTCGGGGAATGTGCTGCAGTTGATGCTGAATTAAACCATCTGGAAACAGTTTAAAACAAACCAAAAGCAAACAAGACTTATTCAGCTACCCAGCTCCTAAAAACACAGATAAAACTTGGGGCACCTAAAAATTTCCAGGCTGTTAGAGCAGCAGACAGCATGACCTGACTTTGTGGTGTGGATTGGAAATGGGTGAGGAGGTGGTCTGAAAATGTTGGTATGGAGATGCAATCTGTGTGAAATCAGGGGATCCTGTCTGTTCCATGAACAGCTGTGTATTAATGTGCATTGTAAACTTTGCCTTCAGTTCAGGGTTTGCATAATGGTGCAGCGATCCTGTTTTTGTTTTTTTTTACCTTGGAAATTCAGGCTCGTATTTTCTATCAGTAGCTGCGGGTCTGACTTGGCCCTGGTAAAATGACGCCAAAACCTTCAAGGTATTTTGTAACAAAGTGAACTTTGGAGTACTGATCCTGGCTTTGGAAGCTGGACATGTGTGAATTATATGGATGTGTTTTTTTGGTTTTGTTTTCCAGTGGGTGAGTTTGTCAGTGATGTCCTGCTGGTCCCGGAAAAGTGCAGGTTCTTCCACAAGGAGCGGATGGATGTGTGTGAAAGCCACCAGCACTGGCACACTGTGGCTAAAGAGGTAATTAAAGCCCCGTGACAAGAATATTTAGACTGGATTTGTCCACTTGGATGCTGTAGTGTCAGAGGAGAATGACATTTTGGAGGATCTATTATCATAGAATCATAGAATCCTTGGGGTTGGAAGGGACCTCGAAAGATCATCTAGTCCAACCCCCCCTGCCAGAGCAGGGCCACCTAGAGCACTTCGCATAGGAACGCGTCCAGGCGGGTTTTGAATGTCTCCAGTGAAGGAGACTCCACGACCCCCCTGGGCAGCCTGTTCCAGGGCTCTGTCACCCTTACAGTAAAAAAATTTTTTCGAATATTCAACTTGAACCTCCTATGCTCCAATTTACACCCATTACCCCTTGTCCTATCACTGGTCACCACTGAGAAAAGCCTAACTCCATCTCCCTGACACTCACCCCTTACACATTTGAAAACATTGAGGTCACCCCTCAGTCTCCTTTTCTCTAAACTAAAGAGACCCAGCTCCCTCAGCCTTTCCTCATAAGGGAGATGTTCCACTCCCTTAATCATCTTATTACTCCTGTGTTGCAGTCTCAGTGGGCTGAGGTGTAGAGCAATGAAAAAAATACTTTAAAAAGTACTCAAGTGACTTTAAAACCTCTGTAGCTGAGTTACAGGAGTGGAAATCAGGTCTCTAGGATATTGCTTGAACAACAGCTTGTCCTGTGCAGGGTAGGGATCTACAGGGGTCGTAGGGTGGTTCCCATTTTTCATGCCCATTTTTGGGTTAATGTACCTGCTGCTGCTGGGGATTTGGTTGGGAGTGCTGCACAGTTTCATTGTGACTGATTAGTGGAGGTTTTACATAAGAGATGGATTATCTTCTCAGAATAAATCTAGCCTGTGGGGTTGTGGGTTTTTTTGGGTGGTTTTTGTTTTAATCTGACTAGCAAAAATATTTCAGATTCTCTGCACACCCATTTGAACTGGGGGTAATAAAAATAAGAACATGGTGAAAGGTCCATGTTTTCCCTTTTGTAGAAACACCAATTACAGAAACAGCAGCATGATGATCAATGGTGAAGGTGCTGGAAAAGCTGAGGTTAAGGATGCACCAGTTAAACTTCCAGTTCCTTCCAAATCCTGGGAGCAAGAGCCCATTGAGACCAAGCCGTGCTGGCAGAATTGCCTTTTAATTGGAGAGAAACTCCTTCATGTCGAGCAGATTTAAAAATCACTTGCTTTCAACATACTTGGAGCACTTTTCCAGAAATATTTGGCTTGTTTTACATCCGTGCAGTAACAAAGCAAAGCACAAAAGGCTTCTGATGTACATAATAGACCCTTGCTAGCTGCATTCTTTCCTGGGGCGCCACAGAGCCATGTGTTTTCTTAGCTTAAGAGAAGTCTATAGACATAATGGTTAATCACAGTTTGCATTTGGCTTTTTCTTGAATTATCTGATTGATTTTCATCTACAGCCTGTTAAAATAATCTTGACATCAAGTCCATCTGAGCCATTATTCATTTATTCCAATGTAAAGTTTCATAGATAAAACTTAATGAAATGGCCAGCCCAGAAAAGCAAACACCAGTTCTCTTTCTTTCCAGTGCTCTCACCCTTGGCACAAAACATCCAGTTATTTTTGCTGAACTCAGCCAAGCTGACAAATGGGCAGTTTGTAGGGGCTGAGGGATGTTTATATTAACAACAGGCTGTGAATCGGTCCCTTTTCTGGGGATTTTGCTGAAGCTCCAAGTTCCAAATCAGTTTTCCTTTGATCAGACTTGGGTCGTGCTGTTGTCTTTTTGCTGTGGGATCTAAACCATTGGTAGCAATTTTGGGATCTGTGATGGGCAAACTTTGGCTTGATGCACAGCAAGTTTAGCATGATGCTCAGCTGACATAAATGGGCTCTTCTTCCAGGCCTGCCTGACAGAAGGGATGATCCTGCACAGTTATGGCATGCTCCTGCCCTGTGGAGTAGACCAGTTCCATGGCACAGAATATGTCTGCTGTCCTCAGACCAAAGTTGTGGATGAGGCTTTGTCCAAAGAGGAGGAGGAGGAGGATGAAGATGAGGATGAAGACTATGATGTTTATAAAAGGTAGGGTTCTTGCTGGCATAGGTGTGAAGCTGCTTTCTTAATATTTCATACAGGGCCCGTCTGGGGAGGAGTGAGAGAATTTCCCTCCTTTTGAGTGTCCCAAAGATGTGTCCTGAGTCTGAAAAAGCTTTGCAGAAGGACAGATGGCTTTAGAGTGCTGTTATTAATATAAAACCCTCCTCAGTTCATCTGAGGCAGTCAGTAAGACTGTCTGGTTGCTCAATAGCTGCCTCCTCCACATGGGTCAGACTTTCCCTTGCTGAAAAGAATCTAGTGAGAAAATGCAAGGAAAGCTCACTGAGCCAGAGGCGTGGAGCAGCTCTGCCTACAATCCCAGATGTATCTGAGGAGGGAAGTTCCATTGCTGGGCTGATCAATAGCTGGATGTTTTCTGGGGTTTTTTTTCCCATCTCCCCTGTTTCTAAAACAGCTGAAAATAGAACCATTATTCTGGTACCTCAAAGGCTGGCTCCAAAGGGATTATTAACCTTGATTTTTTTATTTCCCCCCCTCTGACTGAACTGTATCCCTACAGTGAGTTCCCTACAGAGGCAGGAGTAGAAGACTTCACAGGCACAGCTGTGGAGGAAGATGAGGATGAAGAAGATGAAGGTGAAGAGGAGGAGGAGGTGGCAGAAGATCGTGATTATTATTATGACAGCTACAAAGTTGATGATTACAATGAGGAGATCCCCACGGAGCCCACCAGTGACAAGGCTGCTTCTGAAAAAGAAGTCAGCAGTGATATGAAATGTAAGACACATTCCATGGGCCTCTTGCTTCCCTGAGAAGCCTCCTTGTTGGCTGCCAGTTAGTGGTGGCTTTTGTGATCAAATCGACTCAGTGCCTCTTGGAAGTTTTCATTTGCCAGGGAAGTTAGCAAACAGAGGGAGAAGCTTGAGGGTGCTTGTGTTTTGAGTGTTGAAATGAACTCTTTAGAGCATGGGCCATATGTTTCCAGATAAACAGCTCTGCTGGCAGCAAGCCCAGTGGTTGGCACAGAGAATGAGCACCTCTACCAAGGTGCAGTGGTGAGTCAGAAAACACAACAACGACAAAAAAATCTCAGCGTGTCCCCAATCATCTCTAAGAATTTAGAATCGTGGTTTGGGGTCATTGCTGTGGATTTGGTGTTTTCTGCCAAGGTAGGAAATGGAAGCTTTGAAGTGGGCCATGCGCTGCAGAGATGACAAAGGTGCCATTTAAAGGTGAGGAAGATACCTGGTGCTGCTTTAATAGCCTTTGCATAAGCCTTTTTTTTTTTTTTATTTTCATGGAAGTCAGCCACTACAACTGGTGTGCTGTTACTCTATGAGTAAGCCATACTTACTGCAGTAGTAATACCTACTAGTGATAGCTTTGGTTAAGTGGTATTTGCCATTGCAGAGGGCATCTGGTGGTGGTGTGGTGTCTGTGTTAGACCATGTCCTCTGCTTTCTGTGTGGAAGTGTCTGCAGAGAAAGGGAGGAGAGGGAGTGAAATTCAATTAGCTCCAGATCACTGAATCATTGCCAGCACTTCTTGCATCTTTTTGGTCAAATGCCAGCATGCTGCAGATAATTTTACTTGCTGAAACAAGGCTTAGCTCATACATGTACTGGACTGTTTTGGATCTGCAGATGATGACAGACTTGAAACAATTGGGGTCTCTGTTTTGGGGGTACTCAGTATATTTTTTTTCTTTCCTCCAAAGTACCACAGACAGTTGCTAGCTCACACCATATCTGTTCTCCTGCCTCAAAATAACCCAGCTGCTTATATTACCTGCTTCTTGTGAAGTTGCCCATGTGCCATGGTGACTTGGAGTTTGAATATTTAGTGTTTTTTTCAGGATTTTAGTGGCTGGCATTGCTGTGGCAGTGGTATTCCTTTTGCTTTAGCCTGCCTTCTCAGTGGCTCCGAGACCTCACCTTTATGATGCAGGGTGTCTCTCCAGGCAGAGTGCTGCAGAACAGGACATCTTTGGGTGCTTTAAGCAGCCCTGATGGGGTTTCCTTTCCATCACGTTGGTTTTGCACAGTGGAGGCTCTGCCACTGGGACACCCCAGGCCATAAGGCTGTGGCATCAGCAAAATGGATTTTGCTGTTTTAGCCTCTAGCTAAGCAGAAATCACTCTCACAGGTGAGAGCTCCCTGTTGAGACAGCTGCTGGGATAACCTGGTACTGCCTGCTAGCTCCAAAGCTCTCCAGGAGCTGCCACCTCCCTCTTTGATGCCCTTTGTAGCCCTTTTCATGATTGCTTTGGCCATGGTAAAAATCCCACTCCCCCCCTGAAACTGTCGGACAAACCCCTTTGCTGGGGGAAGCGGCAATGCTGGCGTGGCCCAGAAGAAGCTGTCACCAGAGAAGCCGCTGCAGCTTTGAAGTCACTTGGCAAGGCCTTTGCTCCTCACCAGCTCATGTTCTAACCCATCTCCTCACAGCTGTCTGCTCCCAGGAGGCCATGACAGGGCCCTGCCGGGCAGTGATGCCTCGTTGGTACTTCGACCCTAACAAGAGAAAATGCGTTCGCTTTATATACGGAGGCTGCGGAGGCAACAGGAACAATTTTGAGTCAGAGGAGTATTGTATGGCTGTGTGTAAAAAGATGAGTAAGTCCTGCCTCCCACTGGCAATTTTTTTGCAGCTAGCCTCTGTCTGTGTGGCGTTTTGGTGTCTCCTCCTCCTTGCCTAGGTCAGGAGAAGCTCCGTGTGTAGCTCACCCTCTTGGTTCTGGTGTCTGCAGCGGTTCTGTCTGTCCTTTTGCAGCAACCTCCTCTTGTCTCTGCTTCTCTAGGTCTTCAGGGTCAACTTCCCTGGGGAAAGTGGCTCTCAACAGGTGTCTGTGCTGACTGTTGGCTTGTGGCTCTTGCTGAGGGTTTAGTTGGCACCTTCCAGGTCTACAGCAGGGAGCAGGGTCTCTAACCCCTTGTGTGAGCACACAACTGTTTTGTTTTTTCCATCTAGAAGGGGAAGCACTTGCTTGCTCTAGTCTTTGGTCCTGAGGGCTGCTACTCACCATTCTCTTGGTAGTAGATGTTTTCTTGCTCTTAGATTGTGGGAAAATACAAAGAGAAGTGGTATAGGATTCAGATTCCCCCTATCATCTGGGTTTGAAATATGAATCACGATTCAGTTTTCCTGCATTTATGAGAGCTTGAGGGTTTTGGCACCAGTTTCAGCTGGCTTTTATGTCAGATGATAAAACTCTCCACCCCCCCCAAAAAAAAGGCATTTTAACCTCCTTATTAATCTTATTGTTGAACTCCAGCACTTCCACTTCAGCTACCATTAAAGCCTTTTGAAAGGCTTTTTGTGTTATCTGGGGCTTGGCAGTCTGACTATACAGCCATAATCCTATTTACAAAATGGGCTTCATGCAAGTGCTTTAGATTGGGCTGATCTAACTGAAGTGGTGAAATAAAAGATGCGGATGTCAGGAGCTTTTTGTACCAAAGTTTGTCTGGTTGCAGAGGGATTTGGGGGCTGGAAAGAGGCTTCTCTGTGTCCACAAATGCTGTGAGCAGGCCCAGAACACAGGACTGATTTGACATCCTTTGCACTCAATAATTCTTTGCCCTTCTTGACTCCTCCTTCCCTCGTCAGACAGTTCATGGATTCAGGTGCATGCTTATCTGCAAGGTAATTAGTGTGGGGTTTTTGGAAGCAGGGTGTTTTTAGATGACGTGTTGGAGGCCTTTTATCCACCAGAATTACTCAAATGGTTGAAACATTGCCTTAAATCTCCCTTTCTGCCTACTTAGTGCTAGATGGTGACAACAGTGCAGAGTTCACCTTAAATCCTTTCAGGAAGGGCTCTGGAATGTGTGGTTTCTAAAACCGTAGTGCAGAACCTTTTTGTTCAACATTTCCTGGTGTGGGTTTTTGCAGATGCTCGAGATTGTCAGTTCTGAAATGTTACTTCTCCCCTTGTCAGGGTTGAATGTCTTAAAAGATCCCAAGTGTCCAGTTGGGGACAAGTGGATTTGTCACACTGAGCCTCCTCCTGTCACTGTCTTGTCTAATATCATTGCCTGTTAGTCCTGCATGGTGCATCTGGTAGGGAAGGTAGGTTTGAAGTGTAAAATCTAGGGTGATGTTTTGTGGAGATTGATTGCCCAGCTCCCTAATGATATTAATGATGTCTGGAGCCAGCTTGCCAGCCAACAGCTAATGCAGAAAAAGTCACTTGAGCTCTCCAGATGCAAAAAGGAAGAGGAAAAACCGAGTTCTTTCTTTTGCAATCCGAGTCGTTCTGGTGCTGGAGGTGATCAGTGCTCCTCTCAGAGCTAATGAGAGGACCAGAGAGGTGCTGGCAGCTGCAGTGCATGCAGTTCTTGGGGTGATGTGATTCACTGATGCTGTGCAGTCAATTGGCAGCTTAAAGATACCAAAACTGGACTGGTAGGTGGTGGTGGTTCAGTCACCTCTGTCTGCCAGTTTCTTAATCGTGCAGGCGTGGAGATTCCTCTCCTTACCTGTTCCTTTGCATCCCAGCCCTGCAGTTCTCTGACCCCAGGTTTATCCTTCCTTTTTTTCCCCAGTGCCAACTGATGATGTGGATGTCTACTTTGAAACCCCAGCTGATGACAACGAGCACGCCCGCTTCCAGAAGGCAAAGGAGCAGCTGGAAGTCAGGCACCACAACCGCATGGACCGGGTGAGCTCCTGCCTGCTGTCTTCTCTGCTCCACTCTGTACTTGCTGCCCACTGTGGTTTTGCTTTTGGTTTTCCTGTTCTGCACAAACTGATGGTGAACTTGACTTCCTTCCCTGTGTTTCTGGACTATGGGCATCGCTGGGCTGTTAGAGTTTCATTTCCTCAGAGTGCTGAGGCCTGGGAGGGGACACACTGGGCTTGTTGCTAGGATTAAGTGCTGGGTTTAAACCCCCCAGCAGCTCTGCTGTGCCTTCAGAACCCAGCCAAGGCTGTGCAGGGATATGGGTGTGAAGGTGGATGAGCTTGCAAAGATCAGATGTAAACTTGTCTTGTTGGTTAATTTTTTTTTTCCCCTGTCCTTTTCTTGTCCAGGTGAAAAAGGAATGGGAGGAAGCAGAACACCAAGCTGTAAATCTCCCCAAGGCAGAAAGGCAGACTCTGATTCAGGTAAGAGGATGAGAAGAGGCAAGTGTTTGGCCTTCATCTTCACAATCAACTCCATGAGAGACTGTAGTGTTGCAAGCCAAAAGATGCCTGAGATGGAAGAGCAGCTTTCCTGTCCTGTCAACAGCTGCCTCTGAGACGAGATTTGATTCAATTGCAGGCTTTGTTCTTAAAGCTGGAGATGATGGGATCCTGTGCCAGGTCCTTTCCTCAGCCCAGTCGTAGGAAGTTCTCACCCCTCAAGTGTAGCAACAGCAGAGCCAAATTGTAACTTCAGCCCTTTGGCCTCTTCTGCACTAATCAGCAGCCTCCCAGCCTGGGTGAAGTTGGCCCTGACTCTCTGGACACACATTTCCTCTTCAGGCAGACTTAGTGAAAATGACTTAGGCGGCAGATAAAGCTGGTTTGCTGCCAGACTGCCAATCTCCTGCCTTGTGGGGGGGGTTCAGTCAGACTGAAGTTAATCAGGGATATTCTCAGGATGGGATCATTAGGGGCAGGCTCTCCTCTGGCAGTGACAACTCTGAAGTTCTCTCAGTACAGCTAAGTGAGTGACTCCAGCTTTTGAGCCCACGTTGGATTTTAGACTGGAACATAGTTTTCTCACTGCATTTATTTAACACAAGTCCAAAAGTTTTCCATCACTTCTGTTGAAACCTAACGGTGCTTAGAGGAGTTTTTTGGCTTGTTTGGAGCCCTGGCTTATGACCTTTCTAACAGGATACAGAGGGATCTGATCTGAAGCTGTGCTGGTGAAAAATGCCCTGTTCAATACCTTTGGCAGCTTTTGCAAACTCAAAAGGTTTTTAGGCTGAAGGGGATGTGTCCTGTGTCCATCCTGCAGGGCTGAGGGAAAGGGTACAGTCTGCATCTCCCCCCCTCAATGTGATCTTCATCTCTTCAAAGCCACATGGAGATGTTCAGAGCTTTGAAATGGGTGGTGAAGGAAGTTTGGAAGGCAAATTAAACTTGCAGAGATAAGACCTGCATCAAAATCTCCTGGTGCCCTTGGCTCCCCCTCTAAATGCCTGGGATGTCTGGGATGTGCAGTGTGACCAGACGTGCTGTGTCCCAGGATCCATTTCTTCTAAGTAGTGGTGACAGTAGGTGACCCTGATGCATGCAGCACATTTCAGACATGCTCCTTTCTTTCTTCCAGCACTTCCAGGCCATGGTTAAATCTCTGGAGAAAGAGGCAGCAAGTGAGAAGCAGCAGCTTGTGGAAACTCACCTGGCTCGGGTGGAAGCCATGCTGAACGATCGCCGTAGGATTGCTCTGGAGAACTACCTGGCTGCCCTGCAGGCTGACCCACCACGAGTGAGCCTCTTTGGGACCAATTTTGACAAGAGGGTAGCAGAGGATTGGGCTGGGAGGTGGGAATGGCTTGGGGAAAAGATTGCCTCTGACCTGTGAGGGCAGAAGCTGGGAGCAGATTCCCAGGGAAGCTTTCTGCGTCGTGGCAGTTTGTGCTGAAACCATAGTAGTGACTCTTCTTGTGGACTCACTTTCTGCCTGCTTAAAAAACCCTTTGACTTTGCTTAGTGCTGATAAGGCACAGTGTTGTGAGTCAGACTCAATTTCAAAAGAAAAATTCCAAAAGAAAATACCCA
Organism: Calypte anna; assembly: GCF_003957555.1. Taxonomy (NCBI): domain Eukaryota; kingdom Metazoa; phylum Chordata; class Aves; order Apodiformes; family Trochilidae; genus Calypte; species Calypte anna. The sequence continues at coordinate 157,235 of NC_044269.1, forward strand.
AGAGATGAGGACAGGCAATTGATCTGTCCAGTAACAACGCGGGGCTTGTATCTCGAGCGCTGTAGTTCAGCTGCAAATTTTACTTGAATCAAATGCGGATCTGAAGCATGCTTTATTTCAGCTGTGGGGCTTTTGTTTGTTTTTTTTTTTTTTAATGAAATGGATCTTGAGACCTCTCCCCCTCCTCACCTCCTGCAGCCCCACCGCATCCTGCAGGCTCTGAAGCGCTACGTGCGTGCTGAGAACAAGGACCGCCTGCACACCATCCGCCACTACCAGCACGTCCTGGCAGTTGACCCAGAAAAGGCTGCCCAGATGAAATCTCAGGTAGAAGAACCCTTCTGTCAAGGGAAGCATTGTTCCCCAGGAGTTCGGGGGACTCTAGAAAAGCCGTGCAGCCTGGGTACTACAGCAGCTTCTCTTGCTGCAGCTCTCCCAGTCTGTGTGCGCACTACATGTCTGAACGATTTGCCTTGACTCAGTCTTATCAATTGGAACTCTGGGTCTAGCCATGACTTGTTGGTCACAATGAAGAGCCTTAAGGGGTTTAGAACTTAGTTTGGGACTGCTTTCATATGTCCTTTTGTCAGACACCCATGAAATTATTTGCTGGGGGCTCTGTCATCCTCAAACAGCTCTCCCCGCTTCTTCCAAGACCTCTCTGATCCCTTTGTTAGGCTCCTCCTTCACCATGCCTGTGGGATGGATTTGTGGGAATTCTCTTGTTCCTCAGCACAAGAGTTACTGCCTTGTTTCCAAAGCATAATACATAACCCCTGCCAAGCACTCAATCATCGTTGTTAGCTTTATGAGAAAGTCTGTTTTGATAAGTTTATTTTGTGCCTTATGCAATGTATTTTACTCCTGAACAGCCAGAGGATAAATTTTTCTTTCAGCTGAGTAATAAGAAAGAAGTTGAGGGGCCTGTTAACACAAAGTTTGTTCATAAGGCAGTATCTGTTCAAGTTCAGAGAGAAGCAGGGAACAAACTGTCCACTCAGAGCTGTAGGAATGTGATCTCTGTACCAATCCCAGTTTGGTGGGGAAAAAATGCTTTATTACTTGGTTGTATAACCAGCAGATAGAAATATTGTGGTTTAAGAGTAAGGGAATGGAGTCTGATGTCACCTCTGAGGTGTCAGATTGTGTTGCAGTGATTTTTCTAGAAGCAAACATCACATTTAGAGGTGCCTGCTCCCATGGTTTTGTGGTTTTGTCTGGGTGCTTCAGCTCTGATGTCTGCCACTGTTTCTTATTCTTGTTGAGCTTCACACCCTTGGGAAGAGGGGTAGCAATTGTGGGATTTACAACCTGATGTTTGCCTTGCGATGTGGAATATTTGGTAGCATTTTTGGAGACAGCTTAGCTTGTTGAGCACTGTCTATCCTGACCCTTTGTTCTGCTGCTGCCAAAGTCCAAGAAGGGAGAGTGTGAAGTGTATTAAGCTGAAACCTCAACAGTCCTTGATTCATTCTTAAATCTGCAGTGCCAACACATCTACAGGTGAGGGATGTGGGTGGTACAGTTCCATTTCCATTGGCTTTACGTTTCAAATGCACTTTAAGCTCCTCAGTCAATTCCCCTGATTGACAATCTGCCACGTGTAAAATTAAATTGCTTTCATCCTTGATCTTAAAAGTCAAGTACACGTCAGACTGTAAAACAGATCTCTGGCACTCTTTAGTTTTTTTTTTCCCCAATGTTTGGCCATGCCTATGTTTTCCTTGGTCTGTATGGTCTCTGATAATGCAGCACCCTCTTGAGGTCAGGCTTGACTTCACCAGGTTAATGTGCTTTGAGCTTGCCTGAAGTTTGAATTTATTTTTCAAATGTTGGCAGAATGATATTGCTAGTGGGTGGGTGTGGAGTGGGTGTAAGACAAAAGCAGTGCCACCATTGTTCTGAAAGGCACCTTTGTGCTGAATCCAGAGTTGATGAAGAACATTTGTCTGCTCCCTTTGGCCTTCTTGAGTAGCTAAGAGTGAGAATCCAAGTCAAAGATCCTGGCTGTAGCTGCTGCAGGCAAGGAATTGGGACCCTACCTGGCTCAGTGCTGGCCCCAACAAGCTGGCTGAACCCCCTGTCTCACTCCCACGTGCCAGAGAACCAGGCACATTAGGAGAGCATCAGTCAGGCAGATGGACTAGCTGCTCCCCTTTGTTTGTCATGGCAGATCCCCCAGTAGCAGATATTTTATTAACCAAGTGCCATCCTTGTCCCAGTTGAAGACCTGACAGTCTTTGCCTGCTCCAACACCCTCTTGTGTATCTGCAGGTGATGACACACCTCCATGTGATTGAGGAGAGGATGAATCAAAGCTTGTCTCTGCTCTACAAGGTCCCATATGTGGCTGAAGAAATCCAGGATGAGATTGGTGAGTGTCTGCAGGCCACGGGGTGAGGCCCCCAACTTTTCTATCAGGTGATAAGTTAGTTGCTCCTTTGAGGGGATGCCCTCACCACCAAGCACTTGGGCTTAGGGTTAGGTTCAGAGGGTAGGTGTTCTCTGGGCCAAAATAGCTCAATCTTAAGAACTTTACAGTTTTCTGTTAAAGTCAACAACATGGACAGCAAAGTGAGATGGAAAAGACCCATAAATACACAGAGGATGAAAAGTCCTGCTCTAGAGGAGTTTAATCCCATCTTGCCATGACTTCTTGCCACATCAAACCTCTCAGTCTTTATTGGTATGCATTTATAGCCAGCACCTTTACTGAGAATTCCAAATGAGACTTCAGAGCATGCAAGATAAGAGAACCTGGCAGCCCCACACAGTTTCCCTCCAGCCCTGCCTCAGCCAGGTTCAAACCATCTGCCTCTTTCTGGTCCTGCCAGATTTCATGTGGTTTGTGTAATATTTCCCCTCCTTCCTTTCAGATGAGCTGCTTCAGGAGCAGCGTGCAGACATGGATCAGTTCACATCCTCCATTTCTGAATCCCAGGTGGATGTCAGGGTGAGCTCTGAGGAGAGTGAAGAAATTCCCCTTGAGGGTGGCAAACCTTTCCGTCCCTTCCAGGTGAAAACCTTCCCAGCTCTGCCTGAAAGTGAAGGTATGTGGAACTGAAAACTGGGTTCACTGGCTTAAAATGGAGGTTTTTTTATTTATTTTTTTTAGCCAGCCAGCTTGGTGGCACAGAAAGCTCCATCCATCCCTTTGGGGGATTGAATTGTCACCCCAGCAGTAACCCTCAGCCTCCATCCAAGCAGTGCAAACCTGAGCTGCTGTCTTGTTTTTCCAATTCTTTCTTTACAAAGTTGCTTTATCTCCTTCCATGTTACAGGGAGTGATATTTTTTTATTCTGTGGCTTGACTCTGGAATTAATTTTCAGTCTCAAACTATAGTGATCTTGTGTAATGTTAAGTCTTTGTGCTGGGACTTACTGAAGGGCTGCAGGAGCTCTCTTTTTTAAGAATAGTATCTATATTTTTTGCAGCATCAAGTGGTGACAGCTGGTGTGTGTGTGTGTGTGTGATTTATTTTAAAAATGCTTGAGCAGAGTCCTGAGCTTAAAGAAAGCTGTATGCTAAAAGCTTTTCCCAGGGACTGAGTCAGAAATCATGCACAAGCCTTTTTTCCTTTCTCTCTTAATCTCCTTTCTCTGCTATTTTTGTTTTTGTTTTTCCCTCCTGCTAGATCCTCAGCCGGATTTGTACCATCCAATGAGAAAAGGTTGGTTCTAAGCTGCTCCCTCACAGTGCTTTTGTTCACTCTCCTACCTTCTCAGTGTGTTTTTATAGCTTCATTTTAGTTTCATACTCACCTTGATTTTCATTTCCCTGCTCTCATTTAGTTTTTTTGCTTGTTTAGTCTTCAAGAAACGAGCTAGTCTGAGCATTTAAATGTGTGTGTGCCTCCCTGGTGGGCTCACAAGGGGTCTCAGGGTGTGGGGTGGCTTTGTTGCTCTCAAAACCTGGGGACCTTGCAGTCTGTCTGCAGCACTCTGCATCTCTCCACATCCACTCACGTTTGACTCGTGTCAAAATCAACCTTGCAAAGAGTCTGGAGGCTCTTTTGCCTCCCTCTGTCCTTACCCTGCCTGATGACAGCACTAAACTAGGAATGAGAGTGCTGCAGCAGATGGAGGCTGAATGTCCCTCTAGATATTAGAGTCCAGCTGGTCTGGTACAGACAGATTAGGAGATGATCATGTTTGTGGTCTCCTCAGCATCACCTTTTCACATGTAGCCTTTTTACCTCTTAGTAAAGCCCTGTGTGGTTCTCTCTCCTTAACTCATTATTAACGCTCAGTGCCTGGCTAAAAAGGGGCTGTCAGGGCTTTAAGAACAGCATAGAAATCTTGGGATTAAGTTAAATCCTCTTTTGGTGATCCAGCCTCAGGTAGGGGTGAGGTCTGAGCTGCTGCTGTGGTTCCTGGAGTGGAAATGGGAGGTTGAGTCTTTAAATGTTCTTGCAGAGCAGTGGTCTGTGTGCTGTGTGCAGGGAGTAATTCCAGCATTTTAATTAGCTTTTTGGTTCCAAATACATTCTGCAGCATCACAAAGGAGAGCAGAAGGATTTTGCTAATAACCATTTAATAGGAACACAAATAGTTTTGTAACATGGCAAAGGCCAGAGAGCTTGAAACTGTTTTCATGATCAGCATTTCTCTCCAAATGTAAGTCACCTTCATCCCTCTGGTGGAACAGTGCTGTACAACTAATTCAGTGTACTGAGTGTTCTGGAAAGATCTGGGACAGCCTATAGTGGGTTTTTTTGTTTCTTTGGGTTTTTTTGACTTCTAGATGAAAAATTTGAATCCCCTTTTTTGTGTAAATAGAAGTTTTGGATGACTCAGGGGCAAGATAATATCCAGCACTTGCCTCCTCTTTCCTTTCCTTTTCTTCTTTTTATTTCAGGGCTTTTTAGGGGGGCTTTTTGTGCTTTTTTTTCTTTTTTTTTCCCTGGGAAGTATATAATCTAAACTGTTCCCTGGAGCTACGGAGAACTGGGTCTGTTTTTTGGCACAGTGCTCTGTGACAAATAGCAAAGCTCAGTGCAGCAGCTGAACTCCCAGCCCTGGAGACAGTGCCATGTTGGCTCCTGAGAATTGAATAAAGCAGCCAGAGGCCAAAAGCTGACACAGGAGTTCTGAAGAGAACTATTTGTGGGTAGTCTCTCCAGAAAATCCCCAGCTCTGACTTTCACAATAACATGACCTGCTTCAACAGCCAGGAGAAGTCAGACTGGCCGTGCTCAGAATCTGATTGCTGCCTCCAAAGAACTGCACAGGAAAAGGAGGATGCACTAAAACTCCTCTTTTGGCAGGAGGGGGAATGAAATGTTAATTTTCAGGCAGTAAAACCTTGTCACTATAGGGGAAATAAAAAAAAGGCTTGGAACCAACTAGCTTTTCCTTGCTTCTCATTAAAGAACAGTCTCCTGATTTCACCAGCGGTTGACACAATGTCATGGGCAACCCACAAGCTCAGCAGCTTGTGGAAAGGTGGATGCAGCCACTGGCAAAGTGTTAAGTGCTGTGGTAATATTTTCCCCACCTCCTCATCCTCCTTGGAGAGACCCAGCTGGAGGTCTGAGGCTTTGCTTTCCTACTGCTGTTGCTTTAGGGAAGCATTGGTGTTGTAGTGGGCGTCCCGTTGTCCCTCCTGGTAATGGAAAACTGCTCTTCTCCTGGCTTGCTGTGTTGTGTTAGGCCTGTCTTGCATCAGGCTTTTCTGTTATTGATCTGATCTATTTATAGATGTTTCAGATCAAAACAGTTTATACAGAGCCAGCTGCCTTGGTTAATTGATATTCTTCTCTGGAGCCTGTGCTCGTTTCAGCCTGGGAATGAGCGGGTGGTGCTCTGGTACAAAGGGCAGTGTGTGGTTCTTTGATCCTCCCTTGCTCTGGGATTCATTGTTTCTGGGCTAGTGCCAGTTGAGGGGACAGCAGCTCATCACAGAGCCACCTTGGGTGACCTTGATGTTCTCCTTGCTGATGTGCCTGGTTTCAAAAGGATGGGTGATGGTGCTGACCACCTCTAGAGGTCACAGGGAGGTGGTGTCACCATCCTGGGATGTGTTTAAGGGTCATTTAGGTATGGTTTAGGGGAGACCTTTGTAGGGAAGGGATGATGGTTGGACTTGATGATCCCAAGGGTCTTTTCCAAGCTGAAAGATTTTCTATTCTCTGACCCAGGGTGACATTTTCAGCTAGGAGCCACGTGCTCACAATTGGTGGGTCAGGTTGTGTTAGACTTTCTCTAACTGCAGCACTTCAACAGTATGGGATTTCTGGTGTGGGTTTTTTTATTTTTTTTTATTTGGTGAGTCTTGTCTGTTCTTCTCATTGCCACCTCATTTCCCCTCAGTAACAGAACCTCCTCTCAATCACTTGTCACTGTAGCATAGCTTGTGAGCTCCCTTCCTGACACAACAGCATGAAGACAGATTAATAATCAGTGGTCCATGCAGCTGTACAGAGAGTAGATGACCCTTCCTAAGCATCACCCGGGGTTGACTAACAGTGCCTTCCTCTTTTGGTGCAGGTTCTGGCATGACTGAGTTGGATGGGCTGATTGGAGCTGAAGAAAAAGTGATTAACAGCAAGAACAAAGTGGATGAAAATGTGGTGAGCCTTCCACCTTTTGTTTTGGAAAGCACAAACCTGATGCGGGCACTAATTAATAGCAGTGGCTTCTCTCCATCTTCTCCTTCCTGCTGACAGAATGTCAGCCTGTTCATTACCCAGATGGTGTGGGGGAGTTGGTTTTCTGACTGTTGTAGGCTCTTAATGCTGATTAGCATAAGGGTGGGAGGCTGAAGGAAGGAGAGAGATCTGGATCTTCACTTTTAGCTGGAAAGCAAAGATGTGTCTGGTTTGGCAGCTGCTTTCCGAAGTGGAGATGCTTTGATGGGCTTTTGTTTGAGCTTGGTAGTTTGCTGTCTGAACACACAGAATGCTGGTGTGTTTCATCTGGCTTCCCACCTCTTTTTTCCTGGCAAGAAAGGTCTTACCATCTCCTGAAGGTGAGCCACCCAGGAGGTGTTAGCTCAGTCTACAGTGTAAAGACTTCACCAGGTCAGAGGGGCAGCTGACTTGCCTCAGTGCCCTGGGTTTAAGATCAAAAAAAAAAAAAAAAAAGTCAACTTTAGAGAATTCCCTTCCTGACTTGTTTTAAAGCCAGAGATCTGACACAAGAGAAATGCTGTGTCCAAGCCACATGTCCAGTTTTCAAAGTGGGTTTGAGTTTCAGGTAGTCTGAAGGCCCAAATGCTTGCAATACTAAGGTGGTTTTAAAAGCTGGAGAACATCCCATACTGCTGAGAGCTGGGGCAAGATGGTGAAGGGGGTTCTGAGCCTCTGCTGGTGTTGGTTCAGGGCCTCTTCTCTGCCTTTGTGTTGCTTTTCCCACCTGGTTTGCATGGCTCCTTTCATAAAATGCTTTCTTTTGTGATCCTTTTCCAGGTGATTGATGAAACCCTTGATGTGAAGGAGATGATTTTCAATGCAGAGCGTGTCGGTGGGCTGGTGGACGAGCCGGTACGTGGGTGGCTACAGAGTCAAGTGATGGGTACATTCCTAGAGCTGGATGTCTGTTCCTGTGTGATCCCAAATCCCAGGGGGCTGGGTGCCTGCCCACTGCTCTGGCAAAGTGGGATGCAGCAGAGCATTTCTGCACAAAGGTGGAAACAGGGAATGCATGTCCCTGCTGAGCTGGCTCTTCTGTTTCAAAAGTATTTTTGTGGTGAGCTGGAAAGCAGTGAGTGGCAGTGCCTGTCCAGAAAACTTGATTTTTGTGTTCATTATCCTCTTGGTGAAATACCTAGAGGTGAAATACTGCCTCTGTCTAGTGTTCCCAGTCATATCTTAATACCACCAGTGGCTGAAGACCTTCTTGGTGGCCACATTTCAGGTTTGCTTTCCCTCATCACTCTTTTTCTACCCACACTTGTTTTCTTCCCTCCAGGATAATGACAACTCCCTCCGTGATGACTTCAGTTTCAGCAGCAGTGCCCTAATTGGGCTGTTGGTGATTGCTGTTGCCATAGCTACTGTGATAGTCATCAGCTTGGTGATGCTGAGGAAGAGGCAGTACGGGACCATCAGCCATGGGATTGTGGAGGTGAGAAACAACTGCTCTGTAACCAAGGATGAAAATAGTCAGCCTTGAATCACATGGGGTGTGTGGAGGGGGTGAGGATGGCAGGAGCTGCCAAGCCATCAACTGCTTTGCTTCTATCCTTCTATCCTGATGGGATTTAACTCTGGAGATGCCAACATCTCCATCCCTTGGGTCTCAGTGTGTGGGTATCAGTCGCACCACGCTGGGACCTGTCACTTCCCACTTGTATTTGCTTATTAACTCAATTAGGCTCAGGGGAAGGATTTAGCAGTAAATGAGCTTTTCAAGGCATATCTTTAGCAGGGGCAGAAGTCTGTCCATCTACAGCAGTTTGTCCTCCCAAGAGTGTGGATCAGCTGGAAGGCAGGAGGGCTCAGCAGAGGAACCTGGACAGACTGGAGAGTTGGGATGATTCCAGTGGGATGAGGTTCAACATTCCAAGTGCCGGGTCCTGCACTTTGGCCACAACAACCCCATGGGGAGCTCCAGGCTGGGCACAGAGTGGCTGAGAGCAGCCATACAGAAAGGGACCTGGGAGTCTGGATTGCCAGGAAGGTGACCATGAACCAGCAGTGTGCCCAGGTGGCCAAGAAGGCCAATGGCATCCTGGGCTGGCTCAGGAACAGCGTAGCCAGCAGGTCCAGGGAAGGGATTCTGCCTCTGTGCTCAGCCCTGGTGAGGCCACAGCTTGAGTCCTGTGTCCAGTTCTGGGCCCCTCAGCTCAGGAAGGAGATTGAGGTGCTGGAGCAGGTCCAGAGAAGAGCAAGGAGGCTGTGAAGGGATCCAGCAGAATTCCTGTGAGGAAGGGCTGAGAGAGCTGGGGGTGTTGAGGCTGGAGAAGAGGAGGCTCAGGGGAGACCTCATCATTCTCTACAACTCCCTGAAAGGAGGTTGGAGCCAGAGGGGGGTTGGGCTCTTTTCCCAGGCAACTCTCAGCAAGACAAGAGGGCAGGGTCTCAAGTTGTGCCAGAGGAGGTTTAGGTTGGATGTTAGAAAAACTTTCTTGATGGAGAGGATGATCAGACATTGGAATGGGCTGCCCAGGGAAGCAGTGGATTCTCCGTGTCTGGAGATATTTCAGAAGAGCCTGGATGTGGCACTGAGTGCCATGGGCTGGGAACCATGGGGGGAGTGGATCAAGGGTTGGACTTGATGATCTCTGAGGTCCCTTCCAACCCAGCCAATTCTGTGATTCTATGTGATGGGCTGAATGCTGGGAAGTGGCTCCTCCACCTTGTTTCTGCTCTCAGTGTCCACATCTCTTCTCACAACTTAGTGGAGCCTCAAGAAAGCTGCTTTTGGGAATTACAACCACTTCTCTGAGAGCAGCTGGATCCCAAATCTGTAATGTGTCTTTATTTGTGTTGGCCATCCCCAAGGAGGCACAGGCAGGGCATGCAGGAGGTGTTACACCCCAACAAGGAGCTTGGGGTTGGTCTCATCTCCCAGATAACTGGTGATGGGATGAGGTGGCCTCAAGTTGCACCAGGGGAGGTTCAGATTGGATTTAAGGAAATGGAGGATTAGGAAATTTAGATTGGGTATCAGGAATGCTTTCTTCACAGAAAGAGTGGTCAGGAATGGGAAGAGGCTGCCCAGGTAGAGTCACTCTCCCTGGAGAGGTTCAAAAATTGTGTGCACGGAGCACACCTGAGGGTCTGGTTTAGCTGGGGGGTGGTGCTGCTGGTTGGACTGGGTGATCTTGGAGGTCTTCTCCAAGGTTAATGACTCTGATTGGAAGCATGGCCTCCCAGTCTCTCCTCTGACCAGTAACTCTCTGGTTTTTTTGTGTTTTTTTTAAAGGTTGACCCAATGCTTACCCCAGAAGAGAGGCATCTGAGCAAGATGCAGAACCATGGCTATGAGAACCCCACTTACAAATACCTGGAGCAGATGCAGATATAAAAGAGGTGAAGATACAACAGCCCTGGCTGGGAGAAGAGCAGGGCACAGGGCCAAAGTGGTCCAGTGTTTTGGATCAACTACTGACCAACAGTTGCTTCAAGAGGACTTCATCTTACATTCAGAACTCCTGGATCATTAAGACTATAATTACTACTGTAGAGTTGCAATTTCCATTCTTTTAAATGGGTGAAGAAATGATAATATAACAATATGATATATAAATCTTCTTAAATGGGAAAAAAAATGGATCTATTGCAGATATTTGACTGAGATGTAGTTTTGTTTTTTTTTTTAAATAATCTGGAAAAAATACCATTTCAGTTGTTCTGTTGTCTGACACAAGCTCTATATATATATATAAAATGGGAAATGTTGATTTTTATTTCTGATAGACCACCTGTATATTGAGGGTCATTTGTACCAGCCTGCCTTGTAAAAAGGAGACAAGTTGTGGCTCTTGAGTAATTTTTTGGCTTTTATATATAAAGCAGTATTCTTTTTTTTTTTTTGAAGTTAATTTTGCTGGGAGTTGCAAAGAGATTTAATGTTAGGGACTACAACAGCATAAGCAAGGAAGCAATTGGGAATGGTAACTAACAAAAATCCTTGTAACACAAGAAAAAAAAAAAGAAAAAAAAAAAAATGATGAAAAAAAAACCCAAACAACCAACAAAACAACCCCATCCTCATATGCCAGTGGTGTGCACCCTGCTGCTTAGCAGTGTGGGCTCTAGGAATCCAGACTCCCTGGAGGCAAGGAGTTAAAAGGCTTCTAGCATCTCTCTTTATAGTTTCTTCTAGTGGAATGTTAGAACATGGTTTGTGCATACTGGGGTCTGCACATTCATTCCCCTTTCCAGATTCATTCTGATCTCAGACTTGGAAGTTCCTGGGGACTGAATTGCAAACTCCTCTGTTCTTGAACCAGTTCCCTTCAGCACCCACCTGGCATTAACAGCCCCCCTCTTGCTGTTATTTTCTGCTCCTCCCCAGCTCTCCTGCCCCACCAAGGTGGTCAGAAGCAAAGAGGCACAGAGGGTTTGGAGCCCTGGGTCACCCAGGCTTTGGGGTTTTGGCTCCAACAAGCAGCAGCCTCTTGGGAGCTGATGAGCTTGGCCTTGGCTTGAACTGGGGGGAGAAGAAAGGGACAAGTTGGGAAGGGAGCACTGCCTGCTGCAAGGGAAATGGGATGCATAGGCCCCCAGGAGAACAAGGGGTGTTGTTCCACTCACCATCATGTCTTTGTAATGCTTGTATAGTTGGTGTTAATGCTCACAGCTTTTTTAAATCTGGAGGTTCTGGTAACCTGTGGTGTATTTTTTCTATTTTTTTTTCCTGTGACTTTTAATTTTTTTTTCCTCTTTTTTTTTTTTTTTTCCTTTTTCCCTTTTTTCTTTCCCCTTTCCATGTCTCTTCCCACTATGCACAGATTTACCTGCAAACTCCCTAGTGTGGTCTGTGGGGAATGTACAAAGTTTAAACACATCAATAAACACTTTAACTTCCAGGTGGTTTCTTCTCTTTATTCATGGGCTCCTTGAAGATTCTCCCTCTCCTCCCACCTTTCCCTCCCTCAGGTTGGGCAGAGGGGCTACAGCCAGTGCTGTTACTTCTCAGGCTTTTGGTTAGCAAGGAAAACAACATGCCTGTTTTATTTAAATTTTTCTTCCAGCACAACTAAAGCCAACAGCCTGGAAAGGTCCCAGCTGTCTCTGCTCCTGGGTGTCCTTCCTCTTCCAGTTTCTTCCTTTGGAGTCTGACCTTGAGCACAAATTCCTGCTCTCTGGGTGAAATGACTGAAGAGTTGTTGCAGATTTAGGAGGCCAAGAGACAGAATTAATTTTCCTTTGCATTGAGCTGAGCAGTTGCCCAAACGGTGAAGAAGGGGGAGAAGGAGATGGGAGGAACCAGGAATAGGAATTCCATTCCATTTGGGATAGGAAACAGTCCTATTGTCCTGGTTCTCCTTAAACGTGAGCTCAGTGGCACTTCCAGGGGCTGCTTAAATTATTCAGGCTGTGCAGAAAAGAGCAGATGCTGGCCTAGAAAATGCAGTCTGTCAGCTTGTCACAAGGACTTGGGAGGGAAGAGGTTTGATGGGTTTTAAACTGGAAATTGAATTTAAATGATGCCTGAGCGTGTCGTCAGCCCAAAGCCTTTCCTTTGGCTTCCAGCCTCAGGTGGGGGTGACCTGAAAGAGAAACGAATGACAGAGGCTGGGGATTGAATTCCAGTATTGAATTGGGCTATTAAATTTCTTTTTTTTTTTTTTTCCTCTTCAGTAAATTCTATTAGTCCTCCCAGATAAATACATCAGACTGGGGTCAAAACCTGCTCAGGCATGGGCTGCCAAGTGTTCAGGGTAGATTCTTTAGGATGGATTTTGACTGCAGCTCCTGAAAAGCAACTTTGAAAAATAGTCACTTTAAGACTGGTCACTTGAAAACTGCCTGGGTTTTACCAGCAAAATACTGCAAAGAGGCCCTGGGGTTTGTTTCCTGAGGGGAAAGTTCCCCAGGTTCATTGTGGTCACACTTAGAGTGAGCTGGTCGTGGTGCAATGGTTGGTTGGTAAAAGACTTGTAGAGAACTGCACTTAGGAAAACTAGGAGTGGGAATAAGTCCTCTGTTTCCTTTTAAGAGGAGAAATTCATTCCTCAGCTGAGGAAGAAGGTGGAGAGAGGAGCCCTTGGTGGGTGGGAATGCTGAGCAAAGGAGGAAGCACTGGGCTGGTTCATAGAATCATAGAATGGGCTGGGTTGGAAGGGACCTCAGAAATCATCAAGTCAAACCCTTGATCCACTCCCCCCGTGGTTCCCAGCCCATGGCACTCAGTGCCACATCCAGGCTCTTTTGAAATATCTCCGTACACGGAGAATCCACTACTTCCCTGGGCAGCCCATTCCAATGCCTGATCACCCTCTCCAGAAAGAAATTCTTTCTCATCTCCAACCTAAACCTCCCCTGGCACAACTTGAGACCCTGCCCTCTTGTCTTGCTGAGAGTTGCCTGGGAAAAGAGCCCAACCCCCCCCCTGGCTCCAACCTCCTTTCAGGGAGTTGTAGAGAGTGATGAGGTCTCCCCTGAGCCTCCTCTTCTCCAGCCTCAACACCCCCAGCTCCCTCAGCCCTTCCTCACAGGAATTCTGCTGGATCCTGTAGTGAAATGAGGCAACCAGGTGCAACTCATTACCACGTAGTGGCCATGAGCTTGTGTTCAGCCCACCTGTGCCTGATTAGGGCAGGCCCCAACTGCCATGAGCAGGATGAGGGGGCAATAAAAGGCCTTAATCAGGCACAGGTGGGCTTAACACAAGCTCATGATGCCCACTACCTAGTAATTAGTGGCTCCTGGTTGCCTCATTTCACTACAGATCCCTTCACAGCCTCCTTGCTCTTCTCTGGACCTGCTCCAGCACCTCAATCTCCTTCCTGAGCTGAGACACAGGACTCAAGCTGTGGCCTCACCAAAGCTGAGCACAGGTTTCTCTCCTTTGTTATGAAGCTGTTGAATATCCCAACCCCGAGGCTGCAGTGGGGTACAGGAGGTGGAAACCCCTCTCTGCAGGATGGATGGAACGTGGGTGGATTTGTTTCTACTTGCTCAGCACTGCTCAAGAGCTTGAAGGTGTTTGTGAGGCCCAGAGCCCAGGTCTGTGGTGCCTGCAGCTCCAGCAAGAGGTAACCTTAACCTGAGGGAGCATATCCAGCTCCTGGATCCTGATTCCTGGTGGGATTTAGCGCTCTGCATCAGTATTTCAGGGAGCAAACTGCAGACCTCAAGGTGAGGTGTCCCCTGACCTTCTGTCCAGCTCTAGCACAGTGCTTAAATCTGGTGTCATCACACAAACTTCTTTGGGAGTCTGTCCAAAGCATCTGGAACTTGGAATTTGGGATCAGGGCTTTCCCTGTGTCTCTGATGTGCACAGCAAGGGTGACACAGGGATGAGACAGAGGAAAACCCTCATTTTTATGGGATGTAGGAAGAGGTGGTAGCAGAGTAATAAAATAAAGGCAGGGCAAGTGGAGCTAAATGCTGATGGTCATTAGTTGGGGAAGTTTTTATTTCCTTCCAGCTTTGGACAGCCCTGTTTTGGGGGAGGCTTCCTTATCCTGGGAAGGTGACTTAACCCGTTTTCTGTTTCCTGTGCCTTAAGGCTGCCCCAGATGGACCCTTTGCTCTCTGGGTGAACTGCAGAAGGATGCAGTTTCCCCCTGAACCCCAGGGGTGAAGCCTGGTGTCCTCCAAGGCTGCAGCAGGAATTGGTTTTCCAGGAGCTGGGGGGTTCCTTCCATGCAAGGAAGGGGAAGATGAATTCCTGTGGGTGAGGACAGTGCTCATCCTGAGGATGAGAGGTTTGAGGGGGGGCTTTTTGTGTTTGGTTTTTTGGGGGCTGTGTTTGGGAAGGAGGAGGCTGCTGTGTTCATTCTCTTCTTTCTGCAGCAGAAAAGAGCAGAGCTGCTTCTCCCCAGGGCTGGCACCAACTCAACAGAACCCAAGGTGAAGAATAATCATGTTCTCCAGGGCTTGGGGTTGGCAGGGAATAATCCTGCAGCTGGTGCAGGAAAATTGGAGGTTGGGAGGAACTTCTGGAAGGCATCTCACCAACCTCCTACTGTACTCTGAAGTCAGATGAGGTCAAATAAAATGCTGACTTCTTTCTGCAGCAGTTTCCCTTCCCTTCTCCCTGGCTTTTGGGGCACAAAACATTATTTCTGAATTCTCATGTGAGGTCAGTGAAGGCTCAAGGTGAATTCCTGCTTCCTTTTAACAGCTCACAAGAAAATGGCAGCTTTTTTCCTTCCCCTAGGGCAAAAAAACCCAGGGATAAATAAGGTTAAATGTGCAGCTTTTGGAGGCAGAGATGCTCACTCCTGCTGTGATAGGGTGGGAAGGGTCCTGGCTGTATTTTAGTATCTGTCCTGTTAATGTAATGGAATAATCTCTTCATGCAATGGAATAATCTCTTTCCAGGCTTCAAGGTTTTGTCTCATCCTGAGAAGATGGCTTGGACCATGAATTTTCAGCAGGCAACACTCCTCCTGCAGCATCTTGGGAGAAAAATCCCATTGCCATGGAAGTGCTGGAAAATAAAACCCTGCAGGCAAAACCATAGCCTGGGGCTTCTCTCCTGAGATGCCCTTGTGGTTATTTGTTGTGGGTTTGAGGGCTAAATTTTGGGTTTTAACACTTGCTGGTGACACAAGCTTGGGGTAAGTCACTGGAGCCCAGTCCAGGAGCTGAGAATCAGACTGGGATCGTGCCCCTGTGGGCTGAACTCCACATAGCAGAATAATCCCTTTAGTACAGATGATGCTTAATTTTTGCTTTTTCCTCTGCTTCTAATGCTGGAAGAGTTTTTGTGTTTTTTTTTTTTCC
The DNA here is from genome assembly GCF_003957555.1 of Calypte anna. Classification (NCBI taxonomy): domain Eukaryota; kingdom Metazoa; phylum Chordata; class Aves; order Apodiformes; family Trochilidae; genus Calypte; species Calypte anna. The sequence continues at coordinate 172,585 of NC_044269.1, forward strand.
CTGACTGCTGTCTCCTTGTTTTGAAGGGTGAAGTCCAGGATGTTCCAGCACTGAGATGAGGCATTGCAGGATGATGAAGTCAAGAACTACAAGCCAAAGATGACGAAAAAAAAAAAGTCCTTGAATCTTATTTTTATTTCCTTAAGCTTATTTTCTGTTTTTAAAAACACTAACTTCCTGTGACCCAAAAATCAGCTTTGAGATGTGATTCAGTTCATCAGTGCATCTTCTGGACTGCTCAGATTTTGACAGGGGACTTAATTTGACTTATTTTTGAGATGTTCAAGTGTTCTCTATTTTTACTGAATACATAAGTACTTAAAAAAACCTTGTAGGACTGGATTGACACTGTCCAGAAACACTTTATTGGTGTTTTAGAGAAATATCTATGAAGACAGATGCTTTGGGCCAGCAATTCTGATTAATATTTTGCCACAAAGGACTTAGAATTTGTCTCACTTTAATTAGATCCCTAATCAAATAAAGGGACAGGACCACCCAGAGCTGTGGAACAGTTGGGTGGATTGTTTTTGTTTGTGATGAGATGTCTGTACCAGTTCCTCTTAATTATTTTATTTGTGTATATAAATGTTCATATTGTATTTATGTCCAGGGCTGGACATGCTGCTCTTTGATTACTATGTAAGGGGGGGGTGATGAAAATTCTGGGCTTAGCCTCATTTTGTGGGGGGGTTGTGGACCTTTTTTTTAAAAAAAAAAATCTAGAGGCTGCAAGAGTTATTTTTATGGGAAGAAACCTATCTCATTATTCCTAATAAAGTCTCAGTCTTGTACACACAATTATGCTTGAAGTGTGTGGTTTTGAAATGTAAAGTTTTAAAACCACCATTAAACTTGATTTTCCAACTTTCAAGTCTGAAAATAAGCTTTGAAGTTTATTTAAACCTAAAATTTTATTTGAAGAAAAAGTTTTGAGACTTTAAAGTTTTGAAACTGAAGTTTTAGCTTGAAACAACTTAAAGACTGAGCTTTATTTGAAAAGAAAAAGTTTTAAAATTTTAAACTTAAAAAATTTTAAAACTCAAAGAAGGAACCAAAACTTTCTTTTCTAGTTTTGTCTTTTTTTAAAGTTCAACTTTTTCACTTGACCAGACTTGCAGGGTGCAGTTGAACCCCATGAACTCCAACACTTCCAGCCACCCCCTTCTCCACCTCCAGGAGCAAACCTGGAGCACTTGGAATAAAATCCCAAACCCTCCTTTTCCCAGACAGGAGGGGATGTGGATGTCTTCTCAGTTCCAAAACCTCCCTGTCCTGGCAGGGTCCAAAACCAAAGCCTGGGGAATAAAACCTGAAACACTCAAAGCTTGTGCAGGGTCAGACACAGAAATGTTTGCACACAAGGTGAACCAAGCAATGAGCCCAATTGCTAATTAATCAATAAATTAATTAAACTGTAACAGTTGTGCCTACAGGAACAGATGTGAATTGGGTTCTTCGTCTCTCTGCCATTTAAATTTGAATTTTTTTCTGTGCATTTCAGCACAGTTCAGGTGCAGCCAGACACAAGCATCACTTCCATGGCCTTCAGGCCCTAAGGAAAATAAAAATAGCAGCTGTGACTTGTCCATTCTTCATTGGGTCCTCCTGGAGAGATGAGGCAGATGGGGAATTTTGGACCAAATCAACAGCTCAGGTTCCAACCTGCTGGACTTGGGTTTTGACACAGCATTAAAGCAGAACTGCAGCAGAAGTCTGGAAACAACAAACACTTCTTAAAAACCCCAAAGCAACTTGTAACAGCTTAGATAAACCCAACCCTAAGCTTTTAAAAACTAAAAAAAACTCCAATCAACCCTTAACAACTCTTAAAAAAAAAAAAAAAAAAGCAACTTGTAAGAACTTTTACAAACTCAAACAACACCTCTAACAACTCTTTAAAATAAATAAAATCAACTTTTAAAAGCTAAACAACTCTTAACCACTCAAAACCAGTCCTGAACCACCCATAAAACACATTAACAACTCTTAGAAACCCAAAAAAACCCAACTCTAAATTGCCCAAAATTACAAAACTACACCCAACTCCTGGCTACATGTACGACACCACGAGCTCTAAGACAAGTTTATGTTGAATAAAAAGCAAAAAAACCTCCAACAAAGCCCTTACCCCATGGCTGGGTGTGGGTCTGCTCCTTGGATACCTCCTGGGCTTCATCATTTTGATCTTCACAGCAAAATGCTGAGCAGTAGCTGGGAAAGCTGCTGGGGCTCCATCTCCCCAACCTTCCCCCTCTGCCTCTCCTTTTTTAGTACATTTTGACATTTTTTTCTATTATACCCAGAGGTTTTGGCTCCCCCAACTTGTCTTTTTTTTTTTTTTCCGTTTTTTTCATTTGCTTTTGGCTGCCAACACTTTTCCATGTTTCACCAAGCAGCTGCTCTTGTCTAAAGTCCTGAGACAAACCCAAACCCACCCAAAGAGTGGGGAGAAAAAAGCAAAAGAAAGAAAAATCCACCTTTTGCAACCAGTTTTGTTCCTTTCTGGAAAGAAGGATTTCTGCTTGCTCCAAGCCAGCCAGCAGAGCATCTCCTAAACCTTAACCCTGGAGTTTTGGGTGAGATTTGAGGTGTGCAGGGAGGATGCAGGAGCATCTGCTGGCATTTAAATCACTTCACAGGCCAGAAATGCATCAAGATTTTAAAAAATAATTATTCTAGGTTCTGGAAGAGAAACATGACTGAGAAAACTTCAAATGGCAGCTGCAGGAAGTTTGGAAATGAAGTTTACTAAAGAAATGGAAATTGTAGGATTTGGTGGAGCTTAAAGTGCTTCCTTCAGCTCCTTCTTAAACCAAAAAGCTCCAGGAAGCCCCTCAATGAATAAAAATGTATATAATGTATAATAATATATATATGTATACAAATATATATACATATATATAATGTATAAAAATATAATAAAATTATATGCATACAAAATTTGAATAATAATAATAGTAGTAATAATAATAATAATAATAATAATAATAATAATAATAATAAACAACCCCATGATATTCTCACTCCTGCAGGGGTTGGGAATTTTCTCCACCTCCAATCCCACCTTGAGCCAGTGAAGATTTCCTCTCCTCCTGGTGCCTCTTGGAGATTCTGGAGTAGTGTAGATGGGAAGAGAGGCATCTGAGCTGTCTTCTGGACATCTCCAGGGGGAAACACAGCGAAGGTATCAAAATACAATAAAAATAATTAAAATAAATAAAAAAAAGGTGTTGGTGTTCCCCTGGCCCAGCCCGTAGCCAAGAACATGACCCAAATATTTTAAAGATTAATGATGAACTTTCTGATGAACTTGCTGCCCTTTAACTAACCCTGTTTCATGGCATCTTTTGAAGCTGGCTTTCATCTTGCTGGCAGGAAGCATTTTCCTTGCTGCAAACCAAACGAAAGACATCAGGGAAAACAAAGAAAAACCACTTACCCTGGGACACCAAGAAGCAAAAAGGTTCTGTTTCTGTCTCTGCACCAGTTGTGGTCAGCTCCAGGGAGGGAAGAAAGCTGCTGGAGGAGGAGAAAACCATTCCCAGGATTGCTGGGACTCACCAGGAGCATCCAGATGCTCAACGTGGACCAGCTGAAGCCATCCTTTGCTTCAAGGCTCTCTCTGCAAGCCCAACTCTGCCTGGCAAACCCCCCAACTCCTATCACCACCCCCTCAGCATCCACATACCTGGAAAAGAGCAGCCACACACCTGGGAACCCCAAACCAGGGGCACTTGGCCACCTGAAACCCCTCCCAGTCCCATCTCAACATCTCCCCATCCCCAAAACTGGTTTGAAACTGGACACCACCCTCACCCCAACCTTTCACCTCAAAGCATAGTGTTCAAAACATCCATCCAGCTGGTTTGTTAAAGTGATTTATTGGTGAACCCAGGGACATCAAGCTTGTTTGTACAAAAAAAAAACCAACCCAAACCTCCTTTCCTTTAACACCAGAGCAAGCGACAGCCACCAGGAGCTCCCAGGGTGGGTTTGGCTCCCTTCCCCAGAAGCAAAAATAATGTTAAAATAAAAATTATGGCCAAATCGACCACACGAGTCGAATCCCACCAACAAACCAGTCCTGCAGGTCTCAACTCAAGAAGATGAACAACTCCCTCCTGGCCAGACCTGGTTCTGCTGTCACTGCCTGCAAAGGGATGCACAGCTGGGCATCTCCTGCCTCCCACTTCTGATGCTCCAACCATCAAGTTGCTTCAGGGGAGGAGAGGGGGGGGTGACTTCTCAAGACTAATTAAAAACCTCATCTAAGCCAGTGGGGAAGGTGTTCCCAGGTCTTCATTTGTCATCTGAGGAGCTCTCAGGCAGCAGGGCCCCTCTGGAGCCCATCTTGTTCCTGCGGAGGCAGAAGCCACAGTCTAGCTCCACGTCGATGTCCCCAAACTTCAGCTGGCAGGACTCGTTGCAGCTGTGCAAGAGACAGCAACACCCACCATGAGGATTTGTAGGGCAGGAAGAGCCATTGGGTCTGAGTCAATGAGCAGGAGTTCTGAACACTCGGGACCATCTGCTCGGTGCTGGAACACAACCCATCCCTTCCAGCCGTGCTTAGGCACACATGGACACCCCCTTTTCTTATCCTGTAACAGGATATCCTGCTGGCAGGATTTCCTTGGCTCTAGGTGCCATCCCAGCTTGTACAAAGTGCCACGACCACCCCCCAGGAGCCCTCTCCCCCACCTACCAGCGAGATGCAACAGAGTTGGCTGCCAGGACAGCAAGAACACCCACGTAGTGCCAGCAGAAACACATGGGCAGGAACTCCAGGTTGCTGAGGTCAGACTGGTCCCAGCCTGGTCCTCCCCATGGAGGGGACAGAACAAACCCAATCTGGTGGCAGAGAGAAGATATGGACACATCAGGGATGGGGAAGGATGGGGGAGAATGGGGTGGGGATCTGGGGGGGGGGGGGGGGGGAGGTGGGGGGGGGAAAGGGGGGGGAAGGGGAGGATGGGGGGGGAGGGGGGGGGAACGGGGGGGGATGGGGGGGGAAGGGGGGGGGATGGGGGGGGACTGGGGGGGAACGGGGAGGGACGGGGAGGGACGGGGAGGGACGGGGAGGGACGGGGAGGGACGGGGGGGATGGGGAGGGATGGGGAGGGATGGAGGGGATGGAGGGCTGCTCATCAGCACATCCCTTCTCTCTTCCCCCTGATTTAGCCACTGGTGCAGCTGATTATGGACTAGTGACACCCAGACCACTGCCCTCAGCACCCCATAGCATCCTTGTCTCCCAGACTGACACACTTCAGGAGAAGGATGCTCTATGGACAAGCCATAGGGCATACAAAGCTGCTCAGCCTCCCTGGAGAAAGCTAACACCCCAAAGGCTACACAGCCCCCTAGAACCAAAGCTGGGAGATTACAAGAGGCTTCCAGAGGTTTCCAGTTACTTGGAAAAAACAATTTTTTTACAAGTAGGGTGGTGTAACACTGGCCCAGGCTTCCCAGAGAGGTGGGAGGTGGCCCATCCTTGAAAACATCCAAGGCTGGGTTGGACAGAGCAACCTGGTCTAGTTAAAAATGTCTCTGCTCATGGCTTGGGGGTTGGTCTGGAGGAACTTTTAAGGCCCTTTCCAGCCTGAATTATTCTGTGCTTCTAACTGGAGGAAGAAATTGGACCTCACAAAAAGAACTAAACCATAGATTTATGGTTTCCCACCCTTGTTTCAAGGCTTCTACCACCTCCCTGGACATGTTCCAGAGTGTTTCACCCCCCTCCTTGTGAAAAAATCTCTGACTCCCATTTAGCCTGCATGTCCATTACATGTGCACATCTCCATGATGCCAGCTCTGGTGCTGATCTTCAGTTCCACCTCTTACCTACTAAATTATTCCAACCAGCTTCAAGTTTAACCCCTCCCTGGGTGTGAAGCTCCTTGCTCACAGGAAAACACTGGTTGGACACTGACCTGCCAGAGCCAAGAGCCCTGGAGAAGGAAGGAGCTGGTCCTGAAGGTCTCCAGGATGATGTGGTCACGGAGGAAAACCTCCAGGAGGGCACAGAAAGCTCCAGCAAAGGCAGCCACAGCCAGGAGGGAGTGGAGGTGGTGATCCAGCACAGCATCACTGTAGTCATGGAAACAGAAGAGCAAACCTGCCAAGATTCACCCAGCTTTAGAAAAGGATGCTCTGGGACTGGCTATTTTTTAAAAAACAAAACAAACAAAAAACCTCAAAACATCTGAAACCTGAGACTCTGCTCCAGGTGGAGCTTTGCATCAGGGTTTGTCCATCCACCCACAGTGGCACCCAGGGCATCCCACCCAATGGCTGGAGTCACATTTTTTTCTTGCTCAGCATCTCCCCAGTCTCAGAGCAGCTCAGGGATTTGGGGAGGTTGAATTTCCCCCCCAACCCATGGCCCACATGGACCCCAGGTGGGACTCACCTTCTACCAGCAGAGCCAGGGACAGCAAGAGGCGATCCCAGCCCAGTGGCAGCTTTAGAGGGGAGTGGGAGGCAATGTCCACCAGGCCAGAGAGGAGGAAGAAGAGGTAGATGGTGGTGTAGTGCCAGGGGATGAGGTCCACCCAGCTGTGGGTCTTGGGGCTGTAGAGCTGCAGGTGGGGGCCAGCAGGCACAAACTGCTCCGCCAAGATCCCTGGGAAGAGGGAGAGGAGGAAGGATAAGCCTGGAGGAGAACTTTCCTTGCAATGGTGAAGTCGTGGTAGGAGCTGCCATGAAGTTCTTGTGTCCATTTCTGGGGTCTCCACTACAAGCAGGACATGGAGCTCTTGGAGTCAGTCCAGAGGGGGCCATGAGATGATCAGAGGGGTGGGGCAGCTCTGCTATGAGAAAAGGCTGAGAAAGTTGGGATTGTCCAGCCTGGAGAAGAGAGGGCTCTGGGGAGATCTCAGAGCACCTTCCAGTGCCTGAAGGGGCTCCAGGAAAGCTGGAGAGGGACTTGGACTTGGGACAAGGGCCTGGAGGGATGGGAGGAGGGGAAATGACTTTAAACTGTAAGAGGGGAGATTTAGTTTAGACATTAAAAAGAAATTAATTCCTGTGGGGGTGGTGAGCCCCTGGCACAGGTTGTCCAGGGAAGTTGTGGCTTCCCCATCCCTGGAAGTGTTCAGGGTCAGGTTGGATGGGGCTTGGAGCACCTTGGGCTATGGGAGGGGTCCCTGACCATGGCAGAGGGATAGAACTGGATGAGCTTTAAGGTCCCTTCCAATTCAAACCAGTCTGGGACTCTATTTCCCCAGAGGAAGAGTGGTGAGGTCCCACCACAGACCCTGCCCCAAGCACATCCCCAACACACACATTTTCCACTCCAAACCACCCCAGCCTGGTGGGACAGGGGATCTGCAGTGCCAGAAGATACTGGGACAAAGCCTCCTCCTCCTCCTCATCCTCATCATCCTCCTCATCATCCTCCTCATCATCCTCCTCATCTCTTACCTGCTAGTGCAAAGAAAGCCTTCACTGCCCCTTCAAAGACCTCCACCTGCTGGACTCCATGGCTTGGTTGGCTCTCAGCATTGCTTTTTCTCCGGAGGTACCTCAGGGGGTACCTCATAGACCACCAGAGGCCAAAAATGAAGAAGAAGGAGCCCCGGAGGGCACTGCCGAGGAAACTCGCTGGCATCGCTCTCCCTCCTGGGACCTGCAAGGACAAGGAATTCCTGGAGACCCAACCCAAGTGTCCCCAGGGGACATGGTGGGCTGCTTGGCATCCCTAGGGAGCTGCATCCCAAGGGATGCTGATGGCTTCACCCCCAGCTGCAGGCAGGCAGCAGCAGAGATGGGACAACAGAGCAGAGGAGCTGCCGTGGTGCCACCCCTGGCTCTGTGTGTGTGGCAATCCCCAGGACTTCATTTGCCAGAGGAAAACCCTGAGAGGACCAAGAAAACACCAGGACAATGACTTCCATAGGTCATAAACTCCCTCCAAACTAGATCATTGCCAGGGGATGGACCCAGCTGGGGTGTCCAGCAGCTTCAGCCAGCCAAGGCTTCACTGAGCCCTCCTGGTAGCACAGCAGGAATAGGAGATGACCCAGGAACCATTTCCAAAAAGAGCCTCATGCATATTCCACAGAACCTTTGTGCCACATGCAAGCTGGGATTTGACACAAGGGAAGGAGGTGGCATCTCCAGCAGGAAAAGCTCAAAGGCTCGAGGCATGAAAATCACTTTTGTGCTAAGCAGGACCAATGCCCCCAACTCCCAGCAAGGATGGAGAGGAGCAGAGGCCCAGCAAAGTGTTCAGCTGCTGGTGCCCAAGTTCTGTCCTTCAAAACATCTTAAGCCCCTACTCAAATTGTCGAAAAAAAAATACATTAAATAATCCCAGCAAGCACAAGGGAAGAATAAATCATCCTCACACTTGGAGCTACGAGCTTTTGGTGTTACCTTGGGATGGTTTTGGTTCCTCCAGCAAGACCTCTCACTGTCTCCATCTCCCACTTACAGAGGTCTCAACTTTTCCCCTCTTTCTGCTCCTTTTCCAGAGCTGGGCTGTGCAGGGCAGGAAACATTACTCACCCTGGAGTGCCACCCCAACCTGTCCTGGTGTCACAACCCCCACGCCGTGTTTATAAACACCAAAGCCAAGTGCAAGGGCTGGAGGAACAACTCCAGCACGTTCTTCGAGTTCCTCCCACACTAGAAAGTCATTAATCCTGGGAGGATGTGGCGTGGCAAGTGCCCTGGGTGAGGGAGAGCTCTGCCAGATGTTCCCAGTTGGGAGCTGGAGCCAAACTGGTTCAGCCCTGCGTGGGTGTGTCTGAGGTTGGGGCTGAGAGGCTCTCATCACCCCTTGGATCCCCAGGACCTGGGCAAGCTGGGGAAGGCTCCAAACTCCTTCCAACACCTTTAGTAAAGACTTTAGTAAAGAAACTGCCTGGCAGACCCCAGCCCAGGAGCTCCTGGGGTGGTTGTTGGTGGCTTTTCTGTTCTGTTTTGGACACCTCCATTAGGGTGAGGTGGTTCATGCTCCAGGAAGTCCCACCCCTATCCTGATTATAGCCTGGACACCCAGTCCAGGGTATGCATCTTCCTTCCACAGATGCCTACACCCTGGAGTAACCAAGGAGAACCTCAATGAAAGAGTAGCCGTGCAGGAGGCAATTGCCCCATGGAGAACCAGTTGTTACCATTGTCCTACTGGGAAGGTGACTGCCAGGGCAAGGGCCTGGAGCTGGAGTCAGGAGTGGACCCTGGTGCAAGATCTGGAGCAGAAGTGTTAATCTGACCCTGAGAGAAGAGACATCCCAGTGCCCAGGAGCCAGGAATGGCACCTGATGTGTCCCACCAGCAGCTCCAGGGGTTTTTCCCAGCAGCACCCAGCTCCAACCCAAGGATTTATCCTCCTCACATCCACTGGCCATTCCACCATCCCCTTCAGCACCAGCAGCTCCCAAACCACTCGGTGTCTAAGCTGGGATCTCCTACCCCAACCCTCCTTCTCCCCAGCACCACTCTTCTTTTCAGTCCTGGGGACCCTTTGGCTTCCTAACCCCTCAGCACCCCAAGCCAGCAGAGCCTTTGGTGGCTGTCACTAGGCTCCTGGGCTTCCCATCACCCAGACACAGCTCCTCAGCACCCACCACATATCCTGGGGCATCTCTGACTGAGCAGAGACATCCCAAACCCACCCAAGCAGAATTTTGAATGAAGCCCACTCAACAAAATACAAATAAACAGATAATAAAACCACCTCATGGTATAAAGCAGACAGAAAACAGAGAAACCAGACGGGTTTCCAAGCAACCAGCCACTTGACACTACCCACAGCACAGCAAAACAACCTCCCCACATCCCCTGGATGGAGCCCAAAGCCATCCCAGCTCCAGGCCCATCACCATCAAGGAGTTTGGTTTGTTCCTGCCCAGGGGATGCTGGTCCATGGAGACATCTGAGCATCCTCTTGGGTGGAACAATCAGCACCACAGGGCAAGCTCAGCATCTGGCTGTGGACATTCCCAGGGTCTGCTCATTGGAGAACCTCCTCCAGCCTTGCCACCCAGGGACATCACTTGTGCCAACACAGCACAACATCTCCTCACCCAACAGAAGAGGCTCAATCTCCCTCAAATCATTTGGGTTGGAAGGGACCTACCCCCAATCCAGATTGTTCCAAGCCTCATCCACCCTGGCCTTGAAAACTTCCAGGGATGGGGCAGCCACAGCTCCCCTGGGCAACCAGGGGCTCAGCACCCTCCCAGCAAAGAATTTCCTCCTAAGGTTCAATTTAAATCTCCCCTCTTCCAGTTCAAAGCCTCATCCCATCCCTTGTCCCAAGTCTCTCCCCAGCTTCCCTGGAGCCCCTTCAGGCACTGGAAGGTGCTCTAAGGTCTCCCTGGAGCTTTTTCTTCTCCAGGCTGGACAACCCCAACTCTCTCAACCTGGCTTCACAAGGAGAGATATTCCCCTGCCATGATGCACCTCCCAAACCTGATACTGTCCCCACCCCCAAAAAAAAAAAAAAAAAAAAAAAGAAATAAAAAAAAGGAAAAAAAAAAAAAAGAAGGAAGAAAAGAAAAAAAGAAGGAAAAAAGAAAAAAAAAAAGGAAAAAAGAAAAAAAAAGGAAAAAAAAAAAAAAGAAAAAAAAAAAAAAAAGAAGAAAAAAAAAAAAAAAAAAAAAAAAAAGGAAAAAAAATTAAAGCTACTGATTGCTGCCAGAAGGCCTCCATCAGCAGCCTCATGGGTGGCCATCCCCAAACCTTTGCATGGCAGAGCTGGATCCTCTCCAAGCTCAAGCATCCCCAGAGCTTCCCCTCCACATCTTTCTCTCCGTGGGTTGCAGACTTTACCTGCCACTGCTGCCTGTCCTCCTCCCAGCTCCAGCTGTGGCAGCAAGGAGCAGCTCTTACTCGGGAGAGGCAGATAAAGGGAGAAGCCACACGGGGAGGTGGCCTTCAGACAGGATGTTTGGGGCAGAACATCCCCAGGGCCAGTTCAAAGGGAGCTGAGTCAACCAGGGCTTTCACAACCTGGGACACCTTGTGTCTGCTATTATACAGATGGGAGAAAAAAAAAAAAAAAAAAAAAAAAGCTCCTGGAGTTCACCACAAAAATCAGGCGGAGCAGCCCAGCCACTTCCCCATGGCAACCACCTCGATTTGGTTCTTCTCTTGGGTTTTTTCTTTGGGTGGCTGGGGAAGGAGCCAAGAAGAGACAAGGCTGTGGGCAAGCTCTGAAGTCTTCCAGGTAGACAATAAAAACCCTTTTAAGGGAGTCTGGGCTTCTCAAAAGTCCCTGTAGGCAGGAGATTTGGGGCCAGGAGCTCCCAGAGCAGAGCAGAGCAGAAACCTGATATCCATCCCCCAGCCCACAACAACCAAGAGGAGGAGGAGGAGGAGGATGGTCCTTCCTCCCCCAGGATGGGGTGGGAGGACCCCACAGCCTGTTTCCACTCCTTTTTGCCTCTCCACTGCCCCCCCAAGCCCCCCTAGACAGAAGCCACTGCTGATCTCCCCTGCCAAGATGAACCCCATGAGTCCCTCCAGGCAAGTGGACCACCCCAAACTTTCCATCACCCTCCCAAACACCACATTGCTGGTGCAGAAACACCCCCCAGACACAAACACACCCCACTCAGGAACAACACCACGAGATTCCAACCACCCCAGGACACCCAACAGGCCCCCCCATGCATTCCCCAGCCAGGGTTTCTCCAGGTTGCAACCACAAACAGCGAACAAGAAGAACAAAAAAATGCTATCAGGGCAGCAGAGCCTCAGGATAAGCTCTGCCCAGCTCTGCCAGGAGCCACACATGTGAGCCAAAACCCCCCCAGAGGGAAAACCCCAAGGCTGGAAGAACCTGCACAACCCTCCCCAGGGTGATGGGGTCACCAAGCCACAGCCAGGAGCTCTCATCTCCCCATTATCCCCCTCCCTGCCAGGAGGAGGAAGGATGGGAAGAAGGTGGGAAAAACACTTGGGAAAAACCTGAGCACCCTTGGAAAAGTATCCTGGAGCCCCAGCAGCAAAGGGGCTTCCAGAAACAGGAGCAGCTTCACCCAAGGGAAGCCCCAGCACCCCAAAGAGCTCCTCCTTCCAACCCTAAAAAAATAAGAGAGCAATAAAAGCTTCCCTTGCTTACAAAGTGCAGCTTCAGGGACCCCCTAGCAGCTCAGCTCTCCTGGGGTCACTCCCTGCAGGACCTCAAAATCCAGCTGTGCCCAAGATCCTTCCCTTTCCTTTGGAGAAAGTGAGAGAGCAGGAGGTGGGAGAGGGGAAAGGGAGGGAGAGGAGAGGTAAAGGAGCCCCAGCTGGGGGGGATTTGCTCAGGTGCCTCTGCCCACAGCTTAAAGGGGCGGCAGGGAGTGAAACCTATGGAGAAAAGTGTCTGGAAAAAGGGGGATTTGGATTAAAACATCCCCCAAGCCTGGAGGTGCAGGGGATGGTTGAGGGAAGGAGGTTTCTAGGTTTTTCAACCATCACCAGGATAAAAACAAGGATGAAACTCTGCCAGGTGGATGGAGTCAGCAGCCCCATGGCGATGGAAGCAGCTGCCCACCTCTTCCTCCCAGGGAAAAAATCAGGGGAGGCAGCTCTGTGTCCAACCCCCAGCTAAACCCTCAACTGAATTTGATGGCTTTTTTTCCTTGTTGTTTTTCCCCCCTTATTTTATATTTTATTTTATATTTCATTTTATATTTTATTTTACATTTTGTTTTATTTTATTATATTTCATTTCATTTTATTTTTATTTTTCCCAGCTGTACCTGTGACATCCTCTCCCCTGAAGCTTCATCATCAGGCTGGGTGCTAATGACGAAAAAAAAAAAAAAAAATGACAATGTTTGGCTGTTTCCTGGGGGTGGTGGGAGGCAGGAGCTAATGAAAGGTTTGCCAGCAGCTCCAGTGCTGCAGATGGATGGGTGTTTGGGAAGTGCAAAGTATTATTTTGGTGATGATGATGATGATGAAGAATGCTAAGAGCAGCTCTCCCAAACAGGCAGCAGAGGAGGTGATCAGATGGGAGGAGCACAGGCAGGGAATGTCTATCCCTTCCCAAGGTGGCAGATCCTATCTCTGCCCCAGAAACAAGGGGGGGGTCTTGGGGAGGTTTTTGGCTGTCACAGCTGCCAAGATCACAGAATCATAGAATTGGCTGGGTTGGAAGGGACCTCAGAGATCACCAAGTCCAACCCTTGCTCCACTCCCCCCGTGGTTCCCAGCCCATGGCACTCAGTGCCACATCCAGGCTCTTCTGAAATATCTCCAGACACGGAGAATCCACTACTTCCCTGGGCAGCCCATTCCAATGCCTGATCACCCTCTCCAGAAAGAAATTCTTTCTAATCTCCAACCTAAACCTCCCCTGGCACAACTTGAGACCCTGCCCTCTTGTCTTGCTGAGAGTTGCCTGGGAAAAGAGCCCAACCCCCCCCTGGCTCCAACCTCCTTTCAGGGAGTTGGAGAGAGTGATGAGGTCTCCCCTGAGCCTCCTCTTCTCCAGCCTCAACACCCCCAGCTCCCTCAGCCCTTCCTCACAGCAATTCTGCTGGATCCCTTCACCAGCCCAGTTGCCTCCTTTGATAATTCCTATAATTCCAGACTGGTTTGGGTTGGATCCATCCAGCTCCATCCACTTCCCACCACACTGCTCCAAGCCCCATCCAAGCTGGAACATCCTCAGGGATGGGGCGGCCACAGCTCCCCTGGGAACCTGGGCCAGGGCTCAGCATCCTCACAGGAATTAATTTCTTCCTAAGGTTTCACCTCAGTTTTTATTTGGCTGCTTTGGGGAGGGGAGTAGGGGTTGTTGTCTGGGGTCCTTCGTAAAAAGAGCTTTGCAGGATGAGCAGAATCTCTCCTGATTGATGCCATCCAGCAACAGCAAGATCAGTGAGGTCAAAAAAAAAAAACCAACCAAAAAAAAACCCCAGTGACAATAAGAAAAAAAGAACTCAACTCAAAAAACCCACAAAAAAAAAAAGAACAAAAAACAAAAGGACACAACCAACCAACCAAAAAAACCCACCAACAAAAAAAGAAAAGAAAGAAAGAAAGAAAAATAAGAACACAGCAAACCAACCAAAAAGATCCTCAAAAAAAAAGAAAAAAGGGAAAAAAAGAACACAACCAACCAAAAAAAACCACCAAAAAAAAAGAAAAAAAAAGAAAAAAAGGAAAAAGAAGAACACAACCAACCAAAAAAACCCACATAAAAAAGAAAAAGAGAAAAAGAAAAAAAAGTATAAAAAGAACACAACCGACCAACCAAATGAAACCAGCAAAAAAAAGAAAAAAAGAAAAAAAAACAAACAAAAAACCACAACCAACCAAAAAAAACCAGCAAAAAAAGGAAAAAAAAGAACAAAAAGAACGCAACCAACCCGAAAAAACCACCAAAAAAAAGAAAAAAAAGAAAAAAAGAAAAAAAAAGAACACAACCAACCAAATAAACCCACAAAAAAAAGAAAAAAGAAAAAAAACCACAACCAAAAACAACAAAAAAAAACCCCCACACAAAAACAACAACAGCAACGAAACCCCCCCAAAAAAAACCAACCAAAACCCCCAACCCCCTGTGATTCTTCCAACTCCAGGCTCATCCCTGACCTCCATCCCTGGGATACAGGATGTGCTCCGGAGTTGGAGTTAACTCCAGAGGGAGTTCCTGAGGCCGAGGATCCAACCATTCCCCAGCCCGAAAAAACCTTTCCTGGGAGCTGGTGCCACGGGACAAAGGGGAAGCTGGAGGGGAATGGGGACGGGGACCCTAAAGCCCCCCCGGGAATGGAACCGATCCGCTCCCGCCTGCAGAATCCTGGGAAAACCTCGGCTGGAGGAGCCGGGTGGGAACGGGAGCTGAACCCGAGGTGTTGGGTAGGGAGCGAGAGGTGAGCCAGAACCAGCCCGGGGGGTGCGCTGCCACCAGGTGGAGGTTACTGGGATTACTGGGATTACTGGGGCTGGGTTGGAGAGGAACATTCTGAGCAAACGGGAAATAGTTCAGAGCCCCCCACAAGGATCTTTTTTTCTTTCTTTCTTTTTAATTTTTTCTCTTTTTTTCCTTTCTTTTTTTTTTTCTTTTTTTTTTCCCCTTTCTTTTTCTTCTTTTCTTTTTTTTCTTTTCTTTTTTTCCTTTTCTTTTTTCTTTTTCCCTTTTTTCTCTTTCTTTTTTCTTTTTTTCCTTTCTTTTTTTTCTTTTTTTCCTTTTCTTTTTTCTTTTTTTCCTTTCTTTTTCTTTATTTCCTTTTTTTCTTTTTTTTTCCTTTCTTTTTTTCCCTTCCTTTTTCTTCTTTTCTTTTTTTCCTTTTCTTTTTTTTTTCCTTTTCTTTTTTCTTTTTTTTCCTTTGTTTCTTCTTTTCTATTTTCCTTTCTTTTTTTCTTTTTTCTTTCTTTTCTTTTCTTTTCTTTTCTTTTCTTTTCTTTTCTTTTCTTTTCTTTTCTTTTCTTTTCTTTTCTTTTTTCTTTTCTTTTCTTTTCTTTTCTCTTTTCTTTTCTTTTCTTCTTTTCCTTTTCTTTTCTTTTCTTTTCTTTCTTTTCTTTTCTTTTCTTTTCTTTTCTTTTCTTTTCTTTTCTTTTCTTTTCTTTTCTTTTTTCTTTTCTTTTATTTTTCTTTTTTCCTTTTTTTTTTCCTTTTTTTTTCCTTTTTTTCTTTCTTTTTTTTTTTTTTTTCCTGTTCTCTGGGGCTGTTTTCTTTGCTGCAGCACTCCAGCCTTTGCCACTTTTTTTTTTGCACCCAACATTGTGTCTCATCTCAGCCACAAGAGGAATTTGTGGGGCTTAGGAAAAACTGCTCCACTTGACAGGATAAAAAAACCAAACCAAACCCCCCCCAAAAATAGTTGCATGATGCTCGTGGGGTTGAGCAGGTTCCTACTTTGACTTTCTTGATTCACAGCTCCCTGCTGCTTCATTCTCTTTGCACCCAGACTGCATTTTCCCTGCAAAAGAGATGGGTGGGAACCCAGGGATGCAGGAGAAGCAGTTCTGTGGAGCACAGATAATAAGCAATAAAATCCAGGCTGTAGCCCCTTTTTCTTCCAAAGACTCTTTGCACAGGAGTGATGGGTGTTAAAAAAGAAGCTTTGCCTTCCCTGGGCTTGGACCTCTTTGTGCCTAATTTGCTTTTCAGTGACAAGGACAAAATCTTCTGTCACGCCTGCCCAGTCCCCCCTGCAAGAAGAGTCCAGAGCAGAGCACCCTCCCAGCCCCAGGGGTTGAGCCACAACCAGTTGCAACTCAGCTTCCACTAGTGTCTTATATATATATATTTATTTTATTTTACTTTATTTTATTTTATTTTCCCTTTTATTTATTTTTTTATAACCCCTCTACACACTCCTGGCAGATTTTCCTCCTACCCAGAAGATGACATCCCCAGTCACCTTTTTCGGGGGTTTTGGTTTTTTTTGGTTTTTTTTTTCAAGAAATCAGATGGTGAAAACCAAAAGGTCTGTTCCATCTCACTTTCCAAGCTGGGGGGGCTGATTTTCAGCAGCAAACTGGGGTGTTTTATGAATCCCTGCTGCTCAGCCACCTATCTTAGAGCCCTCCAGGCTTTCCAGGCCTGAGGAATGGATTTGCCTAAGCTATTATTACATGCTCCATAATTTATCAGACTTAAAATTTCAGGATATCCACTTGGTGGGGATTAGTATTTATTGATTTATTTGCTCGCTCAGCCCTTAAGCATGGAGGAAAACTATAAAAAGATTAAAAAAAACTTCAGTTCAAAGCTTCACTAATAAAAATCTGTCTTGTGCACGACCAAGCTGTGCTGCTGCAAATTTGACATCATCTCACACACAAAACTCTTTTTTTCTTTTCCTCCTGGGGATGATGCCTTGGCCTGGAGGTGCAGGACCTGAAGGTTTGGCTTCAATCACGGCAGCTGGGCCAAGGATGCTGACACCCATCACCATGGAAACACACGTGGGAACAGCACGGAAACACCCAGGATGAAGCACTCTCATCCCAGTGAATTTCTGCCCTTCCTTTCGGAGGCTAAAAAAAGTCACTGCAGAAATGTTCTCCTTCCAGAGATGGCGACACTGGGGGGGGGGGTTTGGTGCTGCCCAGCTCTTCGCTCTTCCAAAATATAAATATTTCATTCCATTTTTATTGTTTTATATTTTTTTTTTCTTCTGGAAGACATCATAATGTATCTCACTCTTCATCAGACCCATTCAGGAAGGCAGTTTGGGAGCTGGGGTCCCCCTCCTGCCTCCGGACCCCCAGCCCGATGTAGGGTTCCCTGCTGTGCCTCTGGCACTGCTGGATGCAGCTGCAACACAACACGACATCCCCCGTTAGCAAAACCCCCAACCCGAGGCCACTCTGGGGGGTGGGATAATGAGCAGAGGGGAGAAAACCACTAAAAAGGTCCTAAAATATTGGGATTGGAGGGGTTTTATTCTGTATCAAAGCCGTTTGCTTGCACAGAGTGGGCTGTCCCTTCTGGGGCGTCACTTGGAGGCTGCAGGTGGGATAATTCCCCCTTCCTATCCCTTTGGAAAAGCCACACCAGGATTCCAGGAGTAGCTTCAGAGCCTCAGTTATTTGACCTCTCCACATTTTGCATTCTGTATGCTCAAAAAATAACCTGCAGGCCCTAAAATTTGCAGCACTCAGGAGCTGCTAAGCATACCCAGCCATGCCTTTGTCCTCCAAAGGCCATCTGTATCCCCTTCCAGCCATCCCTCCCTGCCCCTGGTCATATCCCAGTCATACCAGAAAGCCAGAGTGTAGTTTATTGCCAGGATGGCCACAGCAGCTGCCCAGTGCCAGAAGAAACACATGGTGAGGAACATGATGTTGCTGTGATCCTCATCCCATGCAGGGCCACCCCATGGCTGGAACAGCACGATCCCAATCTGGGTGGAACAAACAATTTATTACCTTGAGGGGAAAAAAATAATAATACAAGGTACTGAAGACCTCCAGCACCTCTCTGTCCATCTTGGTCACCACCATCATCCACATGTGACAAAGGAACCTCAGCCCTGACCAGGACAATGGGGTTTTTGCTGCTTTCCTTCAAGTCCAGCCCATGAAGGGTCACACCAAGGAAAGCTTCTCCTGTCATCTCTCCTTTTGTTTGCAACAGTCAGAAACATTTGTCCCTCTGCACCGCAGACCCCAAGCCACTCTAAACCTCCTCATCTTGTATTTCACAAGATCAGCTCAGTTTTAATCTCTTTTAAATCTTTTTTTTTTTTTTTTTTTTTTTTTTTTTTCCATCATTCCCCTGCTCGGCAGGAGAAGGAAGAACTGACCTGCCAGAACCACGTTCCCTGGACGATGGTGATGCCAGCTCTGAACATCTCCAGGATGATGTTGTCCCTGAGGAAAACCTCCAGCATGATGCTGCAGGCCCCTGAGAAGATGGCAATGAGCAGCAGGGTGTGGATGTGCTGGTCCAGCATGGGGCGGTGGAAGATGTGGTAATAAAAGAGAAAACCTGTCAAAAGATGGACTGGGCTCAGAGCCACCTCAGCAATGCCAACCATGGCCACAGAGCCCAGTGGATGGGTTTTGAGGTCCCTTCCAACCTAAACCCTTTGATGATTCTATTTTTGTCCCTTTTGGAAGAGGAGGCTCAGGGGAGACCTCATCACTCTCTACAACTCCCTGAAAGGAGGTTGGAGCCAGGGGAGGGTCGGGCTCTATCAGTCAGACAAGAGGCCATGGGCTTCAGCTCTGCCAGGGGAGGGTTAGGTTGGATATTAGGAAGGAATTCTTTCCAGAGGGGGTGATCAGACATTGGAATGGGCTGCCCAGGGAGGGGGTGGATTCTCCATCCCTGAAGGTTTTGAAGAAGAGACTGGATGTGGCACTGAGTGCCATGGGCTGGGAACCACAGGGGGAGTGGATCAAGGGTTGGACTTGATGATCTCTGAGGCGCTTTCCAACCCAAACGATTCTGCGTGTGTGGATCCTGTGTGATTGATCCTGTGTGACTCTGTGATTTGCTGGGTGAGACCTCTCTGGACTCTGGAGGGCCAGCAGAGCCCAGACCCCTCAGGATGGGTTTTGGGGTCTCTGCAGTTGATGACTGTTGCCTTTCCTCCCCAGTATGAAACAGCCCTGGAAGGGGAGAATATGGGCAGCACCAGCACATGTTAGATATTAGGAAAAAATTCTTTGCAGAGGGTGATGAGGTATTGGAATGGGCTGCCCAGGGAGGGGGGGGATTCTCCATCCCTGGAGGTTTTTAAGAAGACGCTGAATGTGGCACTTAGTGCCATGGGCTGGGAACCACGGGGAAAGTGGATCCAGGGTTGGATTTGGTGATCTCAGAGGTCCCTTCCAACCCAGATGATTCTGTGATTCTCTGACCCCCCTCCTTAGTATCCCTCCCCAAATTAAGAGTTGTCACCTTGTACCAACCTTCCACAAACACTGCCAGGGACAGCATGAGATGATCCAGCCCCCGTGGCACCACGCTGGGGGAGGTGTAGGTGAGGACATCCACCACCCCAGAAAGGCCATAGAAGAGGTACATGGTGGTGTGCTGCCAGTTCATCAGCTTCACCCAGTCCCGGCTCTCCCCGATGTAGAGGTACAAGTGGGGACCATCGGGGACAAACTGCTCTGCCAGCATCCCTGCAGGTACAGGCAAGAGCACCCCGTGTCCCTGGGTTTGTGTGCAGTGGTGGTTTGAGGTGGGGAGGTTCTGAAGCAAGAGCTGATGGGTTTGTGTTAGGGAGAAAGGGCTGGATATTAAATTAGAAAATGGACAGTGGCTCAGCTTTGAGATGGGGTCCAAGACTTGGCTTCTTCACATCAAACTCTAATGGAGATGAAGAGAAGGTGAACATTGGGCGTGAAGATGGACATCAGAGGTGAAGAGAAGATCAAAAGATCATCAGAGATAAAGACAAGATGATCAGGCACCCAAAACGAACACCAGAAGTGAAGATGAACATCAGAAATTAAGATGAACGTCAGAGGTGAAGAGAAGCTCAAGAGATCATCAGAGATCAAGACAAGCTGATCAGACACCCAGACAAAATGAACACCAAGGATTCCTCCTTCCACATCTAGAGCAGTTTCTCTGGAGCCTGAGCTTCCCTAGAGCCATCAGGACAGGCTGGGAAGCTTCCAGCCTCCCTAATAAAATACAGACCTTACCTATCAGAGCAAAGATGATTTTGATGCTCCCTTCGATGGCATCCAGACGCTGAAAACAATAAATCCTGTGGGATTTCTTAGTTGCTTTCTGGTTGAGATACCTCAGGGGGTATTTCACAGACCACCAGAGGCCAAAGAGGAGGAAGAAACTGCCTGGAAGTGCATGACCCTGGAAGTTTGCCATCCTGGAAATGTCCCCTGACTATAAAGCAAAGAAAAAAAATGTCATTTCCAACTTAGACCAGTTATTGGAATGTCATGCTGGGCAAAAAAATGGGATTTGCCTCTCAGGAAGGACAGGAAAAGGCTTGGCCAGGTGCATTGGAATAGGAAGCAGGACTGGGAACCCTTCCATGTGTGAGAGGTGGGAACAATTGGGTCCTTTCAGAGCTCCTTGCCCCAGGAAATGCCCAGGAAAACTGGAGCCCAGACAAGTTTAGCAGAGGCCTCATACAAGCTGCAACCTATGCCACATCCCAGCCCAAAGCTACCATCTCTGGGATCCCTCCTGCTTTTCCTGCCCTTCCACAGGTGGAAGCCAGAGCATCACTGCAGCCCAGGCAGGAGGGATCATTCACAAGGAAAAAACAAAGGGTAAAAAAATCAGTGGGTTTCAGGAGCTCCTTGCACATCAGAAGTGATGTGCTCTGTCCAAAAAATGTTTAATTTTTGGAACTTTTTTTAACCCATACAGGGAAGAAAAAAACCCAACCCTGCACCTCACATCTATTTCATAAAGCCAAAGTCTTTCATCAAAAATGGAGCTGTCAAAATACCCCAAAAAGCTGCTGGAAACAAATCATTTTGGTTCTGGGCAGAGAAACCAAGTCACTCCCTGCATCACAGCCTCATCTCACCCTTTCTTCTCCCTCAGGAGCATTACTAAGCCAGGATCTGCAGAGCCCAGAGATCCCATCTCAGATTCTCCTGCCCCTCAGTGGCCACTCTCCCTCTGGTGCTCAATAGGGCTCCAAAACCCCCCCAAAAAACAGGACTGGGAAATAACACAAAGGGTGACCACTGAAAACTTTGGCTGGCCCTAACCCTCTCATGGAACCCTACCCACAGCACCACCAACAATAGGGCTATGGCTTTGTTTTTTACCAAAAACCTCCCCTGGTGCCCCAATGCATGTGTGCAGAGTTAGGAGGGACCCTAGAACCCTTTTCCCAGGAGAATTACAGGAATTGCAAGCCAGGAATTTCCTTTTTGCCATTTGCTGCTTTCCTGAATTGGGTGGACAAATGATGATCCCTTTGATGTGGGCTCCTGCAGATGTTCAGGGGTGTCCTTGTGTCAGGGTGGTCAATTGGGAGGTTGTGGTTTTGGTGTTTTTTTTTTTTTTATTTCATAGCAAAGGCTGTGCCCACAATTTCCTCCTTCATTTAGCTTCTCTCCCACCTAATTCCAGGTAGAATCTATCTCTCAGGGCATGGATTCCACCATCCCCATAGCAAAGGGCTGTGTGGACCTGACCCCCCACCTCATCCCACGACCTTGTTATCCTTAAACCACTTTTGCCAGGTGTTTTTTGGGGTTATGCAGATATTAAAAAATAGAAATTAAAATGAAAAATGCTCTTCTTATTCTGCTGGGGTTTTTTGCATAAAGGATAATTTGGGCATGAGGTTGAGCAACAGCCATGGAGAGGGGAAGAGGGGGAGGAGAGGAGTTGCTTTGCCTTCCTGAAACTATCAGATCCTTGTGGTTGGAAAAGACCTTCAAGATCATCAGCTCCTACACCACCTTAACCACTAAATCATCTCACAGCTACCCATTTTTAATGCCCCCAGGGATGATGACTCCACCACCTCCTTGGGCAACCTGTTCCAATGCTTCACCACTCTTTCAGTGAAGAAATTTTTCCTAATCTCTAACCTGACCCTCCCCTGGTGCAGCTCCATCCCATTACCTCTTGTCTTATCACTGGTGAAATACCTGATTTATTTCAGGTCACTTTGTCCCCAGGGACACTTTGTTTCACCCCATTGAGCCCCTGGAGCTTGGCTGTGTGCAGATACCATCTCCTTGAGGCAGCAGGAAAAAAAATCAGTGGGGGGAGACAACAACTTGATCTAAACTGATTTAACTAACCTGAGGCCTCCAGCGAAGCAAACATCCTCCTGCTAACATCACCCCATGAAGGAGCAGATTGGGCTGGCATCCTTGCAGTCACCAAAAAAAAACCAAACCCAAAAATCCCCAAGAGCTGGCACAGAGAGGTCCCTGCACACTGATTTAGGAAAGGATGGAAAAAGTGCCCAGGGAAATGTTAATTTCTGCTGTCTCAGGCAGCAGCTTTGCAGGCAGCTGTCAGCACTGCAGGGCCAGGGCTTAAAAAGGGAAATTTATTGCTGGTGAGCAAATTGGGTGATTAAACACAAAATCAAAGCCAGGAGGTGCTGACCAGCAGGGCTGACACAGCCCAGTGGGTTCATACAATAGGATCTGGGAGAGGGACAACCAGGGAGCATCCACCTGGAGCCCTGAGATTGGGGAGCAGCAAAACCCAAGCTGGGGAAATGCCTGAAAACTCCCTGGTTTTGGGGAATCCCACCTCATGCATTCCATAATTTCAGGATAATGTCTGAAAACAGAACCAAACCTGCTCTCAGATATCACAAGAAGAACCCCTGCAGCCCTCTCATGCCACATTCGTGCTCTAATCACTTTATATATATATAAAAATATATAAAACCATGACCCAGCTCCAGCAGTTCCATTTTAAAGGCAGATATTTCACTTGAAAGGCAGATATTTTTATATTTATATATAAATATTTATATATATGTATAGATAGATAGATATATTTATATTTAACAGGACCTGAAGGGCTCCCACGGGATGGATGCAATAAAAATGGGATAACCTCAAGGCTCCACTGACCAAGCAAAGCAAGAAAGCTTCAAAGTCACTGAAATGGGGTTCACACAACCTGGCTGGGAGATGGGGTGAGCTAAGAGGGGGATGGGGACTCTTTTGGGGTTGCTGCTGTCCATCCCCTCCCAATGGCAGGAAGCAGGGTGGCTGACCTAGGACCTGGGACCAGATATTGCTCCTGCTTCCCTTTCTCCTCTGAAAACATGCAAAAAGGCAGAAGAGGGTAAAACAAACAAACAAACAAACAAAAAAACCAAAATCAATTCTGTAGCAAACCCAGGTTTCTCAGAGTGCAGCTCCAACCTCACTGGGAATGAAGAAGAGCTGAAGCTTGGGGTTGGTACCCCCACTATTATTTCAGGGCATTCCCTGCAAACCCAGTGTCCTCCTTGTCATCCAACCTGTGCCTTCATTAAGGTCCCTACTGCCTTGCAATTAATGCCCTTTGCCCTCTGGTAATTACAGTCCCCTGCACTGGGCTGGCTTAATCATTTACTGGTTCCACTACCCTTACCACCTCCCAGAAGAGCCAGGTCCCTCTTGGTTATACCTAAAGCACCCAAACAGAGCATCAGGGAGGATGGTAAAGACCTCAGCTGGGCTTTTACCCTTCCCCAGATAATCCCTGTAATTAATTTTGCCCTCCAACCTCTGCACATCAGGCAGCCCAGAGACACCAGAGCCCTTTTTTTTTTTTTTTTTTTTCCTACCCTGGGACTTGTTGCCTGGTTCTCACTCACAGCATCTGTAGGTGACAGGGATGGTCCCCAGGGAAGAGCAAAAATGTCTTGCCCTACAAAAATTAAAATAAAAAAAAAAAAAAAAAAGAAAAAGAATGAGAAAGGAAAAAGAAAAAAGAAAAAAGAAGAGACTGAGCTGAGGAATGCCCTTGAGGTGCATATCTGGAAATAATGAGGCCATTTCCAACCCTCTCAAGGGGCTCCTCATGCTGACTCTGACATCCAAGCCAGCCCCACATCCTCCTCCCTCAGCCCCTTTCCTCTGGGGGGAATCTCTGAACACATCAGCACCCTACATCCCCAACCAGGGAGGGAAGAGCTACCAAAAATGACACAAAGATAACAGAGCCACCACCTACAAATCCAAGCTCACCTGCTGCCTCGCTCCATCCCCAGCCCTGCCTGACTGCAGAAGCTCTTCCAGCCCCAGCAGCACTTCCATTAACTCCTCTGGGGATTTGGGTCCCTGCCACAATAATGCCAGCCTAAAAAACCCTCACTCTGAAAAAAAAACCCACTCTGGACCATTCCATCACATTAACACCCATTTTTTCTCCTCTCTCTGCCTCCATCTGTTCTAGGGAGTGTGAAAAGGTGACAAGGAGTAATCAAGTTATTTGTTACTCACCCAAGCAAGCCCAGCTGCCTCTCCAGCCAGGAAATCAACTTTTCTCTGCCTCAAAAGGCTCCTCCAGGGTTTTAGTCTTTGGTTAAAAACTCTCATCACTATTGGAGCCTCTTAGGCTCAATTGCTGGGGAAAAGCTGCAGGAACCTCAGGAGCTCGATGGAGCTGATCCCAAAACAGCACACACCCCAAAAGGAAAATTCCATGGGGAAGTTCAAGCTGGGATGAAAGCTTCAAGTTTGGGAGGACCCCAGGGCTGCTTAATAAACTCAGCAGGACCCTCCCCCCCATGAAAAGAGACAGCAGGGGAGAGGGAGACCAAAAAGCTTTTTCACGCTGCCTCTTTTTGCCTTCTGGTTTCTAGATCTCTGCTTTGGACTCCCCATCTCTACTCCTGGGCCAAGAAGCAGCTCCCAGTTCCAGCCCAGCAAAACCAGCTGAGAAATCAAACAAACCAGCCTGAGCCAACTTCATCCTTTTGCTTTACAACCTGCCTTGGTTTATTTGGGGTTTTAAGGCAACAAGGTCTGACTTTTCCAAATGATCTGGTTTGGGAAGCCTGCTTAGCCAGTTTAAAAAAAAAATTTTTTTTTTCAGCCTCTGTGAACTTTAAGAGATAAATGTGCTTTCTGAGAGAGGTGATGCCATGAAGCCAGCTCCCCACCCAGGACCATGCTGGTGGAACAGCCCTGACCCCACCATCCCCTACAACCTCAGGAGCAGTGACACAAAACTGACTTCAAACCAGCATTACCACCATCACAAATCTTGCAAAAAAGAATCAGGATTTTCTAAAGAAGAGATGATTACTTGGCCTAAAATCACCCCCAAACAGGCTAAGTGCTGCCTTTGACATCCATCAGGGAAAACTGGCCAAGCTGAGTGACTAAAGAAATAATTTCCAGTGCCACATATCCCAGAAATATCCAATTATTTAACACACACACCTGAGCCTGGTGAGTGCCACAGCCACCCCCGTGTTTATTTTAAGGCTGCCCCACACAAATCCATGCCTGGGCAGTCAGCAAAGCCAGATATTATTAATTTTTTAGTGACAAAGTGGTAGGAAGAAAGGAAAAAAAAAACCCCAGCAGCTAAGGGAGGCACTGACCCTCCAGCAGAGCCCCCTGAGCAATTTTCCTCCGAATCCTTCCTTTTTTGGCCCACAAAAAGTGACTTTTTTTGGTGATTCTGCAAGGAGAGGAGGGTGGGAAGAGCCTTTGTGGTTTGGTGATTTCAGGCTGGCTGCTGGGCAGAGGTTTTCCTGTGTTCAGTTTTGTGGGGAGTGGAGCAGGAAGGTGGCAAGGAGGGGTTGGGGGACACTCCCAGAGCTGCCCCACTCTCCCCTCTGTTGGCTTTTCAGGCCCTGGATATCATGTTTCTTGTTTTTCCAACTTCCTCCTTGGAAAACATCCCTGTCCCATCGTGTCCCACCCAGCTGGGGACAACTCTGTCCCTCAGCCCAGCCTGGCAGGGTGCTGGATTTCAGGGTGTCCCCATCCCCCCCCTAAAGGTTAGGAAGTTGTGTGCATGGGGTTTCCCCCTCCCAGCTTCACAGGGGGCACCTCCCACCTTTTGGGGTGACATTCTCACCCTCTGAGGTGACATTCTCACCCTTTGGGGTGACATCCCCACCCTTTGGGGTGACATTTCCCCCATGCCCCTAATACAAACCCCCCAACCACTGCCCCTCACCTTACCTGTCCAGGTGAGCCTCCTGCCAGACCTGCACCCAGGTGAGCTCCTCCCCTGCCTGCTCCCTGCCCACAGCACCTGCCTCCTCCCTGCCAACCCCAGGCACTCCCTCCAACCTTTGCCAAAAGGAAAAGAAAACCCTGGACACATATTTAAAAAAAAAACAAAAAACCCAACTCAAAAAACAAACCCATCCGTGGGCATGCCAGGTGCTTTTCATTCACAGTTTTCTCCCCTAGAACTCACCTGTGATTCCCTGCCTTGACAAACTGGCTGTCTCAAGGCTTCCAACCCCCCAGAAAAAAAAAATAAAAATCTTTATTTTCTTACTTTTCATTGCAATAGTTAAATTTCTTTCTATCAGGCTCCCCTGTCACCCACCCTGGGGGGGAATCAGGCTCCTTGGATGGGAATCACCCACCTTGGATGGGTCTCTCTCACCTTGGATAGGGACAGGGGGGCTACCTGGGGCATCACCCCCCAACCCAAGGTCCCTGCACCCCTCAGCACAACCCTGGCCCCAAACCACTCCAAAAGACACTTTAATTTCTTTGCAGCACTTCCTTTTCCCTGCTCCCCAGGTCAGAGATGGATGCTCCTCCGGGGCTCCCCTGCTTGTTACCCATATTTCATCTCAGGAGGCAATTTTTCTGACCACTCCTCCTAGGAAATGGAGTTTCTTCTTAATAATAATCCTTCCCACTTTCCTCTCCAGCCCTGCAAGTGCTTTACAGATGTTAAATAATTAACCCCCAGAGTGCCCTTGGGAGAGAGGGGAGCATTATTAGGGTTATTTGTAAACAAAAGCACTGACAAAGCCCTGGGTTTAGCTCATTGTTCTGGAGCAGCACAGGTACTTTTATCACCAAGAGCAAATACACCTGCCACAGGGAATTTGGAGTACAACAAGCCAAATTTTCATGTTTTCAATATATTCCCAATGGTTCCTGAATGAATCCATAGTGAGAAGTGCTCTCTGGCAACCCCCTGTCTGTTGTTGTTCTTGTTATTATTGGTATTTCTGATAATCCTGATATTAATATTATTTATATCTTTATTGATATTGTTCTTATTTTGATTTCTTATAATCCAAGCTATTGCCCTGGACAACAAATCTGTTTAAACAGGTGACTTCTCCTAAAAATAATAATCCATAAATTCACCTTTTCTCACCACTGGGAGAAGCAGGAGATGCTGGGAGGAAGGGAAGGAGCATCCTGCAGGCATTCTCTTGCTGGTTATTTTATCATGCCTGTTTTTTCAGGTGAGGCTCTGCCCATTTTCCAGCTGCAAAAGCCAAGCTGCAGGCATTTCTTTTCTCCAGTTTCATGGATGCCCTAAGAGCCTGCTGCCTTTTTGATGCACGTCCTGCAAGCCCTGAGAGAAATCAGAATAAATCAAGGTGCTCTGAGCACATGGGTGGCTTTACCCCCCAGCCAAACAAACAAACCCAACACCTGAAATTGACCTAGAGAAATAGCCTGGAGGTAAAAAATTAAGTGGTGAGGTGGAGAACCTGGGAACATGAAGAATTATTTAACTGGGGAGATACTGCCTGCAATGAAAAAACCTTCAGTGAAACCTGACTCAGAAATGGAACCTTGTCCCCACCAAAGCCTTTGCACCCTCAAATATTTGCAGAATGAAACCATGGTGTGGGTGTGGGTGGATCTTACTACAGGGAAACAAATCACCTCTGTGTGTAGTTGCTGGAGTAAAAACCAGCCCTGAGCTGGGGGTACAACAGGATCCAACCTCAGCAAAACTTGGCATTTCCCATTGCCCAGCAACACACAATAAAATAAAATATAGAAAAGAGGAAAGTAAAAGGTAAAGTGAAAAGTAAAGTGAAAAGTAAAGTGAAACAAAGTGAGAGAAAGCAAAATAAAGGGAAGTAAAAAAGAAAATGTAAAAAGCCAGCTCTAAATTATAACTGCAGGAAAGCAGGAGAGTGCTGCTCTGGGAAGCATCTCCAGGTGCCCTCTGGGGAGATGTTGTGCTCTTTGGTACTTGCAGGCTCCAAGGATGAGGCATGAGATCCAGGCTGGAGGAAGAGGAGGGATTGCTGAGTAAATTGGTCTAAATACTGGAGTAAAAATTGGAGTAAATAGCTCTGAGCTGATTGCACCCTCTCCAGGTGCCACCTCAGCCTCCCTTGCACCCAGAAACACTTCAGAGCATCCTCCCCACTTGGGATTTTTTTAGCCACTGAGAACAATTTTTTGCCCCCCTCATCTGCCCCCTGGATTTATGGTGATGCTGGAGCACCCCACAATAGGAAGGGAAAAAAACCCAATACCCCATGGCTGCTTCCCAGCTACCATCAGCTCAACTTAACTCCTCTTCATCAGTAGCTTGAGCTCTTTTAGTGAAAAGAGCCTCGGGGAGGCAGAAACTGGGAATCAGCAAAAGGAGATGGTGGGGGATTGTTTGGACCCTGGTGGAAAGGTGACCTGACTCATGTGACAACCCTGTTCCCTGGCAGAGATGTGGAGGAAGGAGCTTGCCAGATGGCAAAAAAGGAGAAGATGATTCAAGCTGGCACATCTGCAAAGAGCAAACAGCATCCCTGCACGGTCAGACCGCAAAGAAATGGCTTTGGCAAAGAAAGATGAAACAAGGAAAAAGAAAAAAAAAAAAAAAAAAACCCACAAAAAATTCCTCTCCCAGCCTCTCTGTGAACTGAGCAGAGCCCCCAGCTGGGTAAAAAAAAGTGAAAATTAAATAAAAGCAAGAAGATCTGAGCCCCGAGGTGATGCCAGCCCTGCAGGCAAAGGAAGGACACAGCAAAATAAATTAAGAAGACAAAAAAATTCCCCGAGCTTTGATTTTTGGGTGGTGTAGGGTTGGGTTTTTCCCCCTCCTTCCCGCTGCAGCAGTGAGTGGAGCAAGGGCACATCGTGGTGGCAAAGGGAGGAATGTCACCTGCCAGCCTGGTGTCACCTACCAAACCAAGGGGCATTTCTCTGGGCATCCAGCTGTGGTGATCCAGGAGCTGAGGACACGGCTGTGGTTCTGGTGGGGACACGGAATGGGCAGGATCAGCTGCAGTGGGTTGTTTTATCTGCAAAGAGGGGAAATTAAATCCCCTTGACCCATTCCCACCAAACATTTTGCTTTTTAAATGCCATTTGGGACGTGCTGGTGGGGATATTGATATTTCCTTTTTTTCCCTTCCCCATATTTAGCCCCAGTCGTGATTTTTTGCCTCAGCCCAGCATCCTCTGAGCCGCTGTTCCTAAATTTCTGCTCATTTTTCAGCATCCAGATCACTCTTAAATGTTGCCATTCATCCAAACCTAAACCTCTGGCTTGGGGGAGGAAGGGAGAAGTAAAATTAAACCCTGATATTTATTGACCTTTAGCAATAGAAACAGAGCCCTGCTGGGCTACCAACCAGTAGCTCCCTGGGATGTGCAGCCCTGGAAACCCCTTCCTGGGTAAGAAGAGGTTTTGGGAGGGATGGGGGAAGTGGGTGCTCGGTTTTTGGGGAGTTCGCACGATTTGGGGTGTCAGAGGAAGAGATTATGTGGATGGAGATCCTTATAGATGCAGGGACAAGGGATGAGGGGTGTTGCTGCTGGCGTGGAGAGAGGTGTCTGGGGTGTGCAGGAATGAACCCCAGGAACTGGGGAACACTAGGTGGTGCTGGGAGCTCATGGAAAGGCTCCCAGGCTGCCGAAAACCAGCTCCAATCTGGTCCCTTCCCCTCCTTTTCCATAGAGTAATTTGGGTTGGAAGGGACCTCTCAAAGTCATCGAGTCCAAAGCTTTGTTCCAACTCTTTTACCTGTGGGGAAACTGAGGCACGGGGCCAAACCTTAACCCAGGGCAGTTTCCATCCCAACTCACCAGTGCTTTTCCACCTGGGAGGAAGTGTTGCCTTTGGGGGAACCCTAAAACCAACACCCAGGGGTTCAACCATCCTGAAAAAAAAAAAAAAAACCCACACAAGGTGAGTGCTTGGGTGCAACCAACCCCCCCTACACACCCACCTCCTGGGTGCAACCAACACCCACCCACCCCCTACCTCCTGGGTGCTCCAGCCTTGGTCTGCCCAGAGTTTTCCAGCAAACGAGGGGGTTGTTAATTACTAATTAGGGGTGAAACCCACCCAGGGATGGGTCCTCCCTCCCCCCCCGCCAAACCACCCCAGGGCTCCGGTTTCACGGCGGGTCCTTAAGCAGCATCTTAAAATAATTGTGCAGTTGTCGGGGGGGGACTATTTTCAAACACCCAGCTGAGCCCAAAAGGGCCCTGGGGATTGTGGAAGGGCTCAGCTGTCCCTGCCGAGGCTTCAAAGTCCCAGATGCCTCAGCCATGAGGGTTTGGATTTGGGGCTTTCGAGAGAGATTGGTGGGGATCAGGAGATGGCAGGGAGGGTAAGGTTAGGAAAGGGGTTGAGATATTGGGTTAGAAATAGAGAAATGGAGAAAATAGATAAATACAATGTAGAAACACGTAACTAGAGAAAATATAACAGAGAATAGAAATATAAAAAAGAGAGAAAACTTAGTGCAGAGGGAGGTTGTGGTGCCTCTGCCCAGGTGCTGTAAGTTCTGGAGAATAAAAAATCTTCTGAAGAATGATTGAAGGAGCTGGGACTGCTCAGCTTGAGGAAGAGGTTGAGGGGAGACCTCATCGTGCTCTAAAACTCCCTGGAAGGACCTTGCAGAGAGGTTGGTGCTGGTCTTTTCTCACAGCAATAATCAGAAGAGGGAATGGCTCCAAGCTGCAACAGACTGGACATTAGGAAAAAAATGTTCACAGAAAGAGTGGTCAGACACTGAAACAGGCTGCCCAAGGAGGTGATGGAGTCACCATCCCTGGGTGTGTTTAAGGGTCATTTAAATGTGGGTTAAGGAAATAGGGTGTAGGGGAGAACTTTGTAGAGTAGGGATGATGGTTGGACTCAGTGATCCCAAGGGTCTTTTCCTACCTGAAAGATTCTCTGATTCTGGGCCAGAAGGTCCCAAGACACAACCCCAAAGGGACCTGGATCTCACTGTAGCTTTTCCCCTTGTCCAGCACCTTTTCTGACAGCCACACACAGCTGGCATCTCCTCACAGCAGGCCCAAACTTGGAGTCTGCAGGGGAAGAGAAACACAGCTCATAATCCCATGGGACTACCAAGATTTGAGCACACCTTGGTCATCAAGGCAGGGCTTCCCACTAACTCCAGGCCAAAAGACAACACTTTATGTAAGAGCTGGTGATTCAAATGTTATCAGTGAGCCAAAACCCAACCTGTCATCCCCTTTGATTAGCTTGGGGTTTGATGGCCAGGAGAAGACAAGGATGCTACCTTCATCTTGGCCTCTTTTAAGGACATGGTTTAGTGGTGGCTGGCCCAATGCTGGGTTAAGAGGTGGCCCTGATGATCTTTAAGGTCTTTTCCAACCCAAAGGACCTGATGATTTTGGGTTGTCCTCCCTCCTGGTGGTCACCTAAAACCATGAGCCTGCTGAGGAGGAGACTGATGCTCAGCTGGGGCAACTCTTCAAGTCAAGGGTGCATCCCCAATGTCCCACACCACAGCCACATCCAGATAACTGCAATGTGTTCTCCTGCCCTGCTGGTGAAATGGGAGGAGGTTTGGGAAACCCAAACCTACAGCCAGGACAAACCCTTTAGGAATGGCAATGCCACCTCAGACCTCTGACCAGGTGAACCCAAAGTGATTCCCAGTTCTCTTCCAGCAGCTGTCATCAGGCACTGATTAGATGGGTCTGAGCTCCAGCAAAAGCTGAGCCTGTGGGACAGAGGGGTGGGTGTGTGGCTGTGTTTGAGGGGGGAGAAATAAATAAAACCCCTATTGTGTCCATTACTGATCCATTTGTACTGGTTTGTCAGGGCTGTGGCTTTCATGCCAGGACCCAAGGGGCCCCGTGTGGCCACAGGGGTGGCAGCTGCAGCTGATGGCTCCTGTTTAGACCATTTTGGCAGCATTTGTCACAACAGCTTCTGCTGAGCTCCCTTTTATTTGTAATTATTTTTCTCTGACACCCGAGCCACCCTCCCAGCCTGGCCTTGCAGATGCACCCAGAGCATCCTTTGGGATAAAGAAGGTGGGAGGACAGAAGGTCTGGCAGGGAGGAGGGTGGACTTCAAATGAGCTGGGGCTCCTCCAAGGGTGATGGAAGTGCCTTTGAGGCAGCCCGACCCACTTGGGCCAAGAATAATTGAACAAATAGTTTATCTGGTGACCCAACAGCTGGAGGGAACAGGCCATTTCCAGAGGATTAGGGGAGAGCTGTGAAAGGGAGCTCCCATGGGAAGCTTCAACCCCTCCTCTTGAATTCAGCCAGCCCAGAACACGTGTTGGAGCCTTTGGCTTATTTTTAAGTAACTTGTTCTCTCCTCCCCACCTTTATTTCCACCACCCCACCCTCCCCAGAGCAATTCCAACAAAGGGCAAAGTTGTGGTTGTTGAAGCATAATTGGTCCACGGGAGGGAGAGGAATTATTTCATGATAGTCATGTTCTAAATAGCCTTTTCGGGTTTTATTTTGCTTTGTTTTCATCTAATTGTGTCAGTATTGTAAATTTTTCCCCCCTCCCCCAGTGTTTCCACTTTTTGGGTTTTAAGTTCAGAGCAGCCACCAGCAAGGCAGGGAGGGAAGAGGGGGGACTTGGTCAAAGCACCTCAAAACCATTTCTTCTGCCTGCAGACCACCTCAAAACCATTCCATCCCTCTGCAGACCACCTCAAGGCCATTCCATCCCTCTGCAGACCACCTCAAGGCCATTCCATCGATCTGAAGACCACCTCAAAACCATCTCAATCTGCCTGCAGAAGAGCCAAACCCAGTGACCATCACCAGTGCTGAGCTCAGCCTGGCTAAAGAGGTGTCTGTATGAGCAAGGATGAGCTGATGCCTTGACCTCCATCACTCTCCCTTCACTGCAGAGCTCAGACAAACACCTTTGATTAAGGATCTCATTTTCAAGCAGCCACATGAGATAAACACCCCTTTTCCCAGCCAGACTCTGGTCACCCACATGGATAGGCACAGTGGACCCTACAAACCCAGGACTGTCTGCATGGATTTACCCCAAGCCCAAATCTGAAGTTCTCCTCATTTTTCCCCAGCATGAAATGGTCCCTTAGCCAAAACCACTCTGTTTTTAAAGCTGAAGATCTGATGGTGTCACCACAGGTTTCTCCTAGCCCTGGTCAACAGAGGACAAAGGTGGTGGAAAGCACTAAGTTCTGTGGCACCCTCCTCCTCTCCACACCAGCTCCAGATCTGTCCTCAGACTTCATTTGGATGAAGAGAGAGACAGAGTTCATGATCTAATCACTATTTTTAGAACACGAGTCCTCTGTTGAGTATGTATTTGGCAATCCCTCCAGCTGCATCACCAGCCATGAAACCTTTGGGGATGGCTTTTGCCTAACACCACTCACTCAGCAAGAAAATAAACTTCTAAGCCCTTCCCTAGCCAGTATAAAATTCTCCTTTACTGCCTTTTCAGCAGCTCTAGTTTTAAATTCATGTGCAGCCAGAGCTCCCCGTCAAATTATGTCGATTTCTAATTATTTTTTTTTCCTCACTGTAAAGTGAAAAATGATGATTTCTGGAGGAGAGGTTTGCTGGGGGTTGCTGAACCCAGTGGGCTGGGGGCAGGTTTGGGTGTAGGGAGGTTATAAAGCATCAACTGCTGAAAGATGCACAATTCACTAGGGAAAAAATAAAGAAAAAAATTGTTCTGTGCCATATTTCTCAGTCCAAAATTGCCCTTTTCTTTCAAACCACTCAGTAAATCTGTGGTTTCTGCTGGGTGCCAGGTATAGGGGTGAGTGTGGAGGGCTAAAGATGCTCAAGGCTTTGGATGAGCCACCCAGCATCGAAAAACCTCATTCTCAACTTCTAGACTTGGGGGATGGAAGGGGTGATTTCCAGAGAAAGCCAAGTTCAAGGTGGGTCTAGCAGACTTCAGTACATAAATCACAATTCAAGTGGAAAAAAAGGATGGGGGGAACCTGAACCTTTTAAATTATGGGGCTGACGAGATCTTAACAAAAGGAGACTCGTTTGTTGGTCTCTCTTCTCTTTTTTTTTTTTTTTTTAAGTACCATTCAATCATCCCACTCGCTGGAGAGACCTTAAATTGAATCTCAGCCCTAGCAAATGCATTACTTACTGCTGAATTGATGTCACTGCCAAAGAATTTTCTCTGGGCTTAAGCTGTCTGCAGCAACACGCCAGCGGCACGTTCGAGACGTTCCCCTCTTTGAGAGGCCAAATTCCTGGTGTTGGTTCTTCTTTTCCCCCCTTTCACCCCATTTTTTATTTCATTTGTTGCTTTTTCTTGGGATTTGTTGTCTTTATTTTTTTCTTGTTGTCTTTTCTGGAGGTGATGCTGCAGCTGAGCAGAGGGACTGAAGCAGCAGTTGGTGGGAAATGCTTGCACATCCCAGATGGGTTTTGGCCACCAGCACCAAGGTTTCACCTCCAGATCCACCACAGGCATCCCTACATCTTCCCTTCTAACCCATCACCCTTTGTACAAGCCAGATTTTGACAAGCAATCTGATTTCTGGCCCTAAATACCTCTTTTAAGGATCCCACTGAACACGGGAGAGGTGCAGGACTACTTCTATAGAGCCCTGGGCTCTTTTTATGGGCTCATCACCTGAAGCCAGGTCAATAAAACTGTGGTGGAAAGGGTTCTCACCCTGCTTTTGGGAACACTGCATGAAGTCATGGCTTTGTAAACCTTCCTTCCCACTTCTAAGGAGGACAAATGCAGCTAGCCAGCATTTTTGCCAGCTCTTTCCCTCCCATCTTATTTCACAACCCCTCTGTCTCCCTCCTATCATCCTCCCTCCCTGCACGTACAATTGCTGGTGGCTTCCCAGCCAGATGCACACCTGCAGGTAAAGTTGGCATCTTCTCTTTCCAAGCTGTCATAGAGTCAAATAGTTTATGAGTCTATTGATGACAGATAAATTAATTGCAGAAAATATGAATGACTTAATATTTTGTGTGCTAATATATATATATTTTTTTCTCCCTTCTTCTTTTAAATCCTTGTCATTGTATAAGATGTATCTCAGGCTATTTGGGTGGTGTTCAGATTCCCATGTCTCACTATCCACTTAAAGTAACAGAAGATGCCTCGTGGCTTCTGAGTTCCTGGGTTTGATTTTTGAAGCATTCAACACAACTTTTCCAGAAAGGCACTGAATGAACTGAACCCAGCCTGGTCTGAGCAGGAACTTCTGGAGAAGGTTTTCCCTGGGTACAAAAGCAGCACTAGAGCCCAGAGCACTTACCAGTTGCATGATTCATCTCACCCTGCTTAACCTCAAGGTTTGGTCTCACTTTGCCACCATCAAACTACCCTGATCATCTTCTGTGGCTACACGGCTGGGCAAAAAAAAAGCTTTTAAAAACTATATAGAAGGTGGAGGAATCCAGCTTTGATGGCTTGTCCCCCCATGACAGCCCTCTGTGATGGATGACATGAGTGCATAACTCCTCCATGAGTGGGATTTGTCAAGTTTTGGGTCATTCCCCATGGTTGGGCAACCACTTGCAGACTCTGAGAGAGCCCAAATTACATCTGTGGATGACCTGGATGCGGATGTTGTAAGCCCAAGCTGTGTCTGGCCACAGATGCCCTGGCATTTCTGCACCTCTCAATGACTAACCTGTTCCTAGGCAGATAGAGATCTCCAGTCAATATATTAGATCATCCCCTGGTATTGATCCCCTAAGCTTCACTTATCAACTTCGATTTCAATGATTTTCAGTTTGTGGATTGAGGACAAACACCTGAGTCAGCAGCAGGATTGATGAGCATGTTGGAAAATATGTCATCTGAAGGAACCAGGGCTGCTCAGGTGAGGAAAGAAGGGTTGGAGAGGGAGGAATAATTAAAACCATGCCAAAAATACCCAACTGAGGCAGTGAAATAACCTCTGGTCACTCTCAATAGGAGGAATAAGGAAAGAAGTAGAACTGAAGCTAAGGGTGGCCTTCAGGAAGCACCTCAAAATAATCAGAAAGCAGAACAGAGTTCCTGCTGAACTATGAAACTTGGGTCTTTGATGGGTTTCAAAGCCAGGAGAGACAGAAGGATCAGCCACAGATCAGAGAGTTGTCTCTCCCTTTGCAAGGGCCAGGGTGGTCAGAAGATGGTTTGAAGCTTCTCCATCTCTGCTTTCTAGGCTTGCTAGAAGACATCTGGGCACAAACCCTGTCACTATTGGGGCTGAAGTGAATGTTTCTAGTGAGACACATCCTTAACTGAGCTTTTTCACCTCTCAAGTCAAAGGCAGACATTTTAAGAGCTGCCCTCCTCTTTCTTTTAATGAGTCATTAAAGTAGGATAATCAATTAGGTTACCTTCACTCTGCCCCCAGATTTTTATTTGACTTTAGAAGGTCTGAATCCACATCACCTACACAACAATGTGGTTGGTCTGACAACCTCATAAGAGCTGGATGAGGTCACCCTGACATCTGTATCCTGCCCAATTGATGGCACTGGGATGGGATGCTTGGTGAGCAGCCAGAAGGTGAGATGGCTGCTCCCACATTCCCAGACAAGATAGCTGAGCCTGCTGTCCCACCCAAAGGACAACTCCACCTCTGCTATTGGTGGTTTCCCCCCAAATTCTGCCTCTTATTGCTGTGGCCCTTGCTGAACCTCTTCACTTCTCCACTTTCTGGATCACAAGTGGATTATGAAGCCCAGCACGAGTGGCTCCAGGGCCAGGCAGAGCTTTGGCAACACTTTCTGAGCTGGAATTAGTGCCATTTCCAATAGATTTTTGCTCCATGTGGTAACTCACCACGGGGGAATTCCACAATTTTGTTGTTTATCAAAGCAGTGCTTTTCCACGGGAATAATAAGGGAAATAATAATATAATGGGAATAATTTAAATGAGAAGGAGAAGGTTCCTCCCCACTTGCTATTTAGCCTGTAGGATGTCAACAGAAACCGTCCCAAGAGGCAGAGGTCACATAGCAGAAGCCAAGCAAGGTCTCTGCCCAGGAGAACAATTTGTAGTGGCAGAAAAGTCCTGGTCTCAGGGATGGCTGTTTTGGTTTATGCTGGGGTGATCTGGAAGGAAAATGGAGTTTTCCTGCCTCTAGAGCCATTCCACCTTAATGTAAAATAAATTAAGAAAAGCTTTGAAATCGGATGAGAGCAAAGCCAATGGAAGAGGAGCTGGAGAGCTGTGCTGGAGAAGACACCCTGGCTATAAAAAGTGACTTTTGATCATTGCTGGAAAAGTGCCAGAGTGTATTTTAAGAGGGGGGGGGGGAACTAAAAAAAAATAAGAAAAATCTATGACCTAATGTTTCTGGAACACATCCACCAACCTGGGTGCCCTGTGGCTGTTTAATTTTTTTTCTATCTGCCTTTCCAACAGGCGTTTCACAATCAGGATTGTTTTGTGTGTGAGTCTGCACCCTTCCC
This sequence comes from Calypte anna, assembly GCF_003957555.1. NCBI lineage: Eukaryota > Metazoa > Chordata > Aves > Apodiformes > Trochilidae > Calypte > Calypte anna. The sequence goes on from NC_044269.1 coordinate 210,035, forward strand.
AAGGCTCTGCCTCGAATGGCTCTGGTTCAGGTGAAGATAACACCCTCTACAGCCCATTCCTCATCCACTGTAAGGGCCTGAAAACCTCATTCAGATGGAGCCACAAAGGGCAATAATTAACTTGAGATGGAGTTAGATGGATGCTCTGCTCCTGATCTATCTGCTTGGGTGTAAAACAAGAAAAAAAATGAAAAATTTAAAAGGCAAAGTATGAGTAATGTGTAAATATAGTTATTTATGCTAGTATGTGTCATTTCTGTTATGTTTTAATATATAAATACACCCAGGCTGACTTTATGAAGTCTGTGGCTGGGTGAAGTTTCCTAGACCTGCTTTCCCATGGGGAATGATGCTGTAATCTCAGCTCCTACCGGGAAAAGCTGCTGCCTCCTCCATGCAGGATCCTGATCTGAGGCTCCTGAGGACAAGGAGAAGGCTGAGCAGCAAGATGCAAGTGCTAAGAGATCGACCAATTAACCCCTAAAGCAAGAGCTCACACAGGGCCACTTTCCCAGACAAGCAAATGTGATGTTAGAAATGTGATGGTAGAAATTATCCCAAAGTTGTGGGTTGGACAGGATTTTTTTTTCTAGCTGGACTGGGTTTAGGAAGAAGTTGGTCTAGATGTTGGTCTTCAGAACCTCCCTGGGCAATCTTTTACAGTGTTGTGTTACCCTCAGAGGGAAGAAGTATTTCCTCATATTTAATTTAAATCTCTTGTATGCCAAGTTGTGTCCATTACCCCTTGTCCTGTCACTGGACATCATGGAGAAGAGTCCAGACCCACCCTCCTGACACCCACCCTTTAGATACTGATAAATATTGAGGAGTCCCCCCTCAACCTCCTTTTCTCTAAACCATCCAAGCTGTCTCAGCCTTTCCTTGGTTGACAGATGCTCAAGTCCCTTCATCATCTGAGTGGCTCCTGTTTTCTTTGTCCTTGAGCTGGGGAGCCCAGGATTGCCCAAAATGCTCCAGGTGAGGGATGGTTTCTGAAGAGCTCTCCTGCTGAAGGGGATGCTCAGCATCTGCACACAGTGAGAGGGGAAAAGTTTTGGGGGAAAAAACCCCTCAAAGTTAATCTGCAGGGAATCATTGGGGGTTGTCAGAGCCAGTGCTGAAGAGCTCTATGGGCTTCAGACTGTTCTCAGCAAGATGTTGAGGGCAAAAAGGGGTGAAATTTGGAGGATACAGGAGACCAAAAGGATGAGAGCATCTGCAAAAGGAGAGCATGGCCCAGAGAGGCTTTGGGGAGCATCAAGAGAACCTGAGAGGCAGTGAAATAAATATAAAAATTACCATCTCCTCTGAACTTTTGTTTTAAAAAAACTCATTGGGAAGGAAATTTTACCTTTGTTCCTGGCTGGCCATGGGTCTGGCAGCACCAGGGTGGTTGTGATGCAGACCCAGGGCTGGAGGTGGGACAAGTCAGCAGCACCAGATCCTGCATGTGTGGAGTTTGTGAGGGGATGAGGTTATGTGACAAGAGCAGAGTGTCCCTGGCAAACCCAGGAGGAGGGTTCTGGTTCTGTGGTCTCACCCAAGCCCCCAGTTTTGTCCACACTGAAGGATGGGGCAGGTCAGCAGAGCAGAAGCAGGACCTGAACTCCTTGCAGGTGTGCCTGAGACCTCTGAGCTCTTTCACCTCCATCATTCAGGCACTTTTTTGCAAGCTGCTGATGTAGAAATATTTGGGAAGAACCATTTTGCCTTCCACCTCAGTCTGCATGCAGCATTCCCAAGATTTTTCTATTTTCATCCTCACCCTCTGCTTCCTTGAGCCTGGTGGGTGCCCTACAACCCCTCTCAGAGGTGATTTGGCCTCAGAACCACAGAGAAAATGGGGATTTTTTTTTTTTTCCTCTTTTTCAGCCATGCCACCAGCTCACTGTGTGGTCTGGGGCACAGAGTGTAACCTCTCTGTGACTCTGTTTACCCGTCTGCACACCAGGATCACAGCACTTACCTCATCAGGGCTGGAGAGGTTTAATTATTCCCAGACAGATGGATGCTGCTGAAGTGAAGTGTTAGGATGACTAAATCTTCCTGGAGGTGCCTCTAATATCTCTGATGAGTTTGTTTATCCCCCAGATTCTCTACCATGGGCATGACAGAGATTACAAGGAGCGTGTTATAGCAGGGGCAAGGATGCTGTGCCAGATACCTCCAGGTCAGAGGGAAAGAGATGATGGAAAACCAATTAATTTTTTTTAACAGCAAGAGAAATAGCTACAGGATTAAGAAACATTAATTATTTATTGAACTGCTGCCTTTGCAGAAAAAAAAAAATAGAGTTTATCTGTGAAATAGCCACTCATTTTACCCAACAGGATGGTAACTTTGGTAAAACTCAGCAATTCAGGGCTGTAAAAACTTGAGCACTTCTGATTCCCAGCCTGGAAATATAACTGGTGGCTTCTACAAACCTGTGCTGAGGACTCTGCTCTGGCTCACAGCACCTGCAAATTCTCTACTACTGCCTACAAGGTTTCAACCCACCCTCCCATCAACCCTGGTTGTTTTGTGTATATTTACCCAGGTCATTTAATCTGAAAATAAAGCAATCATTTGCATGGCCAAGTCAATAATTATCAATACAGAGCTGCAGTAATTATCAAGCAGGCACAATAATCACACACTCTCCCCTCCTGATTCCAAATGGCAAAGAAAAACCAGGTCTGCTCATCCACCCTGGAAGCCCAGAGCATCTGTGGTGCCCTGATGCCATGGATGAAGGCTTCTCAGCTGGAGCAAAGTTAAGCACTTCAGCTGACTTGGCAACAAACTTGGCTCCTGAATTCCATTCCCCATCCTGCCACTCTGGAAGTCAGGCCCATAGTTTGGCAACAGTGCCTCTGACCACAGGAGCTTCAGGTTTCTTTCCTCTCCCATAGGGATGAGCAAAAGCCAAGGAAATGCCCTGAAACATTTAATCTGGTTTTTTAGAAGCCACAAAGAGATGTGGTTGAGTTTGGTTCAAGCTCATGGAAAAGTTGCCGGGAGGGGGGAGAAGATAAAGCAGAAGGAATTCCCTATGGCTCTTCTCCACGAGTCTTGCCATCTCTGCCTTCCTTTCCCCAGCAATTACGCAGCAACAGAGGTTTTTAATCCCTGGAAGACTTGGACACTGCCAGAACCAGGGCTGGATCTAAGCATGCAAGTCCCTGAGGCTACCCACCCCTGACCAAGTGTCTTCTCCTTGCCAGTACCTGCTGCCTCACTCTCACTGCACTTAATTCTTGAAATTCCAAGCACAAAGTCTTCCAAAGGTTCGGGGTGACCAATGGATTTTCAAACATGGTCACTATAAGGCAGAGATTCCACCTGTCTCCAGAGCAATCCACCACCCCAGCCCCCAGAGGTCTCCTGATGATGATGCCTGGGTAAAGTCCACCCCCTGCAAACAAAAAAAGCCAAGAAGAAGGTTTTTGACATCAGGAGACTGCTCCGAGTTATCCCAACAGACACATGGAGCAGTCAAAAGACTCCCACTGAACTTTTTTTGGGGAAAAGGGGAGTGATCAAAAAGACTGTATCCCATTAAGTGGTAGGACTTGATGATCTTAAAGGTCTTTCCCAACAGAAATGATTCTATGAGAACAAGGAGGTAAATGTCAAACTCTTTCTTCTTCCTACCAAGCAAGAAGGATTTCACTTCCCAGGTTTCCACTGAAGGGAGAATGAGTCCATCAGAGCAACCCCTGGTCTTGCAGGGGTGGCACAACCCTGAGGCTTCTAAGAAAAAAGCAAGAGACAAAAGTTTAATTCATAAAAGCTTGGGGAAGGAGATGAGGAGGGGAGGAGGGCAGGAGGAGATGACGATGATAATAATAATAATATAATAAAAGGCCTGGGGTGATTTCATAACATTAATAGGTAATGTAGTCAATTATGTAGGCTTATTTTATTTCAGCAAAGTGCAGGTGGTGAGCTACATCTCCTCGCAGGTGCTTTTCCAATTAGCTGTACGTCTTCTAGGTGAATAAATGGCCGGGCGCCAAACCTCCGCGCCACCAGCAACAGACTAATCCAAACTAATCCAGAGGACTCGTCTTGCTTCATGTTAAAGCAGGGAGAGAGCCCATTTTTATTTATTATCTCTTGAAAGATCTCCCCCTCTCGCCTTGGAAAAACAAGGAGGACTGTTTCACATCGGAGGCCATAAATACCCTTCACTCGGCGAGGGCTGGGAGACTCGCAGGGCTCCTCACATCCAATCTCACCATTATGTAATAGCAGATGAATATCCTGTTCTGCCTTTTGCTAAATGTTTTCTTTTAATAATCAGCTCCCATCCACCTAATGGGATCCGCCTTGTGCAAGTGGCTGCCTCGGGAGCTCTTCAGGGAGACATCTGCTTTCAGCGGGGTTAATTACCAGCAGCGGCTTCATTAAAATGTTTTTTATTTACTTTTTTGGTTATTAAAACTGGGCGAGCCCTCTTGGTTAGGATAAGTCCTCCTGGTGTGGGCAGGAATTAGACGAGATAGCCCCACATACACATACCTGCCTCTACCAGGCCCTTTGGGGTTCAACGTGAAGCTTGGCTCCTCCTCAAGTGCCTGCTGATAATGCAGGTGTGGGGCAGGAGGAAGGGAGCTCTGCCATCTCTGGTGACTGCACTTGATTTTGAAGTTCAACCCAAACAAAATCCACAACCTCACACACCTTTCACACCCCTTCCAACCCAAACCATTCTGTGACTCTGTGCACTCTGTTCAGCCCTGTGGAATAGGTTTCATGGGGCATCATGCCCAACCTGTGAGCTCTGGAGGTCACACGCTGGCCCTCACCTGGTGCAGGGAACTGTAAAATCCACCCACATCTTGGGATGTTCTTTGCCAGACCTCTGGTGCTTCTTAGCAACTTTGTCAGGGAATGGAACGTTTTCTTCCCAGTTTTCCAAAGGGACTGACTTACCCTGGGATGAAAAAAGACACTGATAGAGGTTCTGAGAGGTCCTTCAGTCTCTGATTCCCATTAACTTCACTGAAATCTCAACCCCTTACACTGCAGGCTCATGCAATGTTCCTCACCAAAACCCCTTAAATCCTCCTTCTTCTGGGGTTTACCCAGCCACCATCTCTGGGTCACCCCCATTAATTCAACCCAGCTGCACCCAAATTCCTTTGGGCCCTCCTGGAATCCCAGTTGCTTCTTGGAGAACCCAAATACCAACCCAACCACCTCTTCAGGCTCTTTTTGATGATCACAGCAGCTCACTGGGGTTAAGGGAGAAGAGAAGCCTGCCAGGTGAGAGCTGTTTGACATCACCCAGATGTGGTCCAGGACCACCAGACACCTGTTGAGCCTTCCCAGTGTAATTCCAGGGCAGCTGCTGCCTGAATCCCCCAAGTGCACAAGTGGGAACACGAGTTGTTTGGAATCGCTCACCTCCAACATTGTTCTCCAAGAGTATTTGAAAAAAAGGCCCTAATGAAATGTGACTCAGAAAATAACTGACAAGTGCCAGCCTCACCTTCTTATTGTTTCATCAAAATGGGAAAGACAGTGAAGGAGAAGAGTCAACCTTCTCCCCAAGATCTGCTGCCCCAACTTGCCTGTGACTTGCTGGCTGAGGGAAATGTTGACACAGGGTTGACATCTCTGCTTGATTTATGAGGAGCTGGAACTGGCTGGGGGTGGGTAGGGGGGGGGAAGAAAAATGAAGCATTATAAATCAATGAGTAACATCCATAACCCTGAAGTGCTTGTTGTAAACAATACAAAACACTGGCCTAATTTTTATAAGTGTAATTTACGACGAGCAATTCCTTCCAAATGAGAAAATCTGAAAGGAGGAGGAGAAAAGAAAAAAAAAAAAAACAAATCAAAACCCAACAAAACCCCGTCCCTTGTTAGAATATCATTAATTCAATCAGATGAGAACCCAGCCAGCCATTGTTCTGGATGGTGGAAAGTTTCTCAGGAGCTAATTGCTCTGGTGTGGTGCCTCTCCACGTGCTCTCGCTCCACCTACCAAAGACCTGTGAGTGGAGAAGGACCATGGCTGGACACCCATCACTTGGTACCCCAGCTAGAAACCTGCTTGAGGGGTGCAGCTGATTTTATCCCAGCATCTCCCAGGTTTTTTTCTCTCCTGGGACTTCTTTAGAGCCTTTAGCAGATAAATTTGGCCAGCCAATGATCCAGTTTCTTGGGAATAAAGGTGTCAGGGCAATACCAAGTTGGCTACCTACCCTCAAAACCTGAGCACTGAGGGTGAACAAAGGATGGTAAAAGTGTTTCAAAAGTCAGGAACAGTGCCCGAACTGGTAGTCAGGGGGTATTTTATAGCTGGAGTTGGAGCCACACCATGGAGGTGACACAAGTAGGACAACACCCATGGTGATGATACAACATAAATCATCCTAGAAATCCTGCCTTGGTCCTCACCATCAGCCAAAAAGCCTCCCTCTAATATTCCCCACCTCAAGTGCTCAGAGCTGGTAGATTAAAGCTGGGGAAAAAAAAAATCACAGAGGAAAAAACCCCTCTGCAAGCTCAGAATGAGCCCTGGCTCCATCCCATATCCCACCCCCAAGATCTTTCAGGGCCAGCAGGAAACCAAGAGATGGAGAGAGGGAAAAGGGATGATGGACACCAACCAGAGTCAGAGCATCTTCATCCTTCACACCCAGCTCCAAAACACCTCCTGAGTGGCACCACAACCCCCAGCCCTGCTCACAGGAGCCTCTTGGTGCTTCTCCCCAGTGTTCTCTCAGCAGATCTCATCTCTCTCCTGGGCACAGGTTGTCTGGAGGTGATTGGTAGATTCCAGAGTGCTCAGGGATGGAAAGCTCAGCATAAATAAATAAATGGATCTAACCAAGATGTAATGAGCCTGTAATTAAGAAGCACAACCCAACAGGCAAGCAAAAGGCCAGGGGGTTGCTGTAGGAAAGGTTTTAGTGTTGGCACACCCAGGGAGCAGCCCTTTGCTTGCTACCTGCCAACCTTCCCTGCTCTTCCACCACTGTCATTCCTCCCAAAGGGATGGTAGGGGGAGGATTTGCATGCCAACAAATCAGTGAGGGAAGGAGGGCAAGGAGCTTGCACAGGGATGGGGCTGGGTATGCAAAGCTGCTGCAGAAACACGACTTAGCCATGAGCTGCTTGGTCATTCCAGCTCCTTGCTAGAGGAGTCACAGCCTCCTTCAGGCTGAAAATGCTCCTCAGGTAGAAATTCAGCATCAAGTTTTAGGGGTTGGGCCCTCCCATGCCTGGACAAAAAGACATTTCAAGCGTTTTAGGGTGATCTCTTTGGTTCTGGCAGCCCCACAATCAGATGTGAGGTCTGATGAGGCTGAACTAGAGGGCAGAGGGCTCTGTAGGTAGGGGTTATCTGAGCTGCTTCTGCATGGTTGCATGTGAAAGTCAAAGAGCAAATGGTCAGGATTCAACAAATGAAGATTGAATATGGAGGTGGGGAAAAATATTTAACACATATAATTATTATTAACATATAGAATAGGTTAATATTGACATAAAAGAACATGTCATAAAAATAAAAATAAAATTATATTAAGTATAATAATAAATGACGTAGTAAAAATAAAAATGTAATAAAAGTATTAACATATTATATATGTTTTCTATTGATTTTGATCTGCACTGAACATCTGTTCCTTTCTGCTGCTGGAAAATCAGCCCCTCTGTAATTCCTAGGAGCACATATATTGCAATATATTGTATTTCCTACAAACAGCTATGAGTAAATATTTGTGTCAACAGGAAAGAAAACTCTTGGAGTGGATGAAATCACCCTGAGAATCCCACCAGCAAGTCAGAGGCCATGGCTTTGCCCACATCCATGTACCAGCACCAAAGGAAGGAGCAACTGTAACCTTCAGAGAGTGTAAAAAGGGAAATAAATCTTTTTCCCCTATTCCTTGGAGGGGAGGAACTGAGACAGCAAGTTGATTCCCAGCTGCTTTGCAGATTGAGCAACCACATTTGTTTTTCTAGTAAGCTCTTAAATGCTTTGAAAGAAGTGAAACACCATCCATCTGCAGCATCAGCTTCGAGTCATCAGCTCCAAAGCCACCCTCTCAATTGCACTTACAAACAGCTTCTTCCCCACAAAGGAGGAGGAGGAATCCACAAGATCCCTGGTCCATTGTAGGGCAGAGATGATATGCCATGGAGGAACCACTCTGACCAGGAGACCTGAAGGAAACAACCCCAGATGGCACCAGCAATGCTGTAGCACGAGTGGGGAAAAAAAAAAAAAAAAAGGAAAACTCTGCTGCAAGAGATGCTGGAGTGGGGTCACATCCCCTGGTGCTCTGCAAAAGGGGCAAGGAGGAACCCATCTAATGAAACCAAAGCATGGTGAGATGCTGCAGCCTTTGCACCACCTTGCAAAGCCTTGAGTTCATCTTCTCAGCAGTGGTAGGATGGGGAGTGGGCAGAGGGAGCAGAGGAATGACAGAGAAATGGGCAGAGGACCAGGGAACATGGGCTATGTGAAGAAACTCACATCCACCCCCACCCCCCAGAGTCAGACCTTGAACCTGTAAAAAACTCACAGGCACAACCTGCCCAAAAGATGAGCTCTACCATTCCAAGATCATGAAAATCTTTGCTGCCATTGCAAAGATTGAAAGGGGAACCACAAAACCTAGGAGGTCCAACAGCTTAGTGGCCTCTGTGGCTCCAGCATGCCACTGGTGGAGGACAGCAAGAGGACCCCCAGGTCAACATTTCCTGCAGGGGGTTTGGACTGGGTGACCTTTAGAGGTCCCTTCCAACCAAATTATTCTGTGATTCTATGAACATCTAAACCAGGTTCATGGTGGCCTCCATGGCCATGTGCATCTTTGACCCATCACCAGGCTCTTGGCTACGGTCCTCCTTGCCAGGCATCTTCCCACATGGGCCTTGGGTCTCACCTACCCAAACAAGGCTGGTTTTGGCCCAGGAGGCTGAATATCTTGATTGCCAGTATCTAATCATAACTGGGGATCCAGAAAACCACCTATCTTTGGAATTGCTTAATCAGGTGCTCAGTGTGTGAAGGATTATCACTGCCTCTAATTAAACACAGAGCTACACGGGGGCAGATAAGGATCCTGTGCCAACTGATGAGGAGAAAGGTAATTGAGATTTAAGCTTCTGCCTTGCCAGCTTCTCACCTAGATCATCACAAACTGTCTCAACACGTGGGCCTGGAGAGAGGAGAGCTTGGAATGAGGGAAGGGAGAAGGGGGGAAAGCAGCTCTGGGCACATCACTCACCCCTGCCTTCTTTCTCCCAGCTCCTCTGTTTCCATAAAATCCCCAGGAAGCCCTGGAGTGGAATCAGAGCAAAAGGAACAATTAAGCCCCAGGGTGTAAGTGACAGAGCACCATGGAAGAACAATTAAGCTCTGAGATCTTTCATCCAGCCCCATAGCAGATTTGAGGTGGCAGGTGAGGGGTGACACAGAGGACAATCCCTCGAAATGTTCAAGGCCAGCTTGGATGGGACTTGGAGCAACCTGGGCTGGTGGGAGGTGTCCTTACTCATGTCAGATGATCTTGAAGGTTCTTCCCATCCAAACCATCCCAGGATTCCATAATAAATCCTGCCTCCAGCAGCCCCAGATCCTTGCTTCTGCTTCTGGGACAAAAAAATCTCCATTGTGATGTTGCAAACAGCTCAAGCTGCCAGGAAGAGGTTTAGCATCCCTTCTGCTCAGTGCTGAGAGGGGGAAAGCCACAGGGACCTCATCTGATTTATTTTGCTGCTTGGCTGGCTGGGAGCAAACAAGAAAAAGGGAAGGGAAAAGAGCAGGAAAAGGGAGGAGAATATAAATGAGGACAGTAACCCCAGCATGATATTTCTGCTACAAAATTACCTCCATTTCCAGCATTGCTCAGCTCCTGGCAGAAAGGATTTGTTTTTTTTCTTCACCACTTCCTAGGGTTACACAAGCATCAGCAACACTGCTACTTATTAAGGTGGAACCCATCAAGCCCAACTCATAAACCTTCTTGTGCCAAGCACTAAAAAAGAAAACAGGGACCCAAAGAAGTGAATGTGTCTCAGGAGAGAACATGTAGCAAACCAACAGCCTTGGAGAGAGAGGAGAGAGGCTGCAAAGTGATGAAAAGAGAAAGGCAGTGACTGCACATAATTATTCTCCAGTCCTTTGTGACAAAAAAATAAAATCAAATCAGAAAATGTGTTTGGAATAACAAAGAGAGCAGCAGGAATCCAGGAGAGAGCCTGAAACTTTTTTTCTCCCAAGCCCTGTATTCTCTACATCTCCTGAATCCCAATCAACCCATCCTAATGACAGCATCCAGTTCCAGCACCATAAATCAAGGTGGGCAGAGAGAACCTGAGAGAAAAGCCTCATTCAGGTATAGGATGCTTTTGGCCAGCCTATCCCCCTCAAAGCCATCTTGAAAGCCAGAAGGTTGTTCACCTTTTCCTCACCCAAGGGTGCAAAAAGAAGCAGCAAATAACAGATTTAAGGAGCAAGGAAATGGATACAAGTCCTCTTGGCAAGCCAAGCAGTAAGCAAGCACCAGGCTTTGTGCTCACCAACACATCAAGACACGAAACAAAGGCATAACAGAAGAGGAAGAAAAAATATTTATTTGCCTTTTATGTATTTGTTGTTAGGTTGGGGTTTTTTTCTAGACTCCTTTTCGCTTTCAGCCAAATAATATTTAACCTGTGGGGCTTTGAGAGTCATCTACAAACCACACAAAGTCTGTTTGTTCCCATTCTCCTCCAGGGCAGGAGGACCAGTGGAGCAGCTCTGAAGAACCAGGCTGAAAACCGACAACCCAGCTCCACTATTTAAAAGGCAGAAGAGAGCATGAAGAGAGGCAGAAGAGCAAAGAAAATCTCTGATTCAAATTGCAACAATCTGCAAGAAATGTTGAGTGATGATGTTGTCTCCTTCCAACCAATGCATTTAGGACACGATAAATTGAGTCTGAACTTCAAACTTCCTCCCACGGGGAGCTCTGTGAGCCAAAAAGCACTTTTAAGACAAATTCAGAGGGGTGTAATGGATATGTGACTAAAGCAGTGGGTTTTTAGGTAAGCCTTAATCCTTAATAAATTAGAGATAATTTGTATGTAAAAGGACCATAAAGAGGATCTGGATATTTTTAATCATTAAATGGCTGAGAGAAGAGGAAAGAGGAGATGAAAAGACCAATTAGATATAAATTTAAATATGAGACTGGCTTAGCATCCCCTAAAAGGACTCATTTTATTTTGGGAAATGTTGGCCTGGTGGAATTGAAATGCTCTGTGGGAAGAGGACAATTTTTTAAAGCATGGGAGAGTTTGGAGGTGGACAGAAGGAAACAACCAGTTTTGACTGGATGCTTTTCCCTTTTGTGGGGGGGAAAAAAATATATTATGGTCTGGAATTTGAGCATCTTGAAGCACTATGGATTGATGTTTTTCAAAATTTGAGACATTTTCTCTCTAAAAGTTTTATAGCCAGTGGTTTCCTCAGAAAAAAAATTATCAACAATGAAAAAGGAACCTTTTGGTGAGAAACAAAAAGGCTGTAAACATTGAGCTTATTTTTTTTTCTTAAAAAGGATGTTTTATCTTTATTTCTTAGTTAAGTTGTTCAATACTTCTCCAATGCAACAGATATTATTTAACCCAGACTTTCAGCCTTCTTATACCAAATGGGATGCTTAGAGCATGGAGGGATGTGGTCAAGCAAAGGTTTTCCATCATTAATCCCCCCCCCAAGTCCCTCTGCACAATGGGGGATTTACTGTAACCTGCCCAGAATGGCCCGAAAGGGTCTGCAGGATTTGGGATGTGCCACTCAACTGGACTTTTCACCCTCAGCATCCCATTTTTGGTCCTCTGAGGGCTTTGCCTGGCTTCCTGCATTCCAAACCTCAGGTACCACCAATGCCTTGTGGTTGAGCAAAAGAAACCTTGCTCAGAGCCATCGACCTCGTCCCATCCAGGAAAACAAACACAGAAGTTGTCCCAGCACCAGACTTTGCCCCGTTTGGATGCAGTCTCACTCTCCTTAAGATCACTTTAAAATCTGACCCTTCCTTGATGCCTCATAAATCCCTTTTCCACTCCCAGGCTGCTCCTCCTGTGACTGCAAACCAAAACCAGGAGGGAGCCCCCAACCCACATGGGCTGGGAGGAAGGGCAGATCCACCCTCCCCCTCTCCACATCTCATCTTTCACGACCCTCTGGTACATTTTAGCAGGTGATGGATCCAGCGGGCAGCTAATTCTGCCTGCTGGTTAATTAATCCAGCGTTACAAGAGCCTAATGACCCTCCTTAATCCCCCTGCAATAACACTGCATGCCACGGGCACCTGTTGGGGTGCAACCAGGATACTGGGGATGGTGGGAGCTACTGGTTATTAGTGCCATCCCCACCACTGATGTTTTATTAGCCACCATTTGATACCTCGTCCACTCGATCCGGGCCCCAAATATTGGTTTACAACATTAATTAAAAGCATTGAGGCCAAGGGCTCGGCTGGCAAGCTGGGATTTACGGGTTGTGTTTAATCACCTGACAAATGTGATTTCCCACAGCTACCTGGTGGGTACCCTAAGAGTTTAAATGAGTTAACATTGGGTGGCTTTAATGTGTCTTGCTGAGGGAAGAGGGAGAGCTTCTCATGAACTCCAGCCACCCACCAAAAACGAAAAAAAAATAAAAATGTAAAAAAAGAAGTCAGATATTTCAGGCATCTCAGCTGCAAACAAGATAATGTGACCTGGGCAGAGTCAGAGAGCAGCTGTTGGTAGAGCACTGCTTTCTTAGTGACTTTTCGTGGAAGATTTAACTAATTAGTTGAGCAAGCTCTCAATAAACGAGGCACTATGTTATTCTCAGCTTTAATTACACGGGAGTCCTGGCAGTCCATTCAGGGGCTGGGAGTCAGAACATGTGCTGAAGGGTTTTGCTGAATTACGGGCCATAGAAATACACATCTCCTGTGAGCACCTAGGAAGCTGCTCTGATATTAAATTAATTCACTCAGTGGTTCTGAGAGATTTGCAGCTGGGGAAAGACACATCCAGAAAAAGAAAGAGGACAGGTAAGAGGAGGGAAAAAAAGAGCTGGAGACTGGCACCTCCTTTTATTGCTTCCATTCTCTTTGGCAGGATAAAATGCATGCTTGGGTTGAGGGACCATTTCTTTTGGACAGTTTCTTCCAGGGAAGGCCTTTGAGGGCCCTCAAGGATGGACAACTTTGCCAGCTTTGTCCCTTCTGCATCACAATAACCATCTCCTCCTTCTCCTTCCTCCCACCTTGTCCCCACCACAGGCTCCATGCTCTCCCAGTCACCACCTCTCCCCCACCAGTGTTGCTTCTGACCATCTCCAGGTCTCATTCTCCTCTTCCACCACACCAGTTTGAAGTCCAGATCTCTCTCTCCTCCCCCCAAACCCCAACATTCTTCTTTCCAGTGTGGCCTCCTCCATCTCAGACCCTATTTGCTCCTTCTAATTGGCACCCACCTCTCTCCTTTCCTGGAAACCTTGGGATCTCTCAGGGAAAGCAGGACATCACCAGCTTCATAACTCTTTCCTTTCCATCCCCAGCTGTAGGGATACTGAACTCTTCTCTTTTTTTTGGAGATGTTGTGTCTTAAAACCAGCCAGGACAGGAGTACTGGGTTTTACTTACCACTCCAGATATTTTCTCTTCCATCTCCTACTTCCAAAGGTCTCCTTTATGCCATGATACTCTCTGGTCCCTCCTCCAGCACATCTCCTAGAGCTTCTCCCCTATCTTCTCAAAACCTCTCCCATTTTGCCCTCCACCAAATGACTTTTCCAGCAGTTCCTCCCCTCCCCTTTACCTCCAGCTGCTCTCAGCCTCTCACTGACCTCCTCTCCTTGGTTTTTCCCAGTGATTCCCCCAGTAGCACCAGCCTGCCCTAATATATCCTTCTTGCCCTTTCCACCTCCCACCCACCCCCAGCTGTTTCTCATGAAAAAAACATCATCAAATACCTTTTTTTGGCTCTTTTTCCCCCCTTCTGTCCAGTTTGCCTTTTGCCACTTGCCCTCCCTTCTCCTTACATGGAATATTTCAGTCCCATGGCATCCCCAAACAAAGAGGGTCAAGTTTTCAGGTGGACAAATTCTTAAAAAAAACCAAACAAACCAAATGTCTCCTGCACACACGTTACCAGATTGATTCCCAGCTGCTCTGTTTATGTAACCTTGAAGCTATTTCATACAATCCTTTAGTTTTGACAGCTTAAGACTTGTTATGAACCTAATATTTTAAAAGGAAAATAACTCAGAGGTACAAAAGATTGTTACAGATCACCCGGGCAATCTGTGCAGGGAGGAACACTGAGAAGCAAAATGTGTATTTTTTTATTAAAGGATTTTTTTTTTCCCTGGATTACCTTGACTTCAACTCAGGAGATGTTTGAGTAAAGTAAACCCACTCCCTTTCCAATGTGATGGCCTTTAGGAAGTTGCAAACCTCCACACATGGATACGCACTTATTGTCTTTCTACCTGGCATTTCGCTGTGAATAAAAGGCTCTGGGCCAAAACCAACCAGATAAAATCTTTCAGGAACTTTTACAATGTCACATACTTGTGCAAATTGCCAGCATGTTTATAGCAACAGGCACCACAACAGCCCTCTAGGCTTTCAATTAAGCCAGGCAGCTCCAGCAACCTCCTCCCTCTGTTTATGTGCACAGATTTGCATGTGGCATCACCCGGCCAAAGCACGTAGGTGCTTGGGATGGGGAGGGAGGTGGGGGAAAATCACTGCTTCCCACTCACCCCCCTGGCCTTTAGACCCCAAAAAATGGACCACAGACACATCTGCAGGAACCCATTGGGCTGGTGCAAAGGGATGGAGTCACAAATCCGATGTGAGGATTTGGGGAGGGGGCTTTTTGTAGCAAGAGCTTGAGCTGCTGCTTCACCAATTCCTGACTGTCTGGATGAAGGAGGTGGAACAGGAGTTCATCATCTTGCTGTCAACTGTCAAAGACCTGGAAATCCTGGAGGGTAGGATCCAGCAGGAGAAGGAAATATCATTATGCCTGTGTGTAGCCGTCTTGGGGAGAACTTGCCTCATATTGGAGATGGAGAAATTTCCTTCTGAGTTAAGGTACAGGGAAAAAGTGATTCTTATTCTTATTCCTCCACAAAAGTTGTTCTAGAATAACTAATTTGATAAATACCCAAAGGTGGGTTACTTCAGGGTATTGGAAGGATGGTGTATGGTGATTTTTAGGGCTTATTTCTAGGCCTGTTGTTGCCTGTTTTGAATCCATGGGCTTGCATCTACCTGGGCCAGACAGAAATATAAATTACATCTGTAGGGATAAGATGGACGTGGTTAATTTCAGTTCTCATTCAGAGAGAAAGAGGATGGAAGGGTAAGGCCAAGAGATCTTTAACCCTCCAAACTTTCAGTGGGATTTTCCGCAATATATTGATTTCTTCAGCTTGCTTTCAGGTTTCCATTTCTCAGTGGAAATCGAGTTTCTTCCTCAGGGGACCAATCTTTTCCCCTTGGCACCCTTTGGCAAGGCAGGAGGTGCCACCCTCAGCAGGCAGGGGTGAGGACTACCCATGGAGATGTCTATCCACAGGTAAAATGAGTCCCCTGGGGCAGGGCAGGGTGATGGAGAGCTTCAAAAAGGGATGGGAAAGTGGCAAGACTCCTGCAGAGGGGAGCCTGGGAAAGACAAGGGTGATTTATTGCATTAAATCCCACAAATAAAAATAAATAGGTGACTCAAGCATGTGCTTGCCTTAGCAGGGGTCAGGGAGACGCGTCCCTCTTCTCACCTGGTGGAAAACAGCCCTGGGGGATCCTCCCAGGATCCAGTTACCCATCTGGGGAACATCACTTTAAGCCAGCATCTTTTCTTTCCCAGTCCCTTGGGATTCCAGATGAACAATCAAAGGGGGTGAAAAGGGGGAAGCTCCACCCAGGTTTGTGCTGCACGGGGGTAAGAGGAGCCTCATCAAGTGACAGTGAAACCAGCCCGAGGCACAGCCAGGACCCATGGGTGCCTACCTAGTCCTGAGTTGTGATTAATTACCATGGGATCATTTTGTTTCCCTCTCCAGTGGGTTTAACTACACCCAGCAGCTGGTGGTAGCCAAGAGGGAAGGTGACAAACTGCCCCAGCTTCCAGCTCCTCTCCTGCTGAAAACACCTTTGCAAATAGGTACATTTTGAAAGGCTGGGTGGAATGGGATTGAAATTATAGTTAAGGGGGGGACCCGGGCTCTACACATGCAGCTCAGCCACAGAACTGCCCTGAAAAGAAGAAATAATTCACTCCATCACCTTGAGACGGGCTCGGTGTGGGGGAGAGAGGAGAAAGTGCCCACTGCCCACTCATCAAACACTGCTCTCTTTACTAAGAGGAAACTTTGCTCTTGCCACCCACAGGAATTTGAGAACCCCTGACTCATCTCCCTGGGTAATGAGCTCAGCTGTGCAGTGATGAGATTTTTGAATACAATACAGGTTGCCACCTGAGCTCTCCACTCATAGAAAGGACTCCTTCAAACTTTCCCTACTTACCCCAAGAGGTGGGGATGTCCTGGTTTATTTCCATCTCCACCTCTCTGGGGAACAGAGGCTCTCAGGAGGCCTTGTGCCTCCTAGAGCCAGGGGGGTTAGGATAACCATCACCTATCCTTGAAACACAGCCAAAAAAAAAAAAAAAATCTCAGAGGAGCTGGCAAAGCCCTCATGTTGGGCTGACCAAGGGGGGACCAAGAGGTCTGGTCTGTGATCAGCCCCATCCTGAGATGTTTCACTTGTTCCTGGCTCTCTTCTTGCTGCTCTGTTCCCAGCTCCATCTGGATGGTGGAGGACAGAGAGAGAGGGTTTAACACCTGCATCCACCTCCTGTATTCTGCAGCTGCTGTTGCAGGGCAGGATTGGGCAATGAATCATGGAGCCCTCTGGATATTGGACAGATATCATTCCCAGAGGGACTTTTGAGGCTCAGCTTGAAGTTTAGGGTCTCTCAGCTCTGTGGTTGAGTTGTGGTTTGTTTCCTATTTTTCTTCACATTACCCCTTTGGGCTCAGGGTTCCAATTACTCCTTTTCATTCCTTTTTTTTCTTTAATGATTCAGAAATATTTGAGTGACAGATCTTTTATTAAAACCTCGTTATCAGAAAGCATCCAAGAAGGGGCAGGGTTCGTGCTTCACTCAGGGTTTCCATGCCCCAGGGAGAGCAAAGCTCTTCCTGGCTCTTCCCTGGCCTCTGAGGAGCAGAGCTTTGATATTCAGGCTTGGGTAAAGAAGAGAGACCAACCTGATTGTCCTAGACAGTCAGGGGAAAAATAAATGCCCACCACACCAGAGAAGTGAAGTGGGGAGCTATGGGAGACATTTTCAAGAGCCTCTTCCCATCCCACTCCTGATAGGAAAGGAACAATCCAGGGGATGAGGTGGGCAGCTGGTGATGTTACTCACCTGGTTCCTTGTCCACCTGGGGACACAAAGCAGTTGTGTCATCTCCTCCTGCAAAATGCTTCAGGCACCCAAGGGAAGTCCAGTGGTGGCCATGCCTGAGACCCTTCTTTTGGAGCTCAGCTTTGCACAACCCCTTTTTCCTTGCTTCACCTTCTCTCCTTCTCCTTTGCCCATTGAGACTTTGAGTTCCCTCAAACACAGAGCCTGTAAATAGCCCATCACTTGCTGGTGCATCATGTCTCCTGACACAGGCCACGGCCCATTAAGGTCCATATGGATTATTTATTCTATGGGAGGTGAAATTAACTGCTCATGGAACTGATGGAAAATTAGTTTTTGCCCATCCATCCTTCCCCCCCCCCCCTCACTGCATCTGATTTCTTTAAGGTTTGCTGTAAAATGATAGTTGGAGCATTGGAGGCACAACCTGAAATAATTTGTTTAATTCTTGGGTTCCCGCTCACCTTGTCAAAGCTCTACCACCTTCTGCAGATGATTTTGGCTGCAGTTTCCAAGAAACTGGGGTGAGAAGAGTTCCATCCCCCAGCCACCCTCCCCAACTCACCTCACCCAGGGATTTGGGGATTTTGGGATGGTGGGACCAAGTACAGGATGGATGCTGGGCAGGTTGGCTTGAGGCATGGGGCTAAATGCCCTTTTCCTAGAGGCCACTTATCTTTCAGGAGATGAGGTTTTTTTGGGAAGCCAATGAGTGTCTTCACTGATGAAAGATATGAGCAGAAAAATTCCACCTGACGTGTAGGGACAGACCTCACCGATGGCCCAGGGCCATGCACACCCCCATCACCATGCCAGGGGTGCCAAGCATGAACAAGGCTCCATCCCACTTACATGCTCCCAAATGCATGTCCTCAAATCCTTTTTTTTTTTTTTTTTTTTTTTTTCCCCAAAACAAAAATGATTATTGGGGTTTTTCACCTCCCCTGTTTTGCTTGGCTGGGTCACCTGGGTTTCTCCTTCATCACCACTCTGGCTCCCAAGATGGGCTCTGTCACAGGAGGTGTGGGATGGGGGAGAAGGGTCTGGACATGTAGGATGTGGTGCCGCATGCTCCAGGCTCTGATTGTGACCTGAAACAGTGGGAAAAATTCAGCTAAAACTTGTTTTGACAGAGGACTTGGTTTCCTGTGCATCCCCAGCAACAGTTGCCACCTCCTTCTCCTTCCCCTTCTTCATCTCACTCATCTTCTTCTCCTTCTTCTCCTTCTCCCTCTTCTCCTTCTCCTTGCTCCTCCTCCTCCTCCCTTTTATCATCATCACTTTCCACTGAAATCCCCAGCAACAAACACATTAGGTTTTTGCTCCCATCAAAAATGTATACTTATTTTTGAGGGGGATTCATGAACTCAAGAAGCAACGGGGTTAAAAACCATCTAAAACTTTCTGAGAGGAATGAAGCAAGGTGGATGGGAAGGAGTCCAGGAAGAGGTTGGAAGAGGGAAAGCTGAAGGCTTCAATCCTGAGCAGGAGACATTAGGAGAGAAATACAAATAGAGAGGGGGAGAAAACACCTGAGAACTTTTGCTGCACCCCTGACTGCTCATAAAATTGGAAGAGCAAAGCAACACGTGCCAAGGGGAAGGGGAGGAGAGGAAAATCATCACCAGCTCAGTGAGATCTTCAGGAAAAACACAAATGACCTTTTGTGCTGTCTGGGGAAAGACTCTTCCATCATCTTTATGGATTTCCACCTTTGGCGATAGCTAAATAGCCTTGCGTATCTTCCATCTAGACACTAACAGCCCTGCCATAAATCTTAACCCCAAACCATCATTATTCACCAGAGAAAATGAATGGTTTGCTCTCACATGAAAAAAAAAAGAAAAAAGAAAAAAAGGAGCTCTGAGAAGAGAGAGAGAGAGAGAGAGAGAGAAAGGACCTTGCTTGGGCTGGGCTCGCTCCTACTTGTTGGTGGGAGAAGCACTTTGTGTGGATTCAGCTTTTAGTAACATCCACCCAAATGGGCTATTCTGTTTCTGGAGACTGATATTATCTGATGCTGCTTGGCAGAGTGAGCCAGGCTGGCAAGAGAAGTGAGGTGGTCAGGGCTGAAGTTCTCAGCTGCAAAATGGCCTTGGATCAACTTGCTTGGAAGAAGGAAACATCAGAGATTATTGGATTCTGGGAATGATGGTAACTGGGGTCTCAGAAATAATAGTATTGAGGTTAAAGTCATTGATACAGTCAGAAAAAGTGTGCAGAGTGTTTTGCTCACCTCCTGTCCCTCCCTGGGGACACGCAGCCTGGGTAGGAGCTGGGGCAGCCCCTGGAGCTGAACTGTGGTTTAATTCCTCCCCTTTCATTACTGCTTCCTCCTGTGAGCCCTAAGGGACAGCAGGGGATGAGGGGAAACATCAGGTTCTTAACAAATTCTTGTGTCATCCCCTTGACAGCACCTTCAAGCACTGAATGTTGCTGGGGCTTAACCTCAGGAATTCAAACCAGGGAGCAATTCCCCTGCCAAGGAGGAGAAGAAATCCCTTCCCAGCCCTCCCTGCCAGCAGCCACCCTTCTCCTGCCTTCAATCCACAGGCTGGGGACAAGATGCCAGTCAAACCACTCTGGAAGAGCCTTGGGATATTTGCCAAGAAAGGGGATATAACAAAACTTCTGGAGCAGGTGGTGCAGCTGACCTTGTACCCCTTCTAATCTACTCTAGGTAGAAAATAAAAGGGGTTAATAGGATGCACAGGGAAGGTGAGGGCAGGAGGAGGGAATTTTGGCAGCATCAGCATTCCCATGGGATGCAGGCTGTGCTGGGAGGGTTCCTGGCCCAGTGATGAGGAGCTGGATGGGAAGCCTTTCCCCCAGCTCTCCCTTTCCACACTTCTTATCTGCAGACCAATAAAAAGCCACAGGCTTAAATCCCTGGGATTAAAGGTTTAACACAACTGAGAAGAAAAAGCCTGGAGAGCATTAATTAATGTTTATATGTGGTTTCTGCCTTCTCTTCCCTTTTCTCTCCACCCTTTGTCTTCCTTCAAAAGCCAACAGGTGGGACCAGCTTTCTCTACCAGTGCCAGGCTTCACTGCTGAGACTCTGCTTTCTCCTCTCCAAAGAGAATTTAACAATTTGATGTGCAGGCTCAGGGTTCATGTGGCTTTCCCACCCTTTAGCTGCAATTAAAGCTCCCAGGGTTTCCTTGCAGGTGATGTTCTCCACACCATGAGCCCCATCCCACAGCCTGAGCCTGGGAAATGAGCAGCATCCTTTCCCTCCACATGCATGAAGATAGAGATATATTTTTTATATAAATACATACAAATAACACCCCATCCATGTGGCATTAAGAGCATTCAAAACCAAGCATGGAGTTGGCAAAGCAGAGCCAAGTTCCTCATCCACATCACATTACATCACGAGCCCTAAATGCCCCTGGCTTGGCCTTTTGCCTTCTACTCCCTCTATTTATAAAGCAGGACCTCTGGTCAGGCTCCATGGGGCACAGAGCCCATGCCAAGGTGGGATTAAGCCCACCTGCACAGCAGCAATGCTGGGTGATGCCAAGCAAACATTCCTGCATGGAAGAGCAACCACCAGCAGCTGGAGGCTTGAGACTGACTCCCAGACACAGTCAGAGCATCCATCAGCTCCGGGGGTTTATTCAGCCCTAAAAAGTCTCCCCAATAAAACACAGGGAGAGGGGGATGGGTGTAGCCCCCCCCACCCCTCACTCCTTCCCCTTTGATCTCCCTCCTAACACAGGGGCAGAATTAATTTTGAGTCATTAAGAAGATAAATTTCCTGAGGATATCAATATTTCCAGTAATGGAAAATCCACCATAACCTAGGCATGGTCAATTAGCCTGGCTGTTAAAAGGTCTCTCATGCCTCCTCCATCATCCACCCTGTCCATTAGGGAAAATCCAGTAGATTTAAAAATGAGATGCATGTCATTTCAACTGCTATATCACCCCTTGATGCAGAAAAGAAAGGAGGATTCACTAGAAAAGAAAAACCAACAAAAAAAGACATCTCCAAAAGAATTTTTTTTTCCAGAAGCTGCAGTTCCAGCTCTTTTGCTTCTGACTCCAGTCTAAGAGCTAACAAAGAGATTGACAGTCTAACCAGCAATAATATAGAATTGAATAGAACAGAATAAACTATATAAAAACTTCTATAAATAGAAGGTTTCATCCCCCCTCAGCCACGTTAAGGCTATCTCCATTCAAAAACGTTGTGCCTGAGCTCGGGGGGGGAGGATTTTTTCCACGTTTGCCAGATGGAATAAGTGTACCAGTGAGTTATTATTATTCCATTAAGCAACTGCAGATATTCCTCTCCTCTTTCCCCAAGTTAAAAAACAAAGGCAGAAGAGAACACCACTGTTCACAGCTTCTTTAGCAAGACCCCCTGTTTGTTTCATGGGACTTCTGATGCCCAAGTCAGCTCCTGGCATGAAAAAATAACAATGGATAAAAATAGAATTTGACTAATTGTCATCACCAGCAATTACAGAGACAATGAGAGGGCAGGTAAACTTGGGGCTGGCAGATTTAGAGGTCTGACAACTCTTTTGTTCTAAATTCCTCTGTGTTCTCCACTTCCACACTTAGCATTTGGCTAGGCAGAATGAAGCAACCAACCTTCAAGACATCAACTTTTGCTGAAGATCATAGGATCATAGATACCAGGGGATCATCCATTTCCATGCAAATCAGGGCCTCTGGTCTTATCTAAATGTCAGCAATCTGAACTAAGGAAACCACCTTCACCTCTGTCTCCAGCCAGAGGCATCTCCAGGGAGCAGCTCAGGACCAGTTGGCTCTTTCTCTGCACCAGCCATGGATGGAAAGATGATGGTGAACTCAAACCAACCAGAAAAACTTTTAGATGGTTGAAACCAGACAAGATGAAGCCCACCCCTTCTGCACCTGCTTACTCAGCCTGGAATTGCAGGTGGTAAAAGTCTATCAGAAAGTCTGATAGATCTCCCCATGCAGCAAAAGCATGGAAATTTGGGAGAATTTAAGAGGCACTGTGGCAAAAGCTACCCCCCAAAACTGTTCAAATGAAATCAAATGCATTTCTTAGGAGCAGCTGGACTCACAGTGGCGTTGGCATTGCTATCAAACAGGATCCCTGGGGTTTACCTCCTGCCAGCTCTTCCAGAGTCTTGGATATCTTGAGAAATGGGCATCTTCTCCTCATGCCTTCAGCTGCCACATCTGTAAAGTGGGCAGAATTAGAATTTCTGCATCCAGTAATGTTGCTAAAGCCTTTAAAATCACAGAGTTCTTGTTTTCTTGATTTCACCCTGGAGAGAGAGTCAAATGAAAGCTCATTGCTCCAGGAAAGAAGCCTTTGTGTCTCATCTTCCTCCATCAGATTATGTTTCTAAGGTATGTTAAGAAATGAGACCCCAGAGGGGTTAGTGGTGTCCATTTAGATCTCTCAAATACCTACACACAAATCCAGTGAGTGCAGGAGGATTAACTCTTAA
The DNA here is from genome assembly GCF_003957555.1 of Calypte anna. Classification (NCBI taxonomy): domain Eukaryota; kingdom Metazoa; phylum Chordata; class Aves; order Apodiformes; family Trochilidae; genus Calypte; species Calypte anna. The sequence continues at coordinate 232,940 of NC_044269.1, forward strand.
ATCAGAGCAGATCAGGCAAGAAGCCTTGCACAGCAACATGGGATTGCTGGAGAAAAATAGATTAAAAATTGTCATTTTTGTCAATTTCAACTTGATCCCCTGTGTAGAATGAGATGGAAGCCTGGCAAGAGCCCAGGATCAGGTGAAGAGAGAACTTTCACTTGGGAAAAAACCTCAAAACAATAATGGAATTCCCAGGATCAGAGCAGCAGAGACACCAGAGAGGGGAAACCTGAGGCCACCTCTGCTGCCCCTCTGCCTGCCCTCCTGGAGCTTGTCCAGTCCTTCTGCCAATCCACAGTCACCCATGGACATGTAAAAATATGTATTTACCCCCTCCCAAGTAATTAAAGATAAGTAGGAAAGATTAGGATGTGAGGGATGTGGTTAAACATGAAATCGTGTGAGCAAACAGCTATTTATCCATCCTCTGAAGGCTCCAGACTTTCTAATCCTTAAAAAGAAGAACATTTCAAAGAAAGTGAGCTTCCTACAGGACTTCCCTTGCTTGTGAGATGTTTCATCTGAAGGAGAAGAGACATAACAGCTTGTGATGACAATGTGACCACTGCAGGAGCTGGGTCTAACTGATGGAATCTGCTCCATGGCTGGAAAAAGGAACATCTGGCCTGGAAAATTTGTGACTCTCAACTTATTGCTAGAAGCCAGGACACCCCACTCTGCCCTTCTGCCTTGCAAGGGGCAGGAATTCTAAAAATGGCAAGGCTTTTTTTTCCAGGTTACTCAGGGAAGAAGCTAAGAACTGCTCCCAGGAGTTGCATTTACCCACAAAACTCTCCCCAAAATTTCCCTGCCTGGAACTGCTGGGCTGCTCAGAGCTCATTTAACCAGCAGGTGTGGGAGTGCCTGCTTAACCACACTCTTAGATCTCCAGGCTCTGTCAAGCTGTGGGAGAGAAAGACATTATTTTGGGGAAAACACCACTGCAAAGCAGAGTGACAGTCTGACACGTGAGGGTAAATTAAAGATGAGGATCCGTTCAACCCTGAGCTCCTTCATCACATTCCTGCATTCAAGGAGAAATGCAGCTGAGTTTCAGTTGATCTTGGCTTCTTCACTGACCTGCAGCAGTAAATTTTCCCCCCTTTTAGTGTTTAAATACTTTGTCAGTGAATGATCCCATTCATAAAGTGCTGGTGATGACAGCTCTGCCAAGCTAAATGGCACTTAACTGTGCACCTAATAAATCTGCAACAAAAATAAACAGAGGATGGGGAAAGGATAAAAAAAAATTAACTATGCCAAAGAGCTTAAAAAAAAATTTAAAATCATTGGTAGGCATGAAAGGATATTGTAATTTAACCTGTTTGAAATAGCATTGTGCTCCCATTCCTGCCCCTCTTTGGCTGACCTTGAATTCCCAGAAGAAAATGAGCTTGGCTGGTGCTTGTGTTTGGTCAGATAAATGCAGTGTGGGCAATGCAGATCCATCTCTTGTGGCTCTGAGCAGGTATCTGCCAGCACTGGGACCTCCTGGATCAGCAAGAATGACACCTCCACTCATATGGAAAGCAAAAAGTGCATTTATGAAATGGCAACCCTGATCCCATAGAGGAAAAACAAATGCAAAACAGGAGTCAGACTAAGGGAGAAATTAAGGCAGAGAAGCTGGAACTATGAAAAAGTGTAAGAAAAAAATCACAGAAAGCTCAGAGCTTGTGTGTTGGTCACATCCTCAAACTCCAAGGATCAATCCAGCTGGTGGTGGCACCAGAGAAGTGTCACATGGATTTTAGAAGTGGAAAGCAAATCTGAAATGGGATGGTGGGGAAAGAAGTTTGCTGTGCCTAAGCTCTCTCTTCAATAAAAGACTGGATTTCCTAGACAAAGGAAAAGCAGCACACCAGGAATTTGGGTGGACTGAATAATTCTGTGAAAGGAATTAAGAACTTCCCTGACCAAAGTGGGGTTTTATAGGAGAGGGGACAAGGGGCACCTAGAGCTCAAAGGAAAATGTGCTCAGAGGGAGCCAAGGGGGCTCAAGGAGGTTTATTAACAGAGTCGTTTAGGATTAAGACTGAGAGTCAATTTTATACAAATCTTTCCTTAAACCCCAGGCTGAAAAAGTAGAGTTGAGCCATCCAAGTTTGCTGATGACAAAAAAAGCTGAAGCAGATTGCCAGGACTGAAAAGAATTGTCCAAGTTGCAGGGAAATGGGGAGATGGAAGACTGGACAGAGGCACAAGACATGGGAGGAGCAAACCCTGAGTGTGGTTCCAAGTGAAGAATTAAATTTCTGGCTGCCAGAATCAGGTGGCCCATATTGAAACCCACCCAGTTATAGCTCCAAAATGAGTCAGATAAGGTTTTTGTGCTTGACATAGCACTTCTGGGGGATCTTGGGTATAATTTTCATCACCTGTGTTCAAGAAAGATTAATCCAGCCTGGAAGGGAAGTAGCAAAAAACTACCAAAGTGATGGGGGGGAAGGAGTTAATCTCATGGGACGAGTTTCCAGCAGGATGAAGGTTGGATGGAGATACAATCCCACCCAGGGAGAGAAGCAGCAAAGAGGGAGAAGAACTGCTTATGCTGGTGGACAAAGGGAGCAAAATAAAAGTAGAATAAAATGAAATGGGTCCTACATAAGTGTAGACAGAAAATGTACTGAAGGAGTCAGGCTCTGCCACAGCTTTCCCAGACGAGCAGGAATGTACAACCCCCCTGGCTTTGTTTGCAGGAGGAGACAGAAACCTTTCTACAAGGGAAAGTGTGAACAAACACACCCCATGGCAACAACCTGCTCTTCCTAACCCAACCAGCTCCCAAATTCTATCTCCTGCCATCCTCCAGGATCGCAGCAGGAAGAGCTGCCAGTGGGAAAAGAGGAATGTTTGTCTGACATTTCCCAAGCAGCCATTTCCTGGCCTGTTGTTATTGTAACTACAATATTCAGCTCTTGTTGAATCCAGCTAAGCTGTTGGGAAGAATAAGGAGGAAGTAAAAGTGATACAAATGGGATCCTCCAGTGAGGACCTGGGGAGCAGCACTGACTTGGGAACACTCCCCTCTTTACTTGCTCCAGATTTATGGGCTGAAGCCAGAGCTTCATTTCTTCACCCTCAGCAGAACTTTAAATGGGGCTCTTAGAATAAGAGTAGAACTGCAAAAAGCTTTGCAACCCAGTGGTTGGATTGGCAGTAGATAACTCCTGGCTTAGGAGAACCAGGGCTGCAGAAGACCATCCCTAATAGCCCCCAGGAGCTTGAAAATCTGGTGTCTTGAGTTAAGACTTTTAGACTTATCTTGGCCCTAGTTCCTTGGCCCACACCCCATAAAAACTGCACACAGTGCTGAGTAAATCAGGCTAAAATCCCATTTTTTGCTACCTTGGGCTCTCCACAAATTCCAGCTCTAACAGATGGGCTCCATCCCATGTCCAAAAGGTCAACACGTTTGGCTCAATCCAGCCCAGGGCTTGGAGCAAGGGATAACATTCATCAAGAAGAGGTTCAGAAGGTGCTCCACAGCCTTCAAACAGCTTTTAGGAATGGGAGGATCAAGTTCAGGGGGTTCATTTATCTCTGGGGGGCACCATGGCACAAGGAAAGAGGCAGAACCTTGGGAAGGGGAATGACCAACCTCAGGTTTAGCAGGGAAACGTCTGGCTGATGCCTCAGGAATGAATTATCCCATCCCTCCTGGCAGGAGCTCCCAACAACTACCAAGCCATCCTCTGCTGCTTGACATCTTCATCTTCCTGCTCCTGATGGGTGACTTCTCACTGCAGAAAGGGATCTGGTTATTTCCTCGGGGGTAAATATTCATTCAGGCACACAGAGAATGAGGCAGGGAACTCCCAGTCTGGGCTTCTAATCCCATCATCAGCCACCTCCTCAGCATCATTATCCCAAAGAACACAAAATGAAGCACAGGGGAAAGAATACCATTGGATTTCCATTCATGAGAAGCATGGACAAGAGAGGAAATCATTTCTCTGAGTCACCATCCCCACCCCAAGAATAGAAACATCTCCCTGTGGAGAGGCAGGTGACGTTCTGGATTAGCTGCACCTCATTCTCACCATGAACAAATTCCTCCATACAAATCCCAGCAGGGAAAGCCATCTCTCCCTCCTGAGGTGGCCTGGACTTGGCCATCTTTCAGCTTTGCAGAGAGCTGATGCTGTACATTGTTTTTGGGTTTTTGTGTTTGTTTTTGTTTTTTTTTGTTTTTGTTTTTTTTTTTTTTTGGAGTCCCTTCATCCCAGCCACCTTCCTGCCACCACCCCACAGCAAGCCTGGGCTGGGCTGTCAGCCCATGGCAAGAAAGGACAGAATGAAGGGAACCATTGTTCTGCAGGCAGGAAGCAGTTGGGATGTGGCAGCTTGTGGTTTGGGAGCAGACTCAGGCATAGGATGCTGAAGGGCTGGAAGAACGGGGGGGGTCCCAGCTCCAGGAATCCTAGAAGGTGCCCAAGCTGCCCAAGCCCCAAGGAACCTCCTGGTGGAGAAGAACTTAATGGTGAAGGGACAGATGCAGGAATTACAGCTAATCCAAGCTTGCAGTAAGAAAGGGGGAAATTCCCAGCTCTCCTGGCAGGACCTTGGATGCCCAGAGCACCAGGACTTGTTCGAGCATGTCTGTGCTGGGACAGGGATGGGCAATGGAGGCAAAGTTGCTCTCTCTTCACTGAGCTGATGTCATCATCTCCCAGCTGGCAGCAAGAAAACCTCAGCCTGGGACCTGTTTGGGTATTTATCACATTTAACCCACCACTTCCAGCCTCTTTGGTTCCCATTTAGCTCCTGGACATCTAGGTGAGGCTGTGTTCTCCAGAGGGACCAGGGAAGCTCCCCAGAGAGCAGCTGACTCTAAAAATAATCATGGCCCCTGAATGTTAGCTTGCTGAAAAGTATCATCTGAGCTCTCTAAGAGGATGCACAGCATCAGAACTGTGTCTCACAGCCCTGAGATAACCAAGAAAAGTTTTGCTTTAGTTTAAAGAAGAGCTGGGCTTTCGGTGTGGTGAGAACACTGGAGGGTTAAGCGTCCAGGAACTTGTCGCGTTTGCCACCTGACAACTGTTTGGGAAAAACATCAATGGAAAGTGTAAAAAGCCTGGAATATTTCCCTATTGTTTCATCTACACGGGTTTGGTTCCTTTGGGTTTATGCAAATACCAGAGGCATCCACCCAAGGGATCACCATTGCTTCCTCTGCTTTTGTTAGTGCTACAGCACACTCAGCAGCCTTCTTCCCCAGGAAACCTGGGTTTGTGGAAGCTCTTTTTGAGAAATTTATTTCTCTAATCTGATCTCTAAGGGACAAAAAAAAAAAACAACCAAACAAACAACAGAGGAAAAAACCCAAACAAAAAAACCCCAACCCAAACCAAGCCTCCCAGTTGCATGCTGAAGGTGGGATGTCCAGGATGAGCTCAGGAACCTCTCTCAGTGAGTAACATTCTCTCTTTCTCTCAATTGTTTGACAAAACAAGAGCTTCAGTGTTTCCAGCAGTTCCCTGACGTGTCAGGACAGCCTGGAGGGGTTCTCTCTCCTTTGGCAGCCACACATCTCTCCCTTTTAGCACCTCTGGATCCCCGGAGAGATAAGAAGCTTCCTTCCTTCCTTCCTTCCTTCCTTTCTAGCATCACTGCCATGCTCAGGAGTCATCATTCCACTGGGAGAGCACGTTCAAGAGGATTAAAAATATGAGGATGAGAATTAAGGGGGGGGGAGGGAAAGCCTTGAAACCAGAGGGTATCTGCTTCTGAGGGGGAAAAAAAAATAGAGATTATTTATTAATTTCTGCAAAGGAAAAATGGATTTAGATTTTAGGGTTTAAATCCTTGCCCTGAAAAAAAATCACCCTCATGAATTGGAAGTCCTGGATTTCAAAGGTAGGAGCTTGTTGTGGGTACCCAGAGCACTAGACAAGCAGCAAGTTGGTTGGTTTGGGTTTTTTTTTTCTTTAATGGGTTTTCTAGTTGTCATTTTAACTAAACCTCACTAATTCAAGAGAGCCAGATTGCAACTACAATGTTGCAAACCTGTAAAACAAAGAGAAACTGCCCCCAAACCACCTATTTTTCAATTTTCAGTAAAAAATGATGAATCCTACCTGGCAGTACCAGACCCTGAGAAGAAAGAGGTTTTTGCAGGATGTTCATGTCCAGCAGCTGAGATTCCACAGGATCCAGGCTTCACCAAACCTCTGTCTTTGGGCCCAAATCCTGCATGGGACCCTCAGGCTAATTCAAGTATTTTTTGTGTTAGAACTTACAGAGCATAAGAGGAAACATGAAAAACCTCTCAGTCACCATCCTTGCATGTATAGCTAAACCCCTTTCTGGAACCAGGGCTTGCTTTATCTGTCAAAATTCACTACAAAAAAAAAAAAAAAAAAAAAGACTTTTTCAACACCATTACTTTTCTCCCTGGTTTCTCATGCAGTTTGAGAGTTGAGCTTTTCACCTTTGCTTTTTTCCCACCTCTTTTTCCCTTCTTTCTCCACACATTCCTTTCTTACTGCCCTTTCCCCCTTTGAGGAGAGCTGATGAGTCAAATCTGGGTAAAAATGCACCACTCCAAAGGGGAAGCAGAAAATCCAAGCACCAAATTTCTTACTCCTGGCCTGGAGTTTCCTGAGTCTGTTGTTTTTTTTTAACACATTATTTTTAAGAAAACCAGGATGAAAGCCCATTCATCCTGGCTGGGACCTGGGGGAACTTAACCAACTTGCAGGATGAGCTCAGTGCTTTACAAAATTATCTAAACAGTGGGTACAAGGAAAAGTGGGTCCCAGCCAGGACTCCGGATATGAGCACTTCCCACCCCTGGAGGGGAGTTGGGATTTCAACACTGAGGCTTGTTCCTTGCTGTTGGAACTGGAAACCCAGCACCCCTAAACACCAGGCAAGGTTCAAGCCCAAGGACACGTGTCTCCCATCACTCCAGCAGTCCTAGGAGAGGAGATAGACCCATCAGTAACCTATTAAATAAATTAAAGTGTCACTTCTAAAGCCTTTCACTGTTGCTAATGAAGCCTTTTTGTGCAGATTTCCTCCAGACTGGCTGTAGATATTGGTCCATTGGGCTACACCTCTGAACAAGGGTGCCTAAAATGAGACTTGGAATGTTCTCCCTGGAGCATGAAGCATATAGAATCACAGAATAATTTGGGTTGGAAGGGATCTCTAAAGGTCATCTAGTCCAACCCCTACAAAAACTCAAGAGCTGGGCATCACCACCGAGCCCTGTAAAAGCTGAACTCAACCATCCCTGTCCAAAACAAGGGGAAAAAGCTGCTCAATTCTTCTCATTTCAGTGACAACACCAAAAATAACCCCAAGAGAGGAAAAACGTGAATCAAGAGGAGAAGCAGCACTTGCCTACAACACCTCCTCGGATCAGTCTGTTCTGTTCCAGGAGAATTTGTAGATGTTTTCCTCCAGCTGCAGGTGTAAACACAGAACAGACAACAAGCATGAAAAGATTTAGCCAAGAAATAACGTGGTGCTTTTACTATTTCACCCCTGATGGGTTTTTTCTTTCCAGCCCCTCACACAGTGTCCAGAGGTGCCTTCCCTGGAGTCAGTGAAAGTCATGCAAGTATCAGACAGCATTGCAAGGCCTCATTTTTTGCTCTTAAATTATCACCCTGAAAAAAAACCAGATGCTGAGATTGCTACACATCTCAAGGAGGAAGAAAAAACATCTTCAGTGTCTTAGGGACTTGTTACAAACCAGCCCAGACAGCAAGAGTACTGCATTTTTAGCCAGATTGATTCATCAGTGATTAGAATGGGATTCATTAAAAAAAATTAAAAATTAAAAAAAAAAAAATTAGCTAGAGCTGTTCCCACTGTAAAGTGGGGTTGAGTGAGAAGCAATTCTTTTTGTCTGGGAAGTGGGCAATGTCATTTTGTAAAGCTGCCTTTTTTTGTAAAAATTTCCTTCTTTACTGGGAATCAGCAACTTTGTTTCACTTGTGACTTAAAAACCTACCTTGAAATTTTTTTGCAATTTTGTACTTTCACGTTCATCCATTTCATTGGCTAGCACAGAAATACCACACACCACTTCCTAGTTCAGGGCAAGGAAGTGATTTTTTTTTCCTTTTTTCCATTTCTACTTTCCTTTTCCCATGTAAATTTATGACAATTCCTCAAATAAGACCAAAGAAAACCAAACAAAACAACAAAACCAAGCCCCATTTGCATTATCTATTTGGTGGAACACATTTTGGTTGAGAGAAATACTGACATTTCCAGCTGGTAAGCTTTAAATGCACCTCTGAAATTAATTTTTTTATTCATTCATAAAATTCATAAATATTTATACTTTGAACTCAAGGAAACTTAAAATATCACTGATATCTTCCCTGACAGTCAACTTTTTACATTTTTTGGATGGTCTGCCCACAAAATTTGATTGAATGCACTCATCAGGCTTCCCAAGTAACCTCATAGAGCCTCCTGCAGAGTTCTTTGCAATCTGATGGGGAAACTCATTAAGAGAAATTATTTCCATTATTATTATTATTTCCAGTAAATTGTTCTCTTTGCCCTCACCAACTCTGACTCCATTTCAGACTTGTGGAAACATTTTATTTTGAGATAACAGCCCTGATGCCACTGTCCAAGAACAATAGAGGATGAATCTGGATTTCACAGACCATCTAATCTAATTCCTGTATAAACAGGCCATAAGCTTTTTTTAAAATTAAATGCCATTCCAAGGCCAATAGATATGGTTCAACTGAAGCAGAGCTCTGAAAATAAAAAGTAAAAAAAAAAAAAAGACAAGTACAGATAAAGAATGTGCAGTGAGGGGCTGTATCCTAACTCCAAATACTAAAATCTGCCTCCAGCTCTGCCTGTCACAAGTATGTCAGGGCTCAGGGGAAAGACAAGGGCAAATTTTGATGCTTTTTAATGGAAATGGAAAAACTTTTTAGCTCCCAGACTGTGTTTGCAACACAGCAGGCAAGAGGGAAACCTTTTATCTCATCTCCATCTCTCTGGGCCACAAGAGTAGAGCTCAATGGCAGCAAATCCCTGGAATTTCAATGCTTCCTGCAAACTAACATTGCCCAACTTGGATGATTTTTCAGGTTCAGGTGCAAACCTGTAGATGCACTGAAACCTGAAGATGATTTTCCAAGCTGATGACTGTATTAAATACACACAGAGTGGAGCAATGTCTCACCTTGGCTTGGGTGATACCAGCTGGAGTTTCACTGTCAAAATATGACCTGATGGAGATGCTGGGGCCATTGCAGAGCTGATGAGGAGGGGAGATGGAATTAAAGCCTTCCAGACACCATTGTGCAAGGGAAAAGAAGAAATCCTTTCAACCCTCTCAGCACCCCTTGGCTAAGTCACCTGAGATGTCCATGACTGACTTGTTACCACCCCCCAAATGCAGGGATATTTAAAAAATCATCTTCAGAGGGTGACAAAGATCCAATTTTTGGATGTCCAGACAGAACTGCAGGAAGGGAGGTGACAGCAAATAGCCTAGGGAAGGAAAAAATAGGTTTTGTTCTGCCACATTCAGCACCACCTGGTGACACGGTGGCATCAGCAACATCCCACCCAAGGAGGTGTGACATGAGAATTTGGAATGGTTTGAGTTGGAAGGGGCTTTAAAGATCCTTAAGATCCAAGCCCACTGCATGGGCAGGGACACCTCCCTCTAGGACAGGTTTGCACAGTGGTATGGAAAGTCTGATGAGTCCCATTTTCTCCAGGTTTCTTGTTAGAAAAGCAAAACTTAGACCAGCAAAGTCCCTGCCTGGCATTCTAAAAGAGAAACAACCACAACAGCTTTGTTTAGATATTTAGTTTTTAATTAAAAATAAAGGTTATCTTAATACATCTCTTGCAGCCTCTGGGCAAAATGCACCCTTAACAAGACTTTATGAAACATGATCCACATCTACTCTTGGCACATATTTTAAACAAAACGTGAACTTTCTGCAGCAACTTCTTAAATCCATCGTTTTCCCAAACCCCTGGAAACATTTAAATGTTCTTTAGAAAAACCCTACAAAAATTAGAAGTGGGCCCAAAGCAAAAAAAAAACCAAAAACACCTAAAAAAAAAAAAAAAAGCTCCCAGATCCAAGCATCCCAAAGCTTTTGGAGCAGACTCAAACCCTCAACTCATTCAAAGTTTTTTCTCCTGAATCACTGCAAAGTCACAGACACAGCACCCAAACAACCAAGAGATGAAGTCTGGATGCTGACCCGGTTGTCAATCTCACTTCAGATGCTTTGATCTTTCCACTGGGCCAAAGCAAACCTGTGGGTCTGAACTCCTTCCTAAACCAGCCCAAGTTGGGCCCTTCCCTAACAGAAATAAGTGCTGGTTACATGCTGAAATGGGGCTATCACAGCTCTCCATTTTTTAGCTGTCCCTGATCCAAGTCCTCCATCTCTTTGCACTCATTAAAAGGCAAGAAAGAATAAAGCCAATTGACCACACTGACCCCTCCAGCACAGTCCCATCTCTACACATTTGCCTCCCACAGTGTGGAAGGAGCCCTGGGTTTCTCTTTTCCTCATCTCAGGCTTTCCAGATGTGGTTTTTCCTGACAAGGTCTTGAGGTTTCCATGCCCAGGCATGGGGAGGTTGAGGCTTGGGTGGATGGGGATGGGTGGCACTGCTCCCAGGGGACATTTTTGTTCCACCATGGCCCATGATGGCTCATTCCCAAAGGCACAAAGTGACCAATCTTTAGACTTATACACAAGGTCTACATATATATATATATATATTTATATATATATGTACACACACACAATTACATACATATTTAAATATATATATATACATATATATATTTGGTTTTGGGTTTTTTTGTGATTTTTCTTTTCTTTCCTTTTTCTTTTTTCCCCCTTTTCCCTCCTTGCTTTCCCTTTTAACTTAATGGTGTAGTCTCCTCTGAGTAGGGCTCTGCTACATGTTCTGGAGGCTTCTCTGTCTCCAAGGAGACTTCTGGCTTCTCCTCTATCAATTCAGGCTCCTCGGGGGCTTGAGATCCCTCCTGACTCTGACTCTGAGCCTGGCTGTTCATTTTCTCTTCTGCTTCAATCTCCTCTGAGGTGGGAATGGAGTTTTTCTTTGGACGTCCTTTGGGCTTTGTTGGAGCCTCCTGTCCACCTTTCAGTACCTGCAGCAAAGAGATGAACCATCAGGATCAGTCTGAATCCTGCTGCCCTGAAACATCCTTTAGAAAAGGATGAAATTCAGCTTTGAGCTCAGAGTTCATGCCAGACTTGGGCACCAGTTCAACCTCAAAGAAATGTCCTACCTACATGGAATGAGCTCACCCATGATATAAAGAACATGAAATGCAAACATCTCCAGCAAGAACACCCAGGACTCTGAAGGTCTCGAAGTCAGTTCCTACATGAGACCCCAAACCAGCCTAAGGTCCTCAACACTACAGACAGAGAAGATTTCAGGCAGAATTCAGTTCCCTCCCTGAGTTTTCACTTTATTCAGAGCCTAAGAACCATTATAAACCTTCAGCAGGATTTCCTCTCCCTGCCTCTCCTTCAGCCTCTTTGCTTTCAGAAATATTTTTCATTTTTAATTTTTGCTAGACCTGTATTAAAATCCTATTTCATCTGAGTGAAAGGGGGATCAGTAAGCCAGGTCTGCTCCTGTGTTTAATTCCCTCTGCCTTCACCACATCAATTCCAAAGGTCTATACCCAACCTAATCCCAAGGGGAAGTGGCAGGAACTTCTGCAGCTGTAACAAACAGCCAAAGATACAGCCCAAAACTGCATCCCCTCTCCCAGATGTTTCTCCACAGAAACATCCCCACTGGAGAATGCCACAGCATCATGGTTCCCACCAGGATTTATAGACCACTTGTCCTTTCTAAAAGCATTTTAACTGGAAAAGGGCCATGAAGCTGACAAGAAGTAAATGAGGAGAAAAGAAGGGTATGAAAAGGAAGAATTCATGTTATTAGTTCTCAAAGCTCCACTGGTTTCCATGGAGCACTACAACCTTTTCTGTCTGTGCACACAACCAGTCCCACCAGCATGAAGATCATAGGAATGCCAAAACTGCAGAGGGAGATATTTTGGTTCTTCCCTCTGTTTTATTTTAATTTCTTTCATCCTTTTGCTATATGCACTTCCTACAGTCCCTCTGGTCCACCATAGATGCTGCAGTCTTAACATGTTATTTTTATTTTTTTTTAAAAAGAGTATATCTCTAAAAAAAAAGTGGTTGAAAATAAAACAAAATTTGGTATAAAGAGACACAGGTCACTGACACTATACTCAGTTTCCCAATCTGTTCTTTTGAGACCAGTTTTTAAGGACCGCTTACCATCTTCTTCCACTTCATCCTACGGTTCTGGTACCACGTCTTCACCTGGAGCTGGGTCAGCCCCAACGACTGGGCTAGGTCAAGCCTGGGAGACAAAACAGACAAGGAAATGAGTTTACAGGGGACAAAAAGCAGGCTCAGATTCCCTGGAAGAGCACAGAACAGTGGGACCACCAGCAAAGGTGGTTATGTGACTGTCTAACCTGTTGTTTTGAGAAAAACCCAGAGCAAAGTGGTAAATATGGTGAATTTAGGATGTAAAGAGAGCCTGCAAACACCTATTGTTGCTTTTTCTGTAAGAGCATTTTACAGATCTGTTCTCTTTTCTTTGTGACCACTGCAAGCCCAGAAGTTTGCCTGCCCTCTTTGAAACACAACTGCTGCCAATCCAAAGCTGCAGAAGAAGCAGAAGAGCCTTGAAAAACAGGTCCATGGGGTCCAAACCCAACAGTTAGAGACCAAGACCCCAGTCTTGGAAAGGGCTGCTCTTTGTATCCTACTTCTTCTTCCCTACCTCCCTAACAGGGATAATAATACTTGCTCATTTCTCACAGAGGTGCAGGATATCTTTACCTATTAATTTATTCTGCATTCTGCTATTATGGGCAATTAAGGCTTATAAATGAATTTATTAATTGTGTGTTTAGCTCAAGGGCATGTGTGGCAGAGAGCCCATAATCCCGATTCATCCTCCACAAATCCCCAACCTGGGCAAGTCCATCTGAAAACAGTCATTATTTCAAGATGAAAACCCAAGATATGAAGCCAACACAGCTCAGAGGAACTTTCTCCTTCCCCAGAGGTGACAGCACTGAGCATCTGGTGGGCTGGGAAATGGAGCTGCACAGTGGATGGAGTTGGAAATCCTCAATCAGAGGATTCAGAGGAATCCACAGAGTCCCCTGAGTCCTACAGGAGGGACAGCTGGAAGGCAGAGTCACAGTCCAAAGGTGTTCTGAACTGGGTGAACTATTTGGCAATTATTTCCCTGCCTTTGGAGGTGGAAACAGACCCACCAAGGCCATGTTTTTCATCATCAAAGTGTTGTGGCAGCTGGGTTCTTAGGGCATCAGACTCATTTTTGTATTTACTCCCCAGCAGCTCTCTTTGCTCACACTCACCCTCTTGGATTTATGCTTTTCCTTCCCTTTGCTTGCACTCCAAACCTGCTGCCCATGCCACCACCTCACCCCTGGGAAATGCCTCACTGCCATCAAGCTCTCATTTCTGTTCCTGGGAAAGCAGAATCCAGCAGAGGTATCATCCTGCAGGGCTGTGCTCCCTGACTCCTAACAAACCAGGTGTTTCAGTTGTCCTCCCTGTGGTACCATCTTGTGTCCAGGCCAAAAGCTGCAGGAGCAAACACAGCTCCCAAGCCACTGCTTTTTCCATCACGTTTCCAGCCACGAGGTGACAGACACAAACACTGCTTGCCTAACACTTCTTGCCCTGATCCACATGTGTTACCACACTGGGATTACGGGCACCTAGTGACCATCTCTTGCCACACACGTTACTGTAACCAGCACTGCCTGTAAATCTCAGGAAACAAAGAGAGGGGAAGTGCTACACAGACAGGAATTGCTCATCAGCCTCCAATAGGTACAGAGCCAAGGAACAGTCACACCATAAAATTAATTAACAGCTTCAAGTGCTTCATCAAGGCTGTCAAGCAGCTGGTTATGGGAAGCTGTGTGGTGTCAGTAGGAACTTGGAAACCATAGGAGTTCAAGGTCTGGTGGATCTTTCAAGGCCTCTCTAGGTATACAAACTCCATAGGAATTGGATAAGGTTTTTCTCTGACATGTAAATTTATGGAGTAGGATACAGAGCCTTTAAGAAACCTGAAGCCTCTCCTTGGTTAGGTTTGTCTGTCTGGTACCAAGGGGTCCCTAAGAACCTGCCTTTTCCTTCACAAGGGCAAGGTAGCCTTCAGCTCCCTGCAACCCTGGCTCTGGTTTCCAAGCTGATGGACAGGCCACCACCTTCTCATTGAAGTGCTACCCAAGTTTGCTAGATGTGAGCCAGTTCAGCAGCCAGCTGAAGTTTCATCCACCCCCTCAGCTGCCACAGAGACACAGCCATCCACCACCAGAACCCAGGAGAAACAAGCTGCACCTTGGAATGGGAATGGGAATGGGAAAAAGAGAGAGAATGGGAAAAAGAGAGCCTTGTGCTTTCTACAATGCCTGTCCCTGAGCCTGGATGCCTGCTAGCAAGCACACAGATCACCAGGTGGCATCTCCATGGATGTAATTTATTTGTGTCACCTTTAATCCCAGGAAAAGTCAGTCTGAACCTGCTCATCCACCCATGTCCTTGTCCAATGGCCGAGGCACCTCTGGAGCAGCACAACCCAACCAGGGAGCCTTCAGCTCGGGAGCAGCCATTTTGTTCATCCCTTTGCCTAATGGAAGAGACTGACTTACCTGTCAGGGGTAGAGAGATATTTCTGCTTCTGGAATTTCTTCTCCAAGCCCATCAGCTGGAGCTCAGTGAAGATGGTTCTGCTCCGACGTGGCTTTTTTAACCGCGGGGTCGGCTGCTCCGCTTCCGACTCGCTGCTGGCCTGGGGCTCGCTGGTGGGAGCCTCCGAGCTGGCAGAGCCTGAGGAGCTCTGGGCTGGCAACCCACGGGAGCTGGTGGCAGCTGGGATGAGGTGAGGGACCAGGGAGGGCTGCCTGGTGATGACAGAGATGAGGGGATACGTCCTCAGAGAAGGGGAGCCTGGCAGGGAAGGAAGCAGAGGGGAGAAAGGGCAGGTGAGTAATGGGAGCACTAGAGGGAAGCAAGAGAGAGGGAACCCTGCCCTGGCTCTGCCCAGTGACCAGGAGCAAGGCAGTTCCCTTCTCTGAATCATAGAATCACAGAATCATAGAATTGGCTGGGTTGGAAGGGACCTCAGAGATCATCAAGTCCAACCCTTGATCCACTCCCCCCGTGGTTCCCAGCCCATGGCACTCAGTGCCACATCCAGGCTCTTTGGAAAGATCTCCAGACACGGAGAATCCACTACTTCCCTGGGCAGCCCATTCCAATGCCTGATCACCCTCTCCAGAAAGAAATTCTTTCTCATCTCCAACCTAAACCTCCCCTGGCACAACTTGAGACCCTGCCCTCTTGTCTTGCTGAGAGTTGCCTGGGAAAAGAGCCCAACCCCCCCTGGCTCCAACCTCCTTTCAGGGAGTTGTAGAGAGTGATGAGGTCTCCCCTGAGCCTCCTCTTCTCCAGCCTCAACACCCCCAGCTCCCTCAGCCCTTCCTCACAGGAATTCTGCTGGATCCCTTCACAGCCTCCTTGCTCTTCTCTGGACCTGCTCCAGCACCTCAATCTCCTTCCTGAGCTGAGGGGCCCAGAACTGGACACAGGACTCAAGCTTTCTTTTTTTTTTTAATAGTTTAAAACACACATGGTTGAAGCAATCTAATTACAAGAGATTCACAAGAGATTAAACTCAGCAAATTAAGAGATCTGTCCCCATTCATGCAACTCTGCTTCTCTACAGACACGA
The DNA here is from genome assembly GCF_003957555.1 of Calypte anna. Classification (NCBI taxonomy): domain Eukaryota; kingdom Metazoa; phylum Chordata; class Aves; order Apodiformes; family Trochilidae; genus Calypte; species Calypte anna. The sequence goes on from NC_044269.1 coordinate 248,771, forward strand.
GGAGAGGGTTCCCTTCACGGCATCACCCAGCCTCCCTTCACCAGTGTCAGACAATGGATTTGAGTCACAATACACCTCACCTCCAAGCAGATAAATGAACAAATCAGAGGAACCAAACCTGCATCCTCTGCTGTCTATACTGACCCTGCTGACTCTACAGGCAGAGATAAGGATGAAGAGATGGGAAGCAGAGTTTTTCTCCAACTCTTAACTCTCCATCTTATAATGACCAGTTGATACGAGCCCTAAAAAACAAACCAGCAGTTCTGCTCTAATCCTTTCAGGTCAGGGCCAGTCTGGGATGAGAAATCTAAACATTCCCAAACACTAGAGGAAGTTCTGATTCACATCAGGCCTTTGGATTTATAGCTATAGACAGATTGCTGCTCAGCCTTAGCCTCAGGAAAACAAATGTTCCTTTAAAATTCAGGCAGGGAAACAAGGCCGTGTGTGGGAAATGCACTCGCGTTGCAAGACAGGTCTCTAGACTTCAGGGAGTCCTGGGCAAGTTACTTTCTTGCTCCGTGCCTCAGTCTACCTCATTTACAAAATGGGAACAATCATCTCTCCCTACTTCACTGGTGGTAAAGCAGGGACCAGAGTTTAATGTACACCAAGTATTCCAAGATCTGGAGATAAACGGTGCCGTGAAAAGGAACGTATTACACCAGCAGGATTGTGAAACCCTGAAATATGAATCACCACTAATGAAAATAATGATCTGCAGACCTCAACGAGTCTATTTTGGTGAATAACTCATCAGAGTGGAAGAAAGGAGCTGCCAGCCTGGCCTGCTGGTGACCTGTATTCCTTTCCCTCCTCCCTGGAGAGAAGGGATGCAAGCGCATCCATCGGGTCCTGGCTGAGCTGCAGAGCATGGGGCACATCAGAGACCCAAGCAGCTCCTTGATCATTGCTCCTCTCCACAGCCACTGCAAGTTGTGCAAAATCCAGCCACTTACAAAGCAAGCCTGGAAACTGCTGCCAAAACACTGTCAGTCCCAAGGGACAGGGAATTTAAAGCAAGCCTGTGACTACTGACAAGGACTTAAGCCTTGCTTTCTCCTCCACTTCTCTGCAGCACTAAAAATAAAATATTTCTATTAAGTTTCAACTATTTTGCTTGAACTGCCAAGGAAGCACTGGAGAGATGAGATCAGAACTGCCACACCAACCTTTAGCTTGCTAGAAGCATTATCTGCCTTTTCTTCCTGTGGATTTTTTTCAGCTGAAGCTGCTCTGTGGCATCACTGAGAAACCTGGCAGAAATTCTGTCTTGATTTACAACTTCAGTGGCTGTTCAAAGATCATAAATTAGGATAGAGCACCCTGGCCTCTGCTTTAAACTACTAACTGTGCCCCCATGGATATTTATGCACCCACTGACACCAGCCAGCTGCATAGAAAGTGCAACAGATCCTGTTCCCATAGGCTGCATCCTCCTTCCCAGTACCCACAACAGTTTCTGCCATAAGAGGACAGCAAATGCAAAGTCAGCCCACCAAAGGAACAATTGTTTCACCCAAATTTGAAAAAATAAAATAAAATAAAAAAATTAAATAACCAGCCCCTCTTCCCTTTTTGAAGGGCACATCCATTGCAAGAGCCCTGTGCAGGAGGCCTGCTTCAAACTCCCCCAGCATGGAGCTCCTGCTCCCCTGCAGGTTCATTCCCCAAGCATCCTCTCACAGCCTGAAACCTCATTCCTGCCCTTGCACATGGGTGGCAATCCCTCCACTGGCTGAATTGATACTTTTACCCTTGCACCCCTGCATATTTCCAGCAGGGCTCTCCATAAACCACAAGATTACTAAGGAATAATAAATCACCACAGCTCAGAAAACCCTGTAAGGCTCTGAGGGACTGAAACTTCTGGACAAAAGCATTTTTACAAGGGACTCTCCAAGGCAGTTCAGCAAAAGGGATTTGATAGCAGAGCATCAGGACTATTTGCTTTCCCTCTATAGCATGGTAGCAGCATGTGGGGCTGCTTGGAGTGAGGGGAGGGCAGCTACAATGCTCCCAGAGCTTCAGCTTTGCCTCCAGCTAAAAGGAAAGTCTCTTCAGGCCATTTTTCCATTCATCATGCAGGATCAGGAGTAAAGGGACTGCTTTCTTCCTTCCAGGATCAGCAGAGAGAACTTGGCTCTTTTTGAAGGGTAAACCAGTGGTTGATTATTCAAGAAGCAGGTAACATTGGAGTTGTTCAGGCCCAAATTTTGAAGTGCTGAGCACCTGAACAAGGGGCTGGGTTGTCCCAGCTGCTCAGCAGCTAGGACCTGGCCAAGTGCTCAGAGCATCTCAGCCCTTGCTTATTTCTGGGGCTCACATCAGGACATTTCTTCACTTCTGGCCCTTCTGCAAATGCTGCTCTGCTTGGTGCCCGGACTGGTTGGCAACTGCTCAGAGCTCCAGGTGGAGAAACAGATTCATGAGGTTGTTGACACTGAGTGTCTTCACTTGTTTATCATTTCTGCTCCAAAGAGAAGCCCTCCCTTATGGTCTGACACCAACAGTTGCAAGGGTGCTTTTAGAAGCCATTGTAAATAGTGAAGGCATCTGCTGCTGTTCAGCCTGACTGTATACCAGACTTCCCAGCTTTCTCCCCTCAGCCTGATGAGGACACAGAATGGTGAGGGGCAAGGATAGCATTTAGACAGATATGGGGTTCAAGGCTGCAGGTATTTTCTGGGGGCAAAGTTGTTGGTTGGAGGGGTCAATGCTTTAGCAGTTACCTCTCTCTGCAGATTGAGTCAAGCAGAAATAGCCAGGCTCTACATTCCACCACAGTTTCTTCAGGATGCTGAAGAAAAACAGCTCAAGCTGAGTGTCCTGTGTGGAACAAATCCCAAAGTTCAAAGGTAGATGAAGCTGAGGCAGTTCCTTGTCTCTAGGTACATGACTAAGATGACGCCCCTCAAACCATCCGTAGAGTTCTAACCCTGATAAAGTCTTGGCTTCCAAATGCTACGAAATCTGAAGCTAGATCTGAATTTCACATCCCCCAGAGTTCAAAGGTATATTTAGACTGACATGGTATGGTAAGAATGGAATAATTTCTTAATCTTCAACAAATTAAATGCTGGCAAGCAGCTCTTGTCTGCTCAGCACTGTTGTGACATGCTCTGTCTCCCAAAATGGGAAGGAATGGAAATGAAGTGCTCTTCCCTTTCCATACCTGCTTTTCAGAACAGCTTCACTTGAACACATGCTTTCCTTCATTGCTGCCCAAGCACCTTTTTGAATCCTGACCCACTGGCCTTTTGTATTTGAAAACAAAAAAGAGCCCACCCAAGCCAAAAAATGAGGAATTTTTACACCTTAAGAGTTCTGTTGCTTCCATTCAAACCAGTCAAGAAGCAGCTCAGCCCAATGGTGAAGCCACCAGTGGTTTAGGACTCAATCTCTCTCAATGCTATCCATAGAGACAGCAGTGTCTTACTGTCTGGTTTTCTACAGAAAAGTCCCAGTTGTATCTATTAAAGTAATCTTAGTCACCCCAAAGTCTAGGGTAGGCTCACTTTGCTGCTGAATACTTCTCATATAGCCAGGAAGTATAAAGATAATCCATACCCCATACCATGCACAGCAGAGGGAGTGGTTCTTGAGCAACTGAAGTTTCCCTGTAGTTATTTTTTAAGCATTTGAATAGTCTCAGTTTCAAGCAGCAAGAAAGCTCTTATTTCTCTCCCTCTCCATTAAGCTAACATCTGGCTGCTCAGTTGCTCAAATGAACCAAGGGCTAAAAATAAAGAGGGCATTGGAGCTGCAGAGTGTTTTCTAATGATCTGAAAACATTTTGCTTTGCTATTTAAATCAGGCTGTGCTGGCAGCCACTGTACAGGGAATAAGAGATCTGCTCTTCACACCATGCACTGCCCACACCACCTCGAAACAAACTGCCTGACTCAAGGGCTGGAAGAACTCCTGTTTCCTAATTACATGGAAAATATTCATCCTATGAATATTCTAGGTATTTATCCTATCCTATATATTCATCCACAATGTATTGTGGTCTAATGTAGCCAAAGATATTTATTTCCTTGGTTTGCTTTTTAGTGGTAACACCAAGGACAGAGAATCCACCCCATTTTCTCCAGGAGGTTGAAGGTCAATTTTAACTCCCCCCAAAAAACCCTGATATCCCAGGAATAAATCCACAGCCTTTTGCTCATTCTAACCCAGGTGTGAACATGGGTGTAAAGCAGCAAAAACTCTGAACTGGGAATACTTTTCACCAGACCAACCTGAAATCATCTTCACTCATCTGCTGGGATGTTTCCATTCAACTTCTCACGACCACTAAACCTGGAGGTACACCACATCACCTAGCTGAAGTTTTAATTAAAAAGAAACACTTCAAACAAACCTTTTTTCCCCCCCCCCCTTTTTTTTTTTCGTCATCCCTCCCCCTCTTTCCTGGCTCCCTTTCAACCCCAGCAGACACAGACAAGAGGGAAGAGAGAAGGGAAAGCACTAATTAATTGCACTGTTTGACTGCCGGCAATGGCAGAACAGTTTTCCTCCCAGGCAAACTCAGCTAATTCTGTTTTGGAAAGAAAGAAAGAAAAAGGAAGGAAAGATTTATGGATCAGCTCCTCTTGGCAGGTCAGCCCCGCTCGGAGGCAGAATGAAATCTCACTCGGAATGGGCTGCAGTGAAAGGTAAATAATAAAAGAAAATGAACTTACGACTCAGGAAGGTCTATAAATCTGATGTCTCCTGAGTGTCAAAACAAAAGGGAAGCAAGAAGGAGTTGAGTTCATTTAGGAAAGAGGTTCATTTTGCAGCAGGAGCAGGCAGCCTGAAGGGAGAAGCAAGCCCTGAGCGAAGCAAAGAAGGCAAAAGAAGCAAGGAAATGTCGAGAAGCTGAACCATACCCAGTTTGTTTAATAAGGAAGGCATTACATCTGCTTTTTCCACCACAAATCCCCCAAAGCTGATATTTTTCAGCCATGCCATTCCCAGGGATCTCAGCTGGACTGCAGCACCAACCTCCATGGAAGTGGAGGCAAAGCCAGAGCTAAGCACAGACCTGATAAATCCAGAAACTCAGCCTGGCTCAGGAGCCAAGTGGTTAAAGACAACAGCCAGATACTTCTTGTGTACACCAGAACAGAAGTTGTCCTCCCAGGCCAGGGGGGATCTTTGCCTTGTAGCTCCCAGACTTATCATAGCTCTTACATATGTAGCTCACAGACCTGCAGCATCTCTCTTGTCCATCAGAACCTTCCTGAGAGCAGCAAAGGAATCCTTGCATCCAGGCATTCCCTCAGGTATTTCTGCTGAGGTTGGATTGAAACCTCCTCTGCTCCACATGTCCCAGGCTCAGACTCTCAGCAGTCCCTAGATGTGGCACTGCCATCCCAAGGTACCTTTTTTCTCTACAATGGCCTTCTTTTATCCAATAACACAAAAAGAACTCAAGGCAATGTGTAAGTAAAAATACTGCACTCATCTATGTCTTCCTTAAGCTTTGCTTGATGATTATTTTAGAGGCAGCTTCCATCAGGTCCTTCCCAAGATGAAGCCTGTGCTCCACCAAGCACCCCACTAAGGATGGAGAGGCAAAAGGAAAGAGAAGATCAATGAGCTGTGCACATACCAGGCAAATTCCCTTTTCCCTCAGAAACAAGGAAAGGGTTGAAAGGAAATAACCAGGTTCCTTGAGGATCCCAAGCTCCAGGCCTCTCCTAGATGCTCTGGGTTCCCTCCATGTCATTAACAAACACTTGACTCCCAGGTTACAAAAATCACCTGGGTGATGCTTAAGCTCTGCACCAGGGTGCTGTGCCCAGCTCCCCCAGCTCCAGAGTGGGAAGCAGCAGCACAATGCCAGGGTATGATTGCACCTGAGCTAATTATGGCCTGAAGAGAGGTGGGCTAATTAGGTTGGGAAGGCTGTGTTGACAGCTTGACAGTTTCCAAGGCAGGAGTTGGTACATTTGCAGGCAGCAGCCCCTGCAGCCACCTACCCCTCCTGGATCCTCTCCTAATGAGGAGTAGCCAAGATGTAAGTAACTCCAGGCATAGCCACAAAGCCTTCCCAAAGTTGTCCCCTGCAACAAGTCAAGCCCAGAGGTGGCGCCTAAGTATGGACTCCAGTGTTTGGAGCATCCCTGTCAGCCAAAGCTTGGCCAGAGAGGTGGTGAGAGAGAATTTGCCAGGAATTTTTCTGCATCAACCACTTGAGACTTTGACTCTCCTCTCATTTGTCTCATGCTCTTTATTGCCCTTCCTCATCACTAGCAGCTCAGCACCTAAGAACTCAGTGAATTTATGGATTTTGGGAGGGGATCTGTCTTTTTTTGCTTCTTTTTCTTTTTTTTTTTTCTTTTTTTTTTTTTTTTTTTTTTTTTTTACAGTAGCAGCTAAGCAAGAGCCAAAGTCACTGCACAGGAGGAGAGGTGGCAGGTACTTCTGGAACATTTTGAAATCTTCCAGAAACAGTCCCAAGAATCAGCCCAAATGGAGAGAGCCAAAATTTCCTGAGTGTCACAGAGGATCCAGGAATGAGGAGCAGTCAACTCTGGATAAATCAACCCTGAAATCTACTGTGGTTCTCCAAAGAGCACTCAGTGAGCTTCCTTGGAGTAATGTCTGGCTGCTTCTGAGTCACCAGCTCCAGATACACTTCCCACCATATTCTATTCCCACTTCAATCCAAGGAATCCTCCTAGCCTGGCAGTCTGAGTGGCAAACAAACCCCCTGATGTTTGTAAACATTCATTTTTCTAAGAAGGAATATACCAGATTGCAGCTAAAAAGCTGTTCTGCCTCTAAGCATCTCTCCAGCATGCAGCTTCTTCTCCAGCTATCCAGAGATGTGTGGAGCTGGAGCTGCTCCCCAAGCTGTGGTTAAGTTTAACCTGATTGCAAAGCCACAAGTGAAATTTCCTCAGAGCCTGGAGCTGAGATCCAGGTTTTCTGCCCCAAGCCTGCCCCCATTAGCAATTTATCAACATAATGTTTCAGTCAAACTTCTCCATAATAACAGTAATTAATAAGTCTGAATGCATCTGAGGCATGCATGCTGGAGGCCTTGATGAAAGCTAACCAGTAAGATAATTAATCCTTACTTAATGATGACATTTGATATTTATATTCTGCTTTTTTACATATTTAAGGCACAGTACACAGAGTAAGTAATTGGCCTGGAACAAATGATGAGCCTGAGAGCCTCCCTGAGTGAGAATTTCCCTCATTCCTTGCTGCCACAGGCAGAGGTACAAATCCTTGGACTGGAAGTGAGGCAATTACCTATCTCCTCACCCCAATCCCAAACCTCCAGCACCACCATCTCCCAGGCTGCCAGCTCCTTGCAGGATGGCACCAGGGTTTTCCTGGCAGGGTTAGAGGCACCTGGCTTTGTTCAAGGACCACAGTGCTGGGGGTGGAGATAGGAATGCACATTGGAGCTGGGGTTGTGGTGCTGTCCTGGGGCTACTGACAGGGCTGTGGTTCCCTGTTACCACTGCAGAAGAAAGTTGGGTTTCTTCTCAATTGCTGGAAAGATATGAGGAAGCACCACCTGGGTGCTAGGGATTGTTCTGCTCACACAAAGCAGCCTGTCAAACAGGGGAGTGTGCCAGGACCTTGTCAGAGCCTCAGTGAGGAAGAAAATTTATATATGGAAGAAGATAATTCTTTTCTTTTCTTTTTTCTTTTCTTTTCTTTTCTTTTCTTTTCTTTTCTTTTCTTTTCTTTTCTTTTCTTTTCTTTTCTTTTCTTTTCTTTTCTTTTCTTTTCTTTTCTTTTCTTTTCTTTTCTTTTCTTTTCTTTTCTTTTCTTTTCTTTTCTTTTTCTTTTTTTCCAGAAGCATTTGAAGAATCTATTTGGCTGGCACTCAAGAAATCCTTTGTAGCAAATGTAATGGGGCTCTGGCTTAATGAATCAGAAGCACACACACACACACCACTTCTCTGTTTTCAATTATTCTGCTTCACATATTCTAACAGCAACCTGTCTGTTGGAAGGCAGCCCCCCTGAACTCCAATCCATACTCCTTTAGCAAGCTGAGTGTGGCTGGGAGAGGTCCTGCTCCTCATGTGAGGCTACAGAAAAGTGATTCTGTCTGGGATTGCTCATCTTCATCAGATATCCTTTTTTCATCCTATTTGGTGGGAAAGGAGGTGCTCTGACCCCAAGCAGATCAGTCCTAACATCTCCTATTGGGATACATGGGCTTGGTGCCATCTCAACTGGAAAGAGCTCCAAATGGAGGGTGGGTTTGGACAGGAACCTCTGTTCCAAGCCCTTGTGGGAGTTTGAAGAGCAGGGCACTTGAGTCCCAGAGAAATAAACACAAACACAACTCCATAAATGACACTGAAGGAAAGTTACTGGGATAGAAGCCACCAGCTTGTTTGCTGGATCTGTATCAAGGGACACTTTGGCTCTATTAAGCCAACTTTAATTTGAAGCTCTTTCTTCTGAACTAAATCATGTAAAATAATTCAGCCAAGTGTTTCCTCCACCACCAAGGATAAGACTCAACTGTAGAGCTCATCACCCCCTGGACCCAGATTTAGCAAGCAGAGTAGCCAAAAGATTACAGAATCCTATAGCTGGAAGGAAAGGATTTCCAGGCAGTCTCAGGTCTGGTCTGCTGGGGGGGAGGAGGAGAGGCTCTGCACCAAGACAACACAACTCTCTGGGTGTCTCAGCTTCAGTTGTCTTTCCTGATGCCAGCTGGATGGCTGGACATCTTGGGACACTGGGGAGAAATGTAGGAGGTCAAATCCAACCCTCTGTCCAGATGGTGTCACCAGTCAAGGAGCAGGATTTGGACATCAATCTGGAAAGAGCTCATCAGAGCTGAGAGGGTACAGTTTAATGGAAGGCTAAGTCACGTTCTGTTCTTTAGACTGCTCCCTAAGTATCTCTTCCTGGCCACCATCCAAGATCCAAGACTTTGGACTGACACATTATGACCATTCTTACATCCTTACACACTTGATAAATACATCTGCCTGCTCCTGGGATTTCACAGGTTCTGTCCAAGTCCAAACACATCATGCCACGCGTGCAGAAATCCCTCAGCCCTTTGCTTCCTGCTCTGCTGATTGTCATCACAACAGCAAACACCAGCCCTGGCCAGCTGACTAGTCCTGCACACAAAAGTACTCTTCAGGTTTTTCAAGCCCACTCCAGAAAAATAAAACAAAACAAAACAAAAAAACCAAAAAACCTCTCCACAAAACCCCCTTCCATAAACATCACCACCTCTTCCTGCTTCCAGCCTGGGATGAGGAACACGCGAAGAGAGTGCAACGGTTTCTAAACATCAGACTGTGTACACTTTGCCTGATGGATCATTTTGGAAAAGGCTTTTTTGGGGGGAAGAATCAATGCTTAAAATACAAAGACACCACCACCCCTCTTCTCCTCCATGCTGAAATGAAAGGGGGACTTCAGCAAGGACCGGTGTTGACCTGTCACATCTTGGCGACGTCTTTGCCTCTTCTAATTGTGGCTTCTCACCTCAAGGGTTGCTTTCTGAATCATCTTGCCCCCATCAGGACACATTCTGCAGGGAGATTGGTTTCTCTGAGCTGCACTTTTAATTCTTTGATCTTGCATCTGCTCTTAGAGAGAGAAACCTCATCTCTGTTTCCTCTACGGACAAAAATAAACTCTGTGGACTATTTGGCTGAGCAGCTGCACAAACAATGCAGTTTAGAAGGATGTAAATGATATACACTAGCAGGTTTTGTTCACAGCCTGTCTGTCCTTTGTGGCTGCCAATTAGATCAGCAATTTCTACCCAGCTCTTGTGGCTGGGGTAAGGAGGGGAGACACATACAGGGTGGAAAGCTGAGCATGATGCCCATCACAATATTCCAGGAACCTGATTACCAGAATCTAAAGCACCTTGGAAAAAGGGCTTCCTCTAAAGCTGAATTTCTCCTTTTTTTTTTTTTGTCCAATAAACTGACAAAGACTGTGTCATAGCTTCCACCTCCACAGAGCACAGCTATTTTTATTCCCTCCACATCAAATGCCAGCACACCTGTGCCACCCCATGGATTAAATCTTAACCCATACAGAATGAATCCAGCACAGCTAAGCTTTCAGGTTTTGAATGGGGGGGAAAATAATAAATAAAATACATCTGAATTTCCAGTTTCTAGAAACCTTTAATTGCAAATCCATCCTGAAGCGTTGCTAAAAATCAGTGCTGGCAACTTCCTTCCCAAGGCAGCTCCCCTGACTTCAGTAGGACATTAGATAAAGTGAGTCATGAGCTGGAGATGTTGCAAGAACCCTCAGCAGTGCCTATCCAGCATGGGCACAGGCAGGAGGGATGCTCACACCCCCCATTTCCAGGAGAACTGATATTTTGCTCCTTTGATATCTGCTTTTCACCCCCCTGTCCCATGGCTCAGGAGTGAGTAAGGACCAGGAAAGCTGCAATCCCCACTGCAGACAGCATGGAAAGAGCATTTCAGGCTGCAGCACTGCACCTGGATTTGGCATGGCAGAGTAGAGCCAGGGGATGGAAACACAAGCAGAGCAGACAAGGATATTGTGGGGTTGGTCTGGAGCAGCCACAAAGAGAACAGCTGATTGTTTTGTGTTGAAGGACCTGGAGGATTCCAAAACCCACCTTCCTACATCAGACTCTGCTCTCTGCACCAGGTATCTTCAGCCTGTGCAGACTTGCAGAGCCCCCAACATCAAACCCAGCCTGATTTATAGGAGCTGAGACCCAGCCCGTTCATTTTAGGGTGGGTGGTGCTTGTTATTTTCAGCTGAAGCACAAAACAAGTTTTGCTCCTATTGAAATTCATCAAATTTCAAAAAAGCACCTAAAAAATGTCTCCAGGCTGGGCAGTCTCAAAATGGACCCACCCAGGAGAAGTCGTTCCATGAGAAAAAGGTCCATCTTGGAGCTGCAAAGCACTTGGGAGGCATGCAACCACTTCTAGAAAAGTGATGACGTGGTTTTCTCAGCTCCCATGCAGTCTATACCACACCAGGGGTAGAAGGCTAAGCCAGAAATTCCAGTTGGTGAGCTCTTGCTGTCCTGATCTCCAAAGAATAGGAGCCCTCACGCATGTCAGACATCATTGTGCTGGGTTTTTTTTTTCTCTCCTGATAGGATGTCAGCCAAGAAGACATTGTTTTCACACCTTCAGAGCAATACAGATTAGATTTAGGGTGGGGACAGGCCCTAATTAATCATAAGGGATTGAATTAGGTTTCTACAGCACTCAGGTTTTCCCAGCTGTGGTTGTGAACTGATGCCAGGATGGGCAGCACTGTTAGAAGGTCACTTGCTTCTCACAGCTCCAATCCAACACCACAAACATGACCCTAGGAACACTCTGCTTTAGGGATCCAGCTGAGAGATGGTTCCTCACCTTAAGGATTGGAAGGCTTGGAGTCTAAGCTTGGGATATCACTGAATTTCATCAGCACCATCTATTTCCCTCCCGTTCTCCTCTGGCAGCTGTCAGTGGGGATGCAGCATCACAGTGTTCCAGAGGTACCTCTGGGATTTGGGCACCTCATTTCAATACCAATCACCCAAATCAATCCCCCCAAAAACCAGTGCAGCCCTTTCTTCCCTCTGCACAGGTGTGGGTGTGCAGTTCCTGCTGGTGACAGAAACAACTCCAGGCTGATGGGAACCTTCCCTCATTCCCAGTGACCTGATTTACCTCTCACCTGCCCCAGAAAGGACCCAGAGGACAAAGTTGTGCTCGTTTTGATGGAGATTTTTGGGGAAAGAGGAACATCAGGCAGAGCTTCCAGCCCTGCCACTGCCTTCATGGACAACCACAGCCAAATCCCTGGACTCCTGTTGTTCCCATGTGCAAAAGGAGGCTGGAAACACCTCCCACAGGAGGCTGTGGCACAGTCTGGAAAGCACTCAAACGGAAGCCACAAGGAGAGGCAGAGGTGTTACTAATCTCACAGCTTGCTGAAGACATTTCCCATTAATAGATTGCATGAAGGCTGCATTAAGAGCTCTTTTGTGTCATACGATTACGAAATTCCTTAATGTGCCATTAATAAATATGTTAATCCTGAAGCAATGCCTGTATCCTGTTCTTGTGCAACCTCCAATGTTTCCATGGGAACTCCTCCAGCAACAGGCACGCAGGCAGCCTGGGGTTTGTTCAAGCCAAAAAAATCACTTTTTTAACCTTTTGGTTCTTCTAAACCAAGGAAGATATTCAGCCAAAGATCAGCCATGGCTGCCAATATTTCCTGTGATAGTGATGTAAAGAAATAAGTCTGCAGGGAATATCGTTTCTAGTTCTCATGATCAGACTCCTGGTTGTGGCACTGCTGGGATGAAACTCATCTTAGGTGTGGCATTTCCATGCTCTCCCTGCACACAGCATGAAAATCTCTCCATGTGGTCATTGTTTTCACTCAGCTTTGAAACAGGGACCATATCCCACCTGGAATGTTATTAGAGAATCTGTGCAGAGAACTTAAGGAATTATTGTTGTCTACTGATACAGGAGGAAAAGCAAATTATTGCTGCTTTCTGATGAAAGGAAAACCAATCCAGTGAGTGGTACAATAATTATGAAGGTGCTTTTAAATCATAGCAATTAAAAACTTGAAGGCAGAAGGATTCAGTGATGAATGCACACATATAGGTGTACAGCAGGTTTAATAAAAAGATTATTTCTCTGCCTGGCCATGACATCCACCACAAAATGACATAATGGGAGGAAAATCATGCAACTGGAACTGAAGTAAAATTGCAGATGTATAAGCTGATACAAGAATTGGCTCCAAATGACTGCAGGTTTGAAATTATTTTACTTTAAAACACTTGAATAGCTTGCCTCTTCCAAATGTATAAACTTTCAGAGTTGACAATACATCCCTACTCCTTTCCAACTTGGAGAGCACAAAATAAGAACCTCTAAGGAAAGAGAAAAGTTCTGTGTTGAAACAAAAATCCACCCAAGTTTCCTTTGCATACATTATGTAGAGACCAAAAAAAAACCCAAAAAACAATCCATAATTTTAATTCTTTTCTTCTCTTTGTGGGTCGCCTTTTATTAAACTGTTGAGAATAAAACATAATCCCACCAAGACATTAACATCTCATTTCCAGTACTGCTTGGGTGAGGAGACCAAATAAATGGCTTCTCCAATAAGACACATCATCCATCCTCAGCATGTAAAACGCAGTCATTAATCACACCAGCAACCTACTTATTATGGGTATTCAAGCACTGGCAATACAAATGCTTATAAAACAGGGGCTCCTTTCATAATTCCCTGCCCTTGTCTCTCAATAGTTTAGAGGATTAACCCCTTTTACAACGAGGGATGGGCAAACTGGTTTTGCCTAATTCCAAACCAACTTGACGTCATGGGTTCGAAAGTTCGACTTCAACTCAAACATTGTCAGACGTGGTTTGTGGAGAAGGGACACAGCAAGAGGGAGGCTCAGGGAGAGAAAAAGGAAGAAAAACAGTGAAAGGGAAAATCAGAAAACCCAGAAGGATGTGGCTAGAATGAAAGGGGTCCAGTAAAGGCAGAAAGGATGGAGAAAATTGCTAATGGATGAGTCGAAACCCTACAGAGTCATCTTAACACCCTTCTTAAGGGGATTTGTGGGGAAGCCTCTTCCCTCTTACAGACTTCTTTCTGCTGGGGAAAAAAAATGGAGATTTTAGTTCTATTTAATTAATCCTCCTGAAGAGCAGAGTGAACCATACATCTTCAGTTCTCACTGCCCAGATTCCTGGGGGCTTCTCCTGCATTTCCCAGCGAAGGATTTCACTTTGGGTGAAGAACTGCAGTTCTTCAACTCAAGGGAAAGATGGGGCAGGCAGGGAGCATCTAACTGGCTCCACATCTTACAAAGTCAAGAAGAAAGCCAAGGAGAGGTGGCCAAACTACCCAGTATCAAGTTCTCAGCTACTCCTCGGGCTCTGCACAATCACAGACTCCTCTTAGTTTTCCCTGCTCTCCAACAGTGGAATGTCCCAAGCTGCCATCTAGCAGCTGCATTCATTTATTTGCAGTCTGATGCAATTTTTTTTTCTTTTTCTGCACACCCAACACTTCTATTAACATCAAGGAGTAAATAAGTGCTGAGCTGGAGGGCAGAATCCAAAAAAACCCCACAATATTTGGATGTAATTTGCAGCATGCAAAGGGTTAAACTAGAGTTGAAAATACGTAAGGCTCAGTATTTATTGGTTGCTGCAAAAAGTGAGACACCTGAATGAAAAAAATTCTTGTGGAGGGAATGAGATGAGATCTGTATTTGAATTTTCCCACACTGTGCAAACTGAGTCAGGTTAACCAGAGGCAATAACTTTTCAGACACCTAAAAATTAACTCTGTCATCCACTGGACAAACATTTCTAATGCTGGTATCAGTTACTGGAGGCAGATGACCCATGACTGGCTTTGGGGAAAACAAACATTTTGAGAAGACAAATTAAAGTGTCCAACACATTTTAAAAGCCAGATTAAAGCAGATTTTAAAGCTTTTAAAAGCCAGATTAAAGCTCCATGCCAGGCAGTGGGAAAAAACTTTAAGCTTCAGTAATTAACACAGCAGCAGCAGCTATTCCATTGTAACTTTTTTTTCATATATAATTAATCCTGGGTGAATACTTTGTAGGTAAAACTGGTTTCAGGATAAGTGGGCTATGTCCTGGTAAATCATCAGCAAGAAGTTCAAATCATCACCAAGCTACTGGGAAATTCAGCACCAATTCTCCTTCCTGAGAAACATCACGAGTTTTCCCCGAGATATTTCCCCTAAAGGAAAAGTTTTTCTTCAATTGAAGCTGCCACCAAGGCACCATGATGAATGGGTATGGTTTTAGTATCCTTCACTCTCCAAAAGGATTTTCTGTTCCCTGATTTACAGCAGGAAAAGGCCCTTTTTATGTGGCAGGCATATATCCAGAGACAGAAAAATGCAATCAGCAGGTAGAAAAAAAAAAAATTATCACTGCTTTTGCTTTTTGAAAGATGATGGCAAAGTTAAGATCACTGGTGACTTACTATGAGTCAAACAAATCACACCTAGGCTGTCCTAACCAGTCTCTGGGAACAGATAATAGTAATATTCAATTTTTCAATAGCTGTCAACTGATTTGAACACATATTTGCAAGTTGGAACATGACTCGTGGTGTTAGAAGGCAGAAATAAGGCAAGGATCACAGAAATCAGTTTTCCCAAACATATTAAAGGGACAGACATCCAACTCTGGCTATCAAGCTGCCCACATGGCTTTCATGGTAGCTCCTCTGTTTACTGATGGGGAAGATACAGGCAGTATTTTTTCCTGAAGTGCACCATATTTTTTCCTGTGCAACACAGAAGCCTTATATCCATGTTTATCATGGCTGTATCCCTTTTTCCTGATTAACACTGCTGGATGGGTACCACTTTTACCCTTCTTTGAAGGACAGAAGCTGCTATTTCATAGTCACAGGATCTTTAGAAAGTGTGAGCATAGGCTATTAATTGATCCTGCTATTAACAGCAATGCGTGGGACACAGCAAAGGATACAAAAAAAGGACAAAACAATCACGAAAACTGTGACAGCACAAAAATATTTCCCTGCAGCGAGTTTGCCAAACTAAAACCCAAGTCTGTTCAGCCAGCTACAGAGCTCTGCAGCCACCCCAGCATCTCCAGCCACCACTCAGACCTTCCAGAGAGCCAGAGCCATTCCCTGCCCTTCATTACAAGCAGGATTGGACCCTCATCTTTCATTTTAAACACAGCTGCTGAGCAAGACAGCAAACAAGCCATCCAAGCTCAAACCCTGCAGAAGCCCTTTCAGTGCTTGGCGTTGGCTGGGGGATCGTCTGTCTGCAGGGACCAATTTAGTTCCCCCCAAGAGCCAGGAATGACCCCGGTTAGCACCTCTTCCCTAACACTCACACAGCTCCAGCCTGGCTTTTAGGGATACCTGCCAACCCCGAGCTGTTCCAAACAGCAGGAGATGCCTTCACCCTGCTGGAAAAGGGATGGTGAGGAGGAAGATGAAGCTCCCAAAGGACTGCAGCTTGGAGATTAGCTCATGCAAAAAGTTTCAGCCTCTTACGAGCTGATCCTTACACAAGTAAGCTCTCTAAATCCTGACAATTAGATGAAACAGCCCTGTGATTTCTACAAGCTTTTTTCAGTCATCTTTGCTGCCTCTTCTCATGCAACCACCAGCCAGCTCGTCTCTGCTGGACAGAAATACACTGATGGGATCAAGTGCTGTGACATCTCTTCACAACAGACAGGTGGTCCTGGGGTCAAGCACCCATCTGTGAGGTTGGGTCTCTCAGCCACAAGGAAAAAAGGTTTCATTTGACCTCTACGAATATCAGGCTGGGGATTTCATAAATGCTTTTGTTTTAATAAAGTAATAAAAGTGCTCAAGTACCACAGAATAATGTGCTTTTAAATGTTTACACTTAAGGCATAATTGAATTTGACTCATTTTGGCCCCGACCCAACTACCATTTAATTGACTTCAGTGGGAGTTGGATTGGGCTCTAAGTAGTTTTAACTAAAATAATCTATCAATTGTTCCTCACCCACTTCATCAAACTCCTTCCCATCGTTCAGGATTCCTCCGTAATTTATTGCAACAAAGTGAAACCAACCCTTCCAACTTCTGGCCTGGCTTCCTGCTCCTGGGTGGAGAATTCTCCCACTTTCCAGCAGCCTAAACCAAATGTGCTGAAGGAATGCAAAAGAGCAGACAGCAGAGATCCAAACTGCTTCACAGCCTCCTCTGCTGTCACAGCAAACTTCAAATAGCAGCTCCTCCACCACTTAGTCACCCGAGGAACAAAATGAACTGTTAGCAAAGCTGTCAGGAGGAGGTTTGGAACAAAACAGAAGGGTGAAGCAAAATGCAGTCACAAACTCAGGCAAGTGTTTTGGGACCAAAAAAAAAAACCCCAAACCCTAAAAATCCCCCTTTGCTTCAGACTTTTTGCCGTTATAATGTATCAGTTATTCCAGGTTTCCATTTCAGAGGGATTTTTTTTCTTATTTTCTCTCTTGAAGCCGGGTGAAGAAACACAAAGCAGAGCACCAGGCTTTCCTAAAGAGGTGACAAGTTATGGAATTCTACCTTCCTGCTCCGTACAGGGTGCAAGGAGACACTTTCCCTACCAATGTACCAGCATTGCTCACTTTCATTCCAAGTCAACAGGTTAATCTGTCACAGAATACCCTATTTAAGTAACCACAAACATATCACACACATTTCTTGGGTGTTGTGGAAGAGAAAAGAGACTTCTCTGTGAAAGCTTCAAGCCTTCTGTGCTTACACAACAGTGTTTTTGTTTTTAAGGTATAAACTCAGGCAGCTGCACACTGGATGTGGCAATAAATTCCTCTACACTCTGAGCTACAGGGACATGTTCTTGCTTCAATATTCAGAGATGGCTCTTAACATGTACTTCAGATTCAATTTAACCCCTGTCAGGTGAAACCCCAGCTTAAAAAAATAAAAAAAATTTTAAAAATTAGAATTGCCTCAGAAGGAAAACCAGCCATTAACCATCCTCTAGCTCTCAAGATAATCATTAGGAAAAATATCCAAGGCCAAAAGGTGAGCCAAGTGTTTAAAGATGACTTGATGACTGCATTGAAAACTCTCTTATTCTGAAGAAATCCACCAAATAGTAGCGAGATTATCTGAGTTACAGGGCAAATACTAAAGCATCCAATTCAAATCCCTCTTTGCATGAGTAGTCCTGTTGAAGTCAGCCAGCTAACTACGTGAATAAAAACCACTGGCATGTTAAAGAATTTACAAGATAAGACCTGAATGCACACATCCAAACACATTTTAAGGTCACTGTGAGGTTGTGGCTCTGAATCTCACAGAAAGGAAAAAAAAAAAATTTTGTCATCACATTTTCAAAGAGAAATTTATTTTTGTTATATATTAAGTTCTGGAAAACTGTTTTTCTCCTTGTTTGGAAAAAAAAATAGCATGAGTGGTTTTTGACACAGAAATGAAAAGAAAAAAAAAAAAAAGCAAAGATTTTGGTCTGGGAGCTGCTGATTAAGGGTGGCCTTTTTTCTAATTTTTTCTTTTAGAGACAGTTCAAACATTCTAGAAATAAATACTGCCAAAACCATAATTTTATAAAAACCTTGTACAGACAAAAGACTGTTTTTCCCCACTTGTTGCATGTGCTAGGATATTCTTTTAGAAAACATCTTGATTTCACCCGAAGTCTTCTATACATTCATGCTCTCCAGAAGGGCCAACCATCAAAAGGTATGCACAAATCAGTAGAAAAAATTCATTAGGGTTTTTGTTTTCTAAGATAAAGAGATGCTGGTTGCCTCCCCATGTGGCAGAGACACAAATTTCCCCAGATTGACCTCAGGAACACTCCCACCCTCCTTAACTCCCAGCAGGTACCCAAGAGACCTGGTCCTTTAGCATCCCTAAAGTCCACGTTCTCCCAGCATCATCCAGACCTCCCTCTGTCCTCTGAACAGATCCAGACACCCAGAGAGCCATGTAAGAAGCAGCAAGCATTTAATTTTATTTGCAACACTGGGATGCTGCTAACTCCAATTGGAAGAGATTTGGGTACCAGTGCAGAGCTCCAAGCTGGAGGATTGCTCTGGGAAAAGCTGTTCTCACCCTCTCCTTCACTTGCTTAAAAGGGTCTCAGCTCTGAGCACCCCAGCACCTGTCTGAAATACCTGCAAGTAGGAATCTGAGCTTCTTCTGAGCTGTGTTCTGGCCAAGAGAAATGTGGCAGAAGATGCCAAGAAGCAGTCAAAATGAGAAGTTACACAAGATGGAAAATATTAAGTCTTGACTGTGTTAGCCAGGTCCTAACACCAAATCTCTATATTTTTTTCAAAGATGTCAGTAAAATGGAGCTTTGGGAACTCCCCACCCCTCATCAACAAGGGCTAGAAGCCTCTCAGCTAGGTTGTCCCAGAATGCTAGAAACACAAGAAATAATAGATACCCCAGGGAGGGGGAAAAATCCATCCCCAATATTTCCCTGGGTGGTAATATTAGTAAGACAATAAACACAGCAGACACCACAAACCAAGCCCTAAACTTTCCAAGAAACTGTGAGTTCCTAGCAAATGAACCTTGGGTTACCATGTTCTGGCTTCTGCAGTCCAGCTGGAGCAATTCT
This sequence comes from Calypte anna, assembly GCF_003957555.1. Lineage (NCBI taxonomy): Eukaryota > Metazoa > Chordata > Aves > Apodiformes > Trochilidae > Calypte > Calypte anna. Next base: position 267,906 of record NC_044269.1, read on the forward strand.
GAAATCAAACCAACTGAAAACATTCAGTTGTAATTACCTCTCATCAAAGGAGAAAAACAGAAACAAAATAATGACAATTTTGTAATCGAGAAAGTGACTTCATTGCTTTGCCAAATGCCTCATGTAAAAACAAAACAAAACAAAAAAAAAAAAAAAAAAGGAAAGTTAGAAAGTTTCATTTCTGCCTTTAGAAGATAGATTTCAAGTGTTTATTCCAGATCAAGTATTTTCCCTGCTCTGATTTCCACCACCCCTCCTTTTTAAACTTTTAACTTGCCAAAAAAAATGTAAATCACTTTGCTTCACTCTGAACTGGAAAGGACAACAGATTGTTATTTCTCCTGTCTACCAACAAACCAGAGCATCTGTTTTTTCTGACTACTTCTAGTATTTTAGCTTTGCACTGGGGCATGGAAGCAACTTGTAAGTCAGAAAGGCAGAGATTTCTTTCAGCCATCCGAAGCTGCTTACAACACTCCTCAGCAGCATGAAATCCTCTCTGAAGGTGGGTTGGTACTCTGATCAACACAGAGCCAAGATTATTATATAGTGAGCTGTCCTTCCCCACACTCTTAGCTGGAAAATCAATGTAATGCTCAACACAAGTAAACAAGAAAAAAACAAGAAGTCTCCCTGGCTACTGCTCTGCTCCTTTCCCTGGAGTTGGGTGACTTGACTGGGAGCTTCACACAACTCCTTGCCTCAAAACAGTCTCCATTCTCTTTCCCCAACTTCCCCAGTGAAGATTTCTGCTCTTGCTCACACCTCAGTGGCAGCAGTGCTGGGGGGGCATTTATTCTACCTGACAAGTCTGCCTTTTCCTGCCTTTTCCAGCAGCAGGCTGAATAAAAACCAGAAAAACAATAACAGCAGCAACCCCAGAGCTGCAGCATTAGGTCTGCACCGTGCCCTCTCCATGAGCAGTGTCCAAATTCAGCTCTTTACAAGTTGCCAGCACTGAAGCCTAACCCAGCATGTAGATAGATTTTAACTGTGCCTTGGTACAAGCCGGGAGGCTTTAGAAAATAAGGTGTAGGTGTCAATTTTCCCCGTGGAATCCCACATCCATTAATACCTGCTATTATAGCATGCCTCCACAATGCTTATTCATGCCTAACCACAACCACAGGGCTGATTACTTTCCACAGCAGGTTTTATTGCAGTCACTAGGGTGGGATTTGCTGGTTTGTTCCATGTCCTTTTTACCTTTCATTAATTCTGTTTATTCCCCGTGAACTCCACTAATACACAGACAGCAAAATTCAGTCTTGATTCCAATGTCTTAACTACCCAAGCTCTTTGGAGACAGATTTCCCTGCTCAGTCTGAGCACAAGCACTTTTCAAACTCCAATTCTGATCAGTTTTGGCTTCTGAAATATCACATCTAATATTGGGTGTCATCAGACGAAGAAAATCAACAGATTCTTCTCCCATATGTAGTTATTTGTGAATTTTTATTATTAGTAGTATTATTATTCACCAGTCCATCGCTACCATTTGTAGGACACTTTCTGGCATTTCTCCACTCTGTTTTTCTGTGAAGGGCGTTAAAAAAATGTGAAGATCAAGTCAGGCACCCTGAAAACCACCACGCTCTTTAAAATTCAGTTCTGTGCCCCATGTTCAGGTGTTACAGGTGAATCAGCTTTCCAAGTCCATAGTGTTTGTTCAGCTTCCCTTGGCTGCTAAGCTGGACTTGGGTGTGATTGCTACAGAAAGGCTTCTTGTAGGGCTAACGTGGCCAGGGAGTTGTTTGGCTGAGAGTTTTAAGAAAACACTTGAGAGTGTTCCTGAGGTTGAAGCTGAATAAATCACCATGGGAGCAGGGAGAGTCCTGACAGCAAATTCTGGCTTTTCTAGGTTTCCAGAGGAACACTCGGAGATGTCAGCATAAATGTGACTGCACTTCAGTAATTTGTCTCTGAAATATTTTCCATTTATGAGGAACACTTGATCGCTTCCCTAACACTGGATCAAAGACACAAAGACAGAAGCAATACGCTGTATTTTTCAAGGTTAAGAATTCCTTTGTCATTTTGCCTTTATTTTTTGCTATTAAACTATAGAATTACCCTAATCTGTGTAAGCTAAACCCAGTAAAAGCAAGCAGCTTTCAGAAACACTTTTTTCTTGCACAAATCATCAGGAAAAATCCCCAGCAGCACTGCAGCAACATAGGTTATGACAGAGAGACCCAGCTTTGCAATTTAAGCAGGCACTTATCTGCCTTATAAATAATGTTATTCTCAACAAACACATCTTTAAGGGACCTCCTGAGTCACTGAAGACATTTAGGTCTCTTGAGCATCCATTTCACACACCACGAGCCCCAAACTCTTTCCAGCACCTTGAAATAACACCAGCAGTCCAAGCCCTGCTAAAGACACAGTGCTGGGCACACTCAGGGTCGAGTTAAGCTTGGCAAAAGTTCCACCCACAACTTTACACTTGCTTTATTGAAGGGGATTAAACCAGCTGTTATGTTTCTGATAAAAGGCTCTGAATGGATGGCATCTCATTTTTCCCCACGCTGGGACATACATGACATGGATTCCCTTTTCCTTTCCCACAGTGCCCTTCTTTCCCCCAGGAACTCCGTAACAGGATCCCTTCAATTGAAAGGAAAAAGGTTCAGCAACTATTTGAGCCCAAGAAATGGCTTTCCACCCCAATTTTAAGTAATGTCCCAGAGCAAATTCAAACCTTGCCCACAGCAAGGCCTTTTTTGAAGAGAATCAGAAGGAATCTTGTTGTAAGGTCACACATAAAAATTGAGCTGGTTGAAGAGGCAATAAATCTTCTCTCTCACCATGGTCTCCTAAAAAGGCTGGCAAGGCAGACTGAGGACCAGGAATATCAGTGCTCACACTTTATCACACAAGCAATGGTTCCCCTGCCTGTCCCAGTGGTTAGTTGAATCCCGATCAAATAACAAATAAATAACAACTCAAAAAAAATCTTTGGGATGAGCAGCTCCCAGTTTCATCCGAATATAACAGAACACAGACAGAGACAAGAACTGGAATAGAAGAATTCAAATTTTGAACAAATCTATATTAGATACTTGCCTACATTAAAACCCCAGTTGCACAAAGACGGAACAAAGTCTTGTCCTTGAAAAAAACACACCCCACCAAAAATACTAAATAATAATTTCAAGGAAGCAAGTCATAATTCTCAGTGTTCTTAAAAAGCAACTTGTTCCTCAGACTAGCAATCAGAGTAGTAAACTTTCAAAAAGATGTAATCAAGCTGAGCAAATTCGGGTTATGTCCATTTGCAGAAGTTGTGGCACTTTTAGACACACACGGAGAGGTAAAATCCCCTTTTTCACAACTCCTCTCCCACAAGTGTAAAGATTTGATATCAAAGGAGTGAATTCTCTTAGCAAAGAAGTGAAAACACACGGATACATGGCAGCTTTCTGCCTATAAAACTGTGTTGATGCAAGGTTTTGCTCTAGTGCAGCTGCTGCAAGAAACAGAGAACGCAGTCCCACCTGAGAGACATCCCGAAATAAAACCTAGTGTAGAACAGAAATCAGTAACACTGAAATTTAAATTATAAATCACAAAGATAACTTCAAATTTGAGGTTTTCTGATAAGGTCCAGAAAGAGCCCGAGTAGAAACAAATACACAGCACAAACAAGAAATAATTTGCACTACAAACATACCTAAAATAAACTGAAGACTCATTTAAAAAGCTCTAAGGAAAGAGGCAACACAATTCTTTTTAATTCTGACATCTTAATTTTACTGAAATAGACATAGATAGGACAAGCAAGACAGATATTTTCCATCAGTTCACAATACCACCAATTTCACCATCATCAGCGACAGGACACAACTTCCAACCCCAGCCGTGAACACCCAGCTGTTTATTTTTCATCTCTTTCTTTTTGTTAGGTACCTTAATAAATATGAAACATTTCCAGCTTGATCCCATAACATCCCACATTGACCATGTCCTTCAATTCTTTATCATGCCCGGTGCTATAAATAAATAATTTGGATTTTGAATGTACTGCTGAACCAAGATTTAAAAAAAAATATCCAGGGAACAAGGCAGAATCAGTATGAAGCCCTACAAATATTTTAAAAATCTAAAACTGAAAAATTGTATCAAGATTATTTGAAAAGTAATTCCCCTGAGACTCTGCTCAGTCAAAAAGCAACCTTCAGAAATCACTGTAATAAACCAAGCACAGTATCCATTAACACTGTAATCATTACTGCCACAAATTAATTAGCTATGACATAGTACGAAAAGCCAATAAAAATAAAAATATCATGAAACAAAATAAAAAATGCTTTCACTAAGTCTGCAATCCAAAAATCATAAATCAAAGAGGTATTAACCACCATCTGAAAATATTTCTGTTTGATTTTTTTTATTGTAATCACAGTGGCTCTGAACTTGCCTCTCATTTTGCTGTGGATTCAGTATGAGTACAGCCTGGTTTATTTGGCTCAACAAGTGCCCCACTACATGTTCATACACCAAATTTGAAGCAAATGATGGATCCTTTTCCCATGGAATTGCACTTTTCTTTCCAATGAAAAATCCTGGCTGGGGCTCATTCCAAGCTCTTTGCAAAGGGAATCTCTCGGTGAGCTCGGTGAGCTCTGCCCTGGACCTCCTGAGTGCTCCTTCCAACTAAATTGTCACTCACAACGCACAGGAAAGGTCCTGAACACTCCTCCCAACACCCCTTCCTCTCTACTTAACAATTTTGGTTTGCCCTAATTTGGCTGCACATCCTTCAATATTTAATATTTGATCACAGCCAAAACGGAAAATAGTTCCCATTTGGTTCCTGATGTTTTTTTCTCTTTGCTTAAGGAAGGATGTTGTTAAACACAACCTCAACATCTTCTATCTTTCAGCTCCAAATAAATTATAAAGGCATTCCAGGCTCCCCCTAACTTCACCCAAGATGAAAGCACTGCTGAGTCTTTAGCCCGTGAAAACGCTCACAGAATTTGACTCCCGACTTGGAAAAAAAAACCTGTGCTGCTGGAGAGAAGTTCAGCTGGAGCAACTAATCACTCAGTGCTGCTCCAAACACTCCCAGCTCCCAGCTACAACTCCACTGGCGAGGTAAACTTCTCTGATTTGGATTAAGATTAATTTCTTTCAGATGGAAAAGAGACCAAGTGCTGGCTCCCTCCCCGATTAACTCAAGCAGTAAGCTGACTGCCATAGTGCTGTGTTTCTGCAGTCTTTAGTCTCTAAAGGGTGTGTTTTTGTGTTGTTGTTTTGGGTTTTTTTTTAACATACTTTTTGTGTTGAGTATTTTATAAATGCTTTTTTTTTATATATTGTCCATTTCTTCAACAGTACCAGTATTTTCGCTTTTATAATAAATAAAATTTTCATCTATCTAATATATATAGGACTTCAAAAAGTCCTATATCTAATATATATAGGACTTTAATTGTAGCTACAAACCTCAGAAAGCTTACAATTTGGAAGCCTGGAGTTTTGTAGCTCTTTCTTTTATAGTTTTAATCCCACAAGCCAATCTCTCTCCATACGTCACTGCTGAAGCACTGCAACTCCATAAACCTTATTCCATTAGAAACAGCTACTCACAATCCACCCTGACACAGGGACAGGCCAGAGCTTGGGCTAGAAACACAATCTTGAGGGTAAATTCATTAAGGATCCCAGACACAAAGAGAAATAAGACTTTAATTGAACAGTAACCACAAGAGTCATGCTAGCATCATTCAGAGTCCACCGCTGAATCATTGGAGGATTATTAATGATTATTTAATGAATATATATTGGTCTTACACAAAGTTTGCTATTCTCGACACAGAATTACATGTTAAAAAAAGAAACCTCTGTTGGTTTTTTTTCTCCCTATGGGGGTGCTGAGACTCAAAGCAGCTGCTGGGAAACGCCCCATCCATCCAAACCCATGAAGGATCCCTCAGCCTAAACGTGATACTCAGATCATGGGCTTTTGATGCCGAGTTGATCATACAGGCTTCTGGACATGGGTAATTACTCCTTCTGGATGCTAAAGAAAGCTTCCTTTTCTGATGCTTCCTCTTTCTAGACAGGAGATGGAAATCTCCTGGCAGACTGAGGTCTGGGGAAGTCACAGCATGAGCTCTGCTAGGAGCAGAATCGGGCCCTCTTGGAGGAACGGCGCGCACCGAAACCTTTTGGGACTTTGGTGCCTGTTTTGACCCCGTGCACAATTTCACTGCCTGGGCAGTAGCAAGGGATCAGCTGCGAAAAATTCTCTTATCAGCAATATCTTGATTAACAACCAGATCTCCTTGTATAAAAACGTGTCAGTGACTAGCTAGAGAAGGGAACGAATGTCCCGCACAAACCCATCAGAAGGGATAAATGTGGAATAATATAATAATATAATAAATGAGGCTCACACTGCTCATGTAACCACTTCCAAAAAGCTGGTCACCACAGGGACTAATTCTCCTTCAGCCTCCTGATGCCTTCTGGATCTTGAATTATATTCAAACTAAATAATAAGGTCAGAGGAAGCCTCGTGTTTGGACCACGGGTTTACTCGTCAAGCTCTTAGGTAACCTAACAGCAAGGTTCACCTTAGCAGAGCCCCAGCAACACCTAAAAAGTTCCTTCTCATTTATATTCAGCTAAGCACTGAAACCAAACCAAAACACCAAACTTAAGCCAAAGTGCAGGCCTTGAATTTTTAATAACAACTTAATGCAAATTGAAAAGGAACACTCACGGGGAAGAGAAAGGCAAAACAGCATTTTATGACCTTGAAATGTGTATCATTTTACCAGAAATTAGTCCTTTACAAATATTTATCAATAGTTAAGATTTCTTAAAGCATGTATTTTTTAAGTTTCAGTTTCATCACCCGATCCTCTTACAGCATTAGGTGTCACCATTAGAAGTGTGGCCTTATGGGAAGAATATAAATCTGGAAAACTGCCTGCTTATCCAGAAAAAAAGAAGGATTTTTTTTTTCTTCTTTTTAAACTCTGGAATGCATTTTCAGAATGATATTTTAGCTTTTAACGTGGATTTTTCGAAGCTCACATTATACCAATTATGAAATTTAATAATGCTTACCATGAAGCCCAAATTGTTCATTCTGTTGCATTAAAATCAGTGGTATTTGCCCAGAAAAGAGATCCATTTTTATGTATTTATTTGTGCTGTCTGTATCTGCAAAATCATTACAAGTATTTTCACATCTTCTCTGTTAGAAATAGCCTAACTTCTTTCAAAGGAAGAGAGAATTTTGGGTAGGAAATACTCTGTCTCAACAGCAATTTTTTCTCCTTTTTCACATTTTCTGTTCATTTCTTTGCACTCCCACAGATGGCAACAAAAACCCCACCAATATTTTCAACAAGACCAAGGCTGCTTGCCAGAGGACCTGTGCTCCTGCTAACTCATTATCACTTCCATTACTTATTTATTTGCAAACACCCCCAGCAAGATAAAAGCTGAACCCCACCACTGCCTGCTGAGATTAGCAACATGGCCTTGGAGATTTATTAAATTATATCTCCTCTCTTCCCTGGGAAACATGGGGAAAGACAAACCCTTGGCTGGGGCATGAAAACTGGGGTTGGGGGGCTGGGTTTGGGGGTTTCTCCTTTGCTTCAGAGGAGTGGGAAATGCAGTTTGCTTGATTTGAGGATGGGGATTGAAAACTGGAGTTCAGGGGCTGGGTTTGGGGATGTCTCCCTCGCTTCAGAGGAGCAGAACATGCAGTTTACTTACACTGTAGATGGAACATGAAAACTGGGGTTGGGGGGCTGGGCTTGGGGGTGTCTCCTATGCTTCAGAGGAGCAGAACAAGCAGTTTGCTTATGTTGGGGGTGAGGATTGAAAACTGGAGCTCAGGGGCTGGGTTTGGGGGTGTCTCCTTTGCTTCAAAGGAGCGGGACATGCAGTTTACTTACACTGCAGGTGGAACATGAAAACTGAGGTTGGAGGGCTGGGTTTGGAGGTCTCTCCTTTGCTTCAGAAGAGCAGGACAGGCAGGAGTTTGCTCGCCACACCGCGGGAAAAGAGGCTTGGCTTGCAAACGGTGCCCCTGCACCCCGAAGCATCCTCCGAGCCCCGGGCTGGGTGCTGCTCGGTTCCCCCTTCCCCCGGGAGCTCCCCCCGCTTTCGGGCTTACCGGCGCAGGAGTGCAGCGGTTTGGGCCGAACCAGCAGAGACGGACAGACGGAGTAAAGAGAAAGTTTCTCGAAGTAATCGCAGGTTTCCTTGGAGAGAATCTCATCGATCATAAAGGTCTTGTAGCGCCTCCTGGCCGCCCGGAGCCGGGGCTGGGGCCGGGGCTGGGGCTGGCTATGCATGGCGGGGCCGGCCCCGGGGCTCTGCGGGGCTGCGGGACCCGCGGCCGGGCGGGCATGGGCACCCACGGCCGCCTCCCGATGCTGCTGCTGCTGCTCCGGTTGCTGCTGCCGGCACCGCCGGGCTCCCCCGCTATATAAACCCAGCGATAAGCATCTCTCCCTCCGCCGCCTTTTTTTAGGACGCCCGGGCTGTCAATCAGGGTACCCGCTGCTCCCCGCCGAGCACCAGCCTTACCCTGCGCCGGGCGGGGAGGATCCCGACCAACCTCTCCCCTCCCTGCTCTCTATTTTAAGATCCTGGGGTGTGTGTGTGTTTCTTTTTTTTTTTTTTTTTTTTTTTTTTTTTTTTTTTTGGTGAAGAAGCTGGAAAGGTTCCAGATTGGGGTTGGCTTTTGATTTTTTTTTTTTTTCCAATCCTCCTCCTTTCTTCTCCCTCCTTCCTCCCCCCCCCCTCTTCCCCTCCTCTATCCTGCAATTAGTTTAAAAAAAAAAAATTGAAAGTGAACATCCCACCTCCTCCCCAGCCCCTACAGCTTTCTCCGATCGGCATCAAACCTCTTTCCCAGTCGCAAAGTGCTGGAGAGCAGCTAGGGAGAAAAATGACTATTTATCGGTGCTCTGCTGAAGCAAACGCAGCTTTCTCTGTCCCTGCTCTCACGGGCAAGACGATTTTCTGGCAGCCAGCTTTTTGTAAAGATAAGCTTTGAGCCCCTTCGGCTTGAGGACAGACCCCATGCATCCCGAGGTGTCCCCGGCTCCACCAAAGTTGTTTTTCCTCACCCCGAGTTTTATTTCTCTGCCCTGTAGCCTCCATGCGGCAAATTCCCCCGGTTCCCAGCCAGGACGGCTCCCGGACGGGGATTTTAGCCCTGGGAAACTGCACTGCACCCCGTTTGGAATCGGGGTTCAGCACGGGAATCACCAGGACACCTTATTCCAGGGAAGGTGTGGCAGAAATCCTCCCAATTTCCACCGGTTGCTGTGGTTTTCCAGAAGCCACAGCAGGTCATGATTGCTTGTGGCTGCAAACTTCGGATGGGGGAAGAGAGAGGCTCATAAGAAAGATGTGCTACATCCCCGAAAAAAAAGAATTATTTGCAGGCTCCATGCAAAGACTTAAATATAAACTGCAAAATGTTATCAGCCACCCTTTAGCTTTAATGCTCTAGTGATCCCAATGGCAGCAAACTTTTATTTTACTCTTAGAAAACTGCATCTGGTTTTGCAGAATGAAACGACCACCTCAAGCTCCCATAAACAATTTCAGCAACTTCTCTTTTACCGATTTATGTTTTTAAAAGCCCTCATAACTCTTTAAACATTTATTTTTCAATTACAAGTATCATTTAGCTTTTAACTTCGGAGATGCATTTGCTGATTTGGAGAGCCCTGAAACTAAAAAGAAAAGGCATTCCTCTTGTCCCTCCACTGTCAAAACTGGGAGGCTTGGAAAGAAATGCAATACTTTTGATTTATCTTTTGAACCTTTTTCTTAAAAAGTCCTTACGTGGTTTTAAAAACTATGGCACAGCAAATTATGCTAAAGAGAAAAGAAAGCATTTTGCTCATGGAGCTGTTGGAATGGCATTCCTGTTTAAAAGAAATAGGTTTGGAAATGGTTTGACTGTTTTTATTTTGAAAAACTGAAGCGATCTTGCAAGAAAGAATTTAACTAGAATGACAACAACCACCGAGGAGTTTGAGGACTGTTTTTTTTTCCTCACTGGTAACTATTCAAATTACTTAAACTGCTATTAAGCAAACTGCAAATATTTAGGGTGATTTCCTGGCTTCTTTATGAATGTAGCTTTATGAATACTCCTGAATACTCCTTAATTCAGACTAAAACATTTTAGGAAAGTGATTTATTTGCTTCTTTGCAGACCTTTTTTTTTTTTTTTCTCAAAAAACCCACAATAATTTCCAGTAACACTAATTTATTAATTTAGCAGTTGCTGCCTGTGATAATAATTACAAAGAATATTTCTGAAGCAATGCCCTGAGCAAGCTGCTGATTTAAATCCTGAAAGAGCAGAAAACGGCAGCAAATGGCACTTTGTTCCACCGCGTGTCCTTGGTGTCTGGGCAGTAGCTGCAGCCCTCCAACCCCCCCTCCAAATTCATTTTGCATTTACCAGCTTCAGAAAACCTGACAAGAGGCAGCAGAGGAATGTTTCCTAAATAAAAAGTGCATTACAAGGGCTGGAAATCAAAGTCTTCCATAAGCCTGCCTAAAGCCAGCCCAGAAAGCAAGAGAGGAGGAAAAGCATCAGCTCGCCTGACTCGCACGTACTTGACCACAAGACAAGAGTCTCCACTTGCCTTTAAATGTTGTTTTCTCACATCCGAAGGGCTGAAAATCCAGAAATCTGGGGCTGGCACCTATGCCTCTGCTCCAGAAACACTGATGCCCTCACTGGAGCCCAGGGAGATGAACAGGTAGGTGGGATTCACGTACCCTGGGGAATGCCTCTAGAAACCTTATTTCTTTTACTAATGAATTCTTTTTTTTGTGGCCAGATCAGTACAGTGGGCTATGTTGTATGAAACACACACTGGCTGTCAATCAAAAAGAGGGTGCTTTGGTCAGGAATAATCAGGGGTTTTGTTTCCAACATTAATGAAGTGGCTGGAATAGCAAACATCTGCCAAGGGGACTGAAACCCCGAGCAGCTGTTGGAGCCCCTAGTGCTCTTCCCATGTAGGACAGCCCTGCTGGTAAGTCCCTCTCCCTCAGGTTTCTCTACTGGTTGAGAACTGGGGCTGTCCAGGAGGGTGGAAAGCAAAAAACACTTAGGGAGAGATTGGGAGGAGAGAGGACTTGATGCAGTTTGCACACACGAGCCCAGCACCTGCACATCACAAATGGCAGTGTGACAGCAAGTTACAGGGATTTCTGTACATGCCTTTCTCCAAGAGAGAAAAGGGGAATTAATCCAAGGGATCCTGCCATTTACTGACTGACACTGATGGGGGTTTGTGCATGTATTGGAACCAAGGGGGCTTGTTATTCAGCAAGAGGTTGCTGCTGGTGAAGAGCAGGGAGTTCAGCCCTCCAGCAGAGAACTGGGAGGGGACCCTCCAGGAGGGATTTGACCCTGTTCAAGCAGAAAAGATATGGCAGGAGACTGAATCAGGATTTCTGGAGACAATTTGTTCCCATTTGGAGACAATCTGTGCTACCAGGCACCGTTCACACAGTACTGAAATGATATTGTGCACCTCAGGAAAATGATTAAGCACCATGGAGTAGACTTGTTTAGTCCCAGCACAAACATTATTGCAAGGTGGTGATTAAGGCCATCAGAATTAAGCTGCTGCTGTATTAGTAAATTTGTTACTTAGGTAGTACCCAAGTACCTGGCTCTGTTCAGGGAAGAATTAGTTGACTGTGCTTGCTTGCTTCTGTGGTTTTACATCACCTAGCACACTGGGATCATTTGTCTAAAGAGAGGAATTCTTATTGCTGGGTTTCCAGCTCATTTATTAAAAAATTTAAAGAAGAATTCTAAATGTATAAAAAACCTCTTTTTTTTTTTTTCCCTGTTCATTCTGTAAAAAAAGTGCCAAAGCCTTGAAATGCAGCCTTCCTTTTTCCTTACCAAAAGGGCCCTTTCCCAAGCCCCTGACATTCCCATGTTTAATCACTAGGAAAGTCCCTTTCCAGTGAAATCCAACCACCTTTCAAAATAGATTCCTACAGATATAATCAATGTTAAGCACACAGAGCTAAAGTGTACACCTTTTCAGCATGATATTGGGATTGATACCTGATCCAGAACAGAAAAATCAAATGTGTGGCTAGAAACAGGGAAGCAGAATTTGGGCCAGTGTTTTGCTCAAGGGGAGGGTATCAGAGGCTTTGTGATCTCAGTGTGAAAGGTCTTGGTGCATAAAAGTCCCTTTGAGTAAAAGCCCTCAGCATCCATCTCACAGAAGTAAAGAAGGATTTTAATATCTGCCTGATGCCTGAGAAAATGCCATTTTTTTCTCTCCAAAATGCTTTTTAACAGAGAAATAGTCGGACACCTCTGAGCAAGGTCTCTCTCTCCCCCATCTCCTGGAAACCCTCTGTAAAACCAGAATCCCATCATAGGATGGAAGAGAAACTGAAATGTTTGTTGTCTCTGAAGTTACTCCTGACCCCTCTGCAGATGGCAGGATGACACTGCTGGGCACCAAAGTGTGTGATGGAACAGACACCCCAGAGCAGAGAGGTAATTGCTGTGCTCACACACTCCCCTGCCTTCAGGGAGGATGTTGCTTCATCTTTACAAGCAAATTTCACTCCTGATCTAAGTGACTGCAAAACAGAACTGCTGCAAGTCCAGCTGTTTTACTGGGAATTTTTTTCCAGCTTCCAAACCTGTCTCAAATTCTCACAGTTATGTTACTTCTCCTGTCACTTTTAAATCTGTCTGCAGCCTCTTTGAGTGCCAACAGAGCTCACTAAGCAAGGTTGATTCTTCTCCTCCTCTCCTACCTCCCTGCAATGCTGCAGCATTTGTGTGGCCCAAAGCAGCCCTGGCTTTGCTAGCAGGTTTGTCCTGTAATGGATGGACCCAGGTTTATGGCAGCAACAGTCCAAAGTAGCCCTCTCCATGTGGTGAGAATAAACTAAGGCTTGAGTTCAATAAAATGATGGTGAAATCTGAACTATGGATTGGGAGTTTTGTTGCTGTGACACAAGCCCTAAACCTGTCTGCTTTGCTTACAGCCAACTTAGAATCCTCCAGAAATAGAGTATAATTGCACTTACCATGTGAGTAAAGCCAGCAGCTAGTCTTCAAATTAGTTAAGTTGCTCTGCTTCAAAGTACTGCTCTAGCTAATGCATTATTATCAGTGCTGGTAGCAGGCTCAGAAGGCAGAAGAAACTCATGACACAGGCTGTGAAGTCCCTTAGAAAGGAGATGTAGCTGTGGTTTCAGATCTACGTGCAGGGAAACTGAAGCAGAGGCTCCCTCTGTTAACCCACAGGACAGAATCCAGGCCTCACTCAACCCCACACATTCTGCACTTGGAGAACATAATTAAATTCCCAGGATTTTTCCCTGTGACCTCATTTGCCTTGCTATTTTTTCCAGTTACCTCTTTGCAGGTATGCACAACACCTGAGCAGCTTCTCCTTTTCCTCAGCTCAACTGCTACCAAAATCTAAGCAGATCCTGCTATTGGTGGAGGTTGGAATGGTTTCCATGAGCTCACCAGGGGTGTTGTCCTGCCCCCACGCAGGGCACTGAACACACCAAACAGGATAGAATAAATCATTATGAATCCTGAGACAGACTGACTGGTAGAACCAAAGGCCTTTAGAGGGATATTTCTGGGGTGGCTTTGATTTTCTGGGTGTTGCATAGGTGCCACATTCACCTGAGTTCCTGCCAAGAAATATATGCTGTCTTTCAGCAAGCAAGGAGTTGTTTTTCATGTCATAGCTGAGAGGTTAGAATCCAGACTTGTAAACTAGGGCTAAGGAGTTTGGGAGAGGCAACCAGGAATGTAAAGGAACATTCTGTGTCATCCTGAGCAGTCAAACACACTGATGGGACTTGCTGTGGAGCAAAGGGAGCAGATTCTACTGGCCATGGACAAGCTGAGGAAATAAAAATTCTAGAGCATCTCACAAAAGGCAAATGCTCCTGCTCAAGCACTCAACTTTGGGCATTCCTGGTCCCCTTCTATTCATCCCAAGTATTAACAAGACAATAAGTAGTGGTTTTCCCCACATGCCTGTTTCTCCACACTGCAAACCAATCTCTTCCACAGGATGCAATGAAAACCAAGACACCTATTTTAATAGGGCCAAGGTAAAAAGAAAAAATTAAAATATCATTTAAAGCACTTTTCCAGAGGGTCTGAAGCCAATGATAAGGGAAAGCATCTGATCCCATGAGAATGTGTTTGGGATTGGAACATCTTTAGAAAGCTCCCCCAATTTTTTGGCATGGTCAGCTTCCCAAATCTGACACCACTTCATTCTAATCCATACTGCAGCCTAATTTGGTGAGGATCCACATGTGAATGCTCACTACTTCATCCAGCTTTGCCTAAGGCCAGTTATTTTTTGCACCAGGATTGCTAAATCTCTGCCAAGCTGGATGGTAGCATGTTTAAGAAAGAAAAATCCAAATATTTCCAGCTCCTTCTATAAGAAGGCCCAGGATGTTTTGGTGTTCTGTGATTGATGCTTCGTTCATTATTCACGAGGATTATATCTGTTTGGTTTTGCCTGCAAGACAATTTACCTGAAAGCTGAGAAGAAAAAAGATCCCAAACCAATAGACCAGAAGAATGTCTCCAGTCTCCATAGAGACACCAGAAAAACACCCCGATCATGTGAGTTGTACACAAGAAGCCTATTCATACTGGAATGGGTGGTGTTCCAGGACGTTAAGTAATTTTGACACTCTGCCACTATCTCAGCCTGCAAGAAGCCCAGCAGGAGTTATTGATGCCATCAAGTACTGATCTTTATAAATGGTTTCTAGACAGCCTTCATCATTCTGGGCTCTTCAGGTCCCCAAATCCAAACTTGCAGATGGATCTTAGCACAGCCATTTGAAAGAAATCAAGGTCACCACGCCCAGAGGGAAGCCAGCTGGTTGTGTGTCCTACACAAACCATTCAGGCTGTAGAGTCAAGAACTGCCTGTAAGAAGCTCCTCTATCACAGAACACTTCCAAAAAGGCCAGGTCTTCCTTTTCACTTCCCCAGGCACAGTGCTGCTGCAACTCACTGGTGTAGAGAGGCTGGCACTTCACTATTACTTCATTAATAAATATTAATGTATTCACTAAAAAGCAAGGAGAGACAGATTTTGGAGTCAATAAATAACAGAGCATATCAGAATTTACTGCAGCATTGCTGGGTCCCTGGTATTCACAGGTAAGGTTGAAACTATCTTTGCCTAACACTAAGAGAAGGGCAAAGAGATTTCCAAGAAGCAGAGCCTGATCGTGCCTATAAATAGATTTGTTCCTTCTCTACAAGGAAAGAATAAAACCTCAGCTACAGTGAAAAAAAATCTTTTCAGAGATTCTGGCCAAATATATGCTCCTGAGATAGCAGGAGCAGCTCACAGCAAAGGGCTTGCTGTATGCATGGAAAGCAACCAAGGCAGGGTTTGGTGCTTGAAACACAGAGGAGAGTCCCCCTCCTACCAGAAGTGCCTAATTTGCCTACCTGTGATGCTCAGTGTCCTTCCTTGACCTGCCACAAAATCTGGATGACTTTCCTACCTGCGAAGCAGCTCAGGAATCAACTTTGTGGCCAGCCTTTAAGGATGATGCCATTCCCAGTAGGATTTGTTGCCTGGGTTGCAGCAGTTGGGTATTTCAACATCAGCTAGGGGCCAGTACACAGCTCCAAGGGTTCAGAGGTGCTGGACCTGGGGACCCTGCACAGACAGCTGCACTGCCTGCAGCACACTCAGATTTATCAGCCCCAGCTCTGTCAAAACCACTTGGAACACTCAATCCCTCAGAGTAGCCTTGGACTAAAAAAGATTTGGTCCTGAAGGATGACCCACCTGCACCATGGCCTTTCTGGAAGGCAATTTGTCACACTCTGGATTGCTTAACAACAGCCAAGGCACCCACAGGAATCTGCAATCAATCAGGTTGTGCCACTGCTCACCTCCACACTAACTCACTTCCCTCTGGTCTGCTGCAACATGTTCTCAGATTGAGCTTTTTTGGAGGATCCTGGCTCTGTACAGGACAAGCCCGGCCCCCAGGTTGAGCCGAACCGGCTCGTACCCACGAGGAACAGCAAGAAATCAACTGGAATTCCATTGCCATTCAGCATAATTAGGACATTAAAACACACAAAGCTGTTAAGCCCCTGGTGCCAATGGCTAAGCCACAGAGCTTTCACTGTGTTAGCAGTGTAAGTGGGGAGCAGGACATCAAACAACTGGTACATGTGTCCAATCCCCTTGCTTTTAAGGAGCACTTCCAACTTCCTTTACTCAGATGTCCCATTTTTCTGCCCATAAGCTCAGCTTCATGGGTCCCGAGCTGGTTGTCTTCTCACCATCACCCATTCCCTTGCCTTCCCTCTCCAATGTGCTCTCATCAGTTCTTTCCCAATGGCAGCCTCCAAGGACTTAGTCCCCACTGCTGGAGACCTTTCCACTTCTGGGAGCCTCCAGCCTGGTGTTAGCTGCTAACTGATCATAGCATCTTTCCTGCAGAAAAAACAGCAATTGAAGAACAGCTTTACTGCAGAAAAGAAATCTCTGTAGACTGCCTGAAAGCTTGTGCCTGCTTCCTCTCTATCACTTTGCCACCAGCCTGCCATTAGCATTTCCTCCTCCTCCAGAGACATTCCTGCTTATTACATTAACATTTTACATTCCTCATAGCCTTCCTCTTCTCCTTATCATACCAGAGTTGAGGCACTGCCTTCCTTCTCATTTAGCAGCTCACGTTTTGTTCTAAAAATATCCCCACCACAAGGAGAAGAAGGAAGAGAGAACTCTGGCCTCCAAAAAAACAACCCAAAAACAAAGGAGGGTCATCTTCCCCCTTTCATAGGCAAGGAAAGGTGCTTACATCCCTGCTTTTCCATTGGACAAGTGCTAAGTGACTCCTGTACTATCAAAAGGGAACAGGACAGTCCTGGAGAGTCTTGTAATGGTTATAGTTGCTGGTCATGCTCTGGTAATAACACAATACTAGTCTTAGAATTTGAAAACAAAGTGTTCTTGCTATTAAAATAGATAAGGTCAATATAAACAGTCTACACAGATTAAGATTGCCTAATACTGGACTATTTTTATCAGCTGTGGATCCCCAGTGTAGGTAAGAATGTTGTTCAAAAGCTATAACAAGGGATCAGGGAGCACTCTTAGAGTCCTTAGTTTTTCTGCATCCTATTCTGTGCTTTTTCTATTAAGAAAATAATTGTTTACCACAGTTTTAGCTCTAGAGTCCAGCAAAGAATACTAAATGTATCAGAAAACAGAAATGTTAAAGCAGGCATGTATGCTGGCACCTGGAAGGAGAGTCAAGGAATAAATGAAATCATCTGCTAAGTGAGCAGAAAGAAATAATTCAGCTGCAAATAGAGGATAAACCAAGATAGAGAATTTCTCCCATCAAAATAAGCTTCTCTGCTACTTAGTACTACTCCTCGATGGCCTGGAAGTGAAGTGAACCAGTACTTCACCAGTACTTCACCAGTAGTGAAACAGCTTACTTCAGCCTGTTCCTTTCCAGTGATACACATGCTCCTAGAATGAGATAAATAGGCTTTTTTCCCTTACAGAGTAGAAACCAAGTTATTCTAAATTATTTAGAGTAGAAATTACTCTAATTATTCTAGAGTAGAAACCAAATAATTTATAAAGAAAATAATTTATAAAGGAAATGTACAGCACCTTTGCTAGAATTCTGCCAGAAAAATAATCGGGGCAGACATGGATGTGCAGCTGGAGTGAGAAGGATGGAGCTAACAGAAAGCATCTGACAGTAATCCAGCAGGTGTTTCTGGCGTGATGTAATGCCTGAACATGAACCTTTGATGTGCATCTAATTCCAAACTCCAGGGCATGCTTCAGACACCAATAATCAGTGCTAAACTTGCTGATCTGGGCAGAGGAAAGCAAGCTATCAGCTCCATAGGGAACCTGGGGCAGGAGGCAGAGGGCTGACCCCAGTAGCTGGTCTGCATCCCCCTTTTTTTGTGTGGCTTCTGTGACCTCCATTGGCCAATCAGTGTCATCCCTGGCATCTTACCTGCACTTCAGACTTCCACTTAACACTTGCTGTTTCTACAGACACAAGTAGGAAAATTTCCAGGGTCCTCCAGAATGTGAGGACTGTGAACAGGATCCAGTTTAAGAGATTAATCCTGTTCCATTGCCTGCAATGGGACTACACTGATACTAGATAAAGATCTGTCTGGTGATCCAGATGACACAAAGCCTGAGAATAATTACCAGCTAATTAGATCTCCATGGTCCAGCTGTTCTTTTGGTTGGATCAGGATAAGTAAGCAGTTAACAGTAAAGACTGACTTGGAGCTCATAGCAGCATAGCTGCTCCTTGAAACATTCAGTGTGATTTTTATATATAAACATCTAGTAAAGGCACAACAGTGACTGCCTCAGTCAGGCAAAGGACAGTGACTTAAGTTGTACTGGTAAGCCACAAATGATTGCTGGGAAAGGCAAAAAGCAGGTTAAAGGGTTTTTCTGCTCCTAATTGTTTTAAGCAGAACTGGTATGGCCACATTGCTACAAGATTCTCCTGGGTACAGGAGTACAAACAACTCTGTTGGGTTCCAAAGGGCTTTATTTGTATGAGGCACTAGTTCAAGCAGAAAGCAGTTTTGCTCAGCTTGTGCCCTGTTGTGTCTTTGTATGCGTAAGTCACAGCAGCTAATGCAGCCCCCATGGAAGGCTGGGAGAGACCAGGCTGGTTCTGTTTGCTTCCAGAGGGCTGAGCTGACTTCTATCAGGACACACAGGTCTCTTGGGAAAAGATCTTGGGCAAGGATGTCAGCTGCTGCTTTCTCTCTCCTCTTCAGGGGATTTTGGAGGTCCTGGGGACTAGCACCCAAACGATCTGCAAAATAGGGAAAGGCAAAGTGTTCCTGGGCTGGTGTTTGTAAACTTCACCCAGTTTTGCTTTGCAAACAAATAATTGCTCTCAGCTCTAAGATGAGGACTTGAACTGTTCTAAATACATGCAAATAGAAGAGGATGACAATGTTATCAAGACACAAACTGATTAGAAGTCTTGGACTCTTTCTGACCTTTTCACACTACACTTCAAACTCAAAGAGCAGCTTGCAGATCAGAGTAACAGCAATCTGTCTGCTGTGACAGATTTCAGTGGGATCTCCAGAGCCTTCCTTCCCACTCAATACAGATGGAGTGGTGGGTGAAGGTAGTTCAGCACAGGCTCACTAATTTTGCAGTAAAGGTATTGATCAGCTGAGGATCCCTGTTCTGCACAACCTGCTGCTCAAGCTTGCTCCTCGGGTTGTGGTGGCTGCTGGCAGTCTATCTGAGGCACTAATGAATGGGTATAATAATAATAATAATAATAATAATATGCTAAGTTTGAGACGACTGTTTGTCAAACACAGGGTGGTGTGTGTGGTTAGAATAGATAGCACCAGAGAAACCCAGATGCTGGCTAAAGAGGCAAGAAAACAAATGTTCCTTTGGTCTGCTTCAGCCTCAGATGCCATCCAACCCATGTCCAAACATCCAGACAGGGCTGCTGTGTTCTCATAACCAATTGACTCTTCTTTCTGCAAGTGGTGGGTCACAGACATATGGGTTATTCATGTTAAAAGCCAGGCAACACAACTCTTCCATAAAAGTCCAACAGACAGACACATTAACCCCTGTAATCCCTTCCTGCGGTGTATATGACGCCACATAGATTTATTAATTAAACCCTGTTATCCGGTGGCCACTGTCAATTAAGTATTTCCTTGTAATGTGAATAACGAGGGCTCATTCATTAGCAAATGTTTCCATTACTTTTAAGGCTGAGCCTCTCTGAAGACTCCTCTTCCCCAAAATGCAGCACAGATTTTTGTGTGTGTGTGTGGTTTGAGATTCTGGGTGAAGGAAAAGGATGGAGACGTAAAAAGCGGGAGAGACAGATAAAGGATCTGGTGCTAAACTGAACAATTAATAAATGCTCATTGCTGTGCCCTGGGAGGACATCGTGCCATCTGCAAACACCACTTGTTTCAGGAGATGGATGCAATTCCTGTCTCTGCCACTTGCCAGTCCTGTGACCCCAGAAAGGCTGCAACACATCCCTACCTTTTTAGTCGCTGTTCTCTGCTCAGCCAGCTCTCTGGGGAGCTGCACGTACAGCTGAAAAGAAAGAACCTTACACAGGAGGCCTGCACCTTGTTCAGTGCCTCTGAAAAGCAGCTCTGGCTCTTCAGGGGACCAACTGTGATGAGGTCTGAAGTGTTGCTGGCTCAATAATTCCTTGCAAGGTTTGTAGCGCTGACATCCTTAAGGTACCAGCTTCCTGAGATATGTTAGCAGAAATATAGGCACATCTCTGTCAGATAAACTCTGACTGCTGAGAAGATGAACCACCAAAGGACTGAAAAAAAACCACAAGATGCACCTTTCAAGCAGCATCTGTCATAAGAAAAATGTCATGATTTTAAATGAGTAACTGAAATCCCTTCAGACCTGATGTGATTTTTAGATCACTGGGGTTTGATAAAACTGATATAATAGAACAATTAATCCACTCTGAATGTTACCAAGAGTTCTTTCCAGCAGCTGCCTCAAGAGAGAGAAAAGACTGATTGAATCCAAAGCTTTTAATAAGAACATGCCTGCCAGTTGTGCTAGAGCAGCTGCTGAGATGGAGCTACAGTTCCCCCTTCTGGATAAATTTGCAGTTGCGAGTGCTTTTAAAAAAAAAGTTAAGGCTGGGTTAAGGCTCTTTGTGAATAAAGCTCAAAGCTAAGCATGCCAGACAGCTCACAAAGTCTTCGTGTCAGGGAAAAAAAATAATCAAAGCCTATCTGGAGATAGCTGAAAAATAGCCAAAGGAATTAAACTCAGCCAGTAACTTGTTGGCTAACATAACCTGGGTGATGATATCAGTGCTGCAGTGGTGTTTCATCTGTGTACAATCATCTCAAAGCTTTACAAGAGAAAGGGCAACCTCTCTAGAGGCAGAGAGCCTTTAGTTGACAGAGGTCAGCTGCAAAACCTGGAAATAGATGGGAGTGGAAATTTGGGTATAAGGCTGAGAAGTTCCTGGGTGGTGTCCCTGTGGTGCTCCCCACCTGCTGGAACACTGCAGCAGGCTCCATGCCAGCCCCAGGTGGGCAAAATCTCAAAGTCCTGAAAGTAAAATCTGAAAGAATCCTCCAGAAAAGATGGGAGTCAGATGTTCCCCTGCTCTCAGGTCCTGAGTGCCTGAGCTGCCACCCTGGAGCACATGGCTAAGGCAACCTTAGAGAATAAAAATCACTGGGAAAAAAAGACAGTGCCATCTGGTGACTTCTGGGACAGCAAGGGTCCCTGCTGCCACTGCCTGAGGCAGACTGCACACCCACCCTTCCCCACACGTTCCTGGGACGTTTCTAATCATAACTGTGAAGGGCATCCTGCAGTGCCTTCCTGAGATCAGGTTCCTCCCTACAAATGCCCAATCCTGTGTCTGGAGGCAGAACTGGAGTAAGCTGAGACACAGCGTGAGTCACTACTGTCAAAGCTGGTGTTTCGTGGAGGGCCCATTAATGAAGTTTTTAATAGAATATAATTTAGATTGTCAGAGTATTGCTGTATCTAGTCACAGCTGCATTTTTTTAAGGAAGCCAGCAAGAGACAGGCAAGAATAAAATTACCTATTCTTTGTCCTTTCTGACTCATTCTACAGAAACATACATATATAATCAATTATAGAGAGTAAAAAATAGGATTATTCTTAAGAAGACCACTTTTACTTTTTCCCTTTTTAGTGTGTCAGCATGTTCACACAATTCAAATTTGAGTGAAGTGATAATGAGTAGCTCAGCACATGGCCATGTCTGCTCAGTTTCTTATCATGCATTCCTATCTGTCTATCTAATCTAAGATGCTTTTAAAGGACCATCATCAAAATATTTAAGTGCTGCCACAGGATCTAACTACTAATCTTCAGGAAGAAAACTGGCTTTGCTGCAAAGTTGGAATAAACCCCTTTTAAACCTTTATGAAGCAGAGGGGCAGCAGGCTGCAAAGTGTATGTGGATAAAACTGTTCCTCTTGTGCAAAAGTCTGTGAGCAGATGATGCAACATAAAACTATTGTTTGATCAGAAATGGTGGTGTTATTTTATACTGCATGAGACCATGAGTCATTAAAACTGTGTTGTACCACATCCAAGAAATGGTTTGTATTGGCCTTTGTTATTCATCACTTTCTTTATTGGTTGGCTTATTTTTGTTTTGAGCCTGGGAGCACAGAACTTGAGTGCCCTACAAGTGTGACTGGGTTCTCTCTCACAGCATCCACAGATCACACAACACTATAAATTTCTTTACACGTGGGCAACTGGAGAGAAAGATGAGGACTGAGATTTGTCTAGGGAAATAAGAGTGATTTTCAGGGCAGCACTCCAAATGCAACCAGATGTCTTGTGTCCTAGTCCTTCTCTGCAGGATCTCTGCTCATCTAAAAAGTTTTTTCCCTTGTCTCCTGACAAGCCAAGGACAGGTTCACCAGCTGGACCAAATAAAATCATAGCCAACCTCTGCATCTGTCTGGTCAAAGAAGTTATTAAAACTGTGGTTTTCATAGTGGATCAAGGGTTGGGCTTGATGATCTCAGAAGTTCTTTCCAACCTGGCTGATTCTATGATTCTGTTCAGGTGCCATAGGCTCACAGGGACTCAATGTGAGATCCAGACTTTGCTGTATAAAATGGGGGAACAGAAGATACGGGGATGAGACTGGGATGAGTCTTTCACACTTGTTATATGAACCACTATATTTGGTTCCTGCTTCTCAGGAATATCAGGAATATCTTGCATATCCATATGCCTGGACACTTCATCATAGACATCAATATGCTCAAGAATCACATGAAAGAACACAAAAAGTCTTGAGTCCAATCCAGTCCACATAGGGTTCCTCAGCTCTGATTTCCATCAGGCAAAGTACAGTTTTGGGTGACCGCAGTATGAGTTACAGTTTGTGTGGACTGAGTCAGGTTGTAGCAGTCCATTTGTAGCTAAAAACTAAACTGTTGTAGCCAAATTTCTTGTAACTGAAATTCCACTCTCATTTTACACCAAACTAGGTTTCTAAACAAATCTATATAGACAGAGCTACCCAGTCTCATCTGAATAAGTGCCATCTGCTTTCTCCTATGGACAGAAGTATAACCTACAGAAACTAAGCCCAAACCCTCCTTTCTCTTCCCATTATTCAAGTCATCCTTATTTCAACAACTGCAACACCGAGTTAAAGCACATTCCATGGAGTTATCCAGATGGCTCAATGCAGATGTCCTTGAACTGCTCTGGTTAGGGATTTTGGCTTGAAACAGCATCTTCAGCAAAGCTTCCACCAAACCTTCATTTGATGGTGTCCTGAAACAGAGAACTCACCCAGCTCCTGAGATGTGCCAACTCAAAATATAAGTTTTACATCTAATTTGAATGTCCTCACATTTAGCATCCGAGTGCTGGTTTAATAAGACTGTTTGGCAGTCTTGTTTGATTTTCATGTTACAACTTCTACTAAATATTTTGCTTTTTAGTCCATTTATAAAAATGCCTTTTAAATCAAACATTATAATTCTACAAACTCTTACACAGAGCAGGACTAATAAAATATAAAAGCACATTGATCACTGGAAAGCCATTTCAAAACACCCACTTTCACCCCGAGTTTGGCTGGCCTGGAGTTAGCAAAGATGCTGCTGCCCTGGCAGGGTTCCCATCAGCTCAGGGACCAGAGGGATGAGGAAGGCAGCAGAGATAGCTGAGCTTGACCATGCTTTCCCAGAGCAGCCCACCAGATGGCAATGCTCCAGAGCTGAGCCTCAGCCAGCACCCCAGCATCACCTCTTAGGGGTGCAACGTGAGGCAAGGGCACTATCTCAGCCAGGGAAACCTAAAGAAATCAAAGACCAAAATGCCCTTGAGCTTGGCAAAAGAATTCAGGCTGAACAACTGTACCATAAAGAGCAAAACCATCCCTGTGTGGTGTAGAGAGACATTGTCAGCCAGGTGCCTCGAATTGCCAGTGAGTGGGTGTGAGTCCACCTGTGCCTGATTAGGACAGGCCCCTATTGGGCATGAGCAAGGCCAGGGGGCCAATAAAGGTGGGACACACACCCACAGAGAAAAACCTCAGCTCACTCTGGTGCGAGGCATGGAGAGGCCAGCAGCTCGTTGAGCCTCTGGAGCAAGAAAGGCTCTTCCCACTACACTTCTACCCTGGAAGCGCTGTGTGGTGGCTGGAGTCCTGGAAGAGACCAGCAGCTCGTCGAGCATCAGGAGCAAGAATGGCTCCTCCCGCTACAGTGTGGCCTCTTCTCATTTGTCTTTCCCTCTACTCTTATTACTATTAGAGCTGGTTTTATTTTGGAAAGCAATAGTTATTTTCAGAAGATGGCACTCAGCTAGCATGAGCACTCCTTGTGCTGGATGCTGAACTGCCATGCAATAAAAAACCATCCCTTTCACCACGATTCCACAATCTAACATTGTTTTGTTTCTTGGGGGGCAGCAGCTTTCCTACCCTAGCAGCTCCTCTGAAGAAGTCAGAAGGAATCTCTGCAAACCTGGGTAAAGCTGCCTGTTTCATACCAGGTGGTTTGCATGGTACAGTTAAGGGGCTTGAATGAACACAAATAACACTTCTTCTGTTCCTCTTCTTTCTTGTATTCTCCTGTATATTATAACACTATATTTGTTACTGTAAAAACCCTACAATATAAAGCAACCTCAGGCTAAAGGTAAGGGCAGAGAAAGCCTTTAATGACTGAGTGTGTGAACTATCATTCTAAAAAAGCAAATGAAACATGTAAAGCTCAACAGAACAACCTCTTAAAACCCAGCCCTGGGAGACAGATGGAGAGGTGGTGCTCTAAAGAGGCAGAACCTGAGAAGGTCTGCAGAAAGTCCAAGCATGACCTTCTGAATTCTGAGGTCAGGGTTTGCAGAGCTGAACCCCCTGACCAGGCAGAGAGCTCATCCAGGATGCCAAGCTCATGATCTCCATTTCAAGGCATCCTGCTGCTCTGTGGAGCCTTCCTGCTGGAAACTCACTGCCCCACCTCTGCTCTCTGACCAACGAGATGATAGAAAGGTCAGACCTCAGCTCTGGATTTATAAAAGTGAAGGAGAATGAAGGAGAGCAGGGATGGAGCTGAATGCTGAGTGCCAAACAAGCAAGGAACAGCAGGGGGAGGTATCAGGCCAGAGAAATGAGAATAACCAAGAGAAATTCCCAGCCCTGTGATATTTAACAAGATAATCATGGTGGTTCCTCTGGGTCTGCATGTCTCCCACTCTCATCTTCCACTGTAGGAGACAGTGAGCTTTTACAGGCAATCTACAGGACAATCCTTTGTGTGCATATCTGTGAGCTCTTGAAAGGACACAGTCCCTGGAGGGAACAGGTAGAAGGTTTTGCCCTTTGTGTGTACTTTGGAATGCTTCTCATCTCATCCCCACCATGCAGGTCTAACAGAAAAATACAGTGATGCCACGTGCATCCTTGGAAGAGGATGCAGCTCTCATTCTCCCAGTGCAGGGATACTCTGAACAACCAGAGGTCCTGCAGAACACATCTGGAAACACTTAACATCAGCATCTGGAAGCTGTCATGAGCTGCAATGAGACACAGTTGTTTAATTATTCTGGGTTAACATCCTTTGCCACTGTGAAGCTGTCAGTGGCCATTCAGCCTCCTTGGCAGAGATTCCAGCACACCAGCCCTGCATGCTACTTGTCACATACAGCACTTGTGATGGGACAGGAAACATCAGCTTTATCTTCAGCCTTGCCCTGATGGCATCCAGCTCAAGTGAACAACTACAGGATATTCACTGGTACAGCAAGAAGAATAAAATAGCAAGTAAAAGATCTTAAATACTTCTAGAACAATAGCCCTGTAACAGTCATAGTTTATTTCACCACCAGACACACATGGAGATTTCATTCCACAACATCAATACATTCTTTCATGACAAGTCCATCCAGAAATCTATTTGCAGCACGTGTATGGTTAATATCTTCTGAGATATCCTGGAAGAGGAAAGGAGCAGGGGAATACCCAGGACAGAACTCTTCTTTACCATTATATTCTCAGCACCTCATGCACTCTTGCCAGTGTCAATGATCTTGTCAGGGAAGGTGCTCCTTTTTGTCTCCCTATTTCTTTAGCAGCCTCTTTGCTTGCTCCTGGGACTGAAGGAGTTAAGCAAACTGTACTCTGCATTTTGCTCTTAGCACAGAGGGAGAGAAGCTTAGGATTCTTGCTCATTATCCCAGTGCTGAACTTGGGGGCTGAACTTCCTCTGGAATCGTTTCCATCTTCCCTTTCCGCCTCCAGCAATGCCTCTGAGGTCAGTGTCCTGACCAAGGATGGATGGGATGGGACTAGAGCAGGAGGGAGGTTGATGCCCACGCTCAGTCAACTGGGTCAGAGTGGGATGGTGCTAACAGGAAGCAGAGAAACGTGAGAAAAAAAGAAAAAAACTGAGGGGGGGGGAAGAAGAAGAAGAAAAAAAAAAGGAATAAAAATAATAGAAGCCAAACCATCTGGTTTGTTGAGAAGTTCTGGGGAAAAGAGAAAACATGAAAGTACACAGAGGGATACAAAAGGGCAGAGTGCACTCACACAACCGCAACCCTGGCTCCAGAGGCACAAATGAGACATATAGAAAATGCAAAGGAATGAGAAATCATTAAACCAGGACCAAATTCCTAAGGAGACATCTAAAGAGCTCAGCTCATGCTGCAATAAGCAGCCAGATGGCTGTGTATCCCAGAGAGACGCTGCTGGGAAAGGAAATGCAGAGGGAAAGAGAGGGAGAGCAGGGTCAGTTATTCGTGACTCTTCCATTCCCAGTGAAAGAGGAAAAGGAAATGGAGATTAAGAGAGGTCCTCATGGCCCCAGCACTGACTGAGCCAGCACAGGAGGCAGAAGAAGCCAAAGAATGTCTTTGAACCTCTTGTGGACACATTTTTCTTGCCCTTGTCTCATTCTTTCCCACCATTTCACCTCCCTTTATTTCTGCCCTCTCCATTTCTGACAGTCTCTCTGCACTTTTCCAGAGGCCCAGAGCAGGGATTAGTTTATAGCACCCTAAGCCACGTGTCATGGTCTCTTGTCCTCTATTCTTTTGGTATTCTAGATTGAAATCCCTCACAGGCCACAGTCAAGCAAAGGGGAAGCAGTGGGACAAGCCATTACTCTTACAAAAAGTGCTCTCTGGCAACCCCAGGGGTCCATAGGATCTTGCAGATTCATCTCCCCAGTGAAAATGGAGGGGAAAAAGAACCCCAAACAACACTCTGCTAATAAAGTCATACAGGTTTGGACTTGCCACACCAGGACTGTTACGGGAAGTACCATAAATTCAGGCTTGCATCAATTAGCTGCAAATCAGCTAGGTGGTCAGACAGCCCTGCCCCAGCAGGGTGAAGGGCAGCAGCAGGAAAGCCAAAATCAGAACTACCTGGTGCCTCATCTGCCTGGCAAAACAAAACCAAATTACAACCCAAAACAAAACAACCCACAATATTACTCTGTGTTGCTTAAAGCTCCTTTTATTGAATAATACTCTATTGCCTGTACAGAGTCCCTGAATCTTCAATTCCATTTGTAGTCTATGAGTACCAGGGGAGCTGTGTTACCTAGGAAGTGGCTGTCTTAAAGGCACACAAAGTTAGGACATTTAATTGACATTAACCAAGTCCTTTTACTGTGTAGGGCAAGACCCTCATGTGGAGTAAATAAACAGAGACTGAGTGTCCCATGTCCAGCTGCAGACTTTGGGAAGGAGCTTCATGGGGGTGCAGAGTTGTTCCTCCCCTCTGCTCCTGGACACACTGCTGACCAGAGTGACATTTTCCTGCCAGACTGCATGGAGCTCAAAAGGAACTGGAGAAGCTAATGGAAAGTAAAATATTAGGAGCAGTATGGTATTATCACTTGGAATGCCAATGGGATTCCTGGAGAAAACATTACCAGGAGCATATTCCCAGTCAGGCTGTAAAGGGCTGACAAAGTGTGTTCTGCCCAGGAATACAAAATGCAAGAGGAAAGGGAGATGGCTGTCTAGCAGGGGGAGACACAAGATGCAGGCTGCAAATTACATTCCCTCCAACACCATAAGATGTTAATACACCAGGCTGATTTAGTCAAACTTTAAAAAAATATATTATATTCATGAAAGGGAAAGAAGATTGGTTTATCTTTCCCCCTCTTTGTTCCATACGCTGCCTACTTTACACTGAAACGGTATTAATTCTTCTAAGCTTTTTATTTTTAGGATTGCTGTTTGTAAATTATTTTCCCTTTCACACGTGTCAGCCTTTAGAAGGAGATTAAAGCCTGCTGTTAGGAAGATGTTGGTAGTGCTTCTGTCCCTGGGTGCTTGAATGACAGGGTGCAGTACTTTGAGAAGTCAGCATTTTGCAGGCTGTATGCTTTCATCCTTGCTTTGAAGCTTTTAGAACTTACTGACTAAGCAGGGAAAATAAAGAGACCAGGTAGGGGGAATGGCTGAAGCAGGAGGAAGATGCCTGACTATCATAATACCTTTGGTAAAGGATCTTTTTTTTTTTTTTTACTGAAACTGCTAAGAATGTTGTGGATGGTTTTGCTACCACTTCAGTCTTGAATATTAAAAGAAAGAATAGTTTCATGGATAAAATAGTAAACCAGATACTGCAAGCAGATATAACAATATTGTTAAGCCACTACATGATCCACAGAAAATTAACTCATCTGTAAAAAAAACCACTTGCTTTGCTCTCCTGCCTTTTGAAGTTCTTTTGGTGCCTCCCCTGCCCCACTCAGTGTCTCTCCCCAGTGGGATTGCTGGGTCTTGAACCACCACCACAATGGGAAAAATCAATAGCATGGGCTGAATCCTGGAACACAAAACTTGGCCATGACTGTATCATTTCCACTTGGCAGACAGACAGACAGACTCTCTTCTGGCACCTCCAAGAGCAGGGGGCCTGTTTTACTGACTGGCTCAGATTCCAGATCCCCTAGAGCAACAGAAATTGAAATGCACTGTCCAGAAAGATTTAATAAAATAATCTTCCACCCACAAAGATGGGCACCAAGCCACCCCTCCCTTTGCCTCTGCCTAGCAACATACCTTGGCTGACAGGTGATCAGAGCCTGAGAAAGCTCCAACACAGAAAGAATGATTCTGCTGAGTCAAAGCAATTGCAGTGGAGAAAACGTTTGCATTTCTGAGCTGTAGCAGTAACTGAGACAAATGCACCTTTATCTGCATATTTATGCATTTGCAATATTTCATACTACAGAACAGCTCAAGCTATGCAAGCTTTTCAATGAAATTTGCCCTACCTTTCTCCCCAGTCCTGCTTTTGAAGCCAGAAATCCCCATCTCCTTGCCAATAGTTATTACAGATCTAGACTGCATCATCAGAATATAAAAAATTTCAACTGCATCTTTGTTGGAGTTTTCCTTGACTTGTTTAATGAGGTGCAGGGTGTTTTTATTATCATCTGTTTTGCAGAAGCATCTAGGATCCCCAGCCACGGCTCTGCAATACCAGCAGCTCCAAACATACAGAAAAATGGCAAAAGGCTGTCCCCACAGAGCTTTATCTGGTCAGACTTGCTGAATCCTCCCTGTAACCCATACACAGCTACATCTGACATCTTCAGAAAGTGATTCCCTCTTCCAGTTATCTTCCTTCTCTAGGAAGAAAGCCAGTTCATACCAAATTAAACTCCACCAAGCCATCCAGCTGGAAAGCAGGCCTAGATCTCTCCTCACTGCAAGCAGGAAAAGGTTTGAGTCCATTACAACTGATAAAAAATTCCCAGGGGATAACATCAGTTATTTGGGAGAAGCCATTTCAGATGCCCTTTGATGCTTCTTACCCTTCTGTGTCATTTGTATTATATTCCATGTCACAGTTCAGCCCCAGACTGGACACTGCACAGCACAGTGCAATGATGCAAAAATAACCACAACAAACAAACAAAAGCCACAAAGGAATTTGCTAAAGCCCCTGCTTCTAGGGCATTTTGATAGATGGGATTCCCTAGCCAGATTTTTTTTTTCTTCTGTCTTGGAAACTTTATCTGTGCAGAACTGAACAACACATACACTTCCCTGGATTTCTGGATGTCCAGGAGCAGCTTGGATCAGCTAGTTCTGTCTCCAGGACTCCTGAACATATCCTTTGGGTATGCAAAGCTCATCCCTGCAGCACCTGCAGAGCACCAGAAATGCTTCCAGGAAACTTCAGAACTATTAAGCATGCAGCTCCCAGACAATCTGCATATGCAGAGGGAAATACATAATACCTGAACAGAAACATGGCAGTCCCACACCTCCCTGGCAACACAAACACCATCATGGTAAGAGGGAGTCTGATAAAAGGCTCTGCATGTAGAAACCCAGCACATCAGCAGCCATGGGACTGGTACCTTCCTGCTCTCTCTATTGGGTGCCTTGTATTGTTCTGTCCTGGGACAAGCCCCAGCAATTTAGATATATGCTCATAGGTTCCAGTCCACCCTTTGGCAACTCTGTTGGTTCTCTCCTAGATCCAACAGACCTGTTTAATCAGCCTCTTCACCACCTCCCAGAACAAACTGACCCTGCCAGCCCCACTCTCCAGCTTCTCCACCTCAGGGGAGGTTTTACAGCCCATGTAGTCACAGCTTGCTTCCCTAGATATGTCCCTTTGGGATGGGTCAACACCCTGAAGAACTGCTGCAGATATCCACTTCAATAAGAATTTTCTAGAGATAGAACAGGCCAGACTTTTCAGCCAGTTTCCATGTCTGTCATTTACTCTCATCAATAAATAGTTTCTTCCTCAATACAAGGAAGACAAAGTGTGGCAAGAAGGAGCAAAGGGACCAGACATCTCTCTGGAATGAGTAAAGAAATTCCATTAATTGAACAGCTCCTATTTGGACACACCAAGTTATTAAATCTTGAAAACTGATCGAATATCTTTCTAGACAGAGCACTGCTTCCTGAGTGCCAGGATAAATACCAGAGCTCAGGCAGCCTGGTTTTCAACACAGATGCATTTCCCATGCCTACAGGCAAGAATACAGCTGCTGGTGATAAAGAAAATGTTTAGGGAAAAGCCCAGAACAGAAAAGGTGGATCTGAAGGTAAAGGAACCACAACTGCTGCACACATGCAGGTGTTCAATAACCATGCCTTAAAGAACATTAACTTAGGGCCTATACCTCAGTATTCCTGGGAGCTCTTCCATTTTACACTGCAACTAGATTGTTTTTACCCTGAGATGGCTGGGAGCATTGCTGTTAATAACTAATAATCATCCCTTGCACATATGTAGCATCTTTCATTCAGGAGTCTCCAAGCACTTAATGAGCAATGATTAATTAACCCCGTAACATCTTACTGCTGTAATTAAAGCATCTATAGAAGGAATAATTGCACCACCAGTGGTTCCAGTTTCAGTCATTTCATCAAAATGCAACAGCTATGTCACAGCATTTTGTGGTGCAATGCAACAAACAGTAAAAGCCTTAAAAAGAACCTAAAAAGTTTTGGTTTAGGCTCCAGAGAGAGATTCAGGAAAGGAGGATGCATGCAGGTAATTCATCAATATTACAGAATTTGTGGACAACATGCTTTAATACTTCTGGTTTATAGATATATTAATCACCAGTATGATTTTGTTCATCACATTCACATTAGGTTAAAAGCACCTTGTAGAACCCCCAGAGAAGCCTGGAGCTGCAGTTCCCATAGAAACAGTCAAGGTTTTTAACTCCTGAGCACAAAGTTTATGGAGCAGTTTGGCAACACTGCCATGGAAAAGGCAAATGAGTTTGGGTGTCTAGCTGATCATTGAAATTATGTTTGAGACTTCCAAGGGAAAAAAGAAACAGCATCAAGGAGCATGTAAAGTGCTATTACCCCAGACTCCTGGGCCAGCCCAGGTATAATTCACATTTCATTATTGCACTGGATGAAGAGCTGTCTCCCATTTCTTCTTTTTCTGCTGCTGTATTAGTTTCTTTCCTACCCCTTTATATCTCCTTTTCAATAAAAGCTGCCCTTCTTCCCATAAAATTATGACATTTTATTCCAAGACGAAGGAAAAGGGAATTTGTTCCTACAGAGAGCTTTCCTCTGCACACAATGCCTTAAGGCGTCTGCCTGGATTTATATAATCTGACAGCTTAAAGATGCAACAATAATAATAATAATGACATTGCCATTTGATAATAAAGACTTGCCATTTTTTCCAGCAGCTCTCAAAGTATCTCAAAAGCTCTTCCAGCATTCATCTTCAGCATTAAGTCTTAAAGCATTGCCAGTGTTTTTGTAATGGGAAATTTTCAAAATTCCCATTTTGTAAATGGGAAAAGAACTTGCAGGGTGCCACAGGAGTCTGTAACACATTTAGGAACAGAGTCCAAATATACAGATAATTACAGTAGGGCCTAATCTTTCCTTATTTACTTTTCACTATGTAGTTAAAGTGTGTTTCTAGAGTGCTGGTCTGTAAGAAGTGGCTGTACTTCATGCCTTGCTGCTCTCTTTCCAAGCCCACATCCCATCAGACTGGATCAATACCTGACCCTGCAAGAATACTCCATAGCAGCACTTGAAATCCTAAACCTTGCCATGTCATACCTAAGGTTTTCACAGGGCACTGGATCACAGCAGTAGAAAAGTACTGATAATGAGTTACCTTCTATTGTTAGGCAGCAAACACATGGTAATAAGAGACTGAAACCTCACCAGGTATAATTTAGCATAGTTTTATTCAACATAGAAACTCTAAACCAACTTAAACCAGTACAGCTGTGGTAGCAAGACTCAAAGGAAGTATTTAACGTGCAGAAAACCATCAAGATCTGGAGTTTCATCAAAATAGAAAGATAAGTATCTTGCTTGAACATTTAAGCCAATCTTTGGAAAAGGTCCAGAACAAGACTGAGGGGTGAGATTTTCCCCACACACTCACTCTATTGCCTAAACAAAGAAGAGCCAGGTTATTTCCATCAAAGCTCTGCCTTGTTCTGTACAAAGAGCAGAGGAAGTTCTGGCACTGCTTGGACCTGAAAGGTGACATTGTCACCACTCCAGTGGCAATGTGACAGCCAGTCAGCAGGAAGTGTTCACTCAAGTCTGGGCTTGTATTGCCCCCAGATCCATCCCTGCAAAAGCAGCAGCAAAGGGTTGTGACTTCCCAGCCTGGAAGGCTGCAAATGCACCAGCTGCAACTTCAGCCATCTGGGTAACCTCAACTCCAAAGTTTTAGCATGCTTCACACACCAATCCCTCCTGAACAGGGAACTAGCGAGAGGCAAAAAATGTGCTGTTAATTAAAAGCTTCTAGAATGCCAAACCTCTACATGCTTCAGCTCAAGTCAGCAGTTTTGCTGGGCTTGGTTTAGGCTGCAAACCAGTCCACAGCCTCTGGCAGGAGTGTTCAGCTATTTAGAAAAATGTTCAGCCAGAATTTAACCCAGTGTTAAGAGACACCCACATCTTGCTTAAATTTCTCAGACAGTTTGCTCCTGCTTATGAAACATTTGACATGGCAGAGCTCTGTCAAACAGCTCATGGGTGGTGGGTTTTCGTCTAGAGGACCCAAGCCAATGATAAAAACATGTAAGAACTCCAGCTGATCTATTCAGCAGATGATCCCTGCAGTGCTGTGCAGAAACAGGCCCCAAACAGGTCATAACAATTCACCCAGCCGAAGGTCTGCCTTAGAAAAGGATGTGTGCCTTTTGCAAACCAAGAGGCATTGCCTAGATTTACCATTATGGGGCATTGTTTGGTACATCAAAAATAAAACATGCTGGAGGAGAAGAATGGTGTTACTGTTTTACAGAGCTTTCAGGATTCATTTCTGCTTGCAGAAAGCAAGCAAACCTCATCCAAATCAAAATGGATTTCCCTGCTGTTATAGCACACAGGAGAAAGAAGTTACTCAAGATTAGAAAGAAAAAGGGAAGAAAAAGAGACTAAGTCTCAGCATGCTGATCAGATCTCCCTTACTTCTGGTTGCCCAAAAGTTAAGAAAAGCAACAGAATCTACTTGTCATTGAAAAGTTTCTTAAAGTCCTCAGATGGAATAACTGCACACTTGTAAATTGCCTCTTATGTGAAAATCCTTGAGTTGAGAATCGCCTTATTTCATGTAAAGCATCTAATATGCTGAAGAAGTAACTGACTGACTGCTGTCACTAAGCACTACTATCACACTGGGTGCATTCTTCACTTAGAGACCTAGCTGCATAATTATAGCTTTAAAAATGAAAAATCTAAAAGAACTCACACAGGGAAGGGCGGGTAACAGTTTCTGCAGCACTTGTTCCTCATGACAATTTAAAATAAAGGTATTTTTAAAAATTCATGGGTTGTTATAGAGAAGACTAGGTATAAAATTAAATACATAGCATAAGGTATTCTTCTCTCATTTTGCTCTGAATTGGTGTTTTGTATTGAGAACTTGACTTTCAAGGAATGTTCTTGTTTAAATGGCTTCATAAATTGGATTCCTTTGATGCTGTTTGCTCTTGCCTTCCTTAATCTCTCCTAATCATAATAATGATTTTTTTTTGCCTGCAATGCATCTGACCTACTTTCACATTCCCCCTATCCTGCTGTTCTTTTCTGCCTATATTCTCTACTAAATATCTGTGTTTCCCCCCTCTTTTTCCATTAAAAACAAAATACAAAAATTTCTTCAAAAAAATTAAGATCCTATGGAAAATCAGGAGACTTTTTACTTCTCACTACTCAATGAATGCTGTAAAACTCAGGCTAGAATTCTTCCCCTTTAACCAGTCCAGGCATCAACCTTTATCAGTCCCAAGACACTCTTAGCCTACATGGAATATGTATGACAGAGACCTAGAAAATGCTTTAAATCACTGCAGAGAAAACACTTCAGACCATGTGTAGACTGCTATAATCCAGAAGAGAAGAGCAACACCTTTTCACATCTCCAGATCAGCACTCACCTCAGTTTCTGCTGTAGCTACCTCTCCTCTTTTCCTGTTTGGTTTTGTTTTGGCGTTTGTTGCTTTTTTAAAATTCTGACTCTGAGAAGCTGAGGCATAAAAACAAGGGAAGAACAGCTGGTTGCATGCAAACCACTTCCAAGCACTTCCCTTGTTTTTCAAGGTGTTGTTTTTCAAGGTGTTGATGTGGACCAGAGTGCTATGGCACAGAGGTACAGAGAACAGCAGCACAAGGAAGTGGAGACCAAGTCTGTTCGTGAGGCTGTAGCTCTTGACACAGATCAGAGCCAAAAGATGGGGAAGGGACCATGTCTGAAGAAAGTCAGAAAGAAAGACCTAGGGACAGTTCCTATTTCTGCTCAGACCTCAATTATTTTCCTTTTTTGACCAACTCTCCTCTTCCCTGGAGATCACAAGAGGTAATAGAAAAGCAGCTTTTGCACCAAGAAAGTAATTTCTTTCCTCATTTCTGGGAATACTCCACTAGGACACTGTTAGCAGAGGGCTTGACTGCAGATTCTCATTTGAGAGTCAGCACACTCCTGCAGGCTTTGCACCATTCTGTATCAGTGACATTCCACTTTTCACTTGATGTTTTGAGTGTCTTGTGACCAAACAAGTGAGTCTGCTATCTGCCCTGAGAAGGACTGTCTGAACGTGCCTGGTTTATGAGCTATCCATCCAGCTGAGTTTGTCAGGAATCAAGCATGGCCAAACTCTCTTGGTGGTGGAGTTTGTGTTATGACTATAAAGCACTCAGGAAAAAACAGGTAACTGGGAATATAGTGTGGATTGCCACCAGGTGAAGTGCAGTCAGTCTCAGAACTGGTCTGGACATTGGAACTAATACTGGAAGAGCAGCACAAAATTTGAAAAACAAAACCACAAACACCCCCAAAAAACCCAGTCCTAAATCCCCTTGTGTGTGCCAGTGCTTTGTAACAAATTGCTCAGGATTCCTGGTTTGCTGCAGAATTGGTGAGAATGGACCTGGGCCCATGTTCAGGTAACAAAATTTTTAAAGCCAAGCAAGCAAAGACAAAAGGACAAAAGGAATCAGAGTGTTGTATCTGATCCAAGTACACAAATCAGTTAGGAAAACAGCCTCAGAAGTAAATTGCAATAAATAACAGGTACTACAGTGGCTACTGTGCAAGAAACCAAACAGCATTACATGAAAAAAGGACTTAAAGGGACAACCTTTAACTGAATGCTTTCCACTGCCTTTAATGCTTTTGTGACAAACCATCCAGACACCCTAATATTGCAGCATCCAGAGGGGTCTCACCTCACCACAAAATCTCTGAAATTACTTTTAGGGATGGCAAGTCCAAGTACAACTCAGACCACAGTTTGATCCAAAGCTCTTAATGCTGGGTTCCCTTCAAACCCACACCCCCTCTGCTGGGTGCTGGGTGCCACTCTGAGCACCAACATCCCCAAAAGCCACCATGCTAACAGGGTTTGCCATCACCTTGCAGAGACTGAAAGAGCTTCTTCATCCAAAAGCTGTTCTTCTGCTCGTGCTGTGCATTCAGTGGATTAATTGTAGGTCTCATTCCCACTGGCTATCTTGCACTTGTCAGAAGAACTGCACAACCTCCCCTAGGAATGAGAAAAGAAAAGACTCTTAGAATAAGCAGGCTTTAAAAATAAATAAATAAATTAAAAAGCAGCTCTTGACTAGATTGTATACGTCTAATAGCTAATTACAATGCTAAGTCATGGAATCTGATGATTAAAAAAAATTAGCTATCCCCAGAAGACACACAATCTAATAACTGTTCATTGCAATTCTAGCTCCTAAATCTGCTGCCCGCTGAGATAATGAAGAATGATTCAGTCAGACCCAGGCATCTTTTTAATTTCAGATGCAAAACTGCTCAGTGGTGTGTGAGGCTGAAACCAGGTACAGCCCAGACTGCCAGGCAGGAGGAGATCCCTGTCCAGTTCCTTGGGGGTTGAAAGATGAAGAAAGAAAAAGGGACATAATGAAGACTCAAGGGTAAATATCTCCAGTAGGATTCCAGCTTAATTTTTGGTTTGATATGACTGCAGATATGTACATGTTTTATTTCCAGCACATTTATGGAACAGAGATTGATTCCACTCGGAAGATTTTGCTCCCTGTTAGCTATTCTTCTATCACATAAATCTTCATATTTACCTGATTCACTGGCATATATTTTTATT
This sequence comes from Calypte anna, assembly GCF_003957555.1. Classification (NCBI taxonomy): domain Eukaryota; kingdom Metazoa; phylum Chordata; class Aves; order Apodiformes; family Trochilidae; genus Calypte; species Calypte anna. The sequence continues at coordinate 305,126 of NC_044269.1, forward strand.
TATTTATGCTACTGGAAAAATGCACATGCTCTTTGAGTAGCAATACCTGTGACCCTCCTTAATTCCTGAGCTGAGAACAAAACTATTATTATATTACCTTCAAAAAATGATCAGCAACTCCAGTGCTACAACATTAGGCAACAGAATTCCTACCTATTAAATAAATTGGGATGTGCTTTCTGTTTTCTGACCTATTTAATCAACCTGTACTTTTGCAAGGGGCTGACAGCACATGGCTCTACTCCAAGGACAGCCTGAGAGTTTCCACATTTTAAGTGAGCTCCCCTAAAAAGTGCCACTGATGATGCAGCATTTTCCAACAAGTTTCTAGCTGCAAAGAAGTGCACTTCCTATCCACCTCCTGCCAGAGGAGCTCACTGGGTAAAACAGATGCACAGCTTCTGAACTGGCATGTAAAGGATATATAAGGAACTGTCCTTGTAAGGGACATTTCTTATGCTTTTCTTGTTTATGTGCCCATAGGCCAAAACGCTTGGCTGAACTCTCACTCCAGGATGCTCAGAGGGAAAGCAATCACATAAAAGCATTGCAGATTTGACCTAAGGCCAGTTTCTCCCCAGTGTAAGTTAAATCAATCACTAAAGGAACCTTTTAGCTAAATTCCCTGCTTATTTCTCACACTTTCTCTTTCCTACCCATTGCCCAAAGCCACCCTCAACCTTTCTCTTCCTTCTAGTGCTGTTTTTTTCTCCAGCTTGTCCCTGCTCCCACAGCCCCATAAGCTATCTGCCTCTCTGTGATGCTGCCTCTCCTCATCTGGGATTCTGGACCAGTGCCCAAGGGTCAGAGTAGCCTCTGGAACAATCAAGTTAATCTGCTGGTTCAGAGTCAGCCCAGCACCAGCTTGGTTTCTGCAGACATTTTCTCCAAGAGAACTTTACTCACCCCCTTACTGCAATGCCCTGTAGGTCCAAAAAGCTGGATCAGTATCTCACAGCTGCCCTTGTGCACAGTTCTTACCTCATTTTCTACTCACTCACACAGAGTTTCATCTGATTTGGTGCAAGGACTTTTTCCATTGAGGACTTCTCCCTCTCCTATTCCAGACATCTGCACACTAGCTGGATGCTATAGCTCCCTATCAAGGGTTAAACCACTCTCTAACAGAAATGGAGAAAATCTGAGATTCAAGATGCAAGGTACTGTGCACTTCTATTTGTCCAGCTTGTCCAGCTACACCTCAGGCCTGATACAATCTGTTCCCTTTCTTCAGGTAATGGAGAGGCACAAACAGAAACAGGCAGCTCCGGGCACACAGAGCCATAAATATACAAATTATTGCACAACATAATTTGTAGTAAATATGATGGGGAACAGCACTAAATCACTCACTGTGAAAACAAGGCAGGGGCTGGTCTGCCCTGCATATCTGATCTCCATTGCACAGTGCTTCAGATGATTTTTCCCAGCTAAAGAATGGGACTGGACTCCAGGGACTGGGTTTTCCTCAGCCCAGGATCTTTACTCACTTAGTGGTGTGCTAGAATTTTTGAAGGTCATATCCTTTCTCAGCTTTTTCCTCACAGGGTGAATACAATGCTAGCACGTCCCAATTCACACTGCCTTCCCACACAGGCAGCTCTGGCCATTTATCCATAGGAAAAAATAACCAGGTGTCAAGTTATCATAAACTGAGATCTTGAGCCCTTGCTTAGGAAGTCACAGAAGTGCAAAGCAAGTGCAAAGTCTCCTCAGTCTTGCAGAGCCCCTGCTTACACACTTGAGTAATTCAGCTCAATCTCTGGGCTCATTACCAGAGCAAGCCGGGGCATCTCTCCACCCACACCAGTGCCCATAACTACTTGGAAAACTGATGGAGCAATGCCTGCCTGACAGCTGGACTATCTGTCTCAAATTATACTGAAAAAACTTGCAAGTCTGCAAACTACCAGTAAATTGTGCACAAGTGGTCTAAAGAGAGAAACTGTGTGAGCAGCCCAGGCTTTGCAGCACAGTCCCACACCCCTTCTCACCAAGGTCACAGAAGCTGGAATGTGCTTGCTTGCCCTGAAGTTTGCTCTCTCAGGGAATCAGCCATGTGATTGACCCAAGCAGTCACTTGATTTCACAGATGCTTCATGGCAGTATAGCTCCAGGAACATTTGTGAGGCTGGAAGGGGAGGAATAAAGAGCAAGCAGTCAAAAGAACAATTTTACTCTGGACCAAGCACATCATCCCATTTGCACACAAGGAGAAATAAGCCCAATAACTGGAAGAATTCTGTTCAGCTGCCTGTGCATTCATCTGGGTGGATTTGACCATCAAAGAGACAGGCTGGCAGAGAAAGTTACATTCTGCTCTGTTTGTATTTATACAGACTTGAACTTTACATATGCAGAGTCCCAGAGACTCTGGGTGTACACTAAGAATGTTTTGTAAACATCAAGATGTTCTGCGCCTTAAAAATCAATTTAGTCACTTACACTCCTAATCCTCATTGCCTCATACAACCAAACACACTCTTCTCCACAGGGTGACAGAAAAATAACAATTTTAAAGTGATGCGAAAATGTCCAAATCTTTGGGTAATGGCTACAGAATACAGGGAATTGATATTATTGTTTGCAAGCATTTTGAGTATTCAATGCCTATTCCAGCCAAGTCATTTCAGAGGATGGTATTTTTTGTTACATAGTCTAAATGTATGGTTCATTAAGAATCTGATCTCAGCTATTCTGAATGCATGTCTTTGTCAGGCTAGAATTCACTTGGCTCTACAGTGTTGAGCATGTGGACAGAATCGTGCTCCTCTAAAGCATCTCTATCAACTATGCTTTGGGATTTGGGGGATGTTTTACCTTGGGGATAGCAGGGATCAGCCCCACCAAAACTTTTTAAGCCTGGGTAAAATCTCAGAAATATTATCTCTGATGCTAATCATGCCCAACACATAGCCAGCATCCCACCTGACAGGGCCACATTATTTATTGTCCTGTTTATCACTTCTGCTAGAAACCATGCAGCAGCAACTAGTTGTGGCAGCACCAGTGACAACTGCTCAGTAGCTATTCTTGGGTGGAAACTGCATAGGGAGCAGTCATGTAGACACAGAATGGGATCCATTTCATTTTGTATGCACCACACCCTTACCTCTTCCAAGGATAAACAGCTTGAAAAACATATCTGTGGTTTTGATTTTGTCCTATGTGAGGCAGGAGGATCCTGATATCTAAATATACTAAAAAGAAAATAAATTAAAGTCTATCCATAAACTACTGTAGGGAAAGAAAACAAAGCAGCTCCCATTTCTGATGGATCTGAGCTGAGATGTCTGAATACAAATCATTGGGGAATGGAGCACAGTGTATCACAGAGTGACCAGTTGAGCAATCACCCAGCCAGAGTCAATATATCCATTGACAGGAAGATATACATTTATTCTCTGAAAACATGAGTAGGAATATTGGTCAAGACAGAGCCTTTGCCTCTCCTCCTCCAGAGTCCTCTCAAACATGCCAGATTTGCTACTGAAGTTACTTGGATGAAGTCTCTGGCCTTTATCACTAACATTTACTTATGGGAAAAGAGGCAAGATTTCACACTTGATCCCTTAATCCTAACTGAATTACAACTGAAATGAAGATTATCTTAAAACTGATGTCAGTGAAACTAGCTGCATTTTTATGCTGTTTCCTTGATGGCAAAACACTTGCTGTTTTAGCTTCCTGAAGGCTTCCAGGCTGGTCTGTCAGTCTATCTATCCAGTAACTCTCCAGAAGCCACAGTCCAAATTTAGAACCCCTATATAACAAGCTCTCTAAACATACAGTAATAACCTGTCTGACTCCCACAACCCAGAAAGGATTTGTCTTTCTCCCTGGGTTATATATATCCAGCAGATTAATCTCTCAATGGTGGCAGGAATTGCCTCACTCATCTCCCAAATCTTAGCATGAGGCATGACTAAAGCTTGTGATCTGCCCTGAAACACTGGGAGGAAAGGTGCTATGGAAGTACAAAGCAGCTTTCAGGAGCAAAAATAGACTGTCTCTCACTCTTCCTTTCCCCCACCTTTTTAACACTTCTTTGTTGTGGTCCCAGTCTGTTTTGTAAACAGTGCTCAGTACTGTTTGGCAATGGCATCAGCATCTTCCCAAAACAAGCATCTAAAGATCAGAAGGCATCTCAAAATGCAGCTGATTGTCTTAAAGGTTTATCTTTTCACTCCAAGAAAAATATTTAAGACAAGCAGAAAGTAAAGGAAGGAAAAATAGAGTGTTATCTCCTATCAACATCTTCTCAAAGCACAGCCAGGCCAGCTTACCATATAAAACAAAACTGAATGAGCTGACAACATAGAGCTGCTCTCTACAGTCTTCATCGGCAGAGGCTGAGGCACTTTACCAATGAACCCCCCCTCCAAACCTCAACAGTTCTAAATAAGGAGAAATTCCCTTCTTCAGTTTACCTTGTCCAAACGGAAAAAAAATTAAACACATAACAACCTATGTGGCTTCAAAAAGTCCTCACCTGGGAGAGACAAACCTTGTTTTCTTGATAACAAATAAATACAGACCAGTTTTTAAAAGCTGACACTAGAATATCGTATCTGGAAGAGCTACCACCTGGCCAGATACCTCCCTCTCATCATTTGGTTGGGTTTTTTTTCCTGAAAAGCACTGGCTAACTTATTGCTGAGGTGACCTTCAGATCTGACATGAAAAGGGCAGACAAGCCCTGTGGGCACACAGCAGCAACCTCCAACTGGCAAGGGCTGAAGTAATTCAGTAATTCAGTCCTTTCCTGTTTGGGTGACCAAGGGCTCTGCACTTCTTTCAAGTCAAAGCATTTCCTTGGAATAGCGAAGAGCCATTACACTTTCCCAGAAAATTAGCAAGACCAAGCACTGATGAACAACAGAGAAAGTCTGAGATGGGAAAACACTATACCTTTATTTCTTTTTTAAATCAAAGATGTTCAGGCAAAAAGTGAAGGCAGTGAGCTTCAAATCACAAGCCACAAGGTTGGTGGGAGGCAGTGGAAGGGGAAATGCAGCAGGGATCCTCAGCACTGAGTCAAGACCTTTCTTTGATCTCCTGTTTTCTCAAGCTGCATTCCCATATGCAACTCCCCATTTGTATTTGGTTAGACATAATGAAAAATACTCTGCTTGGGAAGAGCAACAAACAAGCTTTGCAAAAATCACTCAGGGACAGACAGTCAAAATAAGGAAGAACTAAAGTTGCCAAAGAGATGATGGCATCTAATAATGAGGGATAGGCTCATCTACATGGGGATGCTCTGGGTATCTTTCATCCAGGACTTTCAAAGTCACTCAAATCAGGAATGGGTAGATAGGGATCACCCACTTACACATAACTACAGCTGGAACCAACAGACCCACATCCAGTGCCCCAAGGTTTTATCAGCAGTGAGCCATGTGGGCACAGTCCTGGCTCATCCCAATTTACTCATCAGAGCTGTAGGTTGTAGAACGCACAAGCACAATAAATCACATGCTTTGTGCCTTGTCATCATTTATGTATTTTGTGCATCCTCTTTTGCAATTTTATGGGGTACTGCACAACATCTTCATAATTTGCCATCTCCTTACATGTGGAACCCCAACCCCACCCATGCCCTTAACTACTGCAGTGTTTGTTAGCATCTGGCACAGCATATGCTGACATGAAGCAGTCTGCACATCTCCAAGCTATTGTTCCAGACCGTGCATTTGCAGTTATCAGTTATGCATGACAGGCTTTGAAAAAATGAAAATTATCATCCCAAACCCTAAAAATTCTTCAGAGCTCTTAAATTCAATCTCATAGCCCAGAACTTCTGCATGCTTGCTGTTCTTAGTTACCAGATATATCATCTAACAGTGGTCTCAGGGATCCAAAGACTCTGGTTAGCTGGCATCACCAACACCCTCATGCATCTTACACACTTTATCCACAGCATCCCACGGGTGGAAACAAAACCCAAAAAGCATCAGATCAAGCCTGGGGAACACCTTCAACTATGCCTCACATTTTCAAGCATTCCTGAAGGCTTACCATGTGTATCTGCTTTTGCAATGCAAACGTAGCTGTCCCCCCGTGGTTATGACACAGCACACGCCACAGCTCCCACGTCAGCTGCCAGGACCCACACCACACAGCTCCCTGTTACTGACAGCCACACCTCTGGGGCCCTGCCAAAGGCAGAGGAACTGCTTTGCACTGCCACTGCTGGAGGAATAAATACACATTAGCCACCAGATTTTTAACCTCTGCAGTCACCATGGGGCATCATCATCAGCAGGAAGGGTTCTCCACCTTCCCTCCTGCCAGTGAAATCCCTGTGTTTCTCGAAGTGCCCCGGGTAAAGCATCCCTAAAGCACACAATAAAGCTACTGAAACACATGGTCACGTCCCTTTCTAATAAAAAACTCGGATGAAGCACTGCGGGTTCTTAATTTCAACAAGGCTCTTGACTCCTCTGGAGGAAGAGTTCGTGAGCAATGCTTAGAAGCCTGAATTAGCGTTTCCTCCTGAAATAACGCTGTCTGCAGCCTCGCCTGGACACGTTTGGGTCTGAACCAGCAAGGCCTTGGTACTGCAAAGTAGGGAGCGAAGGGGGGCAGCCAGGGGGTCAACAAACCCCGGGATGGGAAAGGAGCGACACGGGAGAGGTGGGGAGAGCCCTGCTGGAGACACCCCCTGTTATTTACACCCCTCCCTCCCAAACAGGGAGCCGCAGGACCCCCAAACCTCTACGTACATCACCTCTACCGCAGCCCCAGGGTGGGGGCGGCTTTGTTCCCGCACCCGCTTTGTTCCCGCACCCCCACGCCCGTTCTCTGCTGCAGCTGCAGCATCCGCGCGTCCCCTCAGGCGTTCGCGGTCCCTCCACAGAGGAACGGGAAAAAGCACCACCCGGAGCTCCATCACTGAGCTCCATCCCAGGGCCCCATTCCACCGCCCCCCCTCCTTTTCCTCTCCACGCCACAGCCCAGGAGAGCCGCCCGCCCACTGCAGGCGGAGCCAGGCAAGCGGTGGAAACGCGCGCATGGGCCTCGGAGTCTTTTTTTTTTTTTTTTTTTTTTTTTTTTTTTTGGAGCCCGGTGAAGGGGGGCGTGGTGCCGGACGCGGTTCCCCTCAACTCAAGGCCCTTCCCGCTGGTTCATTCCTCCACCGCCCCCGTCGACTGCTCACCTGCGGCGGCGGCGGCCGCCATGTCGGCGGGACGCGGCTGGTAGGCGGCAGCTGGGACGCCCCCCGGGCTCCAGCCCCTGCTGTGGTGGAGCGAGGTGAGTGCTTGGGCAGGGGAAAGGCAGCAAAAAGGGGAGGAGGGGGGGGGGGTTGTGTCGCGATAGAGCCCCGTATATCGTGAAGGCGGCGCCGGGGGGTGGGCGAGGGGAGGGGGTGCAGCCTCGCCAAGAGTCGCGGCCGTTACCTCCAACGGCCGGGCAGGCGCGGCCGCGCAGTGAGGGGAGGGGGGAAAGGAAGGAAAATAAGGAAAATAAGGAAAATAAGGAATAAAAGAAGTCGTGGACCGCTCGTGGGGGTTTGATGGCTCCCGCAGCCCCTCTCCCCTTCTGCCTTTTTCACCGCGCTTAAGAGCACGCGTTCAGTCGCTGTCCTCGGGGGAAGGTCTCGGAGCTGGGTAAATTCACCTATCGCCAAGGAATAATTTTCTGGGAAAGAAGGGATAATGGGGATCTCAGCCTGCGTGTCTCGTTCCTCTGCTTTTGAGGCGTGGGGAGAACCGGCGCTGTGCTCCCGGGCTAGCGTGCAGCTGGCGTCCGGCTTTGTGCTTGGCCCTCTTCTCCATTGTGTGGGGCTCTGCTTTGTGGGGGATTTAATGAGCGCCCTTTAATGAGCGCCCTTCAATGCCTCCTTAGACCTTTTCAGGTGCAGTGAAGGGCCCCGGGTCTGCTGGGGTCAGCGAGCAGTATCTGCATGCTAGGAACCGGTGGGAAAGGGGGGAATGTACCCAACAGGCGTTCCCTGCTTGTGGAGATGGTTTTATCTGGGAAATCTTGATTAGCTTTCCCACTAAACTGCAAGGGGGATGGATGTGAGTGAAGGCTAGCAGGACAGGGTCTGGTGAGGAAAGAGCTGTAACACGTTTGGACTCTGGGTAATGGTCTCAACGTGTGAAAAAAGTAAACTAACCTTTGAAATTTACAGGTGTTTATGTTACTGGTTTCCATTCACAAACAGTGTGTCCCATCTGGTGTCCCCTGAGCACCTGTGTTCTATGGCAAACTGCTGCTCCAGACCGTTCTGCTGGCTGTTGAATTGGAAGAAGATGATGAGAATGAGTAATTTTTTGCTGTGCCTCTGTACTTTACACACAAGATAGTGCAGAAAACAGCACTTTGGACAGAGGCTTGGACAGGCTCTGCTGGGGATGGGCACCGTTTGTTGTGTGGGATGATACTGTCATTGGTGAGAATGCAGTTTAGAGGAATAGGTGAAAACTCAAGCAGGTAGAAGCTTAAAATACAATACTTCATTTGGAGTAACAGCCATAATCCTTAACTGTGTTATCCAAAGGTGAAAAGATGTGAAACAGAATGTGCCTGTTTCCAAGACTCAGTAAAAAACATGTCTATTTCAAGTGTTAGAGGACTGAGCCTGGGATAGGTACCTCTTTCTGCAGAACAGAGGCAAATGACCTCCATGTGCTTATTTAGAACAATGCAATATGTTTCCCACAGCAGGGATGTCTTTTCATTGTTGTTTTGCAAAATTAGGTTAGCCTCCAGTGAACAATTCATTTTGACTTGTGAGGAAAATATTACATATTCTTCATGGTACAAGAGCAAGTAAGTGCTCTGTGTGCTTGGACTGATTTCTTTTTATGAAACTTGAGAGGTTCCTTGTGCTGTTCCAGGGTGTGCACCCTTGTATATCTGATGGTTTTATAATGTTTGAATGTTGTGGAGCCATCTGGAAAAACCAAAATTTTACTACTTTGATATGACAGAGGGAGGAAAAATAGGGTGAGTCTGGCAATATGCCTTCAGTAAAACCTATTATTTGGGGAAACAACAACTGAAAGCATTAATGTGGTATTAATACCACACATAATGTACAGAATTCCATTGCCAGAAGCAAATTATTGTTTAGTCTTTCACCTTGATCTAGGTTTTCTTTGTTTGAAGTATATTTGTAAAGTTTTTGAAGAAACAGTGTTTGTGGCAGATCAGCAGAAATCTTACTGGGGAACTGTTTTATTTTTTAGGCTTTATGTATGGTTTGTAGCTGGATGTTGGAGTTGTTCTGTGCCACTCTGATGGGTTGTGAAATGTCAGTATCCTGGTTGTTACCAGTCTCTTTTTCTGTGATGCAAAGTGAGGGAAATGGTGATGTCATTGGGTTTCAGGGGAAGGATTGCAGTGGTGACTTACTGGCTGGGGAGGAGACCCCAGAGGGAGTAGAGGAAATCTAACAAAAAGGGGAATAGTGCTACTTTGGCCATTTTGCCCTGGGCTTCTGGTTCTTTTGTGAACTTCTGAAAAGGAAATGTCATTTTGCTGGTTGAATACATTGTTTTAGGTGAAGTGTCAGACCACATTATGGGGATGATTCCAGTCAGCTTCCCCTATTTCAAAACAACCACGTCAAACGCTAATATGTTTATCCAAAAATTCAGTGTGTTTTCAGGAACCCGATATACATATTTACAAAAACAAATCATGTTTTTTATACTTTATTATGGCTAGAAGAGTTTGTACAGGAGAGACAAATTGGAATGGGTTCCCTCGGCCTTTGTGTCCTTCAGCTCACAAACAAAAGGAAAATGTTGGCCTCTTCATGAACTGGGGGATTATTTTCATTTGCACTTCCTCTCTAAATGTTCTTATCTGTGTAGTAGCTCCTATCTGCAGTGACTGCAAGCATGGCGAGAGGTATTGTGTCACAACTGATGGTACTGTTTTGTCTGATTCCAGGGTAAGAGCAGAAAGGGGAGAAGATATAAAGAGCTGTAGGGAAATGTGTACATTTTACTTGTGAAAACCTGGACTAAATGCTCTCTTGGGACTGTAGGTATGGGTGGCTTCTGTCAGGTGTGTGGGACCAGTTCCAATATGCTGCTGCAGCCCCAGTTACCTGCTTTGAGCCTTTAGTGGACTGCAGCAGCATATTGTACCAGCAGATCCTATGAGCTTGATGAGAAGGGGATTTTATGATGAACATGGTAGGTCTGATCCGGGAAAGGTCCTGACAGACCCATTTTCTACCGCTGGAGTCCTGCAGGAATTTGAACTTGGAAGTGGTGAGAGCGTGTGATGTCTGTGCCTACAGCAGTGAAAGTTGTTCCCATTCACTGTTTGGGTTTTGTAGCTGCCCGAGTGATGTCTGATACCATAATATGAAAGAAACAAATCAAAATGTTTATCAACTTTTAAAGTGGCAACTGTTTTCCTTTGTAAAGAAGTCAATTTGGTATCTGGGGTGAAGCAGGTCAATGACTCTGGTCAGTCAGAGCATGTGGATTTTCACAGCGATTTCTATTCTTATGCTAATCCTTTGAGCAGGCTGGCTGAGCACTGGCAGCCAATGTGAGAGCGGGGATGTGCATACTGAGGACACTGAAGGGAAGCCATTTTTTGTAGTTTTTCTTATGCACATGAGGTCTTCTAGCCAACCAGAATGTGGATAATCGCATAACCTGATGATAAAATGCTGTGGGTCAGCAGTCCCTTAGCAATTCTGAGTCCCTTAGCAATTGTGGTCTTTGGTGCTAAAGGATGAATGTTGGAAACTTGAATTTTTGATTTTGAATTACTGGGTAAGGATTATAGGAAGGCAGCAAAGCCTTCCAATGATACAGCTATGAGCTGCTCATTTAAATCCTACTAATGCTGTGTTTCTCCCACACAATTTTTCTGCATTTCCTCTGTTTCTGCATGTAAAACACTTTAGATATATAGATTGTTGAGCAATCTGTGCGTGGATGTTGGTAGGTGCATGTGTGCCTGTTGAGACCAGGTACAAGTTGTGAATCTCACTCAGAAGGGTTTCTTTGTTTGCTCCTTATTTGTTTCCCAGAGATTGCTTTAGAAATTGAAAGTAATGAAGTACTGGAAAGGTCCAAAAGAAATATTCCAAGTTGGTGTTTTGTTGCATATTATTTCTGCTGCAACTGTGGGTGGTTCACCTCTGTAAAGATTCTGACATCCATAGAGGCTCCTGCCATACAAGTTACTAGGCTGGGGCTGTTAAGCATCTTAAGTAGCCTGCACATGTTTTATTTAAGTGGTGGTTTATGTTGCTGGAATCTGTATACACCTGAGCAGAGCAGCTTACCTTATCTGTCTGCATGTGGTGTTAGGTTCTTTGGGAGTGTGTGAAATAATTAAAAACTGCCCTTTAAACTGTTTAGTAAATTGGATTTGCTTTAGCGAGTGTGGGACAGGAAAGTAATCGTGTTAAAGCTGATGTTGACTTTTCCAATCTGATTTTCTCTGGGAAGAAACTATATTACCTGGTTGTTAAATGCACAGTTAATTAGCTGCTGATTGTTTAAGCTGATAAACCAATGATACCAGTTTTATTGTAATCAGTTTGGTAAATGTGCCATGTATTTGCTTCCTTATGTTGTTGTCTTGCTTTTTCACTAAACATGATATGAACTCTCCTCACACTAAGGGTTTGGATGTATTTAGATCGTATTGTCATTGGTGATGATGACATTTAACTGTTGCTGCCCACTGATGTTCTTTTGCTCTGCTCTTTGTTAGGCATGCAGGTCTGGAGTTCATAGTGTCATGTTGAATTTTATGACAAATGAGAATATGGCTCAGAAGCTCCTTTCTTTTAACAGATAGATTAGAAAATCAAGTACCCCCAAAATTCCACTTCTTAAAATTGTATTAAGAACCTCTATTTTCTTTTGATCTTTCTGTAGCTAATTGCAACATTTGAGCATGTCCTGGGGATGTGGCTTGAAGTCACTCATTGAAGCAACAGTTCAGCATAAACTACTGATCAGTGAATCCTTCATCCTCTGGTCATCTCCACTGCTTTTGCTGATGGAACTGCAGTTGTTCTTTGTTACCCTCCTGGTGTATCCAGTGCTGTTTCCTGTCCCCATCTCACTCTTTGATGTTTGTGGGTTGGAAGCATTGTTTTAGTGTACCCACTGTAACTCTGTAAGAATTGGAGCAAGTGGAAATTGGAGAAAGTGGAGTTTCTCCTGTTTCTGCTATTACTTCATTAAACCAGAACCACAAACAACTTGGAGCCTGGCTTTCTAAGGATTTTCAGGGTAGAATTGAATGCTGAAATACTCCTGAGGTTATTGGTTGGGTGGAGGGATGCTTGGTCAGCTGCAGCCGAAGTCTTAGATCTCCTGATAGTGCATCCATAACATAAGGATCATGTGCTGCAAAGCACTGTTCTTGCCTGGATGCAGTGTGACATTTCAGTTTCATCTTATTGGGAGTTTGTTTACTTTTTAAACAGGCTTTCTGCTAATTTCACAAGTCACCAGTCCTGTGTTACATTTAATTTGGTCTTGCTCCATCCTTTTCCATGTTACAACAGTCATCAAATAGGTGAAAATTTTTTAAAGCTGAAGTTTGCTCATCATAGAATCATAGAATGGGCTGGGTTGGAAGGGACCTCAGAGATCATCAAGTCCAACCCTTGATCCACTCCCGCTGCAGTTCCCAGCCCATGGCACTCAGTGCCACATCCAGGCTCTTTGGAAAGATCTCCAGACACGGAGAATCCACTACTTCCCTGGGCAGCCCATTCCAATGCCTGATCACCCTCTCCAGAAAGAAATTCTTTCTCATCTCCAACCTAAACCTCCCCTGGCACAACTTGAGACCCTGCCCTCTTGTCTTGCTGAGAGTTGCCTGGGAAAAGAGCCCAACCCTTCCTGGCTCCAACCTCCTTTCAGGGAGTTGGAGAGAGTGATGAGGTCTCCCCTGAGCCTCCTCTTCTCCAGCCTCAACACCCCCAGCTCCCTCAGCCCTTCCTCACAGGAATTCTGCTGGATCCCATCACAGCCTCCTTGCTCTTCTCTGGACCTGCTCCAGCACCTCAATCTCCTTCCTGAGCTGAGGGGCCCAGAACTGGACACAGGACTCGAGGGGTGGCCTCACCAGAGCTGAGCACAGGGTCATGAGACACCACATACCATGATTCAGACTTGTGTCAGTGGCTAATTCAGCAGGACACTGACACAGTAGTGGTCCTGTAGTCATGGCCTCAGAATCAAGTTGTAGGGAAGGATAACAGATTTAATTACTACTGGTAAGGTGCCTTTAAGATACAACAATGGAAGGTGGTATTCTACAAGTTTGTAATCACCTACTGACAAATTGTGATAATCAGTTTTGGGTTGGTGGCATGGTATGAGAAGTGGTTTGAAACTTCTTGCTTCTCAAAGAAAACTGTGTTTAATCCTCTGTGTATTTTATTACCCCAGACATATTTATCACCAAGTAAACAAATGTCTACTGAAATGTTTAACTTCAGTTAGTTTTTGTTTTAATTTCAGTAGCAGTTTTTCCTGGCATTTGGGAGGTGAACTTTTTGGTCTCTACTCAGAATGCTCAGTTTTGAATTTAGTTTGCTGGGGCTTTTTTTTTTTTTTTTTTTAATCCTAGTTTGGGCCAATATTTGGGCAGTATTCTGAATGTTAGTGTCACCATATTCTTACTGACTTCACTGAGGGTGTGGCTACTATGAAAAAGAATGCAGTTGTTGCAAGAGCCTTTGAGTATTTGCTGGGATTTACCCTTTTACTCCTTATTATGACTCATGAATGTCTTCATTAGGTTTCCTAATAGTCAGTCTATGTGCTTCTAGCTTGAAGGCACAATTTATAAAGAAAAAACCCCAACCTTTGCTATCTTTTTTATGTGTGTTTTGTGAGAAGCATCTCTAGAGACTCAACTGCCACCTTCTAGGAACAATCAATCTTTTAAAAGGGTAACCTCAGTATCTTATTCTTTTTAATTTAAAAAGCTTGTTATCCTGCTCAATAATGCACCTTTTTTTTTTTTTTTCCCAAAAAGTTTAAATAGCAGCTGATACAATCTGATGGAGTATTTGCAAATTTTGATCAACCATTTCCATATCAGCTTTTCATGGAATGTAGAGGTATTTAAGTAGCTGCTTTCTATAGCTTGCCCTTACGATCATCTCCTCTTTTATTACACTCTGCCTGGGATAGAAACAATAAAAAATGCTTATTATTACATTCAGACAAAACAAACGTTCTTTGATACAGTCAGTAAAGTGTTTTGATCCTTCCTCACTTCTGTGTAATATGTTTGCTGGAGCCTGATTTAGTAATCAGTAGTTGATTTTTATTTCAGAGAAAGTTCTGGTAATTTATTCTTGAATAAATCTATGAGATTCCATAGTTCTTCAGTTGAATGATGTACAAGGCAAGCTTCAGATGTAAAGTTCAGTCATTGGGAACTGCTGCAGCTTATTTCATTGAAGAAAGTGGAACAAAAGTTTGTTTGTAACTACTCTGGAACTGAGAACAAAGGCTGTGGGGACCTTTGAACCTCTGTGGCTGTGCATTTGAAGGAGGAATTGTTAAAGAACGGGAAAAACTGCCAGAAGACCAGAGATCTGCTTTTCCCTCTGTCCTTCCACAGCAGTGCTCAACAACCACATATAAAGCATTAAAAAAACGGTAATTGGACTTTCTTGTTCTCCCACCAAGCTCTGATTTGATAATCAAGTATGCAGGAATGCTTATTCTGTTACATTTATGTTTTTTAAATGAGGCAACCTTTAAACAAATGATTGTATGTGATTTTCTTTTGGAAGAAACCTTAATGATTCATTGCGTTCTTAAACATTTTACTCTCAAATATTCTGTGCAAATAATTCTGGCATATGAAGCAATTTGTTTCTCCTGCTTCCTGGAGTTGTTCTACATTCATGATTATTTTTCATTCTATAATAGCTGTCTCCTCAAGGAAGACAAGAGGGACTAAGCAGTGTTCTGAAGAAGTTGCTGTGTGTCTGCAGAATGTGTTCACTGATGTCTTTGAGGGTTGTGGTCTCCAGTGGGATGTCCAGCATTGAATGTTCTGCTTCAGGCAGCAATTTGTGCCATATCATTCACTTTCATGAATTTTACAAGTCTTTAAGATAGGATGGGCTGTACTAAAAGAACATATTCCTTAAATTGTTTCATGCAGAGGAAGAGAAACTACAGCATTGAGTATTTAGTATTTTTCTTTGAATAACAAACATAACACACTAGCTGGAAAAAGCACAGTTGTTCATCTCTATTTCTCAGCCCGTACATGCAGCTCATAAATGTGTTCAGGCATGCGTGTAATGGTCATGTCTGCCCCTTTCTCTTGCTGAAGAAATACTTTGTGCTGCTCTGGAATTGTTTGGACAGAAGGAAAAAGCTGGGGTAGCCCCACGTAGTCTCAGAGTTGAATTGGGTCTGCCCTGCAACTACTCAGCCCCTGTGCTCAGCTCTGGTGAGGCTCTGGTGAGCTCTGGACACCCCTCGAGTCCTGTGTCCAGTTCTGGGCCCCTCAGCTCAGGAAGGAGATTGAGGTGCTGGAGCAGGACCAGAGAAGAGCAAGGAGGCTGTGAAGGGATCCAGCAGAATTCCTGTGAGGAAGGGCTGAGGGAGCTGGGGGTGTTGAGGCTGGAGAAGAGGAGGCTCAGGGGAGACCTCATCACTCTCTCCAACTCCCTGAAAGGAGGTTGGAGCCAGGAAGGGTTGGGCTCTTTTCCCAGGCAACTCTCAGCAAGACAAGAGGGCAGGGTCTCAAGTTGTGCCAGGGGAGGTTTAGGTTGGAGATTCGAAAGAATTTCTTTCTGGAGAGGGTGATCAGGCATTGGAATGGGCTGCCCAGGGAAGGAGTGGATTCTCCGTGTCTGGAGATATTTCCAAAGAGCCTGGATGTGGCACTGAGTGCCATGGGCTGGGAACCACGGGGGGAGTGGATCAAGGGTTGGACTTGGTGATCTCTGAGGTCCCTTCCAACCCAGCCAGTTCTGTGATTCTATGATAAGGGAGATGGCAGGAGGTCAGTGCCATCCAAGAGGAGGCACAGGATGAGCTCTGGCAGCTTGTTCTTCAGTCACCATTGCAGAGGGTGGCTGCACCCAGCCTGGCCTGTGAGAGCATCACTTGGGGTGTTCTCTGGGTCCCTGGTCCCCAGAAAAGCATGGAAAGAACTGGAAAAGCTCTAGATAGCCAGAAAGATGAGCAGCACTCACACATGATTTACATGACAGATACGTTTTTCAAGCAGATTCTTCCTTTTTTGGGTGTTAAATGTTTAGGAGTCTTCAGTCCCTTTCTCTCCCTTTTTTTCTTTTTCCTAAGGGGTGCAGGTATGATGGGGTGGCAGTCAGGATGAAGTTTTATCTGAATTTCTGTTGTATGTGCAGCTTGCCTTTTACTGTCCCAAATGACAGCATACTCAATGTCTTCTCTTGATTCTTAAAACTGTTCTTTCTAACCTTTGGCTGCAGGTTCTATAAAATTAGAGTGTGCTATAGGAAAATTCTGTCTTCCAGGTGTATGTAAACCTGGCTCCCAGGAGCATGGGAAAACTACAGAGGTTGCTCTGGGATCTTTGAAGTTCTTTACAGTGTACTAGTTGGTTGACACTGTGCTTACTGCTGCCTCCTCAGATTAGATGCACAGCAGTTTGAAATATCCAAGTAACTTAATTTATAAATATTTTACTATATGGAGTATTCTTTACCTAATATTTTCAGTCATCCATACACAGTGTAATTGCAAATAGTATAAGGAAGCCTGTGCATCCTTGGTTATTTTGTTATGTAGCCACATTGTATTAGTTTAGAAAGAACATAGCTGTCTAGAACATAGCTTTTTTCACCTCCATTACAAGAAAACTTTCTTGATTGCATCATTTGCTATTGGTAAAACTTGCATTTCCTGTTTGCTAAATGCCAAGTTTAAAAATTAAACTCCAGTTAACTTCTAAGATTAAAATTGGAAATGAAAACACATAGATCAGTGTTTTAGAAAACTTAATTTGTCAGTTCTTATCACTAGAAAACGTGTGTGAAGGAGGGATGCCATATGGCTGCTAAATATAGCACAACTTTCTCCTGAAGACAGTCTAAAAGTACAGAAGTTCACAATCTGGTATCTGTGTTTTTAATAAGAATATGCTGCAGATTTTAAGAATCTTAGGAGTGCAAACTAAGGTAATGGGAATAAAGCCAAAATGTAACCCAGTAAAATGTAGGGATTTCCTGTGGAGGGGTGATGTTGGCTGACACACTGGCAAGATGCTCAAATCTGGCAGATACTGAACTCCTTGTTGGACTTTCTTTAAAGTTTAAGGTGGTAGGAAGTGTCCAGGTGACATCAGTTTTCAGTGCTCCTAAGCCTCTAGGTCCAACCACTTGTATTCTTGTTTTCTTAAATTTTTGCATTGCTACATCCTGGTGCTGGAGGATTTGACCTCCTGTGGTAATTGTTTGAATAAAATCAGGAAAACATGGTTGTGGCAGCAAGGCTTTAGAGCGTCGTTCTGCTGCATTTTTATTTTTTATTATTTTATTTTTTAATTTTTTTTTTTTTTTTCAATACTACTCACCTTTTGTGTTTTTGTGCAGATGCTGCCAAAATACAGATGATTGCATGTTTTAAGAATACAAATATAATTGGAATATACTAGCATTTTTAGTAAACAATTGTATGCATTTGAAGGGAGTGAAAATCAGTGATACACTGTGCAACGTAGTATTTGTATGTACATTTCAGTTCTGTGAAAGACTGATGGGAAGAAAACAGACCTCAAAAATAAAAAAAAAATGGTTCACCACCCCATTCTGTCACCCTCTCTTCTCTTTTTGAATGGAAACATCCAAAATAGGTTTTGAATTTCTGATTTAGCAAAGCAGTTTAGAATATATCTGGTGGTCTCTATGAGAGTATTCCTTGGGCTCCATAAGGATAAAATGCTTTGCTGAACTGAGGAAGAAATATCTGATAAGAAAAGCTTATCCTAGAAAACCATCAGAAGAGAAACTGTATTGGTTATATTCCTTAAGGCCTTAAAAATATTTCAAAGAGATGAGTATAGATTTACTGATGGGGTTTTGGTGACTAAAAGTGCAGTTATGCAAATCACAGCTTGTCAGGGCAGGGAGAATTAATTTATGCACTTGAGCACATGTGCTCTTTCTCTGTTTTCTCTATGAAGTTGAATTATAGACAAGAATGCACTTTGTTGTTCTTTAATAATAAATAACAGCATAGCAGTTTTGATCTTCAAAGAGCTGCTCAGACCTTAATTAATCTTCATAATAGTCCTCTGAGAGAATTAAAAATATTCCCTACTGTTTTGGACAAGGAACTCCTCCTTTACATGGAGCTGTTAGAGCATTTGCTAAGGGCCATATTGTCAGTGACTGCTGGGACAGTTGCTCAGAAATTCCTGGCAGTGGATCCTTTGGCTTCTTCCTGGGGCTGTGTTGCTTTCCTCATTCATGTGTTAAAATTTCCAAAAATTTGAATACATGAAAAAATGTAGTTCTAAATTCTTTGTGTAGCCTTGGATTTCCATCTGAGTGTTAACAGATGCATATGCATGTTGGAATTTCCCTTTTGAATATTCCTGGAGGCACCAAGTGCTGAAGGTTTCTGTGTTTGTGCCTGCCACTGAGAGCAGCGTGTGGGAGCAGGTATGCAAAATTACACTGCAGAAAACCTGGGTCACAACTTCTGTATTGCAAGAGTGGCAAAGGAAAGGAAAGGATGTACAGCTTTAGAATCTATAGGACACATGGTAAAGAGATAAAAAGTGTCTCCCAGTCTGCCTTCTCTAATCTTCCTATTCCTGAACAGATTTTTAGGGAGTACATTCCTGTCTCAAAAGCTGTAGCCTACCTTTAGAAAATAAGAATAGCAAAATAAAACTGAGATTTAACTTACCTGCAGGATTGGTTCAGCAGGAATTCTATTCTAAAAGTGATGATCTCTCCACCTAACCCTAAGTGACCAGAGTATGGAGAATATCAAAGCTTTGTTAAACATTCATTTTTCTAACAAACAATAGGAGAGAGCATTCATTAATAAATAAAACTGCAGGAGCTGAAGTTAAGAGACTCAAAACTAGCCCAAGAAATGCATAGATATATTGATCTGCTTGAGATTCTGACATAACAGACCCAAGGTGAAAATGTTTAACACTTCACAAACTCAAAATAGTTTCTCATAAACTGGGATACTTCAAACTGGTGAGTAGCCCCTGCTGGTGTGTTTACCAATAGCTTTGGCATAAGGCATTGTAATTTCTGCTGGAGATTGCACCAATTTGCATGAGGAATGAGCATGGAACTAGCTTGCAACTTAGAACTTTGACAACCTGCTAAACAGGTTTGAAGAATTCTTAAGTATGAACAGCTAAGTCAGCAGAATCCTGTAAGTAATGCAAGAAAACCCTGTTACACTTAACCTGGTGACCTTGTCATCTCTGAAAAACTTGCTGACAGCATGGTGCTTCCAGCTTCCTTTGGGTGAAGGTCTTTTCAGCATTCCCTGCTGTGGATCGAGAGCTCCTAATTATTTGGTACCTACATTCTGAGGGAGGAATCTGAAGTGTTTTGAGTCTTTCCTAAAGATGGTAGAAATGCAGTGACTTCAGGCAGACTCAAGAGTCAGTATAAATCCTGGGGTCTGGTTTGAATACAAAATGCAAATAAAATACCCTTTTGGGACAATAGTTTCAAGTTCTCTGGCTTCTGAACTATCTAGGCTAGTCTTACATTCTAAATACTGTAGAGATTTTATTGGTAAAATCATTCAAACATATTTTCCTGTGTTTGGTTTAGGCATTCTGCTCATAAATTTTGAGACATGAGAGCAGCAAATCTTGATTTGCTGAGTAGCAACTTGCTGACTGGCATCCTGAGAATTACTGATGGTTTTACATATCCAGAAGGACTCTCAGAAACTAAGATGGAGGTATCTGAAATGCTAGCTCCATGGGCATGTATAAATGAGTTAAAAGTACTAACTCTTAAGGCTTCCATGTCTTGCCTCAACTTTGCTAGCAAGTTGCTAGACCAAGTGCAGTATGAGGGGCTAGACAGCAACTGTGTGAGAAGGAGACATGTGGAAGATCTTCCTGTTATGTTTCATGTTCCAAAATACCATCGTAGGCATCTTGTTCTCTTCCCAAGGGCTGCCTGTTCTGACTCATGTGTGTGTTGTTGAAAGCCTAACCCTTCTGGTTGGAACAACAGCCCTTACAGAGCACGTGTAAGTGATGCATGGATTTTTTGAGTTGATTTGGAAGGGCTGAGTTCAGCACATCTAACAGATCAATAATTCTCAAATCAGGTTGTTATTGCCACTTAGGACAGTGACAGAAGCACCTTTGCTGTAAGCAGGTGGTACCTGTGGGTTCAGTGACTGCAGTCTTAGCTCTGCATGTGTCAGCAGCCCTGCTTTCTTTGCAGAACACCTCGATGCCTTCTTGCCACTGGACTCATTGAGGGCTGGGTTGCCCAGGGTTTGAAGGGGTTAACATTCAAAAAGAGCCTGTGAATTTTCTTGCCTGGCTGCTTAAATGAAGAGAGTTCCTGTTTGTGTGGGGAAATGAGGATAACATGTAGCCTTAGAGAATGCTTTTTGAAAGATGATTTGTTAAGGTTGTTGGCTGACTGACATATGGGATGACATACGGTGCTATTTACCACCTCGGTGTCTGAACTTACAGGCAAATGATTTTCTTTTTTAAACATTTAACTCTATTAAGTACTTGTAGACATCTTCCAACATTGTCCCAGCCAAATCGTTTTACAGTTTTCTTCTGTTTGACCCATCTGTTTTGACTGTTTGTTTTCTTCTTTTTCGATGTTATAAATCTATTTTAGCATTTCAAGGGCTCAGTAACAACGAGCACTTGCAAATCTCACCTTTTTACTTGCAGCCTTTAGGGTGTGAGGTTTCTCTTACCCTTCTATGAGTTGGAAATGCATGCCAGGCCAAGGAGGAGGTTGGAAAAATTGCTCTCTAGTAAAGTCTAAACTTTTGAAACCCTGCTGGAAGATGTTGAAATGAAGAGGCTTAGGAGGAATTAAAAATGCTCTGCACTTTTCCAGGCATGATTCCTGATACCATGGAAGTTACTGTTGGGCTTGTTGTCTTCCAGCTGGACCTCTGTAGGGATTGCAAGGAGAATTCTGTTTATTTTTGTTTATCTTATTGCTTTTTTCAACAAACATTTGAAGTATTCCCCTTAAGCATACACAAAATGCAAATCTTAAAAACCTGAAGTGAAACAAATGCTCAAGTATAGATTAATGTAAAAGAAGTTAAAAAGGGATTTGAAGTGTCTCTTTTTTAAAAAAAAAAGGGAACTGGGAGGGTTTGTGTTTTCTAAGATTGTTTGCATCTTTCTAGTTTATATTAATCTCATTTCTCTAGGAGATGTTGCAGTGTTACTTTTTTTCTGTGTACAAACAGTTTGAACTTCTTTTCTTCCACTCTGATTCCACTGCTGTCTTCTTTAGTCTCATTGGGAACAGTCTGAAATGTAGATATACATTTCCTTTAAAACTGCAGCAGAGTTTCTTGCTGTGTCCCACTTGTCTCTGAGTAATCAGTCACCTTGTAAATGATGGTGTAGAGAGAAAGCAATAAATGTTTCTCTTCTGATTCCTTGCCCCTGCTATATTGCCTTTTCTCTTCCACCCCTTTATCTTTTTCAAGTCTTAAGTTTTCAGCAATAAACTTGTACATTTGGTACTTAAACACAGAGGTGACAGAAGCATTTGAAGTGAATAGGTGAAGGTCTAGCCTCCACCAGTGTGCTGTGTTTCCCCTCTATCCCAGATGCCTGTCCAGTCTCATTCTAAAATGCTAAATGTTGGTACTTGTAGTGTATTTAATGCAAATAGTAAGAAGCATGTAAAGGAAAGGGGGTTTTACTTTGTTTTTTAAGCTCTTTGTGGTGGAAGGCTCTTTCACACAACAGAGAAAAATATGCTCTACTTATACTAAGCTTTGAAAAGATTAACAGATTAAAACTGAATAATCTCCATGGATTTGTCATTTATAAATTTGTTGCTTAGTTTTTAGAACATGGAGAAGTGGCTGAGTGTGTCAGAACTGAAGGATAACACAAGGTAGGAAAGCAATCTAGGGGACTAGTCTGATGCTTAAAAGCATAGAGGAAGACTTGAAGATGCTTTTTTAACTGGGCAGAACTCCCCTGTGAAAGTGTTTAAATGAGTTTTGCTTGCAGAGACCTTACCTTTCAATAGGCTTAAAATGTAAACACAAATGCATGACATAAAACACACTTCCCCCCTCTTCTTCCACTGCAACTTTGTGCTATCCTAAATTTGCCAAATGACAACTCGTTGATCATAGTCAGCAGAATTTTCAGCATTGTGAACTAACATTTATTGTGTATAACCATGCATGTTGAAGGTTAACCTATTAAAACCTGCTGCTGGAGTAAAATAACTGAGTATGGTATCAAAGTGTTGATCCCATATCCTCAATCTGGTAGTCTCTTCCTGGATGTGGTAGGAGAAAAGATGTTTACAAGATCTTAGAATTTGGTAGAGGTGGAGAACAACACACTGAATAGGAGAGAAATTTCATGGAATTTCATTGTGATCATAGCTCCTCCATTCCTTCCCAAGAGGGATAGCACAGGAAGTGATAACCTAGCGAGCTGCCAGTGGCCAGAAGGTCTCTGGGAATGCTGCTGAAAGTTTATTTAAACTTTTTTTTTTTTTTCTTTTTTCCTATTACTAGGTATAATTGCACTGATATGTACCATGCAGGTACGAGTTAAAAGCAACTTCTGATTATGAAACCTTATCTTGCATTTTGGTACATGCCAAGAGCCATAGGATTAACTTGAGTAAGGAGTGCATTTAATTTCTGGGTTTATCTTCCTGCAGTAGGAGTAGTTGTACTCCTGCTGACTTAAAATCAATGTGAAATTGTTCAACCTTTAGGAAGGAAGGAGGTGTCATCTTGAACCAACACTAAGTTCACTAACAGCGCAATGGTTGCTGCTGAAATAGCAGTCAACAAGGGAATTTTGAAACTTGAAGGGAATTCCAACCCCTACAGTCTCAAAGAAAACCACCCCAGTGTACATGGAGATTTGCTAACAGTTAAAATCCTTGGTATGTTACCCCAACATGCTGTAAATAATAGTTAACTTATTTAGTAATGGATTTTCCCCTGGGGCTGGAGGTGTTGGTTAACTACCTTTTGAGAATGATTCTTAAAAAGAAATTTAAATTTTTCATGGACGTTGATGATAGTAGATTATGTTTCTTTTTAAAACTGGTAAAGTGCACTGCTTTTGAATTTATTTTTTCATTTGTTTAAGAAAAAAGCATTCATGATATGGCTTGTGATGTGAGCTTTGTAGAACTTCATGTAGTGAACATGACAGGGCTTGAAACGATATAGTGGAAAAAACCCCCTCCCCATCTCAAGGTAATTTTAAAAGCAAATTAATTAATTTTTTATGCCTCTGGCTGATGTTAATGGGGTGCCTTGGTTAGTTCTTCCCTTTTTGTTATACTCTTGAAAGGTTTAAGGAACTGCCTCCTAACCTGTGCTCTTAGAAACACAGTGCCTTCATTTGAAATGGCCTAAATAAAATCTTTCCTGCTTTAAACAAAAAAAGAAAACAAACAAAAAAACAAAAACAACAAAAAAAAAAAAGGAGGCAGAGAGAGGAAAGAGATCAGGAGCCCCTTTCAGTACTGGACTGTTGCAGGCACTGGATGGATTGTTTTTATGGCTCCTGTGTAAGTAAATAATGGTAACAGGTGACAGGAGGACTCTGCATGTTGGAGAATGTTACTTAAGGTTATGAAGGTGAATCAATGAAGGATGTATTTGTTAATGAATTGGCTGAATGAATCAGTTTGTGACTGTGAGCAAGGCTGTGCAATTCGTAGCCTCTTGAAGCCAAGATGGGTGATTATGGTAAAGTCTGTACTTGTTCTTCAGTTGCACTGAAGTTTGGGCCACAGCATTAGTTCCTTTTTTTTTTTTTTCCTTGTTTTTTTTCTTTAATAAAACAAAATTTTGAGGCTTACAGTGTCTGGTCATGGCTCTTTAAATGTAGATTATTTTATCTGACAAACCCTGGATGTTTGGCTGCACCTTCTCTTCAGCTACTTAAGTATGAAAGTGTATTTAAGAGGAGGTCACCACTTGAGCGTGAGAAAAAGTGGTTTATTGAATTGCAAAAGAGCATACTTGTCTCTTTGAATTCCTTTGAGAACATTATGTGGATTGCTGTTCTGAATTGGCCCCATGCATTTGGCAAGCACAAATGGAAGTGCTCAGTAGAGCCAGGATATTGTACTTACTCTTCTTAGTGTTAGATCCTGAGGGCTGCTCTGTCTTTAGGTTTCACTGAAGTCACCGTGTCATTAAATTAGTCAAATATGTGTTTGTGTGTATTGGAAGGACCTTTTATTAGTCCATTTTATTTTAGGGGGTTTGGTGATTCAGAATTTTTCTCCCTTTCTTCACAGGGAATATTAAAATGCTTTTAGGAAGGTAGAGTAATTTAGCCCCTGAAGCAAATACATTAGAAATATGGACTTGTTAAATATGGACTTTTTTTTTTATTGTCTTTATGGTCTTTTTTTATGGTCTTTATGGTCTTTTTTTTTTTTTTATGGACTTTTTTTAATATGGACTTCTGGAAGCCTATCTTTGTTTAGCTTATTGTAATTGTGATCCCCTTTCCATAAATTTTGCTATGGTGATGTTAGACCAAAGCAGTGGTTGCAGTTTCTGATATGCCAGTGCAAAATGGTGGCCTCAATTACAGAAAAAAAAATAAAAATCAGAAGAATGTATATTGAGGGGAGAATTCTCAATATTATAATAAACATTTAGCATTCATTTAGCATAAAACTTCCACTGTTTCAAAGACCACAAAGAAGCAGTGAGCACACAACTCATATAAATAATTTCCCCTTGTTTGATAAAACAAGATCTGTGTTTCCTTTCTTTCCCAGCTCTCCTCCAGCTGCTGTTGGTGACATCAAAATAAAGTCCCCTGTTTGGGCAGAGAGGGGATTGGGAGTTTAATCTCATGCTTCTTTCAGCTGCAAAATATTTATTCTAGGGCTTCCAATCAGTTTTGTTTATTGCATGAACTTCCTTTGCCTTCATTGATCCCCAGCCCTCACTATAAATGAGCTCTCCACACATTCCAGTTCTCTACCTGTGTGTGAAATCCTTTCTCTGCCTTGCCTTGAAATTGGAGTGTTCAGTTTCATCTGGGCAGTGGTGTCTGGGAGCTTAGAAATACAAATAAAGTGTTTCTCCAAGTCCAAATACAGCAATGTGAGCAGCTCAGCTGTGATTTCTGCTTTTAAAAGCTGCAGCAAGTATGAAAGCTTTGTCATTATTGGCAAACTAATCATGCCATTCAAAGGCTTTCTCTAATTGAGCTGTTAAAGAAATTGATTAGCCAGGAGATACGCAACAGGAAACAGTAAAACCTCTTTTCGGAGTATTTTTAATTAATATGTTATATATCTGATACTTGGAATGAAATAATGGGGAGATTAAGAACCTGTTTCCAAGGGAAGTATAAAAAATGGATAAGAATTTCCCTCCTGAAAAAAGGAATTTCTAGACTGGCAAATGTCTTTTTATTTTTAGATTGATATTTAAAATCTATTCAACTTTGCAGCATCATCCTTGTTTTGAGGCATTGCCTGCCAAGTGCTGTCCAGCAGTTAATTTATCTTGACATTGACTTTTTTCTAAAACATAGCTATTAAATTGAAGGCAAATCCTCAAAATTACATAGGCCTATTTCAGTGGAATTTTCCAAAAAAAAGGTTAGAAAATTGCTCTCCAGAATGGAATAGTTGATGGTCTCTCCTACATCCTTATGCTTAGATTTAGTTTTTCATACCTGTATAAGAGTCTCAAAGAAAAAACTACATCATTTTACGGTAGATTTAAATAATTTCAATGCTGCTTAACTGGATGCTGCAGCTTCAAATTTTAAGGTGATTTAACAACAAAAAAATCTATTTTGGTTAACCCGCAAAAGCAGCTTGTATCTAATCTTTTTCCCAAAGTCTGTCATATTTGTTTTAAAATTGTTTCTTCCACAGCGTTTGAGATTCTAATTTTTCATCTACATCTTATCTTGTTCTTTTGTAAAGTGCATGGAAAAATATCTAGATAAAACTTTGCAGTTAGGATTTTCCCATTGGAGCAGTAATTGGAACATGTTCCCATCTTTGATTCAAAGTTTGTCCTTGGTGAGTGTCAATCCAGTGCTCTTTTTTGGCTCAGACTCCTAAAAGTAACCACCTTGCATGGGATGGCTGAAAAATAAATAAGATTATGTGAAATTTGGGATGCGGGTCAGAGTAGGAAGGTTCAGAGCCATTGTGGCTTGTCTTCCCCTTTTATTTACATTTTAAGATCTTTGTCAGAGAATCCCTGTTTTGTCAGTGGTAAAGTCCTGAGCATGCTGATAAACTTCAGTAAATATTAATAAAGAGTGACAGGCAAAGGCAGTTTTGTATGCAAGATGTGTATTCCTTTCCCTAAGACCGTCTGTTTTTAAATAGAGAAACAAATTACAGTGCTTTGTGCCTCAAACTTAATCTCCAAAATATGACAACAAAAGTTAGGCTCAGAAATGAGTTTCTTTTTTTTTTTTTTTGATGGAAACTCAGGGCTGAAAGTCAGATAGGAGTTACAGTCCTGAACTTACTGTTAAATTGCTTTATGATTTTGGGCAGCTCTTCTGTGAGTTCTTTTAATCTGTAACATGAATTTTAAAAATTGGCAAAAAAAAACCCAAACAAAAAAAGAAAACAGGAGAGGAATTGAAGGAGTTCAGTTGTATAAAGTCTGTGAAATACTTGAAAGATCTTTAGATGGGAACAAAATGCTCAGGTTCTGAAAACAGAGCATTTCAAAATTTCTTTGTATATAATTTGTAAGGTTGAAGATGCCATTCCTAACTGGAAGCTGAAGCTACTTCTTCTTTGCAGAATTGTTGCTAAGTACATTAGTAAAAAATGTTGATAATGTCATATATCTCTGCACATGCTGATGGTTTGCCACTTCTTAATTCCTTACCTTCTTATTATATCTTATTTAATAACTTATTTCCTTACCTTTGTGCCATTACAAATATAATATGCAATCCCCTCAGATCTTTGCTTTGGGAAGCAGTGGAGTTGTGCAATAGGAGGTAACATTGATTGCACTGAGAAGAATCAGCATTTATTTTTACCACGTTTCCAGAAGTGCTGGTGCAGTTTGTTTCCAGGTTTTGTGGCAGCTGCAAATCTGTGTTTGTAGGAGGAGCTCCACAGAATCAAGTGGCAAGCATGCTGTGAAACTTCAGAGGCATCACTCGAGTGTGGTTTTTATCTTGACTCCAGATAGACTATTTTATTCTTCAGGAATTGAGCAGTTAGCTTTATTTTTGTTCCTTCATTGCTTCCCAGCCATTCAGTGGCATCTTCCCACTGAAGCACAGCAGAGTAAGAGTGGTGGGATACAGTGTGGTTAAAAGGTAAGTAATAGAGGTGGAAAGATATCATGGAATTTAGATGAGCATGATGCTGTCTCGTTTTCCTTGATTTACATGGGATAACTGCAGAGTTAAAGGACACCAGAAGGAAACAGATGATGGCATTGTGCATTAGTGCCTCCCAGCCACTGCACTGAAGGCACCGTGTCTCCTTCTAATGAGGCAACAGTCCAAAAAGCATAGCTAGGTTATTATTTAATGTAAACTAAGTGTAGCTGAAGGTCTGGTACTCCTCCCAGTCTATAAAGCTGATTGAACCAGTGGATTTCACAGGCCAGTCAGCCTAAGCTGTTGCATCTTTATGAATCTTTAGTGGAGTTAAGACCAGTTGAGGACTTGGTCCTTTGTGTTTTTGGAAAAATTATCACAATAGCATAGGACTGTGTGCATATGTTACACTTACATAAAGCATTGTTAAATGTTCTGCTCTGATTTTTATTGTTCTATAATGAATTAAAAAATTGCTTACTATATATAGTTCTAAAAACACCCAGTTCTAAAAATGACTACATTAAAGGCAGCATAAGATACTTGAGTGGAGGTTTCATCTCAGATGGCCATTATACCTTGGAAGTACCAGGATTTCTTATTTTGGCATTAAATTTCAAGCTTTGGAAAACACTGCAGCTTCTTTGGAGCTGTTTGTGACAGACCACATCTTTTAGACCTGGAGGCCACTAATGAATTGGAAGTTACCTGGAACATGTTGCTAGGACTTTGTGTTCTGTGTTTAGCACCTCATGGATGTAGCAAAATGAAGAGGACTTTTCTAGTTGAATTCACTGAAATTAAAATACATGCCCATCTTTGCAAATTATTGTATTTCCTAAGTGGTAAGTGCTCCAGAGCCAAGTCAGTTTGGTTAAGTTAGAGCAATGGGATGGAAGAAAGGAAAACAGCTGGTTTGGTTCTTTTTTTTTTTTTTAACCTCAGATGATACCACAACTGTTCAAAAACCTGTCAGGTCCCTGAGGACACTAATAAACCTTAATGGTCCTGACCAGCCTCCCTTGGGGTCTCCACCACACCCAGGAGCCCAGGAAGTTCAGCCCTTAGGCCCTTCTCAGTCTTTACCTGGGTTGTGCTGCAAGTCTTTGGCTTCTGCTTGGCCTTAGCCATGCCTTAGTGTGCTTCCAGAGCCCTAGACCTTGACCCACAGACTGCATTCCTGCTTTGGACCTGTCCCCTGGACCCAGGGATTCACTTCCAGCTTGACCTTCAATACCATCCAGCCTCCTTGGGATGGGGACTCTTGGTTTGCCCAGGTCACCGTTTCTGGGTCAGTCCTGTTGGCCTTGCTCTGCTGGGGAGGGGTTGAGCTTGCTGCTTCCTGACAGGACCAGAGGCACCTAAGCCAGGATATAATTTCTTTTAACTATTTGTATCTCAGAATCTGTAAGGAAGCTTGTTTTACTGAAGTGCTGACAAGAATTCAACAATTTAACTTGGCTGAATTCAGCTTGTGTGTGGAACCAACACATCAGAAACAGGTAGTTTTCCCTCTTAATTAAGAGTCTTTTTCTAGTTGGATTGCTTTCCTTTTTTTAAAGTGTTTTTTATTAAATGTAAATGCTTGGAATTAGATATTTTTTGCAGTACACCCTCTCATTGGTTCTAATAACTGCTGAAAAAAAAAGAAAAGCTTTCTAGAAAGTGATACACCAGCAGTGTATGTGTTAAGCCTCTCTCTTCCAGTCCCCTCAGCTTTAATTCCAGATCAGCATCCTCTCCAGATCTGTTACGGAATTTTCTTAATCCTAAGAAGTTCAGTTTGGTTTTGGTTTTTGGTTTTTTTTTCCTTCCAGAGGATTTTTAATTATCTTTGGTAGCACATGTGTAGAAAAAATGAATTAAAAAACCAACCCCCAACCCTTTCCTGTAGTGCCAAAGTGAAGTCATTGCTATTGTCACCTCTCAGTGGGTTACTTCCATATAAATAAATTAAAGGAGGGGAAGTAATCTTTTGGTAAGGTTGCATTCTGTTACTTGTGGCTGCTATGGTAACAGATGAGAGAGAGAGAGAGACAGTGCTTGCATGGCAGAGCTTAATGGGAAGGCAGCAGAATGTGGTGATGAATTTAGCGGGAGGAAGAAGGGAAGAGAACACAAATCCTTTAGCAGTGCTGTGAAATGAGTCACCAATTAAGACACAGATGGCCGAGGTCTTCCACATTTATTTACAAATAGTTTAAATCAGATTTTGGTGACTGTATTTCGAGCAGGAAGAGTGATAGACTGGAACTTTGTTGGAGCAATAAATTAGGCTGCATCTTTTTCAGGTGGTTTTGGTTTCGTTTGGTTTTCTTTCCATCTTGAAAAAGCCCCTTTGTGTAGCTTGTAAAGGTGGTATTGCTGTTGGGATTCTTTTATAAGTGGAGTCCTGAATGATTTTCCTAACTGGATCTTGCCAAGAAAAGTCAGCAGGCAAATTTTCCCCCTCCCTCAAGATTTTGCTATGTAGAAGTGCATTTTTCTGTTTTATCCTGTTAGACTGAAAATAAAGGGCTTTACTCCTCTCTTTCTTATAAATGGTGAATATTTTAACTTGGCTGCTTTCATTTACCTTTCATTAGCAGGGAGCACCTCTCACACACTTCGAAGCTTTGCTGGAATTGGTGGCTGTGCCATAAATCAGGATTGAGTTAGGAAAGGGAGGGTTTTGTAGGCAAGACTGGAGAATGTCATCTGGTGCCATGCCTGGCTCTAGGTAATACTTTGGATGTGATAAATGTGCTCAGCCCAATACTCAGCTGGTTAGTGGCCTCCAGTTTTTAAGCTCCAGCTTAAATTTACATTGGGTGGAGGAATGGGTTTCCCTCCATGTGTGTTCTGGCATGACTTTTATTATGCTGGATTCTAAAGAGGGATTTCTTTGAGCTCTTGGGGGGAGTACTTGTCATCATCAAGCGAAACATCAAGAGAGAATTATAATTACTGCTTCAGCAGGAGTTATTGTGTTAAGTAGAAAGTTCCAGAGCACAGAACCTTTTCTGCAGAAACGTCACCCAAAGCTTCAGCATTGTGCATGTCATGTGATGGAAATGGTTCCAGAAGTTAGTAAACAGATTATTTACTGTCAGTAAATGGTGCCAGACAGTGTAAATTTCACTGTTAAGTTTGTAGCATGCAGGGTTTTCTGAAGTGCTGGAGGGAAGGAATGGAGCATGACAGGAAAGGCAAAGGGAGGGGAGGTTGCAAGAACAAGTGAAAAGTGAGATGAAAAGCAGACGTGAAAATGGTTGGAGTGGTGGATGTTGAGAAGGCTGTGGGAGGAAAGGAGAGAGAAGTGACAGTAGTGTTATTTTTTGAGTGGAGAGCTGCTAACACAAGAGGAGGATTTTTTCTAAGGAGTTAGAGGTGGATGAAGGATATTGTGTGAAGAGTATTTTGGCCATTCTAAAGGAAGAAAAATTGCATACCTCAGCTGCACTAGTAAGATGGAAAATCATTGATATTGTGAGTTGTGCTTTCCTCTTTAGAACTGAAGTGCTGGGGCAAGGAGTGAGCAAGCTAAGGCAGCAAAATGCCTTGGTTACTGCAGATGTGGAGTGTAGAGAGTCAAGTGTCTTTGTGTACCTGAAAGGGCATCCTGCTGTGACATGCTTTTGGAGATGCTGTTGGCACTTCTAAAAGCTTGCTATCTATCTGTCTATATATCTATCTTGTGTTTTTTTCCCAGATTTTCATTTAATTAATTTAGAACTATGTTGTGTGACTGTCAGAGCTGGATGTGGGTTTTCTGCACGGCTTTGTTTTGGTGTTCTTTCTGCCTGTAATCAGAAGCATCACACCTAAGGTTGCTTCGTCAGGGTAGAAAGAGATGCTGGGTGGGACAGTGGGAGGAGAAGGAACTACAATGAAAAAAAAACAAAACAATTTTCATGTGTTCTCCAAAACTGAGCAAAGTTAAACCTGAGGAAAGGATTACCTGCTGGGTCTTACTGAAGGTTCTGAGTCCCTCTGGGTGTTACCTGGAGTTCAGGGTGCTCAGCACTCCTGGAGATCTGGCTCCACAGTCAGACAGCTGTCATTTCCTGGCAGCTCCCAAGAGGTTTGACAAGATCAGCACCAAGTAATACTCTAAATCTTTTCAAACTGCCTGAAATGTGGGTGGACAACTCGGTGCCTTTAATAATTATTTGTTTTCTATGGGAGTGGAACAGCTATTTCTGGCTCCTTGCTGTCATTGACTTTCAATACTGCAAGGGAAAAACTATTGGAAAACCAATTCTGAGCACCACAGTGTAAGGCTTTCTCACAAGTACAAAGGAATTATCCTTTTACCTGGCAATTGCTTCATATACAGGTAGAGCAGCACACCTTGAAGGCCTTAAAGTTGGGCAAGATGAGACTTGGGAAAAGTCATTTTGCCTGAACATGTTTCAAATTCCCAACTAAAAGAAGGTGTACATATGTTGCCCTCAAGAAGCTAACTGTTCCTGTGTCCTTTAGCAGCCTGGATCAAGCTGTTTCCAGTGCTCAGCTGGGCTTTGTAGGATCTCAAGAATATTTTATGTTGCCAGGAAGAATGCATTGTCTTTATTCCATGTATTTTCCATGTCTATAGGTTGTAATTCAACACTTCAGGTTGTAAAATGGACATGTACATGCAAAGCACAAGGTTTATCTCTATTTTTATAGCAAAACTTATTTGCTAATAAAGTGTATTTGTGTGATTAGAGTGGGCTTAGAGTTCTGAGATGCTCTCAAGATTTGCCATTACTCTTGGCAATGAACTAGAGGCTTCTACAGAGTCATTAACAGTCTCAGAGTGCCATCAAATGTGTAGGTTTAGAGTATATCCTTTAATAAAAAAAGGAAAGAATTATACAAAGATCAAATATTAAAAAACCTCACCCCTGCAAATCCTGAAAACTAACCTCTGTATATCTGGCTTTTGCTAGTCATAAGAAATGGACTTAGATGACTTAGCTTTGCATTGG
Source organism: Calypte anna (assembly GCF_003957555.1). Classification (NCBI taxonomy): domain Eukaryota; kingdom Metazoa; phylum Chordata; class Aves; order Apodiformes; family Trochilidae; genus Calypte; species Calypte anna. Next base: position 337,597 of record NC_044269.1, read on the forward strand.
GTTTTTTCATGTAATTTTATCTGAGAATCCATTGCTGAAATTCTAAAATACCATGCACTGAATTATGTAAAGTATTAATCTCTAATTCTAGCAGAGATACTAAAATTGTTGGGATTATTAGGCTTTTGTGGTAGCACATGTACTTACTTAGATCTGTTGCTTTGAGCTACCAGCCCTTAAGAGGGCTGTAGTTTTCAAGCTCTGAAGCTTTAGAAGAGACCAGAACTAATTGTTTTCCTAGGATTATGGCTTTCCTGCAGCTGCTTGAGGGTGTTTAGGAAAAATTCTGCACATTGTAAGAGGACTCTGGAATGCTCCAGCAAGGTGTTTGTTCTCCTGCAGTTTCTGGACCAAGTACTTCTGTGTTCTCTGGCAAAAGAGGATGTGGAGTCCTTTTTATTTGCCACTTAGGTGACATGCTAACAGGTAATTCTGATCCCTTCATGCTGTTGTGCTTTGGTCAGTGCCATGACAGTAGAAGTAGTGGATTCTCCATCCCTAGAGATACTTCAAAAGAGCCTGGATGTGGCACTGAGTGCCATGGGCTGGGAACCACGGGGGGAGTGGATCAAGGGTTGGACTTGATGATCTCTGAGGTCCCTTCCAACCCAGCCCATTCTATGATTCTGTGATAAAATACCCCAAAGGAGACAAATACTTTTTTTAATTACCAAGCTATGTGCTGCCCTAAGGTGACACAGACTGGGAGAGTGGCCCCCGTTGTCTTTTGCCTGAGATTTATCTTCAGTGATGATGGATTTGATGTAACATAGCTGAAGTTAGCAGAAATTTTGCAAAAAGTGATCTGGTGTGTGACTTAAGCCTCTCAATAGCAGCTGAAATTCTCTCTGTCAAAAGACAAAGCTTTCTGTTTCCTTGGGTCTGGCCTGATTGATATATCTGGGGATAAGAATATTCTGATGCTTTCTGCAGAAGGCCACACAATGAATATGTATTTCAGTTATGCATTAAGCTTATTTTACTTTTTCTTGTAAAATCAAGGGGGAAACAGTCAGAATACCAGAACAGGCATGATGTTGTATTAAATTCACTGTCAGTGAGTAGGAGTTGCTTCCTTCCTGTGATGAAGAGGATTTTCAATTTAGAAACAGTTTAAAGTGCAGCGAAGATTTGTAGCTGGGTCAGAATTTAGGGAGACAACAGAGTATCCTTTCAGAGGGAAGCAAACCTGTTCAAGCAAAAATAAAAAAGAAAATTATGACTGACCTTTCCTCTGCATTAGCTGCTGTTAGAAGAGGTGAAGCCTCCTGGGGAAGCTGGAGAGGAAGCCACCAGAAGGGATGTTTTACTACAGAGGGAGGCACTCAGGAAGTTCAGAGTTGTCCTGGTGCAGAAATAGCTCCCTTGAGGGATTCACTCTTTCCTTGTTGTGTTTTCAGGAGGCTTTGAATTTTATATGAGTGGCTTTTTGGGGAATTGTTTTCTTAGAGTGTCATCTTGCCTAGACTTCCCCCTGTGCCCCATACATTGTTTATTTTTTAACTAATATCTTATATATGAAGATTAAGGGGCACTGAGGCATCAATACTGTCATAGTAACTAGAACTGCAGCACTGGCATCCAGCCAGAAGATTGGGTGATTCATGGCTTCTGTGTGGGCATCTGGAAATGAAATAAGTTCTGATTCTCAGGTGAATCAATGAAGTAGTATTTCTGTTTGCATCTTTTTTCCCTAGGAGGTATTTTGAATATCTTCACGTATCCTTTGTTACTTCTGTCATTGAAAAAAAATAGGGTGTTCTCCAAGTACATGCTCAACATCTGACCAGTAAATACAGCTTTGTGTTGAATGCTTTCTTCTCATTTTAGTATAGCCTTAAATTCATAAAGGATGAAACCTGTAAGATGGAATTTGGAAATAAAGCAATTTAAGGTAATTATGGATGAGTTTGAGAACAGGTTAGTGTACTATATGTGTGAATGTGGTCTCTGTGTAGGACACAAGAATGCAATAATTGCATATCAGGGTTTTCTAAATGCAACCTCAATTTCTGTCAATGTGGTTTCTGCCCACACAGAATCCTACGTTTTGTTTATATTTATCTATTGAAAGAAAGAAATTGCAGTGACAAATGTAGATGTGAACAGCAGGGCTACACTGTGGGCATGGACTTGTGGATACTGCTGGTGGTGAGGATGATGCCTCAGCTCTGAGCAGAGCCAGAGGGATGGTTCCTCTCCTTCAAGAGGTTCAGTCTGTTTCTAAGATGTATTTCAAGAGCCTCATCAAATCTTTTATCAAATTCTCTTATCAAATCATTTAAGATTATCAAATCTTAGGTGTATTTAATTGGACATGGATGGCATGTGAGTTGGCAGTGAGAAGCTAAAAGCACACTGCAGACCTGTCTTCAGGGGCCTCTGGAAAGTGAAGGAAATTTATGACTGAAGATACGTTTTGTCTTCAGGAAGAGAATTTGTTGCTGATTGGCTTTGTTTTATTTATTTGTTTTTAAATTGCAGCAACTGTAGCCCAAGAATCTGCATTGCTCTGTTTCCTGTCCTTCATGGATTGGTGGGAGTGGATACATTTACTTAACCTATGAGAAAAACCTTGTATATCACAATCTTGAAGGTCTGTCTGGGATTTAAAGAGATTTATCAATTAGTAAGGAACCACTCCTGACAGTAATTTAAGACTACAGTAGTTAATTTAATATGAAACCAATTTGACTGCTATATATTCCTTAGTGATTGCTTTTCTGTTTAAATCTCCTGTTGCTACATGCCAGCTGACCTTTTCCTCCATTTCTTCACACTCTTTTGCTTTTGCCATCAACTTTGTGGTTTTAGTGATCAATTTTTCTTAATAATTTTTGTTTAGTGGTCTGTGCTAGTCTCTAGATATCTTCTTTCTACAAATAAAATTTTAAAAGCCTATTTTGTTGCTAGACCTGTGGTTTTGCCTTCTGTCAAGACCATTACAAAGTCATATCTGCATTGAACTCCTGGATTATTTCTCCTCTGAGTACTTGTCAGTCAACAGACCCTGATGTCTGGCATTTTGGATTAGTTGCTGCTGAGATGATTTATCCTTTGGAAGTCTGGAACAGGTTTGTAGTGCCTGTTCTAAGCTCCACACCCATACTATAATATTCCTCCTGAAATCCCTTCTCCAGCTGTGCAGAAATGGGAATGTTGACACCCCAGGTTCATCAGGGCAAAATATCCAGCATGGCTGTAGCTTTACCAGCTGTGAGGGGGTTCTGAGAATGTGTGGACAAACATGAAGTTGCTTACGTGTTGCAGCAGAATTTTGCAATCAGGAGGTCCTGTTGTGATCAAATATTGGTTTGCTTTCCCATCTCAATCTGTTTCAGCCTGCTCCCCTTCTGCCTTTTTGTTTTAATAAAAGAAGAAATGAACTTTATTTCATTATTCGGAGACTCATGTTTGCAACAACTGAGAGAGATGAGGTGTGGGGAGAGGGGAAAAGGAAGCCTGTGTGGCCCTTGTGTGCTCTCAAAAACCATCTCTGTGTTTTTAAGGTGCTGTAAAATGCTTTTCCTCTAATATGTTTCTCTGCATCAGGTTTTTCCACCCTTTATGAAGTTAGTGGGGTTAGGTGGGGATTTTTTTGGGGGGGGGGGGTTTGTGTGTGGTTGGTTTGTTGTTTTGTTTTTTGTGGTTTTTTTGGGTTTTTTACTTTTTTTTTTTTTGTTGTAGTTTTCCCAATATATTGCTCTATGTAGATACTCTAAACCAAGGAGGAAAAGCTGGGGCAGGGGTGTTGCCTTGAAAAAGCAGGGAAGAGGTTCCTCTTTTCCCTGCTTTTCCTGTTCTGCATGCATGTTGGCACTTTATTCATAAAAGACAGCAGGCGAATGGTGTGGATTTTATATCAGCATTCCAAGTGGGAATGAATGTGGAGGAGGAGAATGAGGTAATGCTTCCTCACAGGCATTTGCTGCTCCTGTAGAAGTTATTGCTGTGCTTCAACCTCACCTCCTGAAACTGCTGTCTCCTACCTGCCATGGGAAATGTCTACCTGTCACCAAGGGCAAGGAGGTGATTTTAAGTTGTTTTTCCAGAGGCATCATCAAATGCTGGTTTGTGGCTTTATTATTTGTCTACAAAATGTTTCAGAAGCCTAAATAGCTCTGATCTGACAGCAGCTGTAGGAGGTGTTGCTAGAGGTAGCAGGTAGTGGGACTCCTGAGAGCAGCAGCAGAGTTGGGAGCATTTGTGTGCTTTTCTTGTTTGCCTTTTGTCAGATGGGGACAAAACTGATCAATATTTTTAGTATGAAAGTAAATATTGGAATATAAAGTAAACAGACACAAATCATGGCAATCATTGGTTCTTTCCTGAAAACTTTGGAGATGTTTGGTTAACACATCTTGTTAAATGCAAACTGACTACTGCACAGCAGGAAGAAATAATTGGTTAGGAGGAAGAGCACTTAGATACCACAACTAGGACAAAGGATGGTGTTCCAAGGCAAAAGATGAGCTGGGTTTTGTCCCTTGATAACCAAGTTTAACAGCATAGCAGCTGTCTGCATAAGGTTATTTCCAGCACAAATTCTTCTGCAAAGCTTTCTTTTACTGTATCTGAGTTTTGGAATCCACTTGATTCAGCTGTTCAGAGCCTGGTATGAAGCTTTTTATACTTCTTTTTATGAAGTCTAAACAAGAATGAAAAGCCCCTGGAACACAGATTGAGATGAATGCGATGTGATGATACTACTTTAAAAAGTAGTTTGAAGGGGGCAGGGAAGTGTTCTGAGTTTTTTCTTCCCCTACACTAGTTCTAGTTCAAGTTGTCTCCTTCATTTCAGCCAGATCTGCACACAGACCTTTTGTACTGAGGCCTGAAACTTTTCCTAAGTTCAAGTCACAGGGCCAGATTAATGGGGTTAGAAACCATCTCATCTGGTGGTGTTCATCTGCTTCAACTTGTGCATTTAAAAATTGGTTGTGTGTCTGGGTCTCCTCTGTAGCTGATGCAGACAAATAAGCACATCCCAAGGGTGATAAAGCTGACCTGTCTTTAATTCTTGCCTTGGGATAAGATTAATTCCCCCCTGAGCAGATGTGTCAAGTTTTTTTTCCCATTAACTATAAATGTAATCTAGTGTTTGGATTGCTGACACAAAATAAATGTGTATCTCAAAAAAGGAAAAAAAAATCCTAAAATTCTGCTGCAGGTGAAATATAGGTTTTTTTTTTTAAATTCTATGCACAAAAAGCTGAGCTTCAGAAAGGCTACAGGATTTCATAGCTAATCAATGTTTAATTTTCTTCACTGTCTCTCATAGATCTTTGACTTCCTATTAAGCTCTGAAAGCCTCTTTTGCCCTTCTAGAGAAGAACTGGTGAGGCTACAGGGACTGGGGTGATTAAAATCCTTGGTGTAACTGGGCTCAGATACAGGGAGATTGTGCTTGTAGTCCATCAGTGAAGTGTGGCAGCAAAAGTTCAGTTCTGGGCCCCACAGCTCAGGAAGGAGATTGAGGTCTGGGAGTAGGTCCAAAGGAGGCAACTGGGCTGGTGAAGGGATCCAGATCCTGTGAGGAGAGGCTGAGGGAGCTGGGGGTGTTGAGGCTGGAGAAGAGGAGGCTCAGGGGAGACCTCATCACTCTCTCCAACTCCCTGAAAGGAGGTTGGAGCCAGGGGGGGTTGGGCTCTTTTCCCAGGCAACTCTCAGCAAGACAAGAGGGCAGGGTCTCAAGTTGTGCCAGGGGAGGTTTAGGTTGGAGATGAGAAAGAATTTCTTTCTGGAGAGGGTGATCAGGCATTGGAATGGGCTGCCCAGGGAAGGAGTGGATTCTCTGTGTCTGGAGATCTTTCCAAAGAGCCTGGATGTGGCACTCAGTGCCATGGGCTGGGAACCACGGGGGGAGTGGATCAAGGGTTGGACTTGATGAGCTCTGAGGTCCCTTCCAACCCAGCCCATTCTGTGATTCTACGATTCTATGAAAAGCCAAGTGGCAAGCAGCGACACAGCTTTCCTTTCACCACCTCTGGTGTTGGGTTCTCTGTTGTGCAGTCAGCATCTCTGAGCACCCTTTGATGAAGGGTGCTGCAAAGGAAAGCAGAAGGCACTGAGCTGTAAGTCAGCTTGCAGCCTTCCCCCAGGAGGTCAGCAGGCTGAAGTGTGGCACAACTGACCATCTCTCATTGAAACAAACAAATTAAATCCTTGGAAAATGGTTCTGCTTGGTTCTGCTCACTTCTTTGTGAAGGCCAGGTACTAATGAGGAAGCCAGCACAGAGAAATACAGAAAACCTCCCAATGTGCTGGGCCTCCTGGGGCAAGGACCTGTTTAGCCTTGAAATCCAATGCACAGTTTAGCTAGGGCTAAAGACTCAAGCACTTAGTGAATTATGAACATTCAGTAACTTCTGTGTATGACTTTATCTGGAGGGCTCAAGGTAAATCCAGGTGACTTTGTAGCTATCCCACAGGTCAGTGGTTGGTACTGGGCAAAGAGTAATCACTGGATTGAACTTTTGGTTTTAATTTTCCATGCTGAGGTGGGATGCATTTGTAGTATCAGTGCTTATTTTCTTCCTCCTAAAGTGAAGATAAAGTTGGGACTTTTGGAAGGAGGTGGGGCTCTGATCATACCAGTTTTTTTTTTAAAACTGGAGTAGCCAAATTCTTTAGGAGGAATGAAGCAATACCCTTACCTTCCAGCAGCCTCTGTGGTGTGTTTGGTGACACTGCTTTTACAATGTCTCTTTTAGACTTGGAAATTGGTTTTATCCTTTGGTTTTGCAGCCTCCATCTAACCCACTTCTTTTGCTCAAAGGATGCATCAAAGTACTTAACCGTTTTATCAGGAAGGTATGGGTACTGCAGACAGCAGGGAATCAGTAGTCAGACTTCAGCTTATCTGTTTCATTAAGAAACTTAAGGGATGACAAGTGGAACCAGTTCTGAGCAGGGAGTGCAGTGTCAGTGTTTGTCTCTGTGTTTACTGGCCGATTATTTATTTCTTGGGAGTACCTTCATGAAGGCAAATGTTTGCCATTTTCCAGCCAGAGTTTCAGTTTTGTGGTTGGAGTGCATTGCATCTTGGTTGGGAAAAATAAGCACAATGGCTGCTGGAAACCACCTGATCAGTTTGGAAAAGTGTATGATTTTTATCAGGTTTAAAAAGGAAGTATTTCTGGTGACCTAGCTATGTTTAAGGATTAATGGCACCTGTTCTTTTGCGTGGCTCCTCTCCAAGTTGTGCAATGCCATCACTGTAGCATGAGAAGGAAATTTCTACAGTGTAGAAAAATAGCTGAAAACTTGATTTAACTTCTGTGAAAGAGCTGTTTTGTGTGGATCAGTTGGATTTCCAGGGGCTGGCAAGATGAAAATCTCAGTTGAGATAAGGGGTAGCTGTAATTTACACCAGGCAGTGGTAGTTTGGTCAGCTGTCAAAGGCAAAACTGGCTGGTGATTCAAGGGTAGGGGTGCTGGTTCCAGAGCTGTCTTTAGCAGAACCCTTTATCTTTGTGTGGAGGCAACTAGAAGGCTGAAATCCCCTGTTTAGTCTCAGTAGTGGCCCTTTTCTAAGGGTGTTATTTTTTTACTAAACAAAGCTTCCCACAAGCCCTGTGGTTGGGGGTGGTGGCTGGAGTGCACAAATAAGATAGCATTTAGAAACAAGAACAGACATTATTATCATTTAGGAGTGCAAGTGGGGAGGATGAGCTGCTACCAGAGCAGTGAAAGATGAAAACCAAAGCGGAGTAGTAGAAAATGGTGCTGACAGCAGTTGCTGCTGCTTCTGCTGCTGGTGTAAACATTAACACTTCTCATTTGGGATGGAGCCCAATCAGCAGCATTTCCCAGCCAAGGGATGTTTCTGACCTACCACCCCTTAGATTAAATGCTTCCACAAGTACCTTGTGATGCACAGTCCTTAGTGAGCGAGCAGGCAACTCTCCTTCCTTTGTTATTGTTTTAATCCTTGCTTCCTATCTCTGTATCCTGTTTCCTTTCCTTGAGGTGCTTTTCTTGTTCCAGTGCTGTCCTTTTTTCTCTGATCTGGTGTTACTGCTCCCTGTTCCCCTTATTCCCCACATCTGGTTTCTGTGGGATGGCAGTTGGGATACAAGTGGCCATTTGAGTGACACCATTCTGCCAGGCCACGTTCACTGCTGCATCTAAGTGGGAGTGAAGACCAGAACCAGAACCAGATGGTGAGCTGCTGCAAGAGCTCTCAGCACCCTGGGGAAGATCTGTTTCCCAGGCTGGCTGTGTTACAAGTTGCTTCAAGGGGACAAAGAATTTGTGGGCTGAGAAGCAGGGCACATCTGGGGTCATACAGCTGCTGCTGCCCTGTGCTGGTCCTCACTTGAATCTTCTCTTCTGGCTTGTCTGCAGTTGCAGTGTGGTGTAAATTCAGTAAATTAACAGCTTTGTGCACATCCTCTGGGATTTTGTGGGATGTCCTGGTAATTTTGCTAGTGTGCAGTTCAGCCCAGAGCTGTGTGAGCCCAAACCTCTTGTTTTAGTTCTGCAGTGCTGATCTCTTCAGAATTCTTTTCTGCTACTATCTTAGACTTCATTGCTGGCTACCTGGACTGTGTTTGTGTGCCTGTGTGTTCTTCTCAGCTTCATGATTATTTCAATTAGATGTTGCTTTTTTGTTTGTTTACTAGTTGAATTAATTCAAAGCCCTTTTCTGCAAGCTGGAAGTTGCTCGAGCCTCTGCTGTATTTATTAGTTCACTGGAGTGCTAGGAGCTCACTTTCCTCTGAAAGAGATTATTCTTCCCAATGTGAAAAAAAATGTTCTTGGAAGCTAAATGCAAAACGAGTGCATTTTAAGTTGCAGGGAGGCAAAAAAGTTCTGTCTGGGGTGTAGGAATGGCAACAAACCAGGGAAAGGTAATAGCTCTAAGTACTCCTAACTCTGGTTTTACATCATCAGTGACTATTTCCGCTTTATCACCTTAAAGTTAGCTTATGGGAAGTTTTTCAAGCCTGAAGAATGTCTTTTTGTTTTGATTGTACCTCCTCTACTTGAATGTCACCTCATCTGCTACTTGACTATTTCCATTCCCAACACTCTTGCTATCCCTCATCTCTTTTCTGGCTTGCCAGACCGCACTGCAAAACTATCTGACTTGCTTTCCATGTGAAGCCATTGCAGTTCAGTTCACAGCCAGGGGTTGCAGAATTAGACAGGGAAACTTTTGGCAAAATTCTGAAGCAGATGTGACTGCCTTCACTGAAGGGATGTGTTGGAGTGAAATCCTGAGGGTGGTTTTCTTGCAGGTGTGGATACAGATAAGGGCACTAGGAGGGTTTTTTTTGCTTTCCTTCATTACAAAAGATTTCACGGACTTATTCTTCTTTGCTGCACAAACTGCTGTCTATTTCAAAAGTTGCCAGAGAAATAAAAACTTCAAGCAAAGGAAGGCTACAAATCACAGACATGCCATTTAAGTAACAAATTGGAGGTGCAGGCAGGGTAGAAAGATTTATGTGTTTGGGAATGTACAGTATACCAAGTTCTAATTAAAGTCCTTGTAGGTTTCTTCTGGTTTTCTTTGTTATGTGGACTGTGAAGGGGATTTTGTGATAAATCACCTTCATGGACAGAAAATTTTGTAGTATAGATGAGAATGTCTGAGAAGGAAAGAAAAAGCAAGTCCTGGATATAAATGAGGAAGAAGTTGTTTGTTCACTTATTTATTTGTTTCCCCAGAAGGAATGTCTGCATGAGTTTCTGAAACGGAACAGTCTCAGAGCTAGGAAAAGAATTTTTAAAATATGCATTTTTATTGAAGAGGAAGTAAGTTTTTCAAGCTATGAAATCACATTTTGTCCTTGTATGAAGGTTTGAGACACCATAAAAGCCTCTTTAAAATGATTACCTTGGAGTTGATCTTGGAAAGAACAATATATAGGCTTGTTATGTAGTGTATTTTTGATGTTTTAACTTAAAAATGGGTTCCTAACTTTAACTTCAGACATTGTCCTCCTTTTTCTTAATGTAGTAAATTGGATTGCCATTAATTGTAGTCAACTGAGAGGCCCAAAATAGGTCAGATGCAGCTTGGTATCAGGCACTGAAATGATGAAATCTACATGGTTGTGCCTGAGATACATTCTCAGGTGTTTCATCCTCGCCTGACTGCTGTTCTGCCATTTTGTTGCCTGAATGTGAAGGGCCAACACACTCCTCACTCTCCCAGGAGACAGGTAACACTAAACTTCATCCCTTTCTTTTTTCCCCTGGAGCTGTATTTTGAGTCCTGACTTTCAAGGGACATTTCTTCTCCATCCTGTTTGGAGGGGGTAAAGCCTGAGCTGCCTTGGTGGATCAGCAGAATCTGGTTAACCCTCTCCCACCAGGGCTAACACCAGCTAGGGGGGTTTTTTGTTTGTAGGTGATGCACAGTCCTTGGCTTCTTTGTATTTCAGAGGAGCTACTGCTTTCTGCCAGCTTCTTTTAAATTATTCTAAATGCTGTTGAATTAATTATATTAAAACAGCTTCAGCAGTGACCTTGAGCAAGTTATTCCCAGCATATCTTATGCATTTAGGTACTGATTTAATTAATGCCTGCACACTTCCTCAGGTTCAGCTATTCTGCATGAACTATTGTTTCACATACCTGCATGTGTATCCTTGATGGGAACTAGTTATTATTTTAATCATGTGCAGGAATATGTATGCAGCTACTTATTCTTTGACCATTGTTGCACTAGGTACTTGTGAAACTGTTTGCCAGTGAAAATAGGAGATTTAACAAGGTACAAGCAATGCAGATGCCTACCTGCAGATAGACCTAAGAAGTTGTTTTGAAAGCAGCAGCACTTTGAAAATAGCTCTGTGCACTTTGGGTTTGTTCAGTTCCCTGAGCAAGTGTATCTGCAGCAAAAGTAGAAGGGGATTTTAATTTTTCCTTGCACAAACCTGGAAGCTCTTCCTCCTGTCCTCCATCACAACCCTCAATTTCTGCATAATCATTGATAATAGAGTTGTGGAGCCAAATTAAATGATCAGCTATGCCCCAAACTTTAAAACCTGCCCTCAGTGAGTACTGCAGCCGTCATTGTTCCCAGTGGATTAACTGCTGGTAAGGAATTGAAGCAAGTAGGCAGCTTGGTTGACCTGGTTTTGGCACAAAAGTAAGGAGGCAAATCTGACCTTGTACAGCTTTCAGGAGCTGCACTGTTGAGCAGAAGGCTCTGTTTATGTTGAGTTAGTTTTAAAGATAAAGCCTGTAGTTTAAAAATTGTGCTTTCCTAAAAAGTACTTCTTAATCCAGTTCAAGATGGACATGCAGGAACCTAAAGAAGGTGCCCCATGTAGTAGTGGTCAGTCGTTACTTGCAGCTGCCATGGTACATGAGGCCTTGAGTATCCTGAGTGGAGAGGGCTGAATTTCCTCCAGTTACAATCAGTGTGAGCATGTTGTAGTGTTCTGTAGATTTGCACATACATGGCTAGCAGTAGGTAGCAGGTTTTTATCTCAAATCCTAGAGGAGGTTAGGCAGTAAGTTAAGAGCACAATCTACCTTCCCATGATTTTGGGAACCTACATCATGAAAGGTAAAACATTTGAGAACTGAGGTAGTTTTACTTCATTTTATCAATATCTCCCCAGCTCTAAAGTGTTTGTGTTTTCCTTTGGCTGACATCACTGAAAATGGAGAAGCTTTCCATCCTCACATGCCTATGGAGTGTTAGATCCATCTTAGACTTTAATGACCCCTGCTAATTGGGCTTCTGTTGTTTGCCTTGTCTTTCCACTAGTCCTATTATGTTTCCTAATTGATCATAACTTAACGAGCTAAGCTTGGAGAAAAAAATAAGGCTTGAGCAGTTGAATTCTGCATGCTGTGGGGTTGAGCTTGGCAAGGGCTGCAAACCTGCAAGCAATTAATTCTTAGTGAATTTGGTCAGAGGCAATATTATGGTTCCAGTTAGCTACATGGCTACTTTTTATTCTAAGAGAAAAGCTAAAATTTGAAGTCCCCATTCACTTCATGGTATGTCAAGAGGCCAGTCCTGAGAATCATTTGTCATTGTAGTCACCTCTATGTAAAGTTTTGTAGGAGACTGTGCCCAGTTTTTTTCCTCTTCATCTTTTCTAATTCCTTCTGCTGTTCTTTGAACTTGTAACACTGTAGGCCACAGGGACGTTTTGTGGGATATAGTCCTAGAGATGAACCATTGATGGAGGCAACTTGTACAAGAGAAAAACTGTCAGGAAGAGAAAATCATTCATGGCTTTTAGCTCTTGAAAAGCCCATCTTAACACTCCTGCTGGGTTCCTTTCACTGTAAAGTAATGCAGAGGATTAGTCAGCATCATCTAATTAGGCAGCAGCAAAGCAAAAATTTTGTTTAACTGACTGCCCAGAGTCAGTTTCCATTCCCAGGATTTGTCCATTGAAAGCAGATGCAATAAGGACATCTCCCTGATGGCACTGGAAATGTCAGAGCAAGGCTGAGGTGAGGCAAACTGAAATGATTTTGCACCCAAGGAGGAAACTCAAGGTCATTCTGTGCAGTTTCTGTACCCAAATTGTCTTCCTGTGTTCTATGCAAGTCTGCAGATAGTTGGAGTACCTCCTGGTTTCTTAATAACTCTGGTGGTTTGAGAGCTTTGATTCCATTCCATCCTTCTGGAAATAATAAGAATTAGAGTGGCTGCAGAGCCTTTCCTTCCCAGACCTCTAAGTCTGTGCTGCCCACTTGGCAGTGGTACCTGGCAGGTTGGGAACAGAAGAGCACTCCAGATTCTTCCAGGGTGGGCTGATGGTGGAGTCTGAGGATCCAAGGAACCTGTATTTTATGCTGTAACACACAGGGACCTGGGGAAATGGCTTCTCTTTAGGAGGTTTCTCCTGGCCCTTCCCAGGAGCACTTCAGCACATACTTAACTGCACCTATGCCTGGGTGTTATGTGCTGAACAGTTCCCTCTGCCTTTGGAGCTCACTGAGGAATGCTGACATTTCAGTTCATGTTTGCATATGAGGACAAGCTGGATTTTACATAATATTACAGTGGTTCACATAAGATTACTTACAGCTGAGGAATTTGGAAAGAACAGCTCAGCCTTTTTGGAGTCCTGATTATTACCATTAAGTTGTGCCAACTGGGGCACTAGGTCTGTATAAAGGAAGAAATTGATCTTTTTGTATTGAGCTTTAAAATAAACAAAAAAGCAAAACACTTAAGTAGAACAAGGGATTTTTATGAGCTGACACTGCAATTTTAAACAAAAAACATTGCTGCAGATTAGAGATCATCTGCTGTTAACTCTTTAATCATAGAGTCCAGGAGAAGAGAACGACCTGCTTTATTCTACTGGAACTGCTTGATGCCTTCTCTAATGGATGGTGTTTATCAAATTAGTCTTCTTGCTGGTATTGATAATGATTCAGTAAATTGTTCCTATGTCATGCTCTCTTTTTGTGACTCCCAGTTTCAATGTAGGTCCTTAAAACTGAGCCACAAACAACCTTCTGTGGCAGGAAGGATGTGAATCTAAGAAGCACTGATGAGCTTAACTGGAACATCCATTTATGTAGCTGTGAATCTGGCTGGCTGTTCCGACCTTGTTACACAGGTGAAGGAAAAAGAAAAGGAGAAAATCCCTTCCTTGTTGTACAGTTGATCAGGAGCTCTTAGGAAGAAAGAGCTGTTAGGAAGTGAGGATGGGGTGACTTGGGTGATGAGGTACCCACAGCCTTGCATGAGAGGGATGAGCTGGAGTGGAGAGGAAGGATGTGGATGGGATTCCAGAGAAGGGGGCAGCTAGGAGTGAGCTGAGTAAGGAAAAAAAGGAAAGAAAAAAGGTAGAATTTGAGGAAGGGAGAGAAATCTGATTTCTTTTTACCTTCAGGCATGTAGAAAGACTGAATGTAGAGAACTTTTCCCTGGCTCCCATACTCCCTCAGGAACACCATCTGCAAAATATTTCTTTTACAGTCTGTGGAGTACCAGAGCAGATTTGAGCCTGGTTTTCATTGGAGCCTGTTTTTCTCAGACTTTAGAGGAGAAATCTCTAGGGACATGTCTACCTAACTTTCCTGCCAAGCTTCACTACTTTCTTCCTTATTTTGCGTGATTGAAAGAAATGTCATCAATATAAAAATAAAAGCAACATAATAATTCACTTAGGGCAGTACAGGGAGGGGGGGGGGGGGGAGAACCTCAACCTTTTTACTACAGTAAAAAGATAACTTGCTTGACCATTGAAGGTACCTTTGAAATTTCTGCATGTTGATGAGGTCTTGGATCTTTTTATTCCTGGTGCTGTTGCAGTGCCATGTGGAATCAGGATGCTAGTTCCTGCTCTAGCAGTTCATCCCTCCTCACTTCAGACCCCTGTGTCATTTTTGAGCATTGTGAACCTTGAATGTCATGTTGTCTTCACAATCTTGTCAACATTTCAGGATGAACTTTAGAAAGAGATCTTGCTTTCACAATAATTCCCTTTTGGTTTTATTTTTAAGAGAAAGTGGAAGAGGTACATTGAGGCAGCTCTGAGGTGAGTCATGGCTATATAAATAGAACTGCTGAGCACACAGGATGAGCTGCAGCATGCAGAGGACAAAAATGCTCCAGAGGAAGGAAAGCCACCTTGTTAAAATGATCCCCTAATTGTGTAAATTCCTGTCCTTAACGAGTGCTGCCAAGGGTACCTGCCACATCACTTTGGTTTTCCCCCTTCTCCTCCTTCAAGTGCAGGTTCATTTAAAATGGTAATTAATATGTTTGTTAGATCACTGATACTTCAGCAGAAAGCATGAGAGGTGGAGACAGCTGCACTACAGATGTGGATGCTGCACATGGGCTGCTCTGTATGGTAAGTGAAGGAGGATCCTTTCCTCATCAGAGCTAATTCAGGGACTGGAGCCTTGTTTATCCCCTGTTCCTTCACTCGTGATGAATTAGAGATTCCACATCTTTATTTTCTTCAGTGGTTTGCTGTATCTGTAGAACATGACAAGAGTGCTTGGCTTGTTTGGGACTGCTGCCTGCAAAGCAGACATCTGGATGTGGTTGGTGCTGGTTCAGCGAGAGGTTAGTTGAGAAGCAACAGTGCCTCTCCTCTGGCACTGAAGTTTAGCAAACTGGGGAGACTTCAGCAGATCAGCTCTCTAGAGGCCACAGTTTAGACTCTACCAAAAGAGAGAAAACCCCTAGTTTGTCATGGTGAAACCAAATTTGCCCAAAAATTAGGGTGTGGAAAGCTTTATTTGTATAGTTCCTAACACGGTGTAGTTGAGGCCACTGTGGTATCAAGCCAGTGATGGAATATGTCTCATTCTGCATGTAATGCTTAAGTTTCTGTTCTCTTTTAATTTGTCACTAAGTCTTTACTTCAGTCATGTTGGATATCCATTGGCATAAAGCAAGGCAGTTGTTATGGGGAAAATAAGGAAGGTTGAGGACACTGGAAATGTAGGCCAGAGTTAGATCTTCTCATATTTCCTAGAGTAGGTTTTGCAGAAGTGCTTGGTACACACTGCTGATAGATATGCAGTTATTTTTCTCAAAGGCTTTTCTTGCTCAAAGTCAGCTGCTTCCATGTGATCTGTCAAGGTTTTGGTATCAGCCATTTATTCCTTGATCACTAGAAAAATGCATTGGTGTGTTGTGAGTGACTGAGGGCTCTGAAAAATCCCACTCTTTCCTTTGCAAATTGCGACTTGTGGACTTAGTGATTGGAATGTGGGGATTTGACAGATTGCTGCTAGTTTGTGGAGCCACAGAGTAAGAATTTCACCAGATCCAGTGGAAGTGAAGTGGACAGATGGAGTCCAGAAGCTTAGTGCAAAGAAAGGTGTCCCACCAATGGAGCACCACTGCTATGCCTCTGGTTTGGTCACAGAATTCTAGAATTTGATGTCACTTCAAACCTGTCCTAGCTGCAGGTTGCCTCTTTTTTCCCTAGCTGCTTTCCTTCCGTGCATTCTACCAGGCTGAGGGGAATTGGTAACAGCTCTTGAGGGTGGGGAAGGCTGTTTGCCTCAGTCTGATCAAGGGAGGAACAGAGAACATCTCCCTTTATTCATTAAAAAAAAAAATAAAGAAATATGTCTTGCTATTGCTGGTTCCCCACCACCACCACCTTTTTTTTTTTTTTTAAGTAGGCCAGCACTAAAAATGGAATTGAAGATCCCAGAAATTTCTTTTGATTAGCTTCAAGTTAGAAGAACTGGATCCAAAAGAAAAAGTGGGGAACTTGCACTATTGAGGACACTGCAAATACTGAAACAATGTCTGTAAACTCAGACACCACGTAATGTAAGAACTCATGATTCCAAGGAAAATATGGAGAAGAAATTAGTCTGTTAATATGTATATTTTTTTCTGCATAACTATTGGACTATTAATTTTTGCTTGGATTATGTTAAAAAGGCATTTCAAACTTCTGTTTGAATACATGAGTTGTATAGATTTCTTTAGTGAAGCAGTGGGAGAAGAGCCATGTTTCCTCCTTTTTGCAAGTTCTTGAAACAGTGGTGTCTTCCCTTCTTCCTCGGGTGTTTTTCTGGAGGAGTGTTATGGTACTCTGTAATGATAAACATATGGAATTGTACAGTAACTAATTTGAGAATTACTAATTTTTAAACGGTTCTTGCTTATCTGCATTATAACATACCCATGAAAAAATGCTAAGGAGACTGTTTCTGGCTGAAAAATTCAATATTTTTAAAAGAAAAAAATATTCCAACCCTCTTTTGTCCTTCGTATTTATCCTAATAGAAAGAGTCACAAGAAAAAGTTAGACCTTCCAACATCAGATATGGGGTTTGATTTCATTGTCAGCATGAGGAAGTTTGGCATAATAACCACAGAGGCCACGTTTATACCATAAATAACCAAGAAGTTCTGGAGAAGCCAAACAAGAAGTCATTTGGATTATGACCAGAAATGTGATAGAAAAAAATCCTTCTGACTGTTCCTGAGTCCTGTAGTGTTCTCATCCACAGCCCACCTGAAAGGGCAAAATGATGAACTGAATCACTTGGCAGGAAATCCTTAAAGGTTTTTAATATCAGAACAAATCTGTGGCTAAATCTGTGATTATTCTGTCTTCTGTGCACAGAAATCCAGTCACATCAAGGAGAATAAATTGCATTGGTCTGCTTAATAGCTTTAGGGAAGATAAAAGAAAAATCCTGTGATAGTAGCATGGGATCAGCTGTACCATGAATGCAGCCAGCAAGGTGGTTGTGTGCACAGCATTTTCTGGGTTTCTTTTTGCATCTTCCTCCTGCAGGAAAACACTGCCTGGCACAAGTTGAGTGAAAAAGGTTTTCTTGCCAGCTCCAAGAATGCAGAGCTTTCATTGTCATCTGAGCTGTCCTTTTGTGCATTGTTTTAGCAGGCATATCCTTCAACTTCTGCACTGCAGCCAAAACTTCAATAAAAGTCTCGGAGTGGCTTTGAAGTGAAAGAACTACATTTCAGTCTCTGAAGTGGTGTCAAATACTTTTTGCTGCCCTGGGAATGTTCTTGGAGTTGCTGTTGTTACAGTTCCTGTTACTGAGAGCGTGGAATCCATCAGGTGTGGCTGCTGTGTAGGGACTTAGATCAGGAATAGTTGTAGCCATTTTCCTTCTCTTTTCTTCCTTTTATCCATGGTAGTAAAATTATGTCAAGTGATTATTTGACCTCCTTTGTTCCATGTTTCTTTACATGCTCTGTGTTTCTCTGAGACAAATCTAACTCACTAAAGCCTTAAACTCTTCTAGGGATTTCTTTATGAAAAGAAAAAGGCAGCTTCTGGCTGAATGAAGCAGGAATTATCACCAGGTTTCCTGTACTGCTAAATCGAGAGGCCCCATGGTAAAAGGCAGTCATTCCTCAGCTGTAACAAAAGGCCAATATTTTGGTCAATCTGGACTCTGGGAGTGGTGACTTGCCACAAAATGGACAAGGAAGGAAAAGGCACTTGGAGGTTCATAACATTCTGTGAGTTTTGCACTCAGTGAACCTGCCCCGTTGCATTTTTCCATAAATGATGGGGTTTACCCAAACTTTTTTCTTCTGAAGAGTCTGTTCCCTGTTTAGAGACAAGTTTTTTTACATCTCTATCTTTGACTATAGTTTGTGTGCTATCTGATGCATCCCATAGGAGTTCTTCACAGTGTTTGTTTTCACACTGGAAAGATGAACATATTTACCAGTTGCATAATGGCACAGTCCATGTTTCAGAGGTGTCTGTAAACAAGTTTCATAATTTTCCCCTGTGCTGTGGTCACCTCTTCTTGTTTAGGAGGTACTGGTGCTGGGTTCTGTTCCAGTGAGTGCTCTGATAGGCAGTGCTGGGGATCAGAGGCTTTGTGTTGGTGCAGCACTTTGCACAGTAGGAGCTTCTAACTGGTTCTGTACCAGTATTGTAAAATGATTGCACTTGGTTCTCCAGCTCTGTTTCTTCAGTTTGTCCTACAGCCAACACAAAAGGAGCATGTGGCTCCTCCACTCCTGAGGTTTTGTTGCCCAGCCTTTCAATTTCATGCAGTAAATGTCAATCTGCATGTTGAAGTTGTAAAAATTTGTTTATTTTTGAGGAGGGTAGCAACATTTTTCAGCTGACACTTTTCTTTTTGTTCAAAGAGCAGTCTCCCAATCCTTATTGTGGCAGATGTGCACCCTTTTTATAAAAATGCTAATCTGGAAATACTGCCCATGAAAACTTCTTTACACCAAATTGCAGCCTGCCTGTGCCAGGGCATGATTCACCTCTTCGCATGGCAGTTGTCACCCAGGAGTCTGGCACCTGTGTTTCTTTTTATAGATTTCTTTGACTTGAACATAGTGATTTTATTTTTTTTATCCACACATAATTTATCAACATCTGTAGATGTTTATAAATGGTACCTTGTAGAGATGGGAGAGACAGGGTCTGTTTCCTCTTTAACTGCTGGGTTTTTTTCACCTTGTGCACTCAATAAATTCTTGAAACTTAAGAAGGAAGCTGCTTTTCAGCTTACTGGGGACAATTTCCACTTTGCTTAAGTCTTTACTCTTGTGTTTTCAGTGATGGTGGTTCAGAGGCCTGGTGGCCAGGGACATTAAAGCCTTGAAGTGCAAAACATCCACGGCTGTGCTCTCAACTCTCTGGGATAAATTACCACTGCACTACTACCAAGATGTGATTTTTTTTGTTTTTTTCTGGGGAAATTTTTGGTACATCTCACAGCTCATTTTTTTAGCACATGTGTTTTACAACTTCTCATATTCCCTTTCCCACTTAATGAATACCCCTGTGCATTAGGTGTTCTGGATGGTGAGCCTGGAAAGCAGAGCAGTAATATCCTTTGTGTGTGTCCTTTTCCCCTGACCACAGCACTTTTATGTTTTCTTGCTGTAACGTGTACCCAGGCTTCTTGGATGTTGTTCTCTGTGCAAAACTATTGAAAAATTTGCTAAAAGATTCCCCAAGCACTTTCCCAATCTTCTTTTATTTCCTTGTGGTGCTTCATAGGCTTATTATTATAGTTTTAAACATTTAGATTATACTTATAAGGAAAACAATTAACAAAAATCTGTGCATCAACGGATTGTAATGAGAGAAAATTAGATTTGTCTTTCATCTTTTCTTTCCATTTGAGGAAAAAAGAAAAAGTGTAATCTCTTAGTACTCAAAGTGTCTGCTTTATTCACATTTAACTACTGTGTGTTAAAAAGCTTTCAGTAGTGTTAAAAAAAATATCCCAGGAGCTCTAGTTTGAGACAATACAGAATGTGTTTTGAAATGGAAACCATTTCTGTCCAGTATTTAACCAAAGCAATAACTTCACATCACAAGATTGTCATAAACATGGATCCTGGGTTTCATTTGTGTGTTTCTTTATCTGTCAGTGGTAGCTGGAATTCGTCCTTCCATTTGGACATCAGAAGAAGGCTGAAACTTGGAGCTACTGTGGCTTTCTTGGGGGTGGGAGTAGGAGAAGCATTTCTTGCTTTGCAACACATGTGTTATGTGAAGTGTCTAAGATAATTTCCCTTACTCCCTTCTCCAGTGTTTAAAAACGAACCCAAGCCCTGCAGCAGCCAAAAGTTTCTCGAACTGGGATATGGATGATGTTTTTCTGATGTAGAATCAGTTACTGAAGGACATCCAGTGGCAGTGTGCACAAGTATCCTTGGAAGCCTCACAAAAGAGAATATTCCTGTGTTTACATGGGAATGTAGAAGTTGTAGATACAGAACTAGGACTGATCAAATCATCTCCCTGCAGGCAAAGACAAGACACTATCCCCATGCAAGGAGACATTCAGTTCTGTTTTGAAGGATTATGCATATTTTGTTTCTCCCATGTTGTTTGTGTCTTTCTGTTGAGCCAGCACCTTCTGCAACACCCAGACCTCAGCCCTTCCTATCACAGCTGCTCCCCCCACCTCCTTTACTCTGAGTGTTCCAGCTCCTTGTATTTGCAGTAAGTGAGTCCTGGCAGTGCTGGGAGCAGAGCACAGCCTTCTTCAGCAGGCTGGAGACACTTTGGTGTTTGTGTGAGACTTTGGGATGATTTCTCCTTCCTCCTCTTCCCTTGCAGCCAGGCTTGTTCCTCCCAGTGCCAGTGGCAGTACCTTGCTTTGGCTGCCATTCCTCATTCCCAGTGGGTGTCACTGGGTCTGTTTCACCTCAGACTGGTGCAGAGCAGGAGAGAGGCTGTGGCCTGTGTAGTGTAAACGGCCTTTGAAGGTGATTAATTAATGTATTAATTGTGGGAGGTGTGCAGTAGAGGCAGAACCTTTGTATTTTTAATAGAGCTTTGAGCACAGGTCTTCCAGGGGAGAATGTGCAGGAATGCAGACTCCTTTTGGACAGGGATGGGAAGGTGTCTGCTGCAGTCTGCTCAGCATTAGTTGTTTTCATGGGGAAGGCATGGCTGAAACCACCCCTTCAGAAATTCATCTCACTTCAACCATACAAAAGGAGTCTCTGATGTGGTGAGGGCTTGAAAGGCTTTTACATATGTTTCGTCGGTCCGAAATTGCAGTTTGGTTTTCTCTTTCTTGTGTTGTGATTCACCAAGTCCTTCTGGCATTAAAAAAAAAAAAAAAAAAAAAAGAAAACCAAAACACTTTTCCTGTAAGGCAAGATTGGACAGGCTGTGAAAGACTGTGCTCTGTGGCTCAGAGAAAACAAATATCCTGTAACATGCTTCAGTAGAGAGCAGTTTGTGACCTGTCATGAATTAGCAATGAAATAGTCTTCATCTTGGGCTTACAGCAAGATTTCTTTTAAATATTTTAGTTTCTTGGTTCCAGCTGACCAGTTGGTCTTCATGTTTCCTGAACTTGCTTTAGTGCCTATTGAGCAATGCCTCAGCTAAAACTGTGGTTGTAGTATACAGTACTGGAAGGGTGTTTCTTCACTTCCCTTACTCAAAAAAATACATGTATCAACACTTAAATATTTTCTCATTAAATGTATTTGTTTTTAAAATCCAAAGCAGTCCTACATTATCTTGTCATGTATACATTATTAACTGCAATCAATTTTTAATGAAAAACTGTGCTAGGGGCAAGGGGGGAAACTTTCTTGCCTCATCTTTGCTCTTTCTTTGCCTAGATAATCTCCAGCAAGCAAAGGTGAAATTTAAAATCTACTCTTGCTTGGCATTTTTATCTTTTAATAGAACAGTGTTTAAACTCAAGGAAGCTACCAAAGGAGGAACGAATGTGTTGGCAGAGGTGACAAATTGGATAATCTTATTGTTTAAGTAGTTAACAGAAGTTTCAGAGAGAATTTTTTGAAAGAGCAGTTCCTGGTGCAGTCTCTCAGAGTTTACTTAGATAGTAGAAACCTGAATCCTTGGGTAAATAGAATTCTCACTCTTCTGAGTTCTCAACCTGGAAGTTAGTAAGTTGGTCATGAGTGCAACTGGGTCATAAAGAAGCTTTCCAGATTGGAGATGCCTTCTTAAATTTGATTCTGCACTACCCTCTGTCCCAAGGATTAAATGTTTTCAAGTTCCTTGGTAATTTAACAGCAAATTGGAGATTGCCATTAGTGGTATCATTCTGCTCAGTTTTCTTAATTAAAAAAAAAACAAAACAAAACCCAAAACACTGCCATTTGGACCAAAATTTTAATTTTGTTTTACTGTGATGATTTAAGCCCTAACTAAGGATAAAATACAGCTGAGTGAAGACCAGATGTTGTCTCCAGTGGAGAAAATACTACATTACTGTTAGAAGTGAATCTCCATCAGAAATAAGCACACTTGGGTACATTCAGCTTTGGGTTTGAGGCTGCTGCTCTGAGAAATGTCTTTAAAGAGCTTTTTAAAATGTGAGACTTGTGTTCACAGCAGTGTTTCTTAACAACTAGTGATTTCTTGTTAACTCTGGAACAACAGACATTATTGTTTAAGAATTGGATCCAGAATATGCTGGTCTCCAGTAAAGGCTGTACTGGAGTTAAAAATGCAGGAATGAAGAGTTTCTGGCCTTGGTGAACTTAAAGTGGAAGCTGACAGTATGGGATGAGGCTGAAAGGAGGAGCTGGAGCTGGTGTATTGTAGCATGGCTGGCAGTGATGATGAAAGAAGCAGGAAAAGCAGGAGCAGGGAATAACCTCCTGCTGTGACCCAACCCCAGGGTGCTGTTGGGACTTGATGCGCTGAACTTGGTGCACTGGTAAATCCATTTTCTCTGTAGCAGTAATTGGTTCCAGGTAGTTGGAAGAATCTCTCTCTTTTTGAGCTGTACAGTAAACATGTTTGCTTAAATTTCCCCCCGTTCCTGCTACTTGTTAGGTGCAGTAGTAGAGCTGAAGTAAGCTACAACAGCTGCAGTATGGACAGCACCTGTTGTTATGCTTTATTGCTTTAGGAAATGACAGCTTTGATTTTCCTTTGTTCTGCTTGAGCACTCACAGCTACAGAGGTGGGGTTTAGCTTCACACTGTAGTGGCTTTGGGTGGTTGTAGTCAAGGTACAGCAGAGTGTTTATTGTAGTGCAGCTGGGGGGTGAGTTACAGGTTTTGTCACCTTGTGTTCTCATTGTCAGTGCTTTGGAGTCCTGGACCACCACAGGGTTCTCTTCCTGGCTCTGTCCCCATCACTTTGGCAGCATGCTTACGGTTTTTATTTTGTTGGTTGGTTTTGTTTTTTCTTCTAACGTGAAGTTTGACTCGAGTTGAATTAATTTACCTGCTAAAGACACAGCTCAAAACCACAAGTTGAGGGATACAGTCCCTGAAATGAATCTACCTGGTTCACTGTGAATTCTGCCACAGGGAGCTGCAGGTTGGGTTAGAGAGGAGGGAGGAAGAGTGCTCTGAAGCCCAGCAGCTACTGATGCAAAGTCAGAATAGATTTTTTTTTTTTTTTTAATGGGCGTGTTGTTCCTGTTCAGTCGTTCTGTCTGTAATTTGTGCCATTGGTGGTGTCTATTTTGGTGAAACAAAGAAAAATTAGCATTGGGAGAAAGGGATTTAGAAACAATCATTAAGCTTTCTAGGCACAGAACTGGTGTAACCTGTTTGACTTTGCTCACATTTTGCCAAGCTTGCATCTTCCCTCTCTCCTGGAAGTGCTGAACTGATGGTTGGCATGACTGTGTCCTTGTGCATTAGGTCTAATTAACAAGGTTATTGGCACTCAGTTATACAGCATTTAGCAAACAACATTGACCCAACCATCTAAAACAAACAACCAAAATAAACCAATGGACTTGTACTGGCTGTTTTGTAAAATTGGGGATTTTGTAGCCTGGCTGTTTGAATTTTAAACAAAAAGTGGTTTTAATAGATCTTGTCTTTCTAAACTAGGTATCTGCCAGTGTGCTGAGAGCACACAGTATCTCATACACCCAAAAGCTGCACCTCCAGCTGATAACCAACAGTGCTCCCAGCAATCCTTCAGAATTGAAAGGAGCTATGTGCAAAATGAAGTACTTTTAGATTCTGTGTTGATTTTTCCATGGGCTGTGTCTGGCTGGTTCCTAGGACTGGTAGTTACAGACTCCAGTTTGTGTGTTGGAGCTTCAGATGAAAGCAGTAGAACACCACAAAAACCTTTAGCCGTTTTACAGAGGTGAGAAAAGCTCTGCAGTTTGTGCCAATCCAGAAAGATTAAAACTACTTCAGCAAGGTCACAGAGCAAGCTCATGCCAAAGCCAGGACTGAATGCCACTCATCCATCACCCCAGCTTTCCTCTGCCTCCTACAGAGATCTCATCAGCTGGGCTGCTGCAGTGGTGGTCTGAGGAAGGCTCAGCCTTGTAATGGGATTTGAAAGCTGGGTAATAGTATTTATTTCCTATTTATGATTTAGTGTATAAACTAGGAAATGTAATAGCAGTTTTGCACCGCTCCTTTATAAACTGGCTGCATAAACACAGAAGTAGATTAAGCCTTACAAGTCTCCTCTGGGAACCTTCTAAATATTACCCAGTCCTCAAAAAGGAGGAAGCTGAACAGCTACTACATAACTGGGATGTATCCAAGGTTATACCGGTGGCAGAACTGGGAACAGGCTCCTGCTCTTAGGACTCTCAGTGGAAGCTCGCCTCGGAGTTGCTGAGATTTTATTTAGGGTAAAAACATCCAGAGCAGGTAAGGACATCCCTACGTGGATCCGAGGGACAGGGTAGGAGGTGCCCAGGACAAAGAAATTCCTTTTCCTTGCTCCGCTTCCTCCGGCTCGGGAAGGGTTACAGCTGAAGCGGCTCTAACAGCCTCAGGAAAGCGTGAATCGGTGGTAGGGAGGGCAGGCGGAACGGGAACCGGCACTGCGAGCTCTTTTGTGCTTTACAGTTCCATGTATCTGTACCTCTGGGGGGCTGGAATCCCGACTCTGCTGAGCCGCTCCCGGGACAGCCGCCTCTGGAGCCTCTGGAGCCAGTGCCATGGGGAGCGGCTCCGGCACCTCCGGCTGAGTGCTGGGCAGGCAAAGGCGGGATGGGACCTTCTGCTACCCCATCCCCTCCGGCTGGATCCATCCAGCTGCTCCTCAGCCTCTGGGTGTGAGTGTGAGTGTGAGTGATTGTGTGTGTGTGTGTGAGTCTGTGTGTGAGTGTGTGTGAGTGTGATTGTGTGTGTGTGTGTGTGTGTGTGTGTGCAACATGGAGGGAGGGACTGGAGCTGCTGCTGCTTTCCTCAGCACCTCCGCAGCAGCTTTCACTGCAGGAGCGATAGGAACTGGGAGTGATCTTGATGAATCGGAAAGGTCAGTGCTATCAATAAATCACCTACAGAGAAATGCTCCTCAGAGATGCTTTCTTCCTATTTTTTTTTTTTTTAACCCTGTTTTCTCAGAAATGGCTCATTAGAACAGCACCGTTTCCCTGAGGACTGGAATTGTTTCACAATTGCTCGTAGTCAGCAGTGTAATAAAAATGTAGAGCGTGATTTTAAAAGGCAAGGCTGTAATTTGCACTCACCAAATGCAACTTCATTGTAATTTTTACTGTATTTTTAAGCCTATGTATATGACTTACCTTTAAGTGGCTGAGTATTTGAATGGAGAAAGGTTAATTCCCTCCTTTGATCAGATTACACTCTATAGGTTAGACCAGCATGTGGCAAGCAGACAAAGTATAATTTGGCATCTTCATGTGACAAGATCCTTGAGGCATTTTTGGGCAAAGTATGTAGAATGTGGTTATTAGCGTGACTGAAGCTTGCATTGTTTTAATAAAAAATGCAATATACCCTGTCCATAGCAGAGTATTGAGTCTGTACTTTGGTTGTGTGAAACCAGCAGTAGTCACAAGGGTTCTGTGACTGCTGAGCAAATTTTTTTCCTTTCTAATGGATAACTAAGTGCTGTTGATACGATGTGGGTTTAGGAGCAATAGTTCTGGAGGGTCAGCTTACGGTGTAGTTAAAATTCTTGTGGGATGAGACGGTGCTGATTATCTTCATAGCAAATCAACTCCTTCACCCTAGGCTTGGATTTGTACTCTTGCTGATATAAGCCTGGTGCTGTTGCAGTTCAATTGGGATTTTCTACTTCAGTGCTGAGAGTGCATAAATATTTACTGGTGGGGAGAAAAAAAAAAAAAAAAAAAAGAGAGGGAATTGGAGAAGCAGTATAATTTAAAATGTGCCGCCTTGGGCGTGCTGTTACCACCTACCTGGTTTACAGATCAAGGCTGTTTCTACCAAAGTGGAAGTTATTTATGAAGATAGCTTCTGGAAGCTGGAGGCATGGGTTCTTATTTCACTGTATAATGCATTATCAACAGTCTTGATAATTTATGCTGACTCCACCCATTTCAGCCAACGCTGCAAGAAACTGAAGGAGTGTGTCTCCTATCAGCACTGCAAAATTTCACTGAATTTGCCTGCATTTTCTTGCTTTCTTAAAGCATTTATCCTTAGGAAAGATGCTACAGAATATCCTCTTGTTTTTACTACCCAGTGAGTCAGGTGCTGTGAGAAAGCCAGTTAGGTAGTTCTGGTTTCCCTTACTTACTGAGAAGATTGTATTTAAAAATTAAACGTGTGTGGTGTACTAATGCTGGAGCCTTTGCACTCCCTGGAGTCCTTTGGACAGAAAGCACAATACACAATGCCCTGGCATCCCTGGATACAGATGCACACATGCTGCAGAGGATTTTGTAAATGGGAAAACTGTAGGATTTTTGTTTGGGGTGAATTCTCTTGAATGTGTGGAGCTCACTCCGAATGCATTTGTAAGGAGCTGGCAATGTCAGTGTGTGCAGTACCAGGTCTGGGGCTAAAGGCAGCCAAAAATTTAGCAAGGATTTGGTACAAGATATGCAGCTTTCTTCCAAGAAAGCTCTTGTGCTTCAGAGAAGTCTGCGAATTAAATACATGTTAGTTCTGGCAGTGCAGTCCCCTTTTCACCTCTTGCAGATTGTCTAGAGGCAGAACTTGATATTAGTTTATTATGATTGCCTCTTCTAAGGGGAGACCTCTTAGTTGTCTTCCCTCAGTGTTCTGCTTTTCAGGGAGACAGAGATGAACATTTTTATTATTTCTAAGAAGAAAGTCTTGCATTTATTAGTACAGGAAAAGTATTTTTAACTTTATACTTGCAGTCTGGTGCTCCTGACTGATACTTGGAGTACAGGGAGCTTGCTGATTACTGCTGTAAATCTAAACAGAACGAACTGTGCTGATTTTCTTCACAAAATGAAAAAAACATCAGTTTCTGAGTGGTACACCTAAGGGCTGTAGGGTTCTCACCCTACCTGTAGCAATAGCTTTTTAGTGGGAGGCAAAAAGGGAGAGAAAAGAACAACTCTGAGCTTGGGAGGGACAGTGACTCTGGAGAGGTCGCAGCTTCTTCCAGAGTCCTGGGGGATTTAGGTTGTGCATAACCAGGTCTGGGTTGGCATTTCATGACATTACCTCTGCTGGAGCTGCCCAGGGACTGCTTTGCTCCTGACCTCTGGGTGCCCTCCAGCTCCAGCAGGGAGGAGGGAGCTCTCTCTCCAGTTCCCCTCTCCATGCTTGCTGGGGAAAAATCCCTGCGGTTTTTCTTGGAGATGAAGTGAGCAATTTTATTAAGTGAGCACGTCTTTAGCCTCTCCTGTTCTTTTTGCAACAACCAGAATATCAAACAGAACGTATAATGTATTCAATATTTCCATCAAGGATACAAAAAACCCCATACTAGAATTTAATCCCCCTTTACCAAACTTCTTTACTCTTTCTTTGCTTTGAGCCTTGTTTATTCTTTCTGTTTGACACTTTCTGGAAACTTCAGTCCCTGGTATCATGTTTTGATATTCTTCTCCTTACAGTAGTCAGAGTAAATCTCCAGTTTTTAACCAATGGTCTGATTTCATAAAAAGGAAACGTTCTTTCCACCTTCCATTCCTGTATCAGGCTGGAGAAAAGGAGAAAAAAAAACCCACAAAAGGGGTAGGGGCAGGGTGAGAGATAAGGTCACTGTGAAATAGTGGATGTGGTGAACAGAAGAATTGGGGTGGGATCTGAGCTTTCCAATCCTGAAGATACCAACCAAAGCTGGCAGATTGTCAGCTGCTGAGTCAGGGTGGATTTCAAGGTGTATGCATGGAAAAAGCAAAGGCAACAAATGCACACACAGCTTTGGATTCCTCTGAACTGATCCCGTGGTGGAAACAGGAACAGGAGGCAGTGGGCAGGGCTGGGAGCTGGGGTTGGCATCTCCCTCCTTTCATTCTGTCTCTGAGCCTGTCAGTACAGGTTACTGCTTCACTGTTTGCTGTTCCCGTTTGTTTATTTGTTGAAGGAGCTTTGTGTATTGCTTCTGGACAAGAGCTTGAATAATGTTTGAAGTGTACATCCAGAAAGCAAAGTGAACCAAACCTCCCCACTCGTGTGCCTTTTCCACTCGTGCTTGCTTTTGTAGTGATGACTGGAGGAAAAGGGGAAGGAATTTCAACTTTTACCTTTGCTTTGAGACCCCATTTCAATTCCGGCTTCTCTTACATCCTGTGATCATTCCTTCTGAAACTGGGAATGTGAATATTGTTCTCCCAGCACCTCTGGTGACACAACATCCATTTTTCTCTCAGTTGCCTTTTCTTACACAACCCATAATCTAATCTGTTTTTCTGCCTTCTTTGTGTAAAAGAGCAGTAAAAGCACAATACTTAATAAAAGGTCTATCCTTTTCTTTCAAAGCTGACAGCACCCAGTGTCTACTCTGAGGAGCTTTGTGGTGGCAAAATTAGAAGAAGTTGTGGTGGTAATTGGCAGCAGAGCCAAGCATGACCTGGGTTCAGCTTTCTGGGCCGGGAACAGTGTGTGTGCATGTTGGATCATCTCTCTTAGATGATCCTGATGGCCTCCACTTCCATTTCTAAAGGGCTCCCTGGCCTTGCATCCCCTTTCAGTAATCCCATGGCTGACTAAACTTGTGAAGCATCCAGAAGGTGACAGTGCACTAATGCTTGTTGGGTTCCCTATTTCCAGCTTCATGAGATCTCTGCTTCATCAGATGTGGGAAGGACTTTTAACCTGACACTTCTAACATTGAAGACCAGCAAGCCCTCGTTACATGAGCATGCCAAGAGCTGAACACAGCTCTTTGTTTTTTAATTCAGACAGTTCAAGCTGGGGGCAATTTTAGCTGGGTGATCACAAGCATCCTGTTGCTTTGGCTGAAATGAGACGATGGCTTTGTTGGACAGTGAGCTGATCCCCAGATGCTGGGAATGAGTTTCTTTCTCTTGGCACATGAATGTAATGCTGTGTGTCCTCCTGGGGGGGTTTGGCCACTCTTAAAGGGGACACTTCTGCTGTGCCTCTCCACTTGATCTGAGTCTCTGGCTGCAGCTCCCTCTTGTAAACCCAAGGTAGCAGAGCACTGAACCCCAGCACTGTGTTGGCTTCTCTGCACATCAATTTCCCTGTTTGTGGCACTATTGAATTTCTCAAGCTTTTTTTCCCCAGGGTTTAAAAATTAGTGCTCTAAAACTTGTTTAGGATTGGACTGTAGCCAAGGAGATTTCAGCCCTTAAGGAGGGTTTTAACCATGCTTTAATTTCTGGCCACGTTTCTTCACTCGTCTATTTTTGGCAGGTTTTGTCCTTATTGAAAGTGAAACATAACAAGATACAACACCAGTGCTTTTTCTGAAGCAGAAATGCAAAATTTCCAACCCTCTGGAAGCTGCTGTTTTGTCTGTACGTTTTCTTTTACTTTCACTTTAATGGAATGGCTTTACCTACTGTCTTAGGTAAATATCATTTGTTATATATTGTATCTCTTCACAGGGTGTTCCCTGTCACCATACTGGATTTTATTTTAAGTGTTGGACCAATGGATGGCATGCTTTTGAGATTATTTACATAAAATATCTCATTTAAGTGCATGCCTACCGTGACCATGTAAAAATCTATTTGTTTTTTGAATAAAGATGTGCTGCAAAGGAAATTTTGAAAACCAGGTCAATACATACCAGTAAATCAAGAGTAAAAGGATAAATAAAGAGCACTGAACTGCTTGTTACTTCATTTTCTGTTCTCTGAGCAAATCTCATGATTTGGAGTGCTGGGCAGAGAGACCCTGACCCAGTATCTTTGTTTTCCATTAGTGATGTAACAGAAACTGGAACTCTGCACAGCCTCACTCAGCAAACCCTTTCCTACACTTGAAATAAAAGTGAGTTTTGACCTCAGCATGAGGCCCAACACGTTTGTTCATGTGTTTCAAGCTTAGACATTTGCCTTTGAAAACAGTGTCAGTAATCCCAGCTCTTGAAATCACCTTTTGCATAAGCACAAGCTGTTTGAAATCAGCCCTGGGTAGTGTGAGTCTGGGGAACATCCAAAGGATAGGAGCAGATTTGAAGAATTTCCTGAAGTTCATTTGGTCTCGTATGGTGCAGTGGAGGAAAAGCAGAGTGGATGGAGTGCTTGCCTAAGCAGAAGCAAGGCATGGGTTGCACAGAATAAAACAGGAGGAAATTCTGATTTCTTAATTTTATAGAGTTTCAGCAGATGTTGACAGCTTCCCTTTTGACAGGGGACTTTCCCAGTTTCTTCCACAACCCAGGGAGCTGCTTCTGGACACACATGAAAATGCTTAAATTGTTGTAGACTAAAAATCTCCATTCCCAATTAATGATGAAGAGCAGCAAGGCCAATGCAAGGTATCAATTTCAGAAGATGGTTGTTCTAAAATCCCAGTGTTTGTGGTTGTAGATAGCCATTGAATTCATGCCCAGAAGGTTAAACAAAACTGTGTTGATTTTCTTTTATTTTTTTTGTCTACAAAGTAATTTGTTTCATACTGCCACAGTCGCTGGTAGCTTTTTCCAGGAGCAACATAATGAGATTACCAAACCTCTGATCACTTCCAGAGCTGATACTCAAATCCCCAGGGAAAGCTGTGAAAGTGTCAGAGCTCTGGTGCTGTCCTATGGGGGCTGTGCTGGCAAAGCTGAGTTGTTTATCTGAGATGTAGACTGGTTGCTGAGATGATGGAGCAACTAAGCTTCAATCTGGAGCCTTGGAGCCAGCATGATTTTAAGAAACAGAGAAGAGATTCTTAGGCTGCTAGGTTCGGGGGGGAGGGAGAGGTGGGGGGAAATTATTGAAAGAAAATACTAACACCCAAAAAAACCCCCCACAACTCTCTCAAGAGGGAAGCAAGTTTGATAGGGAGGTAATTATGCTATTGGGAAAACTGCTGTGGCAGCAGCACCACAAGTGGAGGTCTTGTGGGGAAAAAGGTGTGTTAGATATACCAATTTTTTTCTTTTTATTCCCAGTTAGGTATGGTGTATAAACACAGTGATGTCCTTACCCCCTCACCTCTCTTTTTTTGCCTTCCTACAGGCTACTAAGCAGGAAGTAGGATTTTTTTTTCAAGTGCTGTAGCCTCGCAGTCTGATTTGTGACTGCAGATTGACACTCAAATTGTATTTTCCCCTGCTTATAAAATGATTGAATGAGTGCAAAATTACCTTTTTCTCAAAAACAAAATTAGGGAGAACTGTGTATGGTTTATAAAGAAACCCATCGAACAACCCAGTTTTGAAGCAGTGTTGTGTTCCTGTGCTTTCCTCACCCAGGGCCTTCAGTACTGTTGAGCTGTTAGCAGCTGCAGTGCTCATTTGATGGAAATCTCCACCAGTCTCTTGGCAGCTCACAGAGCACCTTCACAGCTCACAGACTCCTCTGTTTAAGGTGCATGTCTGATTTTTCATTAGTTTCCTCCAATTTCCCAGTGGTGTCTCCATTTGACTGCAATATCTGCTCTCTGCTTCCTGAGCAGTAGGTAGCTTGGGGGAGGTGTTGCTTTTTGGCTCGTGTGTAGGATTGATTATCTGTAGGAATAATGCCTCTCTTATCCACACTTCAGGATCTGTTACCAAACACTGCAGACACCCCAATCACACAAACCCCTTTTCTCCAGCTCTGCATCTCCTCTTTTGAATACATTCTCCTTTTCAAGGCCTTGACCACACATGGAACTTCTCAGGAACAGCTGCTCACAAATAATTCCAGATGCTGGCAGACCCTAAATACAATGTGATGTTCTGTATTGGCCCGTTTATGCTGACCTTTTCCAATCCCTTTTATTGCTTTTCAAGCTCAGTACAACCTCTTTGCTCATTTAAAATACAAATTTTAGGTACTTTTAAATCTCAGAATTCACATACAGAAGCTGAAACTCGTTTTATTCATTGCTGGGTTTTTTTCTCCATTTGTGGTTGGCAAATGGAAGGTGCTTGTCTGCTGCCATGGGTGTCCCTCTAAGAAGAGTTTGTAGGACTTCCAGTATTGCAGATCGACTGAGTCCCCAAGCAGTGGATTCTGGGCTCTGCTGTGCTGCTTCTGAACTTGAGGAGGGACCCTTGGCTCCCTGAGAAGTGGTGAATGAATACCCTGAGGTCAGAAATGCTGCTATGAAATGGCAAGGGAAAACCTAAACTTCTTGGCCACGAGAGTTTCTTGATTATGATTTTCTTTTTCTCATTTTTTTTTCTGAGGCAATGTCTGAGCAAAGACAACTACAGATCCTCTAAATTATTTTCCCATGAGTCACTGTGCAGTCAGTTCACAGGTACCTGACCACATTTACACAGAAACCAGGCAGGAAAGCCACGAGGAAGAGGAGGGCTGGAACTGCCTGAGCCTTCTTGGCTGCTTCCTCTAGAAAGAAGAGTCCCTGTGGCTGTGCCAGCTGGAATGCTGCTGCTCCTTAAACCTGGCACCCAGGGTTGAGTCCTGCCAAGGTCCTTCCCAGGGACTCATCCTGCTCAGGTTGTTTCACACAAAAGAACATCAGTGAAGACTGGACTTGCAAGGCTGGAGGGAAGTGGTGTTACATCCCAAGTCTTTCAAACTTGCTCCTTTAAGTTCGGGTGGGTTTCCAAAGCCCTGTTTCTGTAGGGCTACAAAAACAAACAAAACCAACCCAAAACCACCAAAAAAAAAACCCCCAAACCAGGCATGTATTTGTGTAGCCATCTAGTGGTTCCACAGCTTCCCAGTGGCTCTGCTCCCATTCAAGCCTGGGCTCCAGCAGCAGCTCTGCAGCCTGGCTCAGAGCTCTGGAATACAATGAGTCCTTCAAGAGAATTGGAGCCCACGTAATGATTTTGCTGTGCACTTTGTCCCTGAATTCTGGGGGGATAGGATTAGTGACACAAGTGACATTACTGCAAAGTAAATGGAAATGGCAGTGTCCTTGAGAACTGGAGTGTGAGCAGATGATGCTCACATCTTCCAGGCCTTTTCAGTCCTTCTTTTGATCAGTAGTAAAGTTGTTAAAATACTTGATGTATTTGGGTGCTAACACAACAGAAGTGATGTTAAATTTCTGAAAGGCACTGCTAAGAGGAAAAAAGTTAAAGCTGATTTAGTAAACTGTTTGCCTGAGTTTTCTTTGACTTTTTTCATACCTTGTAATTAACAGGGCAGAAATTAACAACAGAAAACCAATTTCTTTTCAGCTGTTTCCTTTTGTGTTCAGTCCTTGGACCTGTGTCCAGTGGGGCTGTAGTACATTTGTTCTACTGGCAAACAGCCCAAGCAGAAACCCATCACAGATGAAGTGAGAAGGGGGAAAGTATCTGTAATATAACTGGGTAAATAATTACATATTTTCTATTTTTCTTTCTTCACAACTGCTTTACTGGCAGGTGTGACTTGGTCTTTACCTGCAAACATGAGATCAAGCTGTGTGAAAGAGAAGGGCTGACTTCCAACTGTCTTGTAGCTTCTCAGGAGCATGGTAGGGGCATCTACCTTTAGGAGAAACTAATGTGGAATCATGTGTATACCCAACAATGCAGGAAAAAGCTAATGCACACTTGCATGTGTTGTACCTTTTCTGTTCTCTCTCTTCAGAGAACGAAAAATAAGCTCCTCAGTGGGCACAGGTGGGTATCTCTCCAGTGGGTTCTTGTTGCATTGCCTGGTGTCCTGTTGCAGGAGACTGACATTGTCTTAAGTCTGCAGTTGCATTTGGAATTTGTTGAGGTGGAACATGACTCTTATTGTGTGTAGAAGGTTTAGAGAGAGCAGCATACAATAACCTGGGCTCCCAAAAGGATTTCTCCATCTTTTTTTATTCTAGATTCTCTTACAGCTTCTCCCAGCCATTCACTCTCCCATTACATGTTAATACCTTCTCTGAGTGCTGCTTTGTGCTGTTTTTTACCAAAGATGGTGGGGCTCAGCATTCTGTGCTATCTTATGGGAGTCCTATCCTAAATGAGGCTGTGTATAAGTGAGAATGAGGCTCATTTTAAAGAAATCCCA
The DNA here is from genome assembly GCF_003957555.1 of Calypte anna. Lineage (NCBI taxonomy): Eukaryota > Metazoa > Chordata > Aves > Apodiformes > Trochilidae > Calypte > Calypte anna. The sequence continues at coordinate 371,737 of NC_044269.1, forward strand.
CTCGAGTGAAGTGTCTTTTCATCTGCATTGAGTGACCCCTCCAGCAGTTGAGTTCCTGAAAAATCACAAGATTCATTTAAAAAGTTATGCCTCTTAGGGTGCACTGTGATTACGTGTTTGGTTTTTTTTTTTAATATGCCTTCCAGTTTTTAAATGCAAAATAGGTCATGTTGTTTGTGATTTTGTGATTATAGTGAAAGCTGCAAATATTTCTTGCTGTTTGCCACTGGAGCTTTGAAAATATGAAACAGTGAGAGGCTTGAAGTGAAATGACAAATTCTAACATTGAGTCTTGCACCTTGTGTTCTGATGTGTTTTTAATTCCAGGTAGTGTCTAGTCCCAAGGACATTTATGAAGGTCATATAAATCCCAGAGATTGGTCTGGAAACAAAAATATTTCCACATTTCTTCTCAGCTCCTTGAGCAGCAAGCAGGCAAGATCCTGTTTTTTCATGTGTGTGTGTGTGCAGAATTTGTAATGCATCTGATGAGCTCCAGAGCAGCAGGGGAGGCCAAGGTGCTGATCTCATGGGTGCAGCAGACTTTGCAAATGAGGTTTCCTATCTGATTGGGGCTAACAATGTATGGACATAGGATATGGCCCTGGAAACAAAACCCCATGTGAGATGGGCAATGGTTGTTGAATACCAGCTGGTGCCCACTCAGCCTTTTTAATTAGTACCTGGCCTCTTTTTGAATCAGGATGGGCCTGTGGATAGGGAAAATTTTTGACAAATCTCCAGTGGCTCATGAAAGAACAGAAGGTCACTTTTTTGGCCTATTCTCTCCCGTTCATACACGAAGTTTTCTTGGTGCCTGCTAAGGAAAAAGTAATAGCAGGGAGTCTGGATGGACAGAAATGGAGAGACTCATCGGAAAGAACTTCAGACTGCTGCTTACTGGAAACAAAGTACTTGTGCAATTCCAGATAAAATGTATGATGTGGCATTGTGGGGAGTTTTGAGGACAGTACATCTCTGGCAGCTTCTCCTGGTGTTACCTGCTGGCAAAAAAATCTGTTTGGCCTGACAGAGACAAGAAACATTTCATACTGCCAGATGGTACTGTCTGGGCCTCCCTGTTTCAAACCACAGGGACCTTCAGGAGCCAGTGGGACCCAGGAGCAGGGCAGGGACAGGACACACACTGTTCCAGCACACGTTTTTCTAAGATGAGTCCAAAAGTTGCAGCAAAGAGGCAAATACTGAACAATTCTGACTCCAGGCAGGCAGGGGGCCCCAGGTTAATGCACCAGATTCTGCAGAATCTATTTCTTTAGCCCTTAAATGTTCATGAAAGGGGAGAGATTGCAGCAATTTTGCTGCTCACTGGGCTCCTTGCTCCTGGTGAGCAGAGTGCAGGGTCTTGGGGAGCTATGGGCAGGGGGGGGGGAGTGCAAGGGCTGTGCCCACCTCAGCCCCAGCCTTGCCAGTCCCTTTGGCTACCAAGTCTGAGGAGCTCCAGCCAGAGCCTGGAGATTCCTGGCAGCAGAGTGCACTGAGAGCCACCTTTGTGTGGGGTTTGGAAGGGGTTTTGTTATCACCCATCAGGTTCTGGGAATGCTGGAAGGAGTGCAGTGGTGTGCAGCACAGGGAGCAAACAAGAAATACTGGTTTGGGAAATGAATTTTGTAATCCTCAGTGCTGTTTGAAGAGGGGAAATATTGAAATAGAAACTGCAAGTGCTTTTTATTATTTATTATGTACCCACTCTGGATAATGACTGTACCTTTGTGTGTGTATTTCATACATCTGATAAAACCCTATTTGGAAAAGTATTTCTTAGGAATTCAAAGGAAGCCAATAGCCCATGAGTTTAATATACAGTGCATGAGGATATTTACAGATGTAACCTCTGATTAGGTTTTGCTGAGTCCATAAATGTTATTCATGTGCCTGCTGCTACCACACCTTGTCTCTCATGCATCCTCTCCCACTCCTGGCCCAACCATTCCCCTTTCCCAGCTCCCTTGAAGTTTGTTAAGTCAGAGGAACAATACCCATCAGTGTTTTCTGGTGCTGTTTATGAACAGAACAGGAAGGAAAAAATGGCACATCAAGGAGGAATACCATTTGCTAATACCATGAACCTCAGAACTTTATCAAAGTTCTACTTTTTACTACCCTTTATTACTACATATGCATCCTGAGTGTGCTAAAAAGAAATAAAATTGACCTGACCAGCTGTCTGGGCAAGAGCAAGTGTTTGTGAAAGAAGCATTCTGGTGGGAGATAAGACATCAAATCTGAGAAAGGGGTTGGTTCAACCTTTTTTGTCACCATTCCTGCCTGCATGGCTCTGTGTGGGAAGGATTGGTGCTGGCTGTTTGCAGCAACCAGAAAAGGGGGAGATGTTGTCATGGTGTTAGTGTGGCCTAGCAGAAAGTTGCAAGGGAGAACACTTTTTGTGTGGTAGGAAATCTTTATTTTATTCTAACAGTGCATTAGGTCTGTTTGCTCCTGCTGGGAAAACAAAATGATGTCATTTTTTGAGGATATATTTAGTTACTGCTGCATTTACAACAAAATGAATGTGTTGAAAGCCTTAATTATATGTTGGGAATACAGGCTGCTATCCATCTCCATTCAAGAGCTGAAAAGGTTGTAATTTTTTACTAGCTGTGCTCCTTCCTGTAGGTTTTCCAAAATGTGATGGGGGTATCAGGTCTGGATGGTATTGCCTCTTGATTTACTGTGTGAAAAGGCCCATTTGGCTGGTTTGGAGTTCATTTAGATTTTGTTTGAAAGATTTTTATAGTTAACTGTGAGGATCTTAGGAAACTCATGGAACCAAATGTGCTCTTGCAAAACACATTACTGAGACTTACATTAAATGCAAAAATCTTTGGCTAATTATGTGATTACTTTGCTGTATTTCAGAGATAGGAACAGAGCAGCTGATTCTTCCTTTTTGTTCTGCTTGACAGAAAGAACAACTTGGGGATCTATTGTGAATGGTTTCCCAAACAGGGAAAGTACATTTTAGAAAAATAGTGATTTCCAAACAAAGTCTGCAAAAAGCATTTCAGTGAGCTCTTTTGTCTCTGCAAAGGAAAAACCTGCAGAGGCAGGAGCCTTGGCTTGGGCTGTCACATGGAATAGTGTCACCCTCTGTCATCTGCCTGGGAGCCTGAGGATGAAACTGGAGTGGAGAGGGAGATGCAGAGAACTGAGTCCTAACCCTGTGAGATGCCACCAGCCTTGTTATGGGGGAGAGAGCAGGGAGGGCAGCCTGGCTTGGGCAGGAGAGGCTTGGAGCTTCTGGATTAGACAGAGTTCTAAAGCCCTGAGTGGTGCTGGAAATCCACATCCATGTCCTGCATGATGTGGGCTAATTCCAGGTCACTTGTGGTTCAGGTCAGGCCATTCATTGCCAAAGTTCCCATGCAAATGGGAAAACGCTCCAGGGTGCCATCAGCTTTTCTGTCAAGCTGGTAGTTCAGTGCTCATTTTTCTCCTTTTGTGTCTATTTCATCCTCTTCATCCTTCCCTCTCTCCCTCCAGGTGTGTTTCTTCTCTAGGGGAAGCAGATTCAGTGATGGTTGCAGTCTCCTTTTTGTTGGGCTGGTGTTTTCCCTGGCCTGATGACAGGTTGGATTTTCTTCTCTGAGTGTTATGCTAGTGAAGAGGTGACAAGAGGCAGGAGAGGCAGGTGACAAGCTTCTAGGGACACTGTGAGAGCTGCTTGGCTGCTTCTGTAAGCCCAGCCCTCAACAGGAGGCTTTATTCCTTTGGTCACTATATTCGTACCTCTTATTTTTTGACCTATTCTCTCCCAGCCTTCTCTTTCTGCTGAGTTCTTAGTTGTTCACCTTTTGCAGGTGTCAGTTCTAAAATCATCTTGATTATCGTGACAAACTCTGTTCACTTCTATTTTCCTGGGCACAGAAATGACTGTGCAGTGGTTTCAGCAATCTCTCATTTCTTTGGACAGCCTGAGCAGCCTGGGCACTTCATTATCCTGCCTTGCTGCACAAGTGCCAACCTAATAGGAATGCTTCCATTTTCCAGACTGCCCTTTGGGTGCTTGAGATGAATGCTTTCAAAAGCTGAGCCAGACTTTCTTTTTGTTCCATCAGAGTGAAAAATTTATAAATCCCTTCATCACCTGTCCTTTTAGGTTAGCATAGTGCACCTGCAACCCTTTTTAATGTCTTAAAAATAAGCAGACAACGTGCTTTCCCTGGTAGGTACTTTACCAAACCAGCTTTGTCTATTTATTTATTTTCCCAAGAGGGCATTTTATTACTGACAGCATGAGTCAGGACAGTTAAAGGTTACAGGGAAAGGTTCCAGCTTCTGATGTGATGCAGTCTGAACTGGACTGCAATGTTACCTTAGTCATACTGAAAAAAACCCCCAATGAACACATTGTAATGTTACCTGCAAGAGAGAAATCCCCCAGTTGTCTCTGCTTAGGAAATTCTTTTCTGTACATCCCTGTGTGTGGGGAAAGTTTGTGTTGGTGTTTTTGTTTGTGTGCAAACAGATGGTTAAAAAAGTTGAAAAAGGCTTTGTCCATGGTCATGGTATATGGAGAGGAGGCTGTTAGCAAGGCAAGGAGGCAGCTGGGACTCTGGGGTTTTATTCCAGGCTTGACTGCCTCAGTGCTGACTCTCCTTGTGCATTATTTACACCCTTTTGAAAGCAAGGGTAACAAAAATAGCTGTTTTAAAGGAACGTTTGGACTTAACCGTGAAGAGCTGTGAGGCTCAAGTATAAAAATTACTTCAGGGCAAAATTATATTTTAATCTGGTTGGTCTTTTGAAACCCAGTGGAAAAGTGGATTTAGGGGTTATCTAATTTTTGGCAGGATTGCCCTTGTTGATCAAGCCCTTGAAGTGTAAAACTCTGCCTGGGGTGCCAGGGTGGGGTGGCTGTTGCCACAGGTGTCAGGACTGACAGTGCTGCAGATGTTGTGATTCTCCTCACTGTGATTTCCTGTTTTGAACTGGGACTGATTTGGACACAACAGCCCCGGCTCCATCTGGATCCCTTGTTTCCAGCCCTCCAGCTCTCCACACACCTGTATTTTCAGGTTCTAGCTGTAAAGCCCAGCTTTCCTTGCCTTGCAGGGTTTAATTTTCTCACTAGTGGGTAAGGCCAGTGGCTGGGGTTAGACAGAGAGGTGGTTTGGTGGGCAAGGGAAGCATTTGGAACCTTCATTTTAAGTACTGTCATCTGTTCAGCTGCCCTACTCAGATTTTTTGGCCTTTTTTATCCCTTCCCATCTGACTTTATAGTTCCCTGCTTTAGCCAACAGTTGTTTAGATATTTTCTGTTGCACAGTGTTGGCATCCTCTCACCTTTTATTACTCTGATGCATCAGCAAAATGGGGGCAGAGAGACTGTGTAGAATTTATAGAGGTGGAACCATGCCAGGGGTGGTGTGAAAGGCAGTTTTCAATGATTTCTTTGCAAGAGAAGAATGATGGAAAGAAATGATGGTTACCTGATTTTTTTTTTCTCCCCCAGCCTTGCAAAGCACGTAAACATCTGCTTAAATTTCCCTGAGCTTGACCAAGTGGTTCAAGCCAGGCAGCTACCTGATCACCTTGGTGCTCCTCCTGCTTCCAAAGGGAAGGGTCAATGATGCTTCAGTGGTAATTGAGGAGGGTGGAGGATTAAATGTTCTTGAAAAGCTGTTAGCATAGAGGTTTGCAGAGGGGAGGTGTTCAAACTGAGCACCTTGACTTGCCTCCTCCATCTGGTTGGACTGTTATCTATGTTTAACAGATTTCATCTCAATGTTTCAGGGAGAGCTATTGAGCCTTAGCAGACATGGGAGAGCCATCCTGTAAAGTTCTGCAAGTAAAACAGGAGCCTGACTTTCCTGGGAGTTTCCCAGGAAAACCCCAGAGGTGCAGAAATCCCATCACTTTCCTGTCCTGCCCATGGTCCTTGGCTGGCAGGTCAGGGGACAAGGGGTGACAGGGGGTGACTCTTCTGCTTTGCCACTCTCCTGCTCCTTTCTGGCTGGTGCTGAACTCCTCAGGCTCTTTCCTTTTGTGTTCTTATCTGCCTCTTGTGCTGGCTTTAGCTCCCTATCATGTTGCTGACCAAGGAGAGCACAGGATCAGCTTACCTGGGCAGAGGTGGTGGTGAAGCAGGGGTTAAAGCCAGCTGAGTTTCCTGCTCCTCTGCTTGCTCAGGTGAGCTTTAAAGGGTAATAAAGAGTGGCTGATTAGGAGAAATAACTTTGAAGGCAGAGCTTATGGGACTAGGCAGAATTCCAGGCTGGGAGCTCTTCTCATTTCTCTTCTTTATTTCACTTATTTTTTATGGTAGCTGTCATTTCTTATGGGGAAAAGGCTTGCCTATCTCCTGCTGGATTTTAACTTTTCTATTTTTTTTTCCTGCTGAGTCATTGTACAGCTCCACAGCCATTTGTGATGCTTGCTTCCTGGAGCCTGGAAGCAGTTTCTCACCTACCTGTCTGCTTTCCTCCTGCATTTGATAGAACTGCACTAATTTAAGCACTTCTGCACAGCAGAACCCCTTTCAGCGGCTCCCATGGTGTCTCTCTGTGATCAGGTATGAATTTGTCCTCTGCCCAGGAAGCTGTTATTCCTGTGATATGTTAACATTAGAAAATCCTGAATTTTCCCTGCACAGAGGCAACATCTTGTCTTAGAAGTGAGGGGACAGAGAACCTGCTTTGCTTTTGCTTTTCCTCCATTCCACTGCTGGCATCTGCTTCAGCAATGAAACACCTTTCATACTTCTCATCCTCTAGAATACATGAGAGGGCTCCTATTTTTGTTGTTCTTGGAATATCCTGATTTACCTCAGAATACGTAGTTTGTTTTTTTCCCTCTTTCTTTCTCCCCCCTTCCTTCTGCCTTTAAAACTGGGTTGGTGTTTCAGGGACTTTCTTGGCTTGCCTGATGGAAATTTAAAGAGGTCACCTAAAAATACAAACCTGTGAAGCAGTGCAATTAATACATTTTGTTTTAAAAGGGTGAAGTTTCCTGGCTGACATGATTTTCATTTTTATCATGTCCCTGTTCTCAATCACAGGTTGCTTCTGTATTGCTTATATTTTGTTTGTGGTAGTTTGCTTCTCAGATTAAAGAAAAATAAACAGAAACTTGACCTTTTTTTCCTCATGTTGCAGATGCTTCCCCCTCAAGTAGTTAGAAATACAAAGAAAGAACAAAACTGTGCTTTTTTCCTGAGCTCTGGCATTCCCAAAGGATTTGGGTGATGTTGCCCAGTGCAACCTCAGGTCCTCAGCTCCTGAATTTGCAAAGTGAAGATAAATGTCAGGATTCTCCTCACTCAGTGGGAAGAGGCACACGGACACATCAGGATGGGATCTCACCTGAGGCTTCACGGTCAAGGAGGTGCCCAAAGTCAAAAGAAGGTCTCTGATGAGTGCCTGAAGACCTTCCCACCCCGCTCACCCTCCTTAGGGATCCTTGTAGGTAGCCCTGTGCTTTGCAGCTGACCCAATGGAAAACCAGTCCTCTTTAAAATACATTTCTTTTTCCTCCAGGACCATGTCTGTAGGGACAGGCAGGCAGATGACTGGGGAGAGATGTGGAACTGCCTCTTTTGGGAACAGCAGAGCTCTTGGGTGGCTTCTTAGGCTCATCCCAGGATCCAGGTGGTGTCCTGAACCCATGCTGTGGGAGCACTGGGGTTATTCTGATCTCTGCAGCCCAATGCTGCTGTGTTCTGGGGCCCTAGAGATCCTTTCTGGCCATAACTTCTTGCTTTCTTTCCCTCTCTCTTTTGAAAGAGTTTCCTAAGGTAATGGGGAAAGGAGAGGAGGAGAGGTATTGCATAAACCTGCAGTGCTCAGGGCCACAGGAACAGCAGCAGCCTTCAAACTCTCCTGAGCCTGTGCCAGTGAATTCTGAGTGCCCTCACTGCTGGGAAGCTGGGCTGGGCTCTTGCTCTCCGCATCAGGATAGAACCTGGTGTGGGAAGGGGTGGATGAGAGAGTGCTTGATCCTCCCCTCTGCACACAGAGGGTTTTTCTCCCTCTGCCCTGATTTTTTTCCCCCAAGCCCTCATAAAGTGTTTGGTATCCCCATGCCTTAGGGTCAAAGCTCTGCCCCTGTGAAGGGGCTCTATGGGCAGGAGCAGTGAAATTCCAATTATCCCTGCTTCAGGCTCAGTCTTCCTCTGAAATCCTGGCCAAGGTGAGCTATGAGTTACTGAGGGGTGATGGAGGATTCTCTTCATTCAACTCTTGTCTGCTTTGTTGTAGCCAGTCCTTGCTGTGACATTTCACAGTCTCCTGACATATCCAAGGACAGGATTTAGCATGACTGGGGTCACTGGGCACTGGACAGTAGTGCTTATTCTGAAAAGTCCTTAGAATATATAGGCTACACATAATATTTCAGTACTGAGTAGCCTTTAGAGTTAATGCTTTTGTTTTCTGATGTACCATCTCTCAGTCTCTTCTCCAAAAAGCAAAATAAATTAGCCTGAAGCTTTGGCTAATTATTCTTTCTCTATTCCTCTCAGTGGTAGCAGGAAGCCTGGCAGCAGGGTTGCCATTCAGAGCAGACATGTGCCAGCTCAACTGCTTTTGTACCAAAAATGCTTGTGTGGGTGTTGAAGGTAGAACTGATTGGGCAGCAGTGGCTGCAGCTGTATCCTTGAGGACTCAAGGCAAGGCACATCACTGATCTCTTTCCTCTCTGTTGGTATTGCATTTTGTTTGTTCACTGAAAAATATATTTAACAATTGTGAATTCTTGCAAAAAGGGAAAGAGAATGTTTTGGGGTTTTTTTTTGTGGTTAAAGGCTGCATCAGCAGTTGGGTCTGTTTGTAGTGCTGACACTGGTTCTGCACAAAGCAAGGATGGAAATATACTCTGAGTCACTGCAGGACATTCTGACCCCTGTGGCACATTTCTTGTGTGGTTTGTGTCCAGTTCTTGGGGCTGGCTTCCAGGTGTCCATCCCACTGCACTGCTGCCACTTCCATTACCTCAGCTCAGCAGCAAGGGGGTTCCCCAGGCAGATTTATCCTGCTCAGTGCTTCTCCAGGCTGGTGTTCCCTCAGAATGACCTCTCCTTTGGGATCCACACCTCTGCTGCACAGAGATCATCCCCCTGGGGCTTTGCATTCATCATGCCTGAGTCAGCCCCCAGCCTGGAGAAATCTGCCCCTGATGTCTTTGGGTAGTTGGAGACCTCCATCTAATTCCATGGTGCTGGTCAGGAGCAATCCAGTAGGAATAATAACAGTGAAGTGTATTAGAAGTGATTCCCTGACATGGAAAGGACTGAGCTGGTGATCCCACTGATCTGGGGTGACAGCAGCCCAGCTGGGGACAAGGACCAGCACTTATTGCAGTCAGAATAGTTGGAGCTCCTCTAATTCTTTGCTTCTGCTTATCTTTTATTGTTTGTAAACCTAATAACATAGGGTTCAGTGTGTGGCTATTGACCAGCAGGTCTGCTTTGGGGGTTTCTTTGGCCCTGGCCTCTTGCACAGAGTGCAGCAGGACCCTGGTGGGTGTGCATCCCTGGCCCTGGGGAGGTGCCTGACTCTGGGTAAATGTTTTTTTAGGGAAAGGCTTTCCCTGCTAGGCAGCTGGCTGGCTGGACAAGCTGTAAATGTTGTTTCATGTTAGGAACAGTTGTCACTTCCAGCATGCAGGGCTAATTGTTACTGATGAGCTGATTGCACTTGATCATTCCATGTGCTGAAAGCACCATTTTGCCAGTAGATGCTTTGGAGGAAAGATGAAATTTACCATTACCAGCTTTGCATTGGCACTGAACTACAAACAGACAAAATCAGCCCAGCTGAATGTCCTTGGATCTAGGTTTAGGTCATGCTTTGCCATTTTGGGGCATACTTTGATCTTTGCTGCATTTGGATTAGCTGTAACCAGATGGGGTTTATTATTACTTTTGGAGTAAACTGCTTTTGCTAGGGAGCGGAGGAGAGATGAAGGGCTGAAGATGAAGGCCCAGAAGAAAGTGTAATCTTTACAGATGAGACAAACCAAGGGGGTGGCAAAGGATGTGCAGGGAACAGGTTTTGCCTAAGAGCTTGGTGAGATGGTATTTGTCTTGCTTTCATTGGGATGGAGAAAGTGAGTGGCAGCAGCCTGAACCCTGTGAGAAGTTATTCCTCATTTCTTCCCCCAGAGGCAATTTACTTTAATACTTTTCTATTTGTTCCTGAATGAAAAAACAAAAACCCAAGGCAGAGCTCAGTGATTCTGATTGTTCAGTGATGTCCTAATTCCTTTTCACATACTGTGCAAAAGTGATAAGAGAATCCTAGTCCTAAGAATTTTTTTTTGACTGTCATTGGTGGTGTTCTGAAAGAAAAAACCAAGCACCTCCTAACACAATGTCTTTTAATGTGTTGCCAAAAAAAAGAGCAGGTTTGTTCAGTACTACATACATGCAAAAACCTGAGGATTCTGTGATTATTTTTATAAGGCTTTTGAGTAACTAAGAACATGGCTCAGAGCTGGCTAAGGCTGAATATTCCAAGAACTTATTCTTTTCATAGAGTTTCAAGATATTCCAGTGATGCAAAACCTGGCTGCAAATTATTAATGCCCAGCTCAAGAGGCTCCTAGGTGCAGATTCCAATCCAGAGCATCAAGTACATATCTCTACTTTCTTAGGTTCTTTGAGATGGATTTTACTGAACTGAGACATAAACCACAACCAGGTGAGACAAGAAGCTGTCAACTAAGCTGCTTAAACCTATCTATTTTTGCTAAGACTGTCCTAGCCAGACTTGCCCACAGGTTTTAAATTCCAGGTGATCTTGTTCATGCAACTTTTTATTGGCTGCTCAGAAGATGTGGTTTAAATATTCTTGCAAATTACTAAAGAAGACAGGAATTTTGAATTCTGAAAACTTAGTTAAACCCTTCCTTTCCACTGTATTGGTTTTAATTTCCTGGGTACAGAGTTTACTGGAAAAATTGGGTTGGAGAGGATTCTGTATATTTTGGTTTTTTCCATCCCTCCCATGAAATTTTCTTTTGTGTGTGTGTGGTATGAGTTTAAGGTCAGAAACGAAGATGTATCAGGGTTTCTTTCTTGATTCCAGCTTCTTGCTGAAGTGTTTGTAAGCTTCGGGCCAAATCTCAGATCTTGTTCCCTCTTTTTTCTACTTTTCCTTGAGGTGATAAGGGGCAAACCCTGTGATGTAAAAGTTCTTATTCTGTTGTGGGTTTTTATGTGTTTTTTCTTTGTAGTATTGTAACTCCTTGTCTTGATCAAGTTCTTTTTAAAGCCTCCAAAGCAGAGTTTTCTAAGAATCCCTCAACCTTTCCATGCTGTGGTTGAGTCCTGTGTTTGAATCCTTGCAGCTCTCTCCTTGGATACATCAGGACAGACAGTGCTGCAGCAGCCAGGCTCTGCTGCTATGCCTCCAAGGATTCATTTGAGGTTTCTGCCCTGTGGCTACACCTGGAGTAACCCCAGATCTCATTTGTCTACAGAAGATCCTGCTCATCCTTGTGGTGCCCAGCAGCAGTGGTTCTGCCTCTTGGCCTTGCAGCACTGGGGTGTAATCCTGTCCTGCTGCTCTCCTGATGCTCCAGCAGGAGCTGGGAGCCTTCCCAAGCTGCAGAGTGCTCACTGAAGACAGCCATGGTTGCTAGGAGCAAGGAAGATGAGCCAAGGAGATGCACAGTTCCCTGCATATGCCATTTGCAAGCAATGCAAAGCTTCATCCGTAGTTCCTTTTTAGTGTCCTGGTAAAGACTTAGTTAATTTGGTCTTTTGTGCAAACTACCTGAGCAGCATAACTACCAGTTCTTATCAGTTTTCAAAGCTCCTTGGTTTGCAGCACAGATCTGTGTTGGCACAGGCTTTATTTAAATTAGGCTTTTTGGGTAGAATTTATATCCCAGAAAACATCCCTTTGTGTGGAGCTCTAAATCCACCTGACTCATTGGTTCTGTAGGGCAGGGCTGTGCTTTTCCATTGGCTGGGAAATCTCCAGGCACAAGAACAATGCTGGATAAATAATAAACTTAATAAATCAAAGTTATCATTGGCTGTCACCTTCTAAATTGAGGTCAGAAAAAAGTCATTTGAGGGAGAAGCAGCAAGGGAAGCTGAGATGTTTGATGTCTCCATGGGGGGAGCACAACCTAAAGATCACACTTGGCATTTAATTTAAAAAATATAAAGCCCCAGCTGCAAGTGAGGATCTGTCAGGCAGACACTTAACTGTCTGACAGGAGAAGCCTGACATTCAGACTGCTTCATGCTTTGAGCACATGGCTTTCAAACCACCAGATAATTTGTCACCAGGGCTGCTGTCAACCTGTGTGTCCTCAGCGTCCAGAGGCCATCAGAGTCCATGACAATGATGTTACTGCTACTGCTGAGGCCTGCCAGGGGCACAGGGGATGTGCCACACAACCCGAGTAAGGAGAACAAACATTCTGCTGGGAATCCCACAGTATTTTAAAGTTTCTGTCCTGTTTCACTCAAGGAGCAATGTCCACCCCCCGACTTGTTTATAATTCTTTCTGTCTTTCACAAACAGAGCTGTAGAATCATTTGATATTTCTGTGGGAGGCTCCTTTAGACCCCCAGGGAAATTGAGTGTCTAATGAAGCAGTATTTAGTATTTACAAAAATATAAACACAAGGTAGCAATAGGCTTTGTGGGCATCAAGCTGCATCTTGATTTACTCATCCTCTAAAGCAGCTGTGGGTCTCTTCTCCAGGTGCTCTCTGCCTTGTGGGATGTGGCAGAGCCCAAAGCATGGGCAGGTAGGACACAGAACACAGACTACAGGGCAGCTCAGGAGAGCAGCACTGGGATGGTTTAATTCCTGAAAAGCAGATCTGGTCTGTCACTTCGGTCCCCAGCAAATTAGATTTGAAGAGAGGGAAAAGAACATCAGATGTGCTCTTGACAGAATTCTGTCCTGTACAGATGTCCAAGCTCTGAGCTGAAATTCATCAGCTTGACCTATGGAGAACTTTGAAGAATGGATGTGCATGCAGGCAGTGCCTTTTGTGGAATGTCCTGCAAACATTTGTTCCAGTACATTTGATTCTCAATTTACAATGAAGCAGGATTCATTCATCTGAAGAGAGATTGCTTAATGGCCTCTATACAGCCAGAACTTTTATTAATATTGTGGTGTCAGATTTCATTTGAAGGGCATTCAGAGCTGCTAACCAGTTGAAGAAATGGAATTTTAGATAAAACTGCATTGCTCTTCTTGTGGCTGGGATGAAATTTTTAGTGACTTTTCAGTGATTTACACCTCCCTTGAAATGACCCAATGAAGGCTTTCTAGAACAGAGCAGCCTCTTGAATTTGCTTGGCCTTTGATGTTTGCAAACTGTCTGTGTCAGTGTTTTGTGTAAGTGATGGTGGCACTCAAGGTATTTCCTCCTCCCATGAAAAAGAATCCATGACAGAAAGAAGATAATCAGTCTTGTTGCAGCTTGATGGTTGTGGTGAATCAGGCATCTGTATGATTTTGTGTGCTATTTATTTTCTGTATAAATGAAAATAATGTCAAATATACAGAATATCCCTGCATAAAAGCATATGATTATACATTTATCTATGATTATGGGTGTATTTATATAATATTCCAGGCTTTTCTTGGGATGAGGCTCTTTCCCAATGCACCCAGTTACACTGGGATCAGTTTCTCATTTGGGGGCTTCTAGGGCTCAGCTTTGCAAAGGGCTGGCTGAGTTCCTGGATAAATCCCAAAGATGAACTGGGGGTGCCTGAGGCTTGGTCTTGGTGCAGGTGGATGCCAGTCCTGTCAGCCTTTCCATGACAGCTTTCCCAGGGACCCTGAGCTCTGGTTCTGTTCTCTGTCATCCTTCAGAATGCGGAGTTCTGGGAAAGTCTTCTGGAACACTGTAAAAAGGAGAGTGTCTTGAGTAGCTGCTTTGCTGCCTCCTTCTCCTCCTTTCTGGCCCTACTTCTGCCCATATTTCATCACTGCTAATTCACCCAAATTATTTGCCTTCATCCAGATCAAGGATAGGGAGGAAAAGCTCCTACACTTTGGGTATAAATAATATTACCTGTAGCATCTCCAGCAGTCCTTGGTCTCTTGTCTCAGGTGGCATGGAATTAAATAGTTGCTATTAAAGATTAATAAGGGTTCACAGGTGGTTATCAAGTGTACATAATTGTGTAAGAAAATCTTCAGTATAATTGCCCATGGTTTTTTTTTGTACTGTGACAAAGTATTTCATTTCCATCAGTAGTAAAATATTCCATGGAATAATTCTGGCACATGCTCAAAGAATTTACTGTACCTCATGATCTCAGTGGGAAGGGTTTGGTAAGAGTTTATCATGGAGTTTTATAGGCAAAATCCAATGAAACAAATGAGTGAATAGATGGGTCAAAAGGTCTGGGTACCCTGACATCCATGGCTGTCTGCTCTGAGGATAGAGACCCAGAACGTGGGGCTGATTCCCAAGGTTCTTTTCAAACAGAACACCCTGCCCCCATCACCTGCATTTTAAGCATCTTCCCAGGTGTGGCTGAAAATGTTCCCTGTAAGCAGGCTTAGCACAGGGGCTGGGAAGTGCAGGTAGTGTGGTTTATAATCTTCATTCCCACTCTCTGCCCTCTCCTGTTTATTTGTGTGGTAAACTTTGAGGAAAGTAGTGAGGGGTTGGTGTGACTGAGAGGTAGGAGTTGGGAGGAGGGAGTGGTGGAATCTTGAGCCTGTGACTTCCCTGCTGAGAGGAGGAGGCCTTGGGCAGCCTGGTGGGACTGGCAACATTTTAGGCATCCAGAACATTTTCTTCTCCCAAGGAAACCAGATTTCTCTGGAGAAGTCCAGGAGGAATTGCCACAAGGCTGAGAAGTTGTGTATGCAGTAAATCCATTTGTAATCCAGAGTGCTGATGTAAATTCATGTAAAGATGTAAATTCAGTCTCCTTGGTTTCAAGTCTCTACACTGAGAAAGAGGTGGCTGTGGAAGGGTGAGTCCTGATCATGTTACCCTGCCTTGAATTCCAGCACCCCATGGAATTACATCAACTGTTGTCCAGTGGCAGTCAACCAAAGCTGCTGTGGGATGATTTATTCAGAGTCTTTGTACAACTCCAATATTGCCAAAGCCAATAATGATGAAAGCCTTATTGAGCCTTTTTCAAAATCCTGAGCTTGATTTAAAAAACCCCCACACATTATTATTTTCATTTTGATTTTGAGTTGCATAATATTTATTTTTTTTTCTGCAACCAGCAGGTTTCAGCTTTTACTTTCAGTTAAAATAAGCGGCAAACTTCTCATATGGTGGAGCTGGGGTGGTAGGAAACAGAGCAGATCTTCCCACTTTGGATATGCAAAGGAGAAATGAAAGAGCTGCTACTCTGAGCAGCAAATTTTCAGGTTATAGAAATGCAGTTCTTTGAAGGCATACATTGCAAAGGTGGCATTGCAGCTCTCTGTTGTCACTCAGGGTATTTTCATACAGTTTTTGTCAGACACATACAACTTTAACCATGGAGCTCTATTTTTTATTGCCTCATCAGGGACTGCTCTACTTTGATTTGGTGATGTTTGTGGTGGGAATGGCTCATGAAACCAGTTAACAGCATTGGCCTGAGGCACTCTGACTTTGGCTTTTGAGGCCCATATTCTCTGGGATGTGTTTTTTATTAGAGCAGAGATGTGCTCACAAAGCTAGGTATAAAATTGGATGGGATATAATTCTGTAACCCAGCCATGCAATTACTGTGAGTGTTAATGACTTCATTTTTAACCCTCATGTAAGGCACAAAGAGCTGAATGCTTTGGCCCAGGCACTTCCTTCCCCATCTCAACCAGCATGTGGGGGCTTCAGAATGTCAAATATTGGACCTGAAGCAGAGGAGTTTTCTTCTCTGGCTTTCACTGTGCTTGATTTTGGGGAAAAGGTCCATAAATCAGCAGTGTTAACATTTAGCAAAACCAGCCCTGCCTTTCTGCCTGGCTCTTTGTGGTGATGTTTACAAAATGCTTATCCTGGGTGAATAATTGGTGATCTATTAATGAATTAAAAGCCTGCCTGAGCTGCTCTTTACTGAAGCAGGATGGATGACACCAGACCTTCCGCAGGTCCTTGGGCCTCCAGCTCTGTGCCAGGGTCCCCTCAAAAGCCCATTCAGACAGCCTTGGGTGCCATATAGAACATCTCAGGCTGAGCCACTCTTAGGAATACTTCTTCCATTTTCATCTGGGGCCTGTGATCTCTCTGCAGGCTTGAAATATACCTGATAGAGTATTTGCAAGGCAGCTCCTTATCTGAAGACAAGTTTACCTTGAGAAAATGAGACTGATCTGAGCACATCCCTGCAGAGCTCAGGCAGAGCTCAGTCTGCAGGTGGGATCAGTAGGTAGTGGGAGAGCTGATGGTTCAGGCCTTGGGAGGTGAATTCAGGGGAAGATATGGAAACTTCTGTCTCTGTTTCAGGCAACACAGGCAATAACATCTCAGGAATGAATGTGTATGGTTTTCCTTCTAAGGCTGATGTTGTTTGCCTGGACAATAGTAACAATTTTGTTGAAATGGACTGAAAATTGCTCCTCTGCATTTTTCTGTGTTTTAATACTTGCAAATTGTGCAGTTGTTCAACAAAATCATCCTGTGATTGGTTAGGAAGTGCAGATTTCTCCCTGCTGGGTTTCTTTTTGTCCTTCTTGTATCATGAAGAAGTAAGAGAAACTTAGAAGTCTGTAAGAGTTCTGGATTGAGAAAAGCATTTGTAGTGTTGTGTGAGCCAGGTAACTGATCACTGTAACACCTGGAGATTGTCACTGAGTATCAAACCTCTCTGTCCTCCCTTCCAGAATGATGAAGTCCTCCATACATACAGAAGAAGATGACTTTGTGCCAGAGCTTCAGAGAAGCATCCATCCCAGAGAGAGGCCAGACTGGGAGGAGACTCTCAGTGCTATGGTAAAACACCTTCTTAATTTTTCTTTCTGCTTTACTTTTGGTTCTGAACAATCTAATATTCTAGTTACACATTGATTTCTCTTCCCTGAGTTTCACATTTCTACATGGATTGTGTTGAACTTTCAACGAGACCAAAATAATTTCCTTCCTCTGGCAGTTTGTCAAGGAGAGAAAGAAGGAGGATGCATAATGCTTCTGCCCTATTAATATGTGCCCCAAAGCAGCTCCAGTAACCAATTAAAAGGTCCATAATGTCACAATGATTTTCAGTCTGCATTAACCTCTTTTTCAGGAAGACTTTTGAGCATAAAGGCAACTCCTTGTAAAAACATGCTCTTTGAAGCATGCAGCATTGTGGAAGAGGAAGATTTTAGCAAAATGCTGCCTAAGTCTGTCTGAGAAATAAAACCTCAGTGTGAAAGCTGAGTGAAAACCCCAGTGTGAAAACTTCTTGTTGCTTGGTTGTGTAGCTTAGCAGAAAGGCAGGTGGGTTTGTCTTACAGACCTGGTTTGTTTGGGTCCTTCTGGTGGTTCTTAGCACTTCATTGTAGTTGTGAAATCCTCTGAATGAGATGCAACACAAGCTGGACAGACCTCTCAGGAGTCAGAGGAGATGCCAGCTGCCTGGGAGCCCTCAAGGACTGCTACATTTTGTATTCCCTCCCCCGACTCATGTGCTGTATTTTTAGAATTTGGCCATGTTAATCACACTGCTTTCCTCACTGCTTCTGCCTCCTATTCCCCCTGCACTGCTGGGTAACCTTCAGACAAGCTGGTTTTTTCTTTCTGTGCTCCAGTTTGGAAAATGGAGTTGATGATATTGACTTTCTTTGTAGAACACTTGAGTTCTAGGGATAAAAAGCCATATTTGAGCCAAGTCCTATCACAGAATATGGATTTTGTAACATTTCTCTGAAACAGTTATTTAAAGGAAAGGAGCATCTTGTAGAGTTCTGAGGAGTGCTGCATTTCTATGTTACAAAAAAAGATGTTGTGAAAGAGAGCCTTTAGATATTTCTCATACAAGCCTACAAAGCAGCTGTCATTAGCTTGAGCATAAATTGACATTTGTACCTAATATTATGTTTCCTTCCTGTTGCTGACCAGGTGCCTTGCTCTCAGCACCTCCTGCCTCTCCCCAGCAGGCTGGGTGCTCTAATCCCATTGCCTCCTTCTCCCATTTGTCTAAATTTTGTGGGGAAGCAGGATTAGAACAGTGAGAGAAATGTGTAAATATTTATTTATGCACCCTGTCACAAAAAGGTACCACCTGAAGCTGCATTAACCTGACGGATTCTGGAGACAGGATGGATATACTCACTCCAAAACTAGAAATAGGATTTCTTTTGTAGGTATCTATATGTATGTTTCTGAAGAACATCCTGCAGACTGCAGAGATGAATTCATTCCTGGCTGGAGGTGACCAAGAGTTCTTCACCAGGAGGAAATCAGCCTTTCCCTCTGCAGTGCACCTCTGAGCTGGAGCTTTCAGGATCCAGAAGTCTGATTGTCCATAAGGAAGTTATGAGTGAGATGCTCATCACAGTGCCCCAAGTGTTACAAGTTTTATAACCAGGTTGCCAGGGAAAGGTGTGATTCAGGAGCTTCTGAATGACTGATGGGAAACTGTCCTTCAACCTGGGAAAAGCAGAAGTGAACAAGAGGGCAGGGAGCTGGCAGTTGGTACAGATTTAGAAAGCCACAGAGCCTGTCCTAGGAAGTCCCTGAAATAATCTGAGTTCTTAGATCAGGTCAGATGAATTTGGAGATCTGGAGTATTTTCAGCATTTGAAACCAGATGAGGTAACATACCCTGGCTTGGGAAGGTAATAAAGGCTTTTTAATGAGACCTCAATATATCACTCCTTTAAATCTGGGACATGAGTGAGGAGAAAACTATTTTTAAATGCAATTTCTAACAGTGTGTAGAGATTAGTGAATTGTAAAGGTTTAAAGAAAGATTTTGTTCTCCTTAGTGCAGGGTTTGTTTCTCATTCTTTGTACAACACTTAGCCCAGGGCTGCCCCAGATCTTAATTGTTGGTTCTGCAAGAATAGATGCAAAAAATTAGGAGTATGGAGGGTTTCTTTTTAAGTTATTTGTGGTTGGTTGCTTTTCAATTCTTGGCCACTTCACTGGGAATAGGCTTTAGCTGTTTCTTCACCTAGGTGCTTCAGCACTTGGCTTCTGGCTCTGAGTCTTCAGAGTCATTGCCTTTCTTAACTGCTATGGAAAATGTTGCTTTGAAGTTTGAGGTTAGTTTTGTGCTGATGAAGCCTCTCAGGCTTCTGACTTGCCCAGGTTGGTAAAGCCTCCTGCTAATCCTACAGAAACCATTGTGCATCTTCTCTCTCCACCACTTGGCAGCATTTTTATGTGAATCGCTGCAGCTTAGAGTGTGTAGCAGATAGGTCACAGGGCACCATTTGGAACGAGGATAACAATGAGACAGAAATGGGATTTCAGGCAGTGTGGACAATCTAGGCATTGAGACAAGACAAATGTGCCATGTGACACACCAAGCAGCCATCAGGCTGTAATAATATTTTGGTCAAAACAGTTCTGGGCTGGCATTGTATCAGTAACCTATATTTCATTTTCAGTTCACAGAACTTGTGTTCCTTGTTGTTGCTGCATGAATCAAGTGGGGTTTTTCTCTCATTAAGCTCTTGGCAAAGTGAGATATTGTTGTGTGTGGTTCTTTAGCTTGCTGAGAGTCATCTTCATCTCACAGGCTAACTTGAAGCTTGTCCCTGAGAATCTTTGAAAATTGGGACAATCACTTAATTGGCACATTGGCTTCCATTTGGGTTTGCCAATTAAATGAGTTCAATTAAACCAGAACAGATACTGTATTTTTGGCAGTAAGTATTAATTTATAGCAATCATTTCATTTTAATTGGCAATGCTATAGAAGCAATTGTTTCTATTTCCAGTTACTTTCCAGTGTATGCACTGTTGATCCGGGAGGAAAAAAATTACATTTCTTCAACTGCTGTTTTAAAATCTACATATATGCAACATTTAGCAAAGAAGAAATGATTTAGGATTTGCTAAGCCAGGATCAGAGAAGTTGGTTGTTTCCCATGGTTTCTAGGGCACAGCTGATTCTGGCTGCCAAACCCAGTGGGTTTGTGCTGGTGTAGTGTTCATGCTTCAGCTTTGCCTTAGTGTTCCTCCAAGAAAGTTTGTAAGAGATGGAGGAGGAGCTTGCTACCAGAAATTTATTCCTTCCCACCTCCCATGCTGCACAGGATGATCTCAGGACACTTAGAGCAGGAGAGAATCTGGGATGAAGTGTTGGGGAGTGAATCACTGAGCTGCTCCCATTTAAAAACAATCCCCCAAAACAAGTTTGGCTTTCCTCTTTCTTTATCATCTGGATTGTTTCAGGGACTTGTACTATACCCACTAAAACAGTTGCAGCTGCAATGAGAGGAAGTAGGAGAGAGTAGCCTGGGGCTGAAAGGTTGGGATGGGAGTTTAAAGAATAGTCTTTACCTCTTCAAGGCCGTGAAACTGTCCTCAGGCTCACAGTGCTCCTGACACTGCTTCTGAGAGTGTAAAGAAGTTAGGGTCCGTCCTTGATTTGCTCTGTATCTTGTACTGCAACAAATAGTTTCAATTTGAAAACATCTGAAGTTGCTCTTTAATATGGTCTCAGAATACAAAGTTTTTGGTTCTTGCTTTGTGGCAGTTCCCTGGAATCCTGTGTGGCTTCCCTGCTTCTCCTCATCTCAATAGGTAAAGTGCTGTGGGACAGTTCCATCAGTGTGTAGCAGTGTCTTCTGGTTATGGTTGTTTTTTTTTTCTCTGTGCCTGTGGTTTTGTTCCTAGTTCTCAGTTTGCTTTCTCTTACCTTCAGCCTTGATCTTCAGGGGAAAAAAATCCCACCTTGTTTTTACCTAATAATATTATGAATGCAAGGAAGCATTCCCTGAGGACAGAGTCTGTCAGTCTGCAGAGCTGAGGTTACTGCTGAGGTGCTGTCATTCCCCTTCCTGAATTTGCTGGGGATTTTGCATGGAAAGAAAAGACCTTTCTGCAGCTCTTGTCCTGCCCTGCCCTCACCCCAGGGATGTCAGGTCCTCACTGGGAGCACTGTCACATCCCATTTGTCCCAGTGAATGTCTGTGTCAGCTTTCCTAACCTGGTTCTGAGACCCAGCTCATGGAGCAGTACAGGGTTTGGAAGAGCTGGTCAGGAAGGCTGCTGGAAGGAATCCTGCCCCAGTTTTCCTGCCCAGCAGCTCTGATCCCAGGCCAAGCTTTCCTGGGAAACCCTTGAGCAGCATTAATGAGCTGACCCTTCTGTTCTTCAGAAGTTTAGGGACAACTTCTGGTATAAATTGCACGTTATGAGTAGCTGCATTCTTCCCATCCCTGTAAGGGCTTGGAAATGGAGTGTTTCATATGCCACTTTCCTATTTTATTCCATTGGAAGTAGCTCTTTCTGTAAAAGAAAAGCTGAGTCCCAATTGGCTTTCTGTGAATAAATATAAATTATTAATTTAACTCTACTGACTCACATACTGGGGCTAAATATCAGGCTGTTCTTTCTTTCACCTTGCCAGCCTTTCTTTTACTGCATTGGGAAAATTCTTCAATTTCTAAGCTGATTTATACCTGCAACATAACAGAACTTTGTTATTTGCATAATCACAGACTATGGCCAAGGGAATTACCAGAGTGGTATTTGCTGAGTTCATCCCTGTAGTTTTCTGTGTGATGAGAAATTGCTTTCTACCATAACAGCCCAAAGCTCCACTTGTCCTTTTGTAACTCAGCCATGATCAGGACCCCCTCCTCCCTCTGGGAAACAGGAGACTGTAGAAATGCTGCCTCAAACAGGGTCTGGGATTTTGGGGGTCTTCTTCTTTTCTTTTCTTTTCTTTTCTTTTCTTTTCTTTTCTTTTCTTTTCTTTTCTATTTTTTTTTTTTTTTTTTTTTTTTTTTTTTTTTTTTTTACCACCAGAGAACTGGAATCAAAGGATTGTGCTCACTGGATGCTCTTTTTTTCTAAAATTTATTTTGCAGGCTGTACAGAAGAAGCACTAACCCTGGCTGCCTTTCCCACGCATATTGGATGTGGGATTTTTGTTCTTAAAGAAAGTGCATTCCATAGCCAGGCTGCTATTATGTGAAGTTGGGTACTGCAGGGCTGCAGCTCCCTGGGCTGGGACCTTTGTGAATGGTAATCAGGGGAGCTCAGTGCTCACTATAGCAATGGCAAACCCAAACTTGAAGCTGCCAGGTAGTTCTCATGCTAATGCTGGCCCTGCACGGGCAGTTTGTCTTCCTGCACCCATTTTTGTCTTGCAAAGAAATGGTAGCAAAAAAAAAAAAAAAAAAAAAAAAAAAGGAAAGAAAATACAAGTGTGGGGCTGTTTTGCTGGGAATAATCCCCCTCCTTCGGGTGCATTTGATTCCTTTGCAGAGAATCAGTGCAATTCCCTGCCATCTCCTTCTGCCTCACTCAGGAAATCTGGTGGTGACACAGAATGAGGCTGCTTTCAGGGGGAGTTGTGGTCACAGTGACAATAATGCTGCCAAAGTAGGTTGATACAGCTGCCAAGCTGCTTACCCTGGGTTTCAGCTCCCACTTACCAAATTAGTTGTTTTACATGTGAACTGGAGATGGTTTTATCCAGGAGCTGCCAGCTAGTGAACTGCATTTGAAAAACACAGGAGATGAATAGTTAAGAATTTGTTCTTTGTTCTTTCCAGACTGATCTTTTAAACTCTGGGAAATGGATGCCCTGGACTAACTCCTCTGTAATGCTAAGTCTCAGGAATGAGAAGTTTCCCTTAATTTGCCAGCTCATGGCAATGCTTTCAAGTTGTGGGTTGGTTGTTTTTTTTTTTTTCTCCTTATTTTTCCCCCTTTGGAGGGGAAAAGCTGGGAGTAGAAAAAACACATCCTGTGTGGTCTTTTGAAAGAGAAGAATTCACTGTTAACCATGCCATGCAGTAAGTACTGGCCAGAACAATTCAGCATTGACAGGGAACGTGGAAAATAGAATTGAAGTCCCAAACCCAAAAAATGATACACATTAAAGTATCTTCTTTATTGAATGCAGATTTCTTAGACATGGGGTAATGAATGTGCATGGCCAGTATTCAGTTTCCCTACTGGAAGCACTTTTTTCACTGCCTCTCCTCTATTATATTTCTCCTTTACCATGAGATTTTCACGATGTCTCTGGGTAACTTTTCCCCACATTCCAAACTGAGAGCTAAATTAAAAAGTCAGTACTTACCTGTAATGAGTCCAGGTGTGCCTGCACATCACCCAGTCAGTCCTACAGCTACTCCTTGGCACATCAGAAAGGATTTTTTTTTCTTTGCAACAGGGATGAAGAAGTTTGCATTCACTGATGAGCTAAGTGAGGAGTTCAGTTAAAAAAAATTAGTTAAAATGGTTCTCATTCTGAAAAACATCTTTGTGCTTTCTGATGGATCTCAAAGTTGTTTCCTTGCACACAGTGGCTTGGATTGCTGTAATCAGACTGCTAAAACTTTGCTCTCTCAAAGGTAGAATTTATCTGATGCCATGCTCCTTTCTGAGTGAGGCTGTGCAGCCACCTTCTGCAAATATAGATGGGTACACAGGCCCCTGGGGGACCAGAACAGGAGCTGCTCCTTGGTTTGCAGCTCTGAGTAGACTCCAGGTATTTATTAAATGTGCCAGTGCTGCACTCTGCTGATCAGGCTGTGAAGAGCACAGAAATTAATTCCTGGAAATGGTCAATTGGGAAATGCAGAGTTCGAGCAGGGGTATTTATTTTTATTTTTCACTTCTTTGGTAAAGCTGCTGTAGTCTAATGAGCAGATATTTTTGTGTCAGCTGAGACTGTTGGACCTGGGTACATTAACCAGATGCAATTGCTTCTTCATTTTAAATCACAGCATCACAGAATCATGTTTCCAAATATCTTGGGCAGCCCTGAGAAATGGAGCTAAAATAAAAGTGACACAAGCACCCTGTATCAAAACAGGAAAGTAATCTGCATGCACAAACCTGATCAGTGGCAAGTGGTAATTTTGCCAAGCAAATACTTTTTCCTTGTGTTGCCACTGTACCTTGGACATCTTTGGACAAATGTTTTATCTCCATCAATTCCTGTACCTTTCTTCCATGCAAACAAGTGACCTAG
The DNA here is from genome assembly GCF_003957555.1 of Calypte anna. Classification (NCBI taxonomy): domain Eukaryota; kingdom Metazoa; phylum Chordata; class Aves; order Apodiformes; family Trochilidae; genus Calypte; species Calypte anna. Next base: position 395,787 of record NC_044269.1, read on the forward strand.
TTCCAGCCCTTTGGTGCTCAGGTGCATTTTAATCCTTTAAAGTGCTTGGGCAGATAAATACAGATAAAAACTTCCATTTGGAGTTTTTTGTAGTTGCTTGGATGTGATGACTTTCAGTTCAGGGGAAGCATTTTCCCTTAGCTTCACTGATTTATTTGTTGTGGGCAACCAGAAAGAGCATTCTTCCCCTGGATTCAGTGCTGGATTCAGTACAAAGCTGAGATAAACCAGGTTTCTTTTTTCCTTGTGCTTCAGGCTAAATCTTGAGCAGTAATTGGCCAAAGCAGGACTATTACCAAGTAATTGGTAAAAACTGGATCCTTTTGTAGAACAGTTTCTTTTTAACACTGGCAAGCGAGCCCTGTGAAGAGGTTGGTGTGGAGCCAGTGTTGTGTAGCTCTTTGGTACCAAGATTTGGAGTAGCTGTTGATGTCCTTGGGGATAAACACCCATGTCAGATACTGAAGTGTGGAACTGGCCACTTGAGTTCATTCTCACACTCAGATGAAGTAGTAGAGGTTACAGAAAAAGGTCGCTTACTGAAACAGAAGTTCTCTTTTGGTGTTTTGGTTTTTTTTTTCTGAAAGCTTGGGGAAGTTTTGCAGTAGTTTCTTTTCTTCCCTTTCTTTTTTATTTTTCCCCCCCTCCAAGAAAGTCGAGGAGAAATGAGGATGATGTAAAGGAAAGGCTGTCATGGAAACCAGCTAGCATTTTGAATCAGCTCTCTCATTTTTAGAAAGAAGGACATTTGCTGAAGGAATCCAGAGCAGTCTGGTCCCTCCAAACAGATTCTGGTGAGAGGCTGATGGTAGGCAGATAGATAAATGTTACTGCATGTCTAACAGTTATTCTTGCTTTATGTTAACCTTGGATTAGAGTGAACTTGTACCTCCAGAAATCCCAGGTGAATTCCATAGCACAGGTACGTGCTGAGCTGTCAGCTTTGTGTTTTGTCTGTTCCTGTGTATGGTCCCTCCTCAGGGGTTTTATGGAAGTATTGGGCAGAGCCAGTCTGCTCTTTATGGGGTTGCTGGAGCCTGGTGGGATTCCACTCTTCCTTCTCTTCCTGTGGGTCCCAGTGCTAAGCCTGGGGCAGGAGGAGAGGGCTGTGGGTTGCATTGGATCCATGCTCTCCTTTGTTGGGGATGCTAAAGTGGAAACTTTATCACATTGTGTTCCCTTGACTGTTTTCTTCAATTTTATGAGTTCTTCCAGGTTGTGTTATGTTTGTGGATGTGAGGGAGACAGGTTGACATGTTTTCTGATAAATGCTATGAGACTTCTTAGGAGAAAATCCATTCACATTATGCAGTGGAATTGCTACATATAAATTATTTATGAGTAGGTTTTTTCCTCCTTATTTTGAGCAGGTTTTTTGTGCTAGAGAGCACAAAGCTAAAGTTTTCCAAATCATGTCTATAAAGACCAAAAATTTCAAACTCAGATGCTTAAAGCTGGACCCCCAGATTTAGGAGAGAGCTCTCAGCTTTGTGGGGAGTTAAGCAGCAGCACAAGTGATGGTGCCTCAGAGCTCTCCTGATACCCACCAGCAACCCAGTGGGATGATTGAGAAATAGAATGGCCATCCATCAGGGACTGGGACAGACAGGCAGGAGTTCTCCCAGAATTGGAACAACATTTTAGTGGGATACCTGCTTTGCAGTCAAGGTAGGTGCCTGTTATAAAATCCTGAAAGTCTCCAATGTTGTCCCAGCTTCTCCTGATACAAGTGCAGGGGAGATGGATGGTGCTCAAAAGCCTTCAGTGGAAATGTAGGAGGAATGAGGATCCTGCTGAAGTCAGGAGACTGCACTTAAGTTCAAGACCTAATTTGTTTACCAAGTTTTGGACCAAAGCAGATGGATGTAGCAGTGATGTTAAGCTGTGAAAATTGGACTCAATAATTTGCATAAAGAGATTTGCTAGGCAATTACTAGGGCTCCACAGAAGGCTAGCTAGCCAATTCTCTGATGTAAATAATTCAACTGTTTCAAAATTCTTTTAAAAATTAAATTACTGTGACACAAAGCACAAAAGGTGACAAATCTTGTTTGGAGTGCTTTGTGTTTTGAGAGGAGGGAAGTCTAGGATGACGTTTTGGATCAAAACAGGTATGAATCTAGTGCTGAACAAAGTGTGCTTTTCTCTAGCTCTGGATTTTTACTTGAAATGGGAAGTAGCTGCTGGGTCTTTTTTGAGTAATGTGGTTTCTAAAATGGCAGTAAGTTTGTTTCTTACTTACCTATCTATTCACCTTTTTTTTTTCCTGGCATTGTTTAAGATTTTAGCTTGCACAAGATCACCATTCTGCCCTTTTTTCCTCAACTCTGAGACTTGGGAGAACTTGTTATTCTGCAGCAGACTCCAAAGAGCTCAGATCTTTTTGGAAAAGCAGCCGAAGTTAATTACTGTATTTCATCTCATTGTAGTCATTTAAATGGATACTTGCTGTTGGAAATGGGAGAGGCTGATATCTTCTTCCAGCACAATTTGGACATAACTGGAAGCCAGAGAATAATAAACTTATCCAGAGAGAGAGATGCTGGCATTTAGGTCTCCTGGAGGTGTGAGTTTTGCCTACGCTGCTTTGAGTCAGATCCAGGGTAGTCTCTACCCACTGCTGCAAACTGGCTTGAAGCCCACATTTTTCTGTCAGATTTGTTTATGCATTTTTATATCCCACCAGCTTCTTCTGCTCACGGAGAAGAAAAATAATTTTTCTTCCTACAGAAATTCTGTTCCTTAGCAAATTAAGGCAAGCCCATCCAGCTCTGCCTATGAGCAGCTTTACAGGAATGGCACTTTTATTACTGTAATTAGTTATTTTCTTATGTAAATGACCTATGAGGTTTATTAAATTGGTGATCCTCCTAATGATAAAATTCACAATGAGACTCTCATGTGTCCTATTAAATATTGAAATAGTCATGTGCCTAGTAACAGTCAGTCAACCAAGGACAGTTTTATTTAAGAATATAAATATTGTCCTTGTTTTTCTTCAGTGCGTGGGTGTGCGTGTTCTGTACAGCTGTGGAGCTGAAGCATCACTTCTGTGCAGGGCTCTGAAAGGCACAACTCACACAATCACAGAATGGTTTGGGTTGGAAAGGACCTTAAAGCTCACCCAGTTCCAACCCTCCTGCATGGGCAGGGACACCTCCCACCAGCCCGGGTTGCTCAAGGCCCCATCCAGCCTGGCTTTGAACACTTCCAGGGATGGAGCATCCACAGCTTCCTTGGGCAAACTGCCAGGGTCTCACCACTCTCAGATTACAGAATTTCTTCCTAATGTCCAACCTGTATCTCCTCTCTTTAAGTTGGGCACTATTGCCCCATGGCTTCTCTGTGCACCCCTGTGCCAAAATCCCTCCCCCAGCTTTCTTGTAGGCAAAGAGAGAGTCTCTGTTCCTGGCTTCAAATTTATTGTGATGTTCAAAGTGGAGAGCTGACTCCTGATAGCTGCAGCCTCCCTTTTCCAAGGGTAGGGCTCCAGGAGCAGGAATCTGTCTGGGAGCAGGGAATGTGCTGCAGTCCTGTTGGTTTCATGAACTCAGGTGTCTGCAGTGTGTGTGTCTGTGCCAGGTTCATTCCCTGGGTCAAGGAAGAAATGGATACCCTGCAACACACTTGCTTTTGTCCTCAGCTGCTTGTCTGAAGTAGGTGAACCAAACCCAAAGTGCCTGTTTATCTCTGGTGACTGTAAAAGTAGCCTGGGGTAGGTAACACAGTTGTAGCTGCATTCCTCCTGTGTGTCTGGAGCTGAATGAGAGGAATCACTCCCTCTGGCTCTGCTTCTCTAAGTTAATGAATAAAGTGAATGGGTTTGACTTTTTTAACTGCTGCTCTTTGTGTTGTGGTGAAGCACGTGTAAAATTGACCCATGTCAAGCTAGAATGAGAGCTTCAGGGGGTAGGAAAGATTCCCCCATTGTCTGTTCTGTTCAGCTTGAATTGTAATTGTCTGACTCTGAAGTCTGGGGGGGAAGGACCAAGTTGTTCCTGTGTTTCCCACTGCTGTCTATAGCTCTCTGCTGCAGTGGGTACCAGTTTTGGGACCCATCTCCTCTGTTCAGAGAGAGCTTTGGGTGAACCACCTTGTAGAAGCATTGATACTGGTCTTCTGGATCAGGGAACTTGTCTTTTTACTCTTGTCATTAGAAAATGGATTTCATCTATTACTTCTTCATTCCAGACCTCTAAAAGAGAGAATTCTGAAGTGCCTCCCTTCCTCTTGCTTTAGCAATTGCTATTTTGGACATTATTCAAGTTTTGTAGTGCACTGTATAAAGCAGCAAAAAGCTCCTTCAGCTGATCTCCCCCCCATCACTACTGAGCTGTCTCTGGCCAGCTTTGGGATCCAGATTCTTCTCTAGTTCCTCTGTAGTCAGTCTGTGCTGATCTTCCTGTTTGATCACTGCTCCCTTCCGAAGAGCCTTGCCTGAAAACCCTCATTTTGCTTAGAGCCCAGCACAGCAAGAGGAACTGCTGCTGCCTGGGCTGGAGACTGCCAGAGCTGACAGCTCATGGAAAAGCAGCTGGAGGAGGGAGAGGGTGGCAAAACATGACAGACAAATGAAAAGAGGGAGTTTGTAGCTGTGGCCTCACTAAAGTAAATGAATTTTAGTGACTGAAGAGTTTTAATCTGCTCATGCACCTATACCAATAGCTTCAAACATCTTTTTTTTTTTAAAAGCTTTCCTCCCCCATACAAGCAGCTCTGTCATTACCTTGATTTTCCACTGTTCGAGCTATCCAGCTGTCTCTACCTGCATCCAAGTGCACAGGTGTATGGAAAATATGTACCTAATGAGGAGTCTGAGTATGGAATTCAGGGATGATTGTTAGACTCCTGCCTCTGAAAATCTCTTCTTTAGAAAGCAGGAGCAGTTATGAATGCTGGGAATTAACAGTAACATGGATCAGAACCCCCAGGGTCACTTTTCCTTGTTCAAATGGCAGAAGTGCACCTTGTAGCACTGAGATTTGAGCTCTGTTTGTACATCTAGGTAAAAATACACAGTCTAGGCCATAGCATGCAAGTGAAATTTTAACTGCTTTTGCTTTTTTCTTTTTTCTTTTTTGCAGGCAAGAGGTGCAGATATCCCTGACCTCCCAGGGGAGCTGCCACTCCGGACCTGTGGCAGCACAGCAAGTATGAAAGTGAAGAATGTAAAAAAGTAAGAGCAGTCTTCTGGGATTTTTTTTTTTCCATCTTTGCTGGGCTCCTAGTTTTGATAGTCTGGGTTTTAGCTATGGTGCTGCAATACAGCAAGGGCATTCACCAGCAGTTCTTTAGAGTATCTTCATCTGAGCAACCAAAATTCATGTGAAACAAAGTAAATTGTAGCTAATGTAGTCTAAAACAGGGGGGGTGTGAGGTTTTGTTGGCACTCTCACCTGTTTATGGCCAGAGAAGCAAAGCTTATTAGTCTTGTTACTGTATTTTTACATTTTTGTGACTTCTTCTTGAAACTGTGTTGTTTTTTTTAAAAAAGAACATTATATATAAAGAAACCAAAGGAGAAGGCAGTGTATAAATGAGGTCCTTTTTCCTGTCTCCCTGTGCTTCAGGGAGCAGGACAAGCTAAACCAGGACAAGTGGGTGGCCCAGATATATTTTTTTTATTTGATGCTTTTTTTTTTGCATTCTGCCCTGTACCTCTTCATTTGAATGAGTCTTTTCTTTTCTAGAGGTATTTTGTTTTTCCCTTGTTCTCCCAGATTTTTTTTTTTTATCTGGGCTTACACTCTCTTTCTCTACCTCCCTCCCTCCCTCATTCTCTCCCAGAGAATATAAACCAGCTTATTGTGCTTGCAGCTAAGGTTTCAAAGCCCTAACCTGCAAAGGGGGGAATCAGAACCAATCAATATTAGTTGACTCCTCTTTGCTCAGAGTGCTGACTTGGGGCTCTGAGCTCCCTCCTATTGATGGATCTGTGCATTCAGATCACCTCTCTGTAGTGCTCTGCTGCTGGAAGGGAAATGGCTCTTTGTTCTAGTGCTGAGCAGCCAGATGCAGCATCTCACTTCCCACTTCTATTCCCGTGGGAAGAGAGAGCAAGATAATGACAATCTCATTGGCTCACCACCAGAAATATCTATAGGAGTCTATAATAGCTTCAGCAGAAGCAAGAGCATGTTGCAGAGCCAGAGGATCTCTCTGTCAGCCATCATGGTAACTGGAGACACTTGGGAATAATTATGCCTCATTTCTGAATTTGAAAAAGGCAAAGGATAAATAGCATTTGTTCTGCACCCTCAGATACATCAACCCGGGACTGATGGGCTGTGATGCCTTTCACAGGTAAAGTTCTCCTTTCCTATGTGTCTCGTGTAAGGCTGTTTATTTGCACTGCAAGAATGCATTTGTGAAGGTAGAGCAGCTTCTCCCTGCACCATTTCCTGAAGATGTGGGCTTTGGGGTTGCTGAAATGCCCCACAGTTCTTTAAGGCTGCCATGAGAAAAGTCACTTTGCAATTTAGTTTTCCTTTCTCCCTTGGTTCTGTTCTCCTCTGTTTCGGTGCATCACATCAGCAAACCCCTCTGCTCCCTTGGCTTTTAGGATGAGAAAGTCATTATTTTGTATCTGTGGCTACATTTTAGAAGAGTGCTTGATGCTGAGCAACATTTCAGGGCTTTGCAGCTCTCTTACAGTGTGCTTTTGATGTGCTCCAGGTTATCCTTTACCAAGGGTCACTTCCCGAAGATGGCTGAATGTGCACATTTCCATTATGAAAACGTGGACTTTGGCAACATACAGGTGAGTTCTGCATTTCTTTTTTATACAAACCATCTTGGTGTTTGGCTGCCAACAAACCTGGTGAGGGAGGAGGCAGAGGGGACTTCTGCTGAGGTTTGTTCAGTTTGTTGCAAAGTGTTTAGTGGGAAGTTGAAGCAGTGTGGTCTCTTTCTTGGGAATAGCTTGGTGTACTCAGACACGTGGCCACTCCTTTGAGAGTGGAGATGACTTTTTTCCAGTGGATTTGACTGATGACACTGTTTTGAGACAGCATAAAACATTTATTATTGAGTCATCTGCAGTAACTGCATGCATGTTTTTCCTGTGTGTGTGTGTGTATCTAAACAATTTTGTGAACGTGTTTATGTAAATATAAATAATTCAAATTCATCCATTCTCTTCGTGTGCCCTCAGCTCTGCATTGAGCACTGCAGCAGCTGTGTCATCAGAATACAAGAAATTGCCAGTCAGCCCCTGTTGCATTTCTAGGAGTGTGCAGGCTTCACTCCTTTGTGATCCATCCTGCAGAGATGCAGGCAGAAGCAGTTTTCATTCAGCAGTACTGGGGAGGGCAGAGACCCAAGAATTGCTGCTCATGAATAGGGCACATCTTGTTCTGCACTTAAGCAGGAATGCCTCCAGCATCTGCCAGCCTTGTAGCCAAAAAAGAGGTTACAACCTTTTCATTTGTAAAACATTTCCTGTAATACAGAGTGAATTATTTACAGCCTTTCATGTGTCTGCACTTGACAGTTTTGCAAGCAGAATTATGCATCCGTTGGCTCTCTCTCTGTAAAATTCCCACTGAGAAGGAGTCAGGGTCCTATTCAGGGCTGGAAGTGTGTCCTTTCTCCTGGTGCTTTTGCAGGGACAGACAGACAGACACACACAGGGACAGAACAAGTTAGACAAGAGTGGGCTTACAGAGGACTCCAGTGCAAATATCACAGGTGATGGTGAGGGCTGTGGATGCACACAGGAGCACTCCTCAGGATGCTGAAGCCAAACTGTTTCTTTATTTTTAGTTTCTGTCTAGAGGAATAGTGTGACTAATCTATGTTCCTATTTCTAGTCTCCTGGTAATGTTCTGGTTTGACACTTAGGTAATTTGGAAGAGAAGTTGGATTTTGAGGTAGGTGTTGAGCAGGTTTCTGTGTACACACAGATGTGCTTTGTGTTGGGCTGTCCTCCGAGTTTCCCTTTCTGTGGTTCAGAGATGTTCAGCACCATCTGCAAGCTAGAGAGGGACCCCTGTGCATGGCACTGCTCTGCAGAGCATTGAAGGATGCAGGGCATACTCCTAGGGTTGAAACACTGACATTTATGTGCTCCTGAAAGGGAGAAGTGAAATCAGATAACACAATCTTTACAGATTTCCTTCCTGTAGTTCTGCCAGCACACTGAAATCCAGCTCTGGAGGGGAGTTCCCCAAGCAGGGGCTGATGGAGTTACTTGTGTTGTGTCTTGCTCCTGCTCACTTCTCCTCTGTGCTGTGTCCTCAGGCACCAGGACACCAACACCAGAGGAGTGGGCTGGCTGCAGAACACTACCTGGGGAAGGAATAACCCAGGAAGAAAAAGGAGGATTGGTTCTTCAGCTGTGTCAGGCCCCTGAGCTGATTCCTCTGACAGTGTCTGTGTTGCTGTGAAGTCAGAAGGGTGGCAGCATGAGAGGCAGTGTCAGCATGAGAGGCAGTGTCATCCCAGTGTGATTGTGTGTGTGCTGGGGGGTTAATTCTGTTTCCCCAGTTGCTACCTCTGAAAAACTGTGCAGGCTTATTAACTCTTTGTGTGCCTAAAGCAAAACATGTGCTTGAATAAGGTGAATCAGGCTCTGTGCCTCTTTTTCCCCTTCCATTTTCTAAGCAAGATTTCTGCTGGATCCTTGTGGTGTAATAACTTTTTTAAATGGATAAAAGTATCTTAAGAGCAGAGCTTTGCTCCTGAAATACAAAAGGGTAATGCAGTACAGTATTTCCTTAGTAGGTGACCAGTATTAATGATAAGATACATGAAATGCAACAGCAGTATTATTTTACAGACTTAAAAATAGTTTCAGATAGAGCTGACACATTTTACTGGGGTGGCATTCATTGGTGGCTCCTTTGGGATAACAAGGTAGACCAGAGAATAGCAGAATGCTGAAGGGACTTCTAAATGACAGCTTGGCACCTAATAGTGAGTTACTGGGTTGCAGCTGAGGGGTGGTGGGTGTAAACTCCTTTCAAAATCTATTCACTGTTAAAAATTTGCATAGTAGAAATGGAGCATTATCTGCCTGTGTCAGGAATTGTGTAATGCTGTCTATTAACAGCCTGGCCAAATTTCAGATTGTTTTGTAACGTTTGTGTCACTTATAATAAGTTCTCATGGTGCAATAGGTATTAATATCTTGGCATTTCACCTCATGAGATCATTTGAAATTAACTTTTGGAGATGGTTTCAAAAGGATTTGCTCTCTTTTTATCCTAGCACCATGCTAAGGTAATCAGGTACATTCTGGGATGTTTCTCTCTTCAAAAGTCTTCTGCTATACTTGTTTCAACCCTATCTGCCAGCAAGACACACGTTGCATCAGCAGAAAATTGCTGGTTTGCCAGGCACAGGTAGTTTGATGTCCAAGCTGTACTGACAGTTTGGGCTTTACAGATTGCCTCAGTGCCAGAAATTCACTGGGATTTGTTTGAAATACATTTATTACTGCATTCATTTTTTAAGGCTTCATCATCGATTTTTGTTAAGATGAAAAGGCAGGTTCCACACAAGAGATTCCACTCTGATGTGGGTCGGTGTGTGAGAGCAGATTCAGCCTCACTGAGGTCTGTGACTCCCCAGAGAGAGATGCTCTTATGCCAGGGCTGGATGGGGCTTCCACAGGTCAGTTCTGCTGCCTTCTCTCCAGCTCTTGGCTAACAGCTGCCTGTGATGCCTCTCCTCTCTCTAGAAGGTCAAAACTCATTTTATCAATATAAAAATATTACTTGTACAGGTGTTGCTGTATGGGGCATCTGGGTGTTCAGCTGAGCACTGAAGCATGGAGTTGCAAGTCCTCAGGATCTTAAATGCATTTAGGCAGAAGGGTTCACCACACATCTAACTTCAGAAGTTCCTTGATCATCCCAGTTTAACATAAAATAATATATCCCTGATCAGCTCAGTGCCTGAGCATGGTGCTCAGGCCAGGCCAGCTTGATTGCCTGTTGCAGGTTTTGTGTTTTAGCTGCAGAGCTGCTCATGTTAATTCATCCCCTGAGTGTCCCAGTACATCAGTTGTGTCACAGTCTCACTGCCTTTCAGTGAGCTTTGGGACTGCTAATATTATTTCAACAAAACCCCCTATTTTGCTAAGTTATGCAAAGTAGAATGATTCTTCCCCCAGCATGGTGCAAATGTGATTTACTTAATGTACCTTATGTAAAAACCCCAGCAATAGTGTTTAGGTATTCTGTAAATATCTTTACTTCCTGCTAGAAATGAAGACTTTGTTCTTCACTTGAAAGAATTAAAAAATTATCTTCAGTTGAGTGGCTTTACTAATGGGATATGGAGAGCTGCTCAGCTCTGCAATTCCCAGATAGTATTTTTGCTCCCTGAAAAGCTCCATTGCTGAAGGAGAGGAAGTGCTGTCATGGACACTCCTATCACTTCAGCAATCTTGCATTTGACACAGCTTTACCCCTTCCAACAACACCTTATCTGTCTCTGGGTTTGCCTTCTAAAAACAACCCTGTCTGCCCAGGATGGGATTACATGTGTGGAAGATCCTCGCTTATCTCCCAAGCCTTGGAATTGCAGTGGTAGGAGCATAGCCCTTATCAGTGGTAAAGGAAGTGTTGGAACCAGAATCCCTTCCTCCTGCAGCTCCCAGCAGCTCTGTTCCCAGCTCAGCAGTGGCTGCTGCTTTGGGAGCCTTTGGCAAGCTGCAGCCTTCCAGCCAGGAGCAGGCTGTGTCTGTGGCTGCTGGGGTGGGTGCCTCTCATTGCATTTTCCTGTCATGGTTTAAGAGTCAGAAGCATTGCAAAGAGCAGTTCAGTTCTTGTGCCTTTTGTCAGCAAAGCCTGTTGAGAAAATACTTTTCAGGGTCATCTTCTTTTTGGTTGGCTTTTTTTCTTTGATTTAATAATACTCCAGGGAAGGGGCTGAGAAGGGAAATGTGGGTGTGAAGGCACGTTAATCAAACAGTATTTTTTTTCTTGAGAGAGACTGCAAAGGAAACAAAGATGGAAACATTTTTAACTCCTTCCTCTGGAGTTCACTGGGGTAGTTCAAGATGTTTCTGCCACAGGTAAAAGTAATCCTCTGCAAAGAGCAGGTAGAGCCAAGAGGAATGGAGGAGTGGTCCCTGCTCTGTGTCTGTGTGAAGTCAGAGAGCTTGGTTCCCATCTCCAGCAGTGATTTTAAACTCAGGCTGCTCACTACCTTCAGTGTAGGGGGGCTTGTTCATTGCCTCAACTTTTCTTTGGGCATGAAAACTTTCTGTCTCTTGGCAGTCATGAGCAGCTCCAGGCTCATGAGTTATTCTACTCATAGACAAAGTGTTTACAAAGAGAAAAAAAATATTTACTTTATCAAGTGAAACATGAAACAGCAGCCCCCCTGCCCCAATTCCTTTTACAAGATAGAAATACACAGTAAAAATCATAAAAAATAGCCTGACCTTTGCTCTGTACTTTTGGTATGAAAGACAATTCTGTACAGATAGATGAGTGGCTATGATGTGCACACCCATACTGCACACCAAGTGGTGCTTGTGTTAACCTTTCAGCTCTGGATGCTGTTAATCTCCCTCCAAAATTACTTTGCCAGGTTCTGGTACAATATGTTCCACTTCTTTAAACCAAGGCTTTCCTCTCCTGTTCCCTGTCTTTGCCATCTGATTTCTTGAGTATTGTCTTCTAAAGTGGTGGGGCGAGATGTTGCAAGGGCTGCTTTAAGGACATGGGTATAGAAAAATAACTGTTCATAGTGCAGGTGGAAACTGCTTCTATTAACTTAATCATTTCAGCCACAACTCCCTGAAACTTGGCACAGCCTCCTGCCAATAGCAACAGATCTCTAAAATTTGGAGTCTCTAGGCCAAGCTTCTCAATGCCAGAAATGTTGGGAAAATATTCAAGTAACTTCACCTCAGTTTTAGGATTCTTCTCTTCCCTGGTCTTGCTTCCAAGTTGCCACCAACTCCTCAGAAAAATTCTTCCCTGGAACCAAGGTCACACCTGTGAAATTCCAGCTTGTTTGGGTTTCTTCCATGGAAATGGGGAGAAATCCAGTGTGAGTTACATAGTACAAGAGTAACTGCAAGTCTGGAGAGTGTTTCCCATGAACTTTACTATTGCTGCTCCCACATTTACCACTTGTTTTCCAGTTGTTACTTGCTGTAGAGAAAGCAAACACCTTCAGTAGTGATCCAGCCTGAACTGGACTTGGGTAAATTGTCTGCCAGTTATTAAAGTCTGCTCAAAACCCTGGCAGGAGAGAATCCTAAGGCTAAGGGGGTCCTGCTGCTGACCTGGGCATCATCTTGAAGGCTTTTGTGATCCTCCAAAGGCAAGGGGGGGATTGCTGCTGTTCTCTGTGCCCTTAGCTGCTTGGTAATTCTTGAAACATGTTCTGTGCTTTGCTCTCACTTCCTACCCTTGAGTGACACTCACTGGAATCAATAATTCATAAATCAGTTTATCTTTTATTATAAAGTAAAAGGTAATTTGTCTGATGTTACTCAGCTGGCTGGTTATTGAAGTGCCTGTCACAAGGAGGAAAGTTCCTTTCTGTCACTATTTATCTGCATTGGCTTTCTGGCTGGTTCCATGTAGGTTCTTTATTTTAAGCTAATCATCTCAGTGTATAAATGGAAAGGCAGACTATAAGCCACAAATCATTGTTGAAAACAAATGAGATTTTACCTGTTGATTCAATTGAGCTGTTATTTCTTCTTTTTTTTTCTTCTCCTTTTTACCCTGGGGATGTGTTTATGAATTCCAGTCATTTCTCCAGCAGGTGTGTGAGCAGAACCCAGCACAGCATTTCTGTGGCTGGGCCAAGGTGGTGACTGTGTTCATGACTTAGTTCTGTAAGAAATACCACTGTGCAAATTTGGCTGAGCATTTTCTCAGACTTTGGTGTTCTTTAGATAGATATTTTCTCTTACTCATTGCAGCTGGGCTCTAGTCACACTCCAGTTTAAAAACACTGACCTCCTGCAGGAATCCAGCTTATTTTCCTTCCCCTGCATCCATCACTGAAAGCACAGCAAACTTGTTTGTGGATTTATAGTCTTTATTGATGCATAGTGGTATTTGATGGCATGAATAAATCTAAAAAGGGACTGTAAGGCTAGCTGTTAACTTTGGCATTGACCTCCTGCTGCTTGCTACCATCGTAAATCATCTTTAGCAGTGTGGCACAGAAATGTAAAAAAATCGCTTTAATTAGTAACTGGGGCAGAGTTGTGTTGGGCAGGTTTTCTTTCCTGAGGCTTAATGACCTGAAAAAAACAGGATGATGTGTTATATGCATAATTAAAATATATTAAATATATTAAAAATCTGAAAAGAATCCGTGTGCTCCAGAAAAATCCATTTCACTTGTGTTTCAGAGTTGAGAGAGGATTAAACCTCAATAAAAATGGTTTTGTATATAGTAAGCTATACTGTTAACAGGAATGGTGTTAAAATGCAGCATAATATTGTACTCAGAGATCTGCAATCCTGCCAAGCTGGTGTGATTTTTAGTAACTGGCAAACTGAGATTTACAGAAGCAGGAGAGTGTTTTCTTTCTCCAGTGGAGGTTTGCCATGCCAGTGGATGTATTAACTGTTAAACCAAGCAGCATGGGGAACATTTACATTCTGTGTTTGCTGTACCTGCTTACAAAAAGGAGAGTTTGTTTAATTTGTGCTTATGTGCCAGAATTTTGAGGCTTGATGACAGAGTTGGCAGCTTAGGTGTAGCAAGGTAGGCTACAAGTTTTTAAAGTGTTCATTCATTAGCTGAGCTTGCCAGTGGTGTGTGCATTCCTTTGTCCTGGATTTATAAATGTTTTCATTCATTTCCTGATGGAGAAGAAATACGGATAGGCTATAGCCTGATCTTGGAAAATTTGTATCCCTGGCTGGCTGGGCTTTGAACAGACCAGAAATGCTCCACCTGTGTTGCCAGGTATGCTCTGAACCTGTGGAGACCCTTCACTTGTGGTGGGTTTGTGATCTGCTTTCCAGATCCAATCTTTGCAAATCAGGGGGTGGTGAACTCAAGGTTGTTCTCTTGTTATAAAGCCAGGGAAGAATTGTCTTTGAGTGCTCAGGAAAAAGCTTGTCTCTCCACTTGTGCCATGATAATCTATCCAAGGCCAGAAAATGCAGAGGAAAGCAGTGGAACTTATGGTATTTATGTGCTACCTGTGCAAATGTTGGCTGGGCTGCATGTGTGTTGGAGAGGATGTTCCTAAATCTGCTGAGCTGAGCCCCAAGTTGTGCTGTTTGTTTGCTTTCCAACAGAGAGATTGGTGGAGAAGATTTCCTGTGAATCTGGACTTTTCCAGGGGTCTGGGTTCAGGCAGAGGAGACACAGATTCTCACCCACGTGTACTGTTATAATGTCTAGAAGGCATTTGGACATGTTTTGTAGGCATTGATGGGTTTGGGGTTTTCTCCCTTGCTGTGATGGGTGAGCAGAAGGTGGAGGCTTCTGCTTCCATGTCCTGCAAGGCAAGGCTCTGACCTTCAGCTCTCCTGGGTGGCCAGACCAAAAAGCATTTTGATCTTATTTCTTCTGACTCTTCATTTCTGACCAATCTGTCCACAGAACTCGGAAAGTCTCACTCAGGTGCCTGAGTGTTTGCAAATGTGGTGTGTCAAAACATTCAGGCTTTAGAATAACCAATTTTGGGCCCAGTTCCCATTTACCAGCTTGAAGTAATTAAAACACCAAAACAACTTCTGTTATTTTTACAATGTGAATCCAGGAATTCAGTTGGAAACGCTGGCAAATTATTTAATGATTCTTTATCTGCTCAGTCCTGGAATAGGCAGGGTTGGGGTATAAAGAGTTTGCCGGACAGAAAGGGAAGTGTCAGCTGAGGACAAAGGGGCTGCCTTGCTGAGGTGCAGTGGAGCATCAGAGCCTGATTCAGATCCCCTCCCATACACCTCTTGGGGCTGGAGGCTTGGTGTAAGCTTTGCCATTTGGTTTAAAACTAAATAAGAACTCGATGGAGTTTGGAATCTTGTTTTTGGAGAAGTGAGCTGTGAGGCTGGTGCCTGCATTTTGAGTTCTTACTGCAGTAACATTGGAGCCCTGATGTGCACTTTGAAGACACCCCAGAGAAGCTCTGTTGATTTTTATTTCCTCTGCTATAGGTTCCCTGCACTTCTTTGAACTCTCTTAAGCCTCCCTGTATCCCTCACTTTCTTTAAGCTCTATCTTTAAGCTCACTCTTTGAGCTCTATCACCTCTTTAAGCTAAGTGGAGTTCAAAGTAAGCAGAAGATCTTTTAGGGCTGTAGGCACTGATGCTGAATCAGAGAGGACAGTGGAGCTTTGTGTCCTGGAGTGCTGCTTCCTTCTCACAGCTGCCTCTGACCTTTCAAACCAATCAGATATCACAAAAATTTAGAACTTGGGCCATTCACCAACTCTTGTAGAGACAGTGCAAGAATTCAGTTTCAATTTTCTGTTATGGTTTTAAGACCAGCAAGGAGAGAGGGAAGATGGATTTTTAACAACAAAATATCCATGTACTCTTGTGATTCTTTGTGTATCATAGAGATGACCCTTTCAAACAGCATGACACAGGAGCAGGATTATACCAAAGCCATTTTCTTGATCAAGTGCAGTGAAATGTTTGACTGCAAAACAAAAAACCCAACTATGCCATTCCAAGGGGAAAATCTCAGGTAGAGTCTGCAAGGTGCAGACCTGTTTCCAATGTGACCTAAGTTATTCAAAACCCACCTTCCCTGAGCTGGCATCTGGGAATTTTAAAGGTTAAAATGCTCTTTTTTAGGCCTTCACTATTTCATCTTCTGCCTCTGACATCCTAGGCAGAATTTTCTACCTTTTTGATTTAAAAATCAAAACAGTTTCAGATGTCAGTGACCTTTATGCAGTTTGCCTGTATTTTTAACTCTTGAAACCCACACTCTAGAGACAAGCAATAAAAGTTTTGATACACGGATCAAGAAAACAAGATATGGTTTATTGACTAGTCCACAAAACCACTCCTATTTATTAAGTTCTTCCAAGATAATTTGTGTAATCCTATGAAGAGGAAGCATTTTGCTTTGCTGTTCTTGCTGCTGTTCACTGAGTCAGCTCAGAGCAGCCACATGCACACATCTGCAAAAGCATTTTTCTTTCTCCCCTGGGATGCTGGAAATGCAGAGATGATAAATCACTTTTGCCACATGACATAAATAATGCATGGCAGGCAAGTAAGGGGGTAATTCCTGAGTGTACTTGTCTTCTGGAAAACACAGTTTCATTTTTTCCAGCTGGCCTTTCTGTCTCAGGGTGTGCAGCACATTGCCATCTAACTGCTGGAAAATCACAGTGTTAATGAAGTGCTCCTGCTCTCCTGTGACACCAAATGTGGAAGGTTGGGTGACACCCAGCTCTGGTGCTTCAGATGTGCTCAGTGCTGTTTGTCGCTTGGTGCTGTGTTGTGCAGGTCCTCTCCTGCCTGACCTCTGAGCTGCCTCTGCAGCTCTGGGGACAACCTCGGGGCAGGAGGAGAAGATTTTTCTGATTTTCCTGACTTCTTGCTCCATTTGACCTCAGTGACCAGCTGTAACTAGGGCTTATTTAGTGATCCAAGAACTTCACTGCTAATAAAAATGTAGCAGGAATCCATCTTTAGCATCTTTGTGACTGACAAGGCTCTGAAAAGCAAAAAACCTCCCTTTTTTTTCTTTTCTTTTTTTTTTTTTTTTTCCTTTTGGTTCATCATAAGCTTGCAGCTAGTGTTTAGGAGCCTGAGATGCTTTTCAGTGCAAAGTAATGAGTTTAGTTTTCTTGCACTGACAGCCCCAGACTTTAAGATAAAGTCTTTAAGAAAAAATACCACTGAATTAGGGAATGAGATTAAAAATGGAGGGAATTTCAAAATAAACTTCCCTTTTCATTTGGGTTTTTCTGTGCGAGCCATGGAGTGTGCACGTACCTCCCAGCCTTTCTCAACAGGAGTGAAGAAACTTGTTTGTGTCAGGAAACTTGCATTTCTCACATAGTTGCTTAAGACTCGAGGTTTCAACATGCTGATTTCAATCTTTTTTTCCCCAACTCATTTATTTTCAGAACTGGAAATGGGTGACAGTGGTGTCAACTGTTTAATTCTTAATGGCTGTGTTATAGCAGCCATGTGTTTGCTGAGTAGTGCCTTTCAGCAGAATTATTGAGACTGGAACCTTATAAATCAACCTTTCGCTCTAGTTTTCAGAGATTTTCCTCATTAATGTGGTTGAGCTAAAACTAAGGAACCCCCTCATTTCAGGCCTTTGGGGTATGCTGCAGCATCAGCATCATCACTGCTGTACAGGCACAGGAGTGTAACCACCTGGTTGGATTCTGGAAAACTTCCTTAACCAGTTGAGGACAATTTTTTCAAGTCATTTAACTCTTGTAAATGGCACTGAATGTGTTCATCCTAAATACACTCAGACCTTCCTGCACAAGGTCCAGCTGTGCCATGGAGCTGTATGAGTGCAACATGATGTAAAATGTCATACAAAGACTCTGTGTGTGTGGGAGGGGATTTATAGTGCCTTGTCTTAATTCATTTATGCTCCTTTTGCAACTGGTATAAAGGTTTCTCTTGTATTTGGACAATATTTACTTTTCAGAGCAGGTGATAGCCCCTTTTAGTTTCATGTTAAAGCCAGGAATTTCCAGTCTGGCTGAAGATTTTAAGCAACATCTGGGTAAGGAGAGAAGTCCCAGGTTTTACTCCTAGAAGTACTTTTCTCTTTAGAAAATCAGTTTGTCCATGAAGCTCTTCTGCTCACCCTCCAGTCCCCTTTTTTCCTCTCAATTGAGAAGAAATGCTTCCATCTAGTCTGTCCCATGTGTGAGCACATGCTCAGGTTTTTGTATGAAAATCCATATGGGTGACACAAACCACTTGTCAGCTTTACACTCTGCCTCTGCCCCCAGCAGTGGAACACAGACTTCCATTTCATTCCTTTTTAAAAAAATGGGGCAGGGGTGGATTTGAGAGGTGAAGTTTGCAAAGTAATCTGCAAGCAGCTAAAGGTCATAGGCTTGGTTTGAGTCCTGGGGCTCTGTGCTGTGTTCCAATAAAATTCAGCCTAGCCACAGACTGAAGTTTGTGTAAAACTGGGGGGTGTAGGCAAGGCCAAATGCCAAAAGTGCTGGGTTCACACAGCCTGGTTGGTAAGGATGAGTGCCTGGTGATCTTTCCCACCTCTGAGGTCATGGGAGGAAATGGAGTGGGCTTCCTCTCAGCTTTTATCACTTCCTTCTGCCAACTAAAGGGAGATTCTTTTCCTCATTTGCTGCTCCTCTTCTCAGCAAGAGGAGTTGGGATTAAGCCAGATAATGACTGATGCTGTTCCTGGGGAAGGAGTTCTCAGCTGTGGTTGTAGTAACACTCATTTCTCCCCTCTCACTGCTTTCTGTCCTGAGCCTAGTCCTGCAAATTCTTGCTCAGAAAGATGTGGTTTCCCTCTACATGCTGTACAAAGCCAGTTTGCTTTTGCTCACAAGTTTCTCAAGTTAGTTTTTTTTCTTTAAAAGGTTTTAATGGTTTCTGCATTCAGGAGACAAGCAGCTAAGTTCATTCATCTTCGTTGAATAAGACTTTTGAAGGTCCTTTTGGGGTCTTCAAAAAATGGAGTCAGCATTGTTTATTCTCATTTATAGAGTCTGCTCCATCATGTGCAAAGGGGGATTTGGGCATCTTGTTGAGCTTATTCTCTTCACCTAAGTCCAGAAGAGTAAGGCAGGCAGAAACACAAGAATATTCCTCCCTCTGTAGTGGTGACAGAGGTAAAATGAGGAATGTGGAGTGAAGGCCAAGTTTTCCACTGCTCCCGGAAGATTACAGTGACTGATTTCCAATCCAGCATCAGGAACACACCAGGATAAGCTGGAATACTCTCCTTGAACCTCTGGGATCACTGGACAGACAGATCTGTGCGAGGGAGGTTGTGTGTCCCCTCCATGGGTACCTTTGTACTGCAGTTCTATTAGCACTGGTTTGGCTTCCTCTGCCCAGGGGGACACAGACCCCCTGCCCTCCTCAGGAGATTTCTGATTTATTCATTTCTTGCACCTCCAAATTTAGTACAACCAAGGCTCGTGGCTTTTAAGGCTCTTCAGGGGATGTTTGGTTTTCCCTTGTGTGCATTGCTAGGTTTTGTTTACTGCCTTTGGTTCCTTGCTACTGCTGCTCCAGAAATGCAAAATAAATGTTACTCAGCACAGTTCTTGATTTGGCCTGTGGCATTAAAAGCTTACACAAATACCTCTCTTTGGGTGACATGAAGGGGAAAAAAGCATAGCAAAAACCTCTGCACTCTGAGTAAGAAAAAGTTCTTAGAAAACATGACAGTGAGACAGGTTCAGTGACTCCTGTAGGCAAATTAAGATTCTTATTGCCACAGTACTTCCCTCCCAATCAAAATTGTTGTTTCAGAGGCTTTTTTGTTTTTCTTTCACCTCCCCTGAGCTCCTGCTGTTAAGGCATTTTGTTCCAGTGACTTTGATTCTTATCAGTGTGGAAAAAAAGTTAATATTGATTTAGTGAGGGACAAAAGAGAAAAACCAAATGAGTAAGAGACCAACAGCCTGGAATGACAGGACTGTATCAGTTTTCAGTTCTGTCAGAGGAATAATAATACGCTTGTTTCCAGCAAGTGGAAAAGTTAGACTGTGACTGAAGCTGTCACTGACCTCCCACAGCGTTTGGATTTTGGAGCAGAGGGAAGTAAGGGCAGTCCTCACTAACTCACTGGTCTGAAATGCACTTTCCTTGGAAGTCAGCAGTTTTCTGAAACTCCGTATGCAGGCAGATAAAAAGTATCTGGATCTTACAGAGCTGTAAAAAAGTTAAATTCAGTGGCTTAAGTTTTTTTGGACCGTGAATGAATGCATTTCTCAGTAAGCTTCACCAATAACACATTGGAAGTTCTGGGTGGTTTATATCCCCAGTGTATGTTGCCAGCATATATGCCAAGGCTCTAATTTTAAAGTGATGGATGCAAACTGCAAAGCAGTCTCCTCCTTGGCCCAGTGAAGTGGCTTTCCTGGGGAACCAGTTCCTGAGTGGGCTAGCTGGGAAAATCCTCCCTTTCCTTGGATGAAGGGAACGGCGCATTTGTGCAACAGCCAAAGGAAGTATCCTGTTCGGTCCAGGGCTACACAGTGAAAGAAAGGACACTTTGTTTTGTGGCAAAGCTACTTTTCTTTTCCTTCAATAAATAAATAACCCAGCTCCTTGAATTTAACTGCCTCTTTGTTTTTGCACCGAGTGGTTCCTCTTCCAGAGCCATCTCCCTTGTTCTGACTTTGTAAATATTCACCCAGTGGTGCTGAGCATTTCTCCAAGGGCTCCAGGAGCAGGAAGAGCCTTGGGCTGGTATTTTCCTTAGGAACCTTAGGAACACGGACTGCTGCCTGCCATCATCTGTGCTGCAATGCCATCTAGTGTACAGAGGGAAATTCCATACACCACTGGGTTTCCCCTTGCATTTAATTCCAGGCTACTCCAAACAGCTGCATCTTTTGATGGAGATGGTTGTAATGCAGTTTTACTGTTGTCAACTTCTGATATTCAAAAAAATTTCATCTTGGTGATTGCTTGGGAGAGCGGATGGGCTGGGGAGTAGAACAGGGCAGAGAAAAGGGGGATAAGGTGTCCAGGCTGAGGAGCAGCCTCCTGTGGTCATGGGCTGATTTGGTATGATTTCTCTGCATGTCAGAAATGAATCTTTGGGGTTCAGAGCTGGTCCAGGGGTTGGTAGGCTTATTTCCAGTGGCTATATCCAGTTTATTGTGTCTGTTGTGCTTTCATGGCTTATAAAACACAATCCTGAATCCATGCAGAGTACCAAACAGGAGGCTGTCTGCTTGTGCTCTTCTTCGGGCTCATTGCTAAATTCTGTGCCAGGGAAACATTATTTCACTGCTTACACTGTCCTCATTTCCACTTCAGTCTCTTAGCTGCCTGTCTGAAATTCTGCACTTGGAGGAACATAGTTTTCCCTGTTGGTCAGACAGAAGAATCCTTCCCTCTTGTGAAGTGTGTAACGTGAGGGATTTGGATGCAGTCAGTTCCCAGCACTGGTTGTGGTATTGTTGTGTGAGATCCAAATGTTTAATTCTAAATATTGCCAGGAGGGGGGCTGTGTCTCCCCAGGTAGAGACTAGACCTCAGCATGGCAAAGGCTGCCAGAAAGGATTAATTTCTGAATGACATCCTTTTGGTTTCAATTAATTGTGAAATCAGACTCCAATAGAGTGTGAAATAGAAAGGGAGAGGTGACACCAGCTGCCTGTATTTACATGTGTTAATCAACACAGAGTCAGACAACAACAAAATAGACTGCAGCCATTCACAGCTTGGAATGCTCCACCCTGGGCTGGCAACTTTGAATAAAGAGCAACTTCTCAGATAGGTGGATGGTCAGTCAGCATTTGATTATTTTCTTTTTTTAGAAGTACTGAGCATACCAGAATCCTGTCACAACCCTGAAGTTACCCTGAAGCTTCAGAAATACCAAATTTGGCTGTGGAAACCCCATCATTATGTTGAACTGGCTTTGATTTGAACAGTGGCATGGAAGATCTTTACTTTTCCCTTTTTGAGCCTGGCCTGTGGTGTAAGGAATAGCACAGGAGAGTGGGGATGTGTACTTTGTACATCCAAGTGCCTGTTTCCAAATGTCTGGTGTTATATTCACCAGGGGCAATTAACTGGTGACTGGAGGTGGTTTCCTTTGGAGACAGACTGGGTTTTTCGTTTTGGTTTCTAGTTCTGAACTGGTGGGCATCACAACTGTGTGGGAATTCATGTTGGAAGCAACAGTTTGGTTTGAAGCCAGAAAGATTTTTTTCATTGAACTGTTTAATTCAGCTCAGTGGGACAAGGCTGGGGACAAATACCTGATGTTGATGGTGCTGTAGATGGTAATAAGAGTTTTGTCTCTGGCAAAACACATTAAGTCACTTCTGGCTAATTCTCTTTCTTGTTGAACAGAGTAATTTGATTTGGTTTCCTTGGCAGTGTGTGGATTTTGATGATGTTGCTTGGGAATTGGGTTTGCTGGAATGAGGAAGATGGTTTCTCTAGAAAAAAATTGAGGCAAGCTCCAGGAAAATTTTGCATGAGTCCTGTGGAGAACTTTACAATGGAGAGATGAACAGGACAGATTGTAAGGTGTGTTGGTTGCTCTGCTCACCAGAAAGTAGATTTATGCCTGCCTGGTGCCTGGCATGGAGGGGGAAGAGTTCTCTGGTTGTAGGTGTGCAGAGAAAAGAAAAAAAATTACTGTAGTAACCTGCAGCTCCAGAGAATTTCTGTGCCCTATGTTTTCCCTGAACTGGACTGAAGAGCTAAGCCAGGATTTGGAGCTGGAGCTCTTTGGGGAGCATGAGGCTGTGCTAATGAACTGGGAGGTTGTGAGGCTTCCCTTTCAATCTGGGAGGTCAGAAACACCAACAGGGGCAGAGGGAGCTGAGGCTGTAATCAGAACCACTCGTGTGGGCAGTAATTTGCCAGATGCCTCTCCCTGACCAGCAGTGACAAGCCCCTGGTGTTATTACCTAGCAGAAGTGCTGTGAAATTGCAGGAGCAGTATTAGTTACGTGGTGTTTGCTAGAACTACTAGTCCTTTGAAAGGTTAATTTACCATGCAGACTTAAACCTGACCCCCAGCTTGGGGCTTCCTGGGGGGAAGGGGGCAGCTCCTGGGGAGGGGTTATCAAATAATGAGCTGCAAAAGGAGATGCTGTAGATCCCTCACCATCAGTCATTCTCTGCTCCTGGTGCAGACCCCTTGGATGAGCAGCCATATTTAGCCTGTTCACCGAAGAGGGAAGATTTTGACAGCAAACTTTTCCTCATTGAAATCCCTGTTTCCTTAGGGGAGGGTGTGCAGGGAACAGAGAACCCTTGTGCCGAGGCAGCCGGGCACACATCCTGCAGGGGTTGCCAGCTCGCACAGCACCAGGGACCCGAGAGGAATTTCACAGTGCTTTCCTTCTGAGCACTTGGATACTGGAGGATCAGAAAGAAGGATGAGGACTCAGCTCTCCTCAGACCCTGCTGGGTTTCAGGCGTGTGATGGCAGTTGGCTGTCATTTTTTTCTCCTCCTTTGGAGCTGTAGCAGCAGCCTTGTGCTGCGCCTGAGCACCAGCCCTGCGCTTCCCTCCCTCTCTGTTTCTCTTGGCTCTTGTGAAACTCTCCGGCGTGTCTTGGGGACCTTTCCAAGGAGGGAGCCAGCAAGGCACACCACTGATTTCTCTCTCGTGCAAATCGAGCATGAAATGGGCAGCGTGGATCCAGCAGGCAGGGCTGGGGAGGCAGATCCTGCCTGCCACTGACAGGCACCTTCAGCTGGAGGAGAGGAGAGCGTGGGAGCTGAACCTGGGGAGCTGCTTTTCCTCCTGCTAGCCCAGAGCTCTTGCATTTCGGAGCTGATGCCTGGAAGGTTTTTTGCAATTAGGTCCTGGGAAGCTACGGAGAGACCTGGAACTGTTAGGCCTTGGCTAGGGATCCCATCCATGGAAAGAATAGATCATTGTAGCAGGGGTAAGTAGCACGCAGCCTCGGAGATCTCTGTGCTTGCTCTGAGATCCTTTTTGTTTCCTGGCACAGGGTAATAATAACGACACTAAAATGGAAACAGCTGGGAGAATGCCTGCAGGATGGCACCAAATGCTAATGTGACAAGAAGGAATGACTCAGATTACAATTTACCAGGCAAGGATTTCTTTGCAGAATGATCAGATGGGGTCTAAAGGGGGAGTTTAATGCAGCTTTGTGTAGACTGCCTTGCATTAGGGATTTTAAACCTCAGGATAATGCAGACTGTGCCTCTCCTTCCACAGATCAACCTGTGGCCTTTTAAGAGATTTTTTGCACTGAGGGAGTCTCTCTGAAAGCCACAGTAATGAGGTATAAGGAATTAACTGGAAATGGGGCTTGGGAACAGCCCGGTCAGAAGTGGTTTCCTACCTCAACTGGAGTAGGGGCTGTGACACTTCTGGTGTATCTTCTACTACTTGGAGGAATGAGGGACCAGGAGAAAGAGGAGTGCATTGAATCTCAGGCTGCTAGATGTGTTTCAGGCAGTTGCAAGTAGTGCCTAGAACAATTCCTTTGTTAGGAGAGTAGGTTTAGCAAAGGTTTTGTTTTAAAATGAGATTTTAGGCTTTATTTCCTTTTCTTTGATCTTACATGCATCTTGCTTTAAAAGTAATCCTTGGAATCTATAGTAATGTCTGTTGATAAAAGGAATTAATACTGACTCTGAACTTTTACCTGGATGATTTTCTAAGCCTTTACTACATGTTTCTTTTTGGTGCAGGTATATATATATTTGAAACATAGATTAGAATAAATCTTTAATGAGGTGCAGGGACACATAATACTCACCCTAGACATGATGCTGACAGGAACTGTAGAAAAATACACACTGCCATTTAAGTTTGACAAGTCTAAATACTTTTTTTTTTTTTTCATTCATCACCAGTAAATTATTAACTGGACAAAATCAGCATCTGGGCTTTCTAGGAATGACTTTGTCCATGTGCCTCCCTCTGAAATCCCTGCCCCAGGCATCTCAGTCCTGCTCCCAGCTCTCAGTACATGAGTGCAGATCATTGCAAACCTCTGCAAGACCCCAGCAAAATAACTCTGAGAATTCCCACTGCTGCTTCCTGTGGAAACAGGCACTGGAAGCTTTTGGGATGTGTTGTAACTTCTCCCTTTGTGCTGGCTCAGCTCTCTTTGGCTTTTGTGGAGGAGAGCTGGTTTTAAACCACTTCCCATTTCCTGCCTATCTTTGCTCACTGCTTTTTATATGGCCCAATGAGCCTTTTATTCCTTCCACCCAATTAGCATATGTGAATGAGGGGAATCTCTGTAAATTACAGACTTTTTTTTCCCCTCTGAGTTGCATCAGGCTGAGTGACACCTTTGGGTCTGTGTTTAGTGTGAGGAGTAAGAGCTGGTGGTAAAGTTCTTGAGCTACTGAAGAAACTGAGCTCAATATTTGCCATAGCCAAAGCAGCTGAGAGCTTTGTTGTGTTTTATTTATGTGCTCGTGTTTGGCTGAGCAGTCAGAGAAAGGACTGTTGGGACAAGCTGCTTTCCAAATACTACACAGTGTGCATGGAAGTGCTGCTCACACAAAATTCAGCAGCTGTGAGATTTAAATTAACTATTTGGAATCTATTTGTCTGACTTGTGGCTTGTTTCGTCTGCTGATTCCTTACAACACACTCCTGTGAGTAGCTGGGTTTTCTCTTTCTTTCTTTCTTTTGTATCTTTCACATCTTAAAAACTAGGAATTCCTAGGGAACAACTTGATACGCTCCTGAGATCTGAGGGGCAGATGCCTACCAAGTACTGTGCAGCTAAATAAGAGTCAAACCTCAGAAGTCTGACATAGAAGGAGAAATTCAAAGTCTTCAGCGTGGTCCAGCACTGCTGGTTGTGTGCTGCACTTCCTGGGAAGATGCTCAAATACGTGTTCAAACTCTTCTACATCAAAACCACATCAAACCCCTCAGCTTGAAGCCTGGTTTATTGTACCTGGAGGTGTCTGAGCCTGGAATTGCTGCAGTGTTTATAATTATATCTTTTGTCAGCAGTATAATATTAATGGGAACCTACACCTCGTGTCATTTAACACATCCTTGCAATGGATTTTATTAAGGAAACATTTCAGTTAGGCAGTTTTGTTTGATGGGAAATGAACTTGAAAAGTACCTTGGGCAGCTCAAGAATATTTTCTTTTTGCCTGTGCTGCACTTGTTGCTTTCTTTCCTTTCCTTGTGAGCCCTGACATCTGTACAGCAAGCTGCAAGTGGCTCTGCTGGGGCAGGAGAAAATCCTGAGGCTGTGGAGCAAGATATCACCCATCCCTCTGTGCCTGTCAAAGGGGAACTCTGTTTTCTTCAACAGCAAACCAATCATTTAATCAACAAGGTGCCAGGATGGGGGCTCTGTGTTTACTGGAACCAGATGCATTCCCAGCTCTGAGGCGAGGCTTGCCCTACTTGCTTTTAATGTCCATCATGGCTGTGCTAGGAAAACTGCCTTTTTCCACTGGGTTTTGTCCCATGGTATGTTGCTTGGTGATCATAGATGGAGTAGATGGAGCCAGTAACTGATTCTGTTCCTTACCTTCTAATTCCTAATTCCTGAAGCACACTTCTAGGCAGCAGTGCCCTTGGACCTTTCCTCCTCTGCTTCAGGGCTGCTGGAGCCTGCTCAGCATGGTGCTGCCCATGGCCTCAGAAGTTCTGCTGAGGATGAGAAGGAACAGGGTTGCCTGTACCCATCCATACTCTGAGATCTGCTCTGGCAGGGGTTCCCCAGCTGTGGTCACACTTACTGGATGCAGGGACTTTCCACCCTGTCACCATCTGTAACTTATTACCCCTTGTATGTCTGGCACAAGTACAGCCAGCCATGGCCCTGGGAGGTGGTTGTTTGAGGGCCACTGCTTAGTGTCCTGTTGGATTGTTGTCTTCTGAAACACTGGAAGTAGTTTCCCACAGGAGTAAAGGAGAAGAAGAGGAGGTCAATATGGAAGCAGAATACCCTACAGCAAAGGGAAGTGTGAAGCAGTAGAGTTGCATTCCTCCCACGTCATCCCAACTTTGATTACAAGCATTACAGATTCTACTTCATACAAAGGAGCAGAAAATGCAGGTTTCACCCAGCTAAGGTCAAAAGCAGTGTGGCTTTCATCTAAAAAGTTCTCTTGCTGGCAGTGTTTTGGGTCTGATTTCTCTTCTGGCCATTCTCTCTGTAGCCTGGAATGCTGGCAGTCAGGAAGTTCCCTAGGGGTCACTTCATATGGAGCTTTAAAGACAAACCCACTAAATTCCAACCAGAACCCCCCTCTGGGTGGCAGATGCAGCTGATGGAGCACTCAGGATGTTGTGTCCTCTTTGCCAATCATCAGGTGCCCCAGGCACTGCTCTGCATGCAGCCTCACCCAGGGGCTGCGTGGTGGTTTGGTTTTAATGACATCAGATATCTGAGCTTCATGAAAACATTCTGCTTTCAGACCCTAAGAAAAGTTGGGTTTTGCCTAATGGAGTCCCTGATGGCTGCATCTGAAGTTTTTATGAATTTTTTCATTGCATATGCAAAATGACCTTCTTACACATTGAAAGGAAATAAAAGGGTGAGACCACATGAGAAAACATTTGCAACTTAATACGGGAAAATCTGGGGAAAGTATCTCTGATACAACTCTGAGATTTGATGTCTCAACAAGCTTAGACATCAAATACACTTGGCTTAAAAATGAAAACAAACAAACCCCAGCAGTGTGTACATAAACTGCCTGCCTTGGCAGCTCAGCCTGGGATCAGGCAGTGGAAGTGAGCTCTTTCCAAGTCACGCTTTCCTGACTGCACTGAGAGTCCAACTCTGTCAAGGTTACTCCTGATTTCAGCTTCAGAGAGCACACTGCCTGGGAGCAGCCTTAGGAACCTTTGTCAAGCCTTACATTCTGGAATCAACCTCTAAATCAAAGCCCCAAACCAGAAGTAACTAAATCTCCTGAGTTGCCCCTTTTCTGCCATCTTCCAGAGATGCCACTTGCTCTGCAAGAGCTCAGCTGGGAGCTTAGTAAAGAGCTGCTGCTCATCACCCCCCAGGAGCTCTGTTTTTGCCTTGGTTTAGTCAGCGTGGGTGCTGCTGTGGAGTTAGGAGCTGCCCTTTCCTCTAGCTGTGGGGATTTATAAACAGAGGTGGGATTTATTAGTCTTGAAGGTGAAGCTCAGTTGAAGGGGTGCTGAATAATCATACGTCCACAGGAAAACTTGTCTCCTGTGATTTACAGGCTTTAAATGGTTCTGAAAGTAGCTACAGGAAAAATACACATCCCTGCAACCTTTAAAATTTACTTGGTGCTTGTACTTGCATAAAGTTTGGCCTCCTGAGTACAGCTGGAGTTTGATGGGAACTGGTGTCTGCTAAGCCAGGATTCCATCTCACAGCTATTCATAGAATCACAGAATGGGCTGGGTTGGAAGGGACCTCAGAGATCATCAAGTCCAACCCTTGATCCACTCCCCCCGTGGTTCCCAGCCCATGGCACTCAGTGCCACATCCAGGCTCTTTGGAAAGATCTCCAGACACGGAGAATCCACTACTTCCCTGGGCAACCCATTCCAATGCCTGATCACCCTCTCCAGAAAGAAATTCTTTCTCATCTCCAACCTAAACCTCCCCTGGCACAACTTGAGACCCTGCCCTCTTGTCTTGCTGAGAGTTGCCTGGGAGCAGAGCCCAACCCCCCCCTGGCTCCAACCTCCTTTCAGGGAGTTGGAGAGAGTGATGAGGTCTCCCCTGAGCCTCCTCTTCTCCAGCCTCAACACCCCCAGCTCCCTCAGCCCTTCCTCACAGGAATTCTGCTGGATCCCTTCACAGCCTCCTTGCTCTTCTCTGGACCTGCTCCAGCACCTCAATCTCCTTCCTGAGCTGAGGGGCCCAGAACTGGACACAGGACTCAAGTTGTGGCCTCACCAGGGCTGAGCATATTGCTAGCATCCCCTTCCCATGTTCTGTGATGTTTTCTGTTGTACCCTGCTCAATCCAGGGGGGGAAACCAGGATCTCTTCATGGGAACACTTTGCTTTTTTACTGCAGAGCTTTGTTTGAGTTTGATTTCAGAATCAAAATACAGAGTTGAGCTGTTTGCCAATATTAACAAACATCTATGGCCAGAATTAACATGGATGATGCTTCTACCCAGTTTATCACCCCCGCTTTCTATCACTGAAATTAAAATCCAGCCACTCTGGGTGGATTTGGTTTTTTTGTCTTGTTGAGCTCTAATGTGTTTGCTGAGTTGGGTACCAAGAGCTTTCAAAAATATATTTTCAAATAAAGAAGAAATGGAGTTTCAGGAATGAAAATTAATCTTTAAACATTGTCTTTACTTTCATGATTACTTTGGGATATTTGTGCTTGGTTAAAGAAGCCAGTCAATCCAAAATGCTCTTTTCCTGTTCTGAAGTCCCAGCTCAAAATGAAAATGAGAAAGCAGGAGAAGATGGGGAATTGTGTGTGGGGGGTATAATTAGCACATTTAGCAAAATAAACCAGGAGAAAGGAAAAAAAAGGCCAGATAAATACATATCTGCTGTCAGAGTAATTATTTATAAAACATTTCCCTGGGTAAAAAGATTTGCCAAAGTGAAATTTTAAATATAATAAAATAATAGCTTCAAATAGATAAAAAAACAGGTCTTGGAGGTACCTCATTACGAGACAAAGTGATACAAGTAGTGGACTCAGCTAAATGAAGATGAAGTGGTGTTTGAATCACCTGGGTAGTTTTGGAGATGGGAAAAGGATTGTGCATTAGGAGGCTGGAGCTAAGAGATGGACTAAAAGCTTTTTCTTATAAAAACTTTTCCTTACTAGCCTGCATCTCTTAAGTATGATCAGTGTTAAGGCTTTTAATTTCTTCAGGATTTGTCTCAGGGATATTTGGGTCCCAGGATTTTTTTTTTTTCTAAATAAAACATAGCAATCTTTCACAGGAAAATAAACCTCATGTTTCTTACTCCTGGCCATCAGACATGCTTTTCACCCCATCCATACATTCCAAAGCCATGCAGAAAGGTGGCATTTGTCCTGTGGTTTTTGCCTTGTCTGATTCACTGAATTGCACAAACATCATAAATTAACTGGAGGACAGACATCAAGGAGACATTAGAAGTGTGGTGGCTTAGAAAGAAATAAAACCCCCCAAGGTTTATTTCTCATGCTGCAAGAAAAATTTGTGGGATTTAATGATGGTTTGGAAACTTAATGAGCTTCTGCTAAGGGCTGACTGTGAGCATCAGTTGCATGTGGCTGTGTTTGCCAGGGAGTTAACCTTAAATTCCATCTTGGAAAAACGTACAGAGATTACCAGGATTCCTTGGAACAATGACCCAAACTCTGCCAGGAAAAGCATCAGCCTTTCCACTGACTTGAAAAGTCCTGGCTAGAGGCACTCCCTCAGCATGCTTCCCACCTCTTCCTGAGATTGCTGCAGATGAAGCTCTCTTGGAGATGGAACCTGCTGAAGTTCCTGCTCCATGACCTCTTCCTCCTGCCTGCAGCTCCCTGCCTGATACTGAGCTGGGCTTATGGATGGGGTAAAAAGTGAAAGGGCTTTGCTTACCTTACCTTGCCTTGCTTGTGCTCTATAGCAAACTTGTGAACAGCTTAATATTATGAAGCTTTGCAGGGTCTCTTAATCTGCAGAGAGCAGCTGTAGTAATTTTAGGCACTTCATTGCTTTGAGAGGCCATGAACTGTGTATTTCACAGGGGATCATGGCATTTGCATGACTTTGCATACAGGTAGGTGCACTTTACCTGTTGCTTGGCAGCAGGTTCTCTGGTGCTGATGCACAGTGTATGGCACTGCCTGCCTGCAGGGCAAAGCAAACCAAGCCCTGGGCAGAACCCTGTGTCCAGGAGTGCCTCAGGAGATGCACCTGCTGCTCAGAACTGAGCATGGTTCTGTCTGTGTCTTGGTGTGAGATGCCAGAAATGTATCAGTAATGGATATGTGGGACTGTACCTGCATTTTGCAGGGAAAGCTGCTAATTTCTCCCTGTGGCTTCATGTTGTGTCAAGTGTACACTTAGACATCAAAACTGTTGGCAGGAGTTAGCCACCAGTGTGCAAATGCAAAAACCTTTTGGTTTTCTTCTGGCTGAGTGCATCATTCTTAGAGAAATTTAGATAAGAGCTTGGAAGATGCTGTGTGGAATATCCATATCCTCTCCAACAGTTTGAGTTCTTCCATAGGCTTTTGCTGCTCTCTCCAGTGCTCTTCCCTGGGGCTCTCCTAGCTCAGTGTGGGCTCCACATTGCTGCTCTGAGATGGTTCTCAGTGGTTCAGTGGCAGGTTTGAAGTTTTGTAGGAATAATTCTGCTCCTTGTACCTGGGAACAGATAGGGAGAAGATTTGGAGGGAGAAGAAATCCAGCATGTTTTCCTAGCCTGTAGTTTTCATTCTCTCCTTAATTATCTACTTAATGCCTTCCACATTAGATTCTAACTTTACTCTGTTGCAGGGCTGGGATTTTTTTTTCTTCCTTTAATTTTCTGTTCTTTTTAAAATAAATTCTTTTTAGCTGCAATATTTCAATCTTAAGTGACAAAGCTGCAAAATGA
Source organism: Calypte anna (assembly GCF_003957555.1). NCBI lineage: Eukaryota > Metazoa > Chordata > Aves > Apodiformes > Trochilidae > Calypte > Calypte anna. Next base: position 426,909 of record NC_044269.1, read on the forward strand.
ATTACACTGCTGGAAGCAAGGCAGGCTCATGGTAAACACATAGGCTCATAGCAAACACATAGGACAGATTTGCCAAAGCTCTTGTAACCTTTAAGTATGTTCATTCCTCTGCCAGCAGCTCTGCATCACTCCTGAGATACGTGTGTGCAAGCAAGATCAAGAAAAAGTGTTCTCATGGCTTCATGAAGCAGAAGTTGGAAAAAAAAATGTTTTGTAGATTACTCAGATCCCAGGTTTTGCACAAATTATCCTTTCTTCAGGAGAGCTGCTTGGTGGAGTTAACATCACTTGGCAAACAAGGAATGAAAGCTGAAGGTATGCAAGTGAGGTGGCTTTGGGACCTGGGTGGTTTGAGACACAGCCCCACTCCCTACCCAAAGCAAAGCCACCTCTTCCCTGGGGAGGATTTGGCATCTCAATTCAGTACCAACAGTCCTGATCTTGGCAGCAGACTTATGAAGTGCTGTTCCTTGAGAGGATTTTTAAACGTTTTTAAGAGGAGCAAGTATAGCATAAAAAAAGAGTGTTGAAAGTTTTGTTTTTCCTTATTTTTCTGCCTGTGGTCACACAAGTGCAAATGGGGCCATGGAAAAGCTGCCTCTGGTCCAGTTTGAATCCTCTCTGCAGTCACTTGCCCTTTGCCTTCTGGATGTCAGTGTGGGGAACGTGGCAGGTCCCAGCCAGGTTCAGAGTGGGCTTGAAATTATGGAGTTTCAGACAAACAAATGAGTCTTTCAAAGGTTTGCCGCTTTGCTTCAAGCTTAGATCTGCCAGAGTTGGATGTGAGGTTTGTTCTTGGAGGGAGAGCAGAAGGGAGCTTCCAAAACCCCTTTGGAGAGGAGAGATGAGAGTAGTTCTGTTCTTGTTACCCCCTCAGCTGGATGAGAAATGCCCCTGCACAGCACTGTGCTTTGGGGTAAAACCTCTGCATGTGCCATCTCATAACTTACCTTCCTGTTTGCTCTGGGGCTGTTTATCTCTCCCAGAGGGATAACCAGGGTATTAATCTTCTGCAGGAGACTCATGTAATTACTGGCTTTATCTAGAGATGAGCTGCTGCTTCTCAGGTGGTGGGAAAGCCACAGAAGCATTTTTAAGCTGAGCCTGCCTGTAAAACATGATCAATAAAATCTTGGCTAGCAAGCACTGATCTTGTGTTTGATTTGTGTAGGAACCAGGTATGGAGCTTAATTTTGTCTCTCCTGTTACCAAGGTGAAGCTGTTATTTTAGAGGGGATTGATCTGTGAGATCTTGCTTGCTGGCTCCCAGCTCCTGCTGCTCAGCTGCACAAAGCCAGCCTGAGTTTGCAGGGAGGGGAGGACTTGCCTGCTGCTCCAGGGCTTCACACACGCATCAGCTTTTTGTGGGTGTGTGTTCCAAAGGCAGAGTGGGGACCCTCAAACTTGGCTTTAACTGGGTAAAGGCAAATATGAAATTGAAGCTGTTTCCAGCACATTTCTCCATACAGCTGTTCAAGTCTCTGCTCACAGGAATGCCTTTAAGGCTTGATTTCTGTATCATAAAATGCTCCCACTGAGAACATTAGGGTACCATAAACCTTGTTGATGAGGTCAGTAATGTGCTCATGCTAGCCAGGCATGCATATTCCAGTAATAAATGAGGCTAACAGAAACTAATGCATCAGAATTGGTTATCAGGTTCAGAAAGTCTGACAGACACCTGTAATGTAAGAAATAAACACTTCAGGTGATATACCATATATATACAGTTATCCTGTTTAACCCTTTGGTGAGTTACCACAAACACTATTCACAGGTTCTGTTGTCCAGCTAAGGTGATTCACACTGTAACTGTTCCAGGGGTATCCTCCAGACCCTGCTGCTGTCTCAGGTCTGTCTTTGAGAAGCTGAAAATCAATTTCCCAGTTTGGAGTCAACCAAATTCTGCCTGTGGGTCATGATCAGAGTTGAAGAGAGGCCTTTGTTTGCTTCGTCCTCCCTGAAATTCCGGTCAGGTCCAGGTGCTTTGTTTGTAAGGGATGCTGCAGGAGGAAGAGCTGTTAAACATCATGACATCCACAGTTTTTGGAAGAGCAGGGCTGCATGTCTGTTAACAGAGCAAAAGAGCAACCATGCCACGTGGGGAACAGGGAGCACAAGCAAATCTTCATCTTTCAGGGTATTTTCCTGCAAGGAGAGTCACATTAGAGGACAGAACCTGGAGATTTTTCCTGTGTATGCACACAGTGGTCAGGAGGTTGGCAGCAGGAAGAGGAACAGGAGTTCAGTGGAGCTTTTACAACTCTGAAAGAACACAGTTGTCTGTATGTAGGGCAATACAATGGATTTAAAATGTCACTTCTCACTACAGTCAGTTGGCCTAAATGGGAACATTGGAAGCATTGAAGTGGAAACTTAACCACGTGGGGGTACAGTGGGTGAATGTAAATCAGGAGGTTAATCCCTGGGTAGGTAATCCCCAAAGAGAAAGTTTGCTGTAATTTGGGTGTGAGGTCCAGGTGTTGTAGGACAACTACAGATGATTCACCTGCTGTTTCTGGAGGGTCCTTGTGTAGACTTGACTGGAGTCCAAACTGGTGTAAATGACAGTATCTGTAAGAGGAAAGGTGATGCAATATTCAGCCTTTGTCTTAACTTGACTCTTACCTCTTCCTGCCCTGTATTGTGTTGCAGTCTGGCCTGGAATCCGGTTAGGGAGCTGCTCCATTCATATTCTGACCATTTCATTGCCTGGCTGCTGGCTTTTCAGGTAAAACCAGGGTCTGCCAGAGCCAAGGGGAGCCTGCAGTCCTGTCCTTCAGCACTGATCAGGGGGAAGCAAGACCTGCAGTTTCCTTGTGGGTTGATGGAGTAGGTGTATGGTGCCCTGAGTAACCATAGGGAAGATTAAACGATGGAAACTTTTCTCCTAGAGTAGGAAACCCACACTTAATAGACATGGAGCTCCCTGGTACCTGACAAATGTGGAAAATATCTCCAGTCGTGTAGCAGCTTTCCTTTACTGCATGCTTTGTTATTTTGTTTTTCTTGGACTGTTAGTTTCAAAACTTGGTAGCAGTTGAAAGCTGAAACTTGATAGCAAAGGATGATGATGAAGTGAGGGGAACATCACATTTAATCACATTAATGGCAGCAGGCTTCACTCTGTTACACACAGGGAGAAGTCACTTAAAATTGCCTCTTTCTGGGATGTAATTTTTTTTTTTTTAAGTGGAATTAATCTCGCTGTGTCAAAGATCCTCTGTAGCAGTTAGAGCTGTCTGTGGGACTGGATGGCACACTGGAAAGCTTCATAGGAAAAAGCTGGCTTTGAAGGGAGAATTTATAGGTGATACAAGAAACTGTTGAAGGAAGGCAAAAATGAGAGGTGCTGAGAAAGTGGTCCAGGAGAAGCTGCACACATGCTCTCCCTTCCTCTAAATGTATTCAGCATCGTAAAAATAGAATAAATTTTGGCATAAAAGACTTTATTTGGTCTGGAGCTCTTTTCTAATTGTCTGCAAACATGTATACACTCAGAATAGAAATGAGTGTTCAGGAAGTTAGGGCTGGTGAAGAGTGCTGAATTTGTGTCTTCCTTACCAAGAGGAGGAAGATGCTGGCAAAATGCAAAGCTAAAGCCCCTCTGAGTCTTGGTGGTCATTTCGATAGAAGCAAATTCTGCCTTACATCTCCCTTGCCCCTGATCACCTGGTTTTGACTTTCTGCTGCTTATGTTCATGAAAATACAGCAATTTGTGACCTTTCTCCTCAATCATTTGATTATTTTCATTTGTAGCTATGTTGGGTTTTTTAGTTGATAGATAATTAGGATTTTGCTTTCAGACTTAAATATTTATGTTCACAAGAGAACAAGTCTTGTTCCAAAAGACAGTTGTGGAAAATGTCCTGAGCTCTTCAGTGCTTTCTTTAAACTGGCATCATTTCTGCTGAAGAAAGCAAGTGAGTAACTCTGCTGGCAAGGGTGGCAGTGCCTTCACTGGGAATTTTCTGTCCATCAGACCAGGAGGAAAGGCAGTGATGCTGTCTCTGTGGATACCTCCTCCTGAGCCATGTTTAAGGGAGTGTTGCATGGTTTTCTCTTCCCAGGACAGGGATCATTTTCTTCTGTAATGAAACATCTTTTTAGAAGATATTTCCTTTTTTTTTTTTTTTTTTTTTTTTTTTAATCTGCTTTGCAAATGGTCTTAATTTGTTTATGATCACTTTGCAATGTCTCCTTCAAGAGAAGTTCATGAAATGCAATCCTACGTGTCAAGTGTAGGATCCCAAGACTTAGCAGGAGCAGCAGGACTAGTTCAAGGACTAGTTATGGCTCTCAGTACCTCTACAGGAGTGCCATAGTTAAATCACTCCTCACTGCTCTGAAAAAAAGCACATCCTGATGTTGTATTTAATGACTCTGGAGGTGATGAATGGTGCCATGAATCTCTCTGTCGTGGTAAATTGCTCGACAACAGTGAAATTAGGGGATATGTCTTATTATTTACTGTCTGCCTGGACATATAAAATAAGTAATGAATAAAGTTGGAGGGGGAAATCACTGTTATCTGATAAATGAATATTTATAGAGATATTTTCAGTTGAACAATTAATTTTGCAGATTCCTAAACTAGAGGTTTAATCCCTGGCTTGAACATTTTGCCCTCTTATGATAGCTTAAAAATAAAAATACAGTTCAAAAATAAACTAATCAGGTTAGATGCCAAAATCCAATGGCATTTGAGAGTCTGTGCAAGCCATGAATGCTGAATATTTTCTCTCTGACAACTCCAGACAGATAAGCACTTCTGATTCCCTGATACTCAGCATGTCTTGGAGCAAGTTGCTGTGAATGTTGTGCCTCATGCATTATTACATGCCTGGCTTCTCCCTGCTCACTGACCTGGTCTTTTTCTCTCCCTCTTTTCTCCACCCCCTCCCTTCTCCCTTGGTGTAGCTTTCACTCCCGGAGGAACAGAATGAAGTAACCAGAAACGGCTGTGAATCCAAGGAACTGGTGTACCTGGTGCAGATCTCTTGTCAGGTAAATGCCATTCTTTCTCCCCCCAGCTCATTTTGCAGAATGCATTGGGTTGTTTTTGGCAGCACAGCCTCCTAATATTTTGATACAACACATTTCTCCTGCATGTGTGGGTTGTTTTTTTTCCCACTTCTTCACCAGCTCTGTCCTCAAGAAGATGCTGTCTGTGGTACTGCCACCAGCTCAGTGTGAGAAAAGGAGCACTGAGGGGACAAAAAGGAGTTGGTTCAGCAAAACCCCCTTGCTACACGATGTGCAGAGTTGCAGGATGCTCAGCCTCCAGACACAAGCCTGCATGCTCTGCCTGTGTGCAGTGACACAGGGACACACCAGGCACAGAAACAGGGAGCACAGAGGGGGGGGAGGGAGGATGCCAGGCAGTGATTTTTTTGTGCTGCTGGCAGCCAGGAGATGGGGCTTCTTGGGCTGCTCCAGACATCTCCTATGAAATTCTTTCCCTGCCACTGTGGGATCAAAATGCTTTGGGCAGAGAAATCTACAACTTCGTAGCACAGATTTTCTGTCTTCTAAAATGGGTTTAGTGACTTTGAGAAATTATACAAAATAGGTTATCATGTCTTAATATGGTGAACAAAATTTTTGTTTGTAGGAGACATATTGCACTGATAAATTCCATTGGGAGTTAACACCTGTGTGGGGTAGTTTTTCTGCTCTTCTTTCCACAGTTCATCTCATCACTTCTTGAGCATCCATTATATCAGTGGATGCTGAACATAATGGGGATCACCCTGGGGTCTGTCTCTCTTTAAATCTCTTTCTGTGATCCTGCTGACTTTTCTCAGGTACTAAAGAGAATTGTATGAAGGAATAGCTGTGCTGTCTGCATTTGAACTGGGTGGGGTAGGGAAGTATTTCTGTCACTGTCCCAGCACGGTGGTGTTGCTGTCCCCACAATCACAGATTTGCAGCAACTTGTTCTCCTGCCCTAACTCTGTGTGCCCAGGGTTAGGAGGGAGCTGAGGAGCAAAGCATCCTGCTCTGCTTGGAAGGTGGAGCCTGGCAGAAGCTGAGCTGTAGCAGTGTGACAGAAGCGCCCAGAGCAATTCCTGGCTGGTGTCAGCTCTCAGGGCACACGTACACACGTGCACAGGCGTGGGTGTCCACGTGCTTCCAAACACTGCTCGTGGGGAGGAGAGGCTGCTAGTGGACATCTCTCCAAATTGCCTGTGTTTGGGTGTTTAAAAATCATTACTTTTGAGAACAGCAACCCGAGCTAACAAGCAGCACTGCAGAATTGAAGGGTGGACATATGTCTGAGTGCCAGCCAAGAGCAGTGACCCAGAGGGAGATTTTTCAGGGGACTTGAGGAAATTGGAACTTCAGTATCTTTTGAGTCCTCGTGTTTGGGACTGCATTCACAGCTCTTATTGCAGAGATGAGCCTTGTATTAATGCCTGACTATTTTAGAGAGAGAAATGTCAATATTTTATAGAACAGCTTTTCTCTAACCCTGAAGGCCACTTCTGATCTTCCTACCTACCTGACTGACATCTCAAAATATCAGTGGGACACCTCCAGGGGAACTGTGTCCTTCAGCCCTGCAGATGATGTTTGTGCAGGAGCCAAGCCCCAGGAGCAGCAAATAAGCAGCACAAAGCATGCAAGACACCAATGGTACAGCCATAGCCATGAGCCCAGCTGCCCAGCAGCTTGTCCCACACTTCTGTCAACCTCTCGGATGCTTTGGAGTCTGTGACTCACCTCTTGCCTTTTATTTTATGTCCCTGCCTCTCAGATACTAACAAAGCTTGTGAGAAACTTGTGGCATCTGGATTTAATGAACAGGAAGGCATGGAAGGAGCTGCACAGCTGAGCATCATTCCTCCCGTGGAGATGCCTCACCCCTGACATCCCACAGCCTCTCCTAATGTCCAGGGAAAGATTCCATTCAGTCAGGCATTGGATACCAGCAGTGTCTGGATGGGTTTGGCTCCACATTGGACTGGAGGTGTGAAATAGCTCATGGAATGATAGTGCAGCAGGGAGAGATTTTGGCAGGATGAATCTGCATCAGGCCAAAAATATTGAAGGAGAGAGAAAAAAGCCTATATAACAAATTTTACTCTGCTTGCCTTTTGGAGGGGCTGGTGTTCAACCTCCTGCAGCAGCTTGCAAAATTCCCCCTTATTTTTCAGATAGACACAGAGAAAACAAAGTCTGTGAATTAAGGCTAACCACATGTAAGTGTAAAAGCTTTAAGATATTTGTGATTTGTTGCAAAAAGAGATAGTGTGGTGAAATGCAGGAGTGTTTGGCCATCCTGGAAATTTTAGATTACAGATCTTAGAGAAGTAGGCTAAAAACCTGGCTTGGGAGTTGAATGTATTACACTGCAGTGCCTTGCCCAGTTTGGACCATGCAGATAGAATCCATGTGTTGTGTGGTCCATAAAAAGGTACCTATTTTGTCATTTCACTCTGTGGCAGAAAGCAAACCAAAGCTTTTAAGCATTAGACTTTTAAAACATCCAGCTCAGCCTTAGCAGTGTTTGGCAGACTAGAGTTTGGCATTTACACTAAGGAAATTCTATCCCACTCTTTCCCATCTGTAAGTATAATTTTAGTGGTGTAAAGAGAATTATTGTTTGCCTATTTTGCAAAGCTTTCCCAGATAAGGTTTGAACAAAAATTGTTTTGGAGTTGAATTTGATTTCTGCTGCAAGTCAGCTTGTGAAATACAGGCTCAGGCATTACTTTTAAAATCTCTATTCAGCTTTTCTTCTGCTTGCAGACCTTAAAAAATTAATCCAGTTTATTAGCTCTTACAAAGAAGTGGGAATATAGAAGGAGCTGTTCCAAGTGCTTCTGAAAAGTGGAAAGATGAGATTCTGCTTTTAATGTCTTTGAACAAATTTAAACGTGAAAAGTAGCAAATGACAAAGGGTTTCTATTTTTGTGTGTAGGAAACAGAGAAGCATGAAATCCTGAAAGGTGTGGTGTGAGGGCTGTACCTGTGAACCTTCTGAACTCTGTAGACAGCAATTTACAGCCTTAGCCCTAAGTGTGGTCCTTAAAGCACCACAGGGAATGTCTCAGACATTTATGGGTTTCTGCTGTACCTGTAGGCTGTGAAGGTCCAGTCACAATGTTTGCAGTCCTTGCTATGTTCCATGTGGATAAGCAAAGAATTTACAAGGCCTGCAAGACATTTAAAAAGGGTTACTATGTGTGTTGAGAATAAACCAGCAGAAGCAAGATCCTGCAAAAGGTTTGGAATAGGCTAATCCAGGCAGCATATTTGGTCGAGTTGTAAAATCTGACTTCTGAATCTTTGTGGATTTATGTGACATTACAGCAGCAACTACCTGCACATGTATTTAAGTGTTTAAAGAATGATTAATCTAAGCCTATATTTTTTAAAAGGAAAGAAAAATAAAAAGGGTGCAGTACTAATGACAGTGTTTTCTCTGGTTCAACACTACAGGCATAATTTTGTGAAGGTTTGAAAGGAGACAACAAGAGATGGATTGTAAAAATGTACGTGTTCTAAGGGAGCCATTCAAGTCTAGCTATCTCCTGTGGCTTTTATTGTTCATTGTCATTATCACAGAGAGATTGTGGGAACAGAAATGACAGGCAGTAGAAACCAGAAATGACAGACCATGCAGGCAAGCATGAGTGATTTTTAAACAAGTCTTAGGCTGAGATCCCTTAAACACAGCTTGACTTGTGCTCTCAGAGCAGAGCCACCCTACCTTCTCTGTGTCCTGCTTTTCATGGGCTAATGCCAACCTCCTGCAGAGCCAGGCTCTTTCCGCTGCAACCCAGGTAGATTTCTAAGGCTGTTCTCAAAGAGGAAGCTCTTGTGGTCCATGGGCTTTCTCCATTTTTCTGCTCCAGTCTGCAGCCCCTGCACTGGCAGGAAGCTGGGCCATGATGCTTTCTTGCCCAGGATGCACAGTGCTTTGCCCTGTTCCTGTTCTTTGTTCAAAACAGCCCTTGCTCTCTGGGCTGTGTTCCTTTTGCTTGATAGAATAAGGTCTGTGAGGTACTAGAGGAAGGCATTTGCACCAATATATCCCACATGTATCTTCCAGCTCTCCCTTGCAGGAGCTTCAAGCCCGAGATCTTCTGTTTGAAGACCACTATTTGCAAAGCTCTGAAGCCAACCCCATCCAGCCTTCCACAGCTGGCAGTGTGGTTGCAATGAGTGCTTCAAGGGCAACAGAGAGAATGCCAGGAAAAAATGGGATCTGAGTAGGAAGAACAGAAAGGACTCCCCATCCAGGGTGGTTTGTGGGGAGAGGCAAGTGGAATATATTTTCAGAGAAGCAAATGTCTTACTCAGACTGCTAATGTCTAAAGTATGGTTTGCTGGGTCTGTCTGCCTAGGATAGTCCCTACTAAAAGCCACAAATTGTTTGCAGTAGGAGCTGTGAGTCAAACATACAGAAACCTTTTGTCTGACTGATTGTTTTCTGTCTTAAAGGATTGCCTTTTGTCCCTTTTGTTCTTTAATTTATTAATAGTTTTGTGTAATTAAAGCTCAAACACCTAGAGAGCAGTTACTGAGTAAGTGCTACTAGTACTCCTCCTGTGAAAGGCCCCAGTTCTTTAAACAGATGATTCTAAGGGACAAATACTAACACATATACAAATAGTTTTGTGTGTGTGTTTTTTTTTTTTAAAAGAGGAAAGCTGGTCTCAGTTTTTAATAGGTTACATCTATGTGGAATACCTATGCTGAATCCTATCCAATGCAAAATCTGTTTTCAGAATATGTGTTACCCAGCTTCTCCTGTTTGAATGCAGAATTTTCTGCCTTTACTGTTTAAAGATTTTGCTAAGCAAAAGCAGTTACTGTGTCCTTTCACTGATTAATAAGTTGGGGTAGTTTCACATTATGTCTGTTGCAGTTTGGCTGCAGTCTCCTGCCCCTACCCAAGTGTTCTCACCCTCCCTTCCTCCAGTGTCCAGGTACCCACTGGACGAGTCCTCCTGTGCCTGAACACCAAATCCATCCCCTGGGGGTGCAGGTAAACTGAAGCAGGTGTAAGATGCAGGGATCTTTGATTTCATAGCACGTTTTCTGTGCTCAACAGGGTTCAGGCAATTTAGTCTGGTTTGAAAGGCATTAAAATGCCTTTCATGTCACCATCATGGCCTTTCCCCCCAGACTGTTTTCTGTACTTCTTTTCTGCCACTTGGTACCACTTGCCTGAAGCTAACAACAATAAAAAGCCTGGAGAAATGTCACTTCACCCCCAAGTTTGCCCATGAGAGTTGGGTACCTCACATATCTGCAAGTGTTTGAAAATCTTTCCTGTGATACAGAACATTCATTTTGAAGTCCCCCAAAACTTTTTCAAACCTGACTGTAGACCTTTATGGATTGAATATTTTTAGCTGTTCCTTTCAGATGTTCACAGAAGTTCAAACCTCTGTCCTGAGCATTTCTCATCTGAGGAGGGCTGTTTCTCATTAGTCAAAAGAAAGCAACTCAAAACCTTGTTTCCACAATGCTAATCCATCACTTGATGCTCTGTGCTTGCACGGTTGAGCTCAGGTCACACACTACATACCTTCTGCTCTCAACAGCACTAAATAAAAATGAAGTGACAATGGTAATGTGGATTAATAAAGAATGTGTGAAGCTGGCAAGCAGCCTGAGAAGTGCTGTTGGGCTGTATTCAAAGCTCAGGCCATGCTAAAGTGCTGCCAAGGTGTGGTGCCTTTTGGAAAACCTGGGTTTGTTCCAAGCCTTTGGAAAGGAAACCAACATCTGTAGGGCAGAGAAAGTAGTGAATTTCATTAGAAGCCTTTAAGAACTGCATAATTAACACCAACTGCTCTGTAGCTGTTGTGATAGTACTGAAGGATAAATTAATTCATTAATTAGGATGATAATTGTTAAGGACAAGGATATGACTGATTGTTTGGAGTTTTGCCACAGAGCACTGATCTGGGTAGGGCAGCACTCAGCATCAGGCAGGATTAACACTGCTCTGCTGTGGCCTTTTCCTTTTCTACAAGCATCTCAGCCTGGAACTTGTACCTGCTGCTACCATCATTAATTTAGAGTGATTTAGACATGCAACAACAGAAGTAGCAGTTTTGAAGTCAAGAGGTTTTTGTCCTGGTGTCTTCGCTGCCTTTAATTCAGAAGCACACAGCCAGGCAGCTGGCAGGGTGTCCCCACTGGGATCTAGAATGAAGGCTTCCCAGACTTGTGCCATTTGCCTGCTCTGGCTGTTTGCAGGATTTTTGTGCTTTTGGGGACTGTGGAATGGAAATAGAGAAATAACTGTTGTCTTCTGTGCTACACAGGAGGGTGAAATGAATCCAGCAGCACTCAGATTTCCTTGTCCAGCTGATGGAACTTGTCCTTCATGCTATCCCCAGGCACTGAGCAGATTCAGTGCTCTGGTGTGTAAATCTGCCTATTGATAACAAGAGAGAAAAACCAACAGTAGTTCTTAAAATTTGGTGTTGAATTTCTCTCTTCATAGTGCTCTGAGTTCTTCTCTATTTAAAGAGGTATTGTGAAGGAAACAAGGTCAGCATGGGCCTTCCTTGTTCCTGACTCTGGATGCTTGAGATGCAATAACAGGGTTCCATCTGTGCATGGAAGTTGAATTGAATGATTTATTTGTTAAGCAACAACTGCAGAGCTCATTGTGGCCTTGGAACTGCTCGTGCTGAAGCACCTTCTTTCAGCACCTGTAAATTGAGGTGCATTTCAAGCTGCCCCTCAGTGGACCAAAGACAGGGCCTTGCTGCTAATGGCTTCACTCTAAACTCCAGTGAAGAAGAAATGGTCTGGTGAATTTATTTGAGAGTGTTTTTCGCTTGGGAAAGAAGGACTTGAGCACAGATCCTATGAGGAGAGGCTGAGGAGAGGGGAGACCTCATCACTCTCTCCAACTCCCTGAAAGGAGGTTGGAGCCAGGGGGGGGTTGGGCTCTTTTCCCAGGCAACTCTCAGCAAGACAAGAGGGCAGGGTCTCAAGTTGTGCCAGGGGAGGTTTAGGTTGGAGATGAGAAAGAATTTCTTTCTGGAGAGGGTGATCAGGCATTGGAATGGGCTGCCCAGGGAAGTAGTGGATTCTCCGTGTCTGGAGATCTTTCCAAAGAGCCTGGATGTGGCACTGAGTGCCATGGGCTGGGAACCACGGGGGGAGTGGATCAAGGGTTGGACTTGGTGATCTCTGAGGTCCCTTCCAACCCAGCCAGTTCTGTGATTCTGTGATTCTAACTGAAAATGATCAGCACAAGATTGCAGCCTTACCAGTTCCTCAGCCTTGCATTGCCCTGAGCTGCTGTGCAGTTCTTTGGGTGATGCTTGGGAGCTGCTGCAGGATGGGTCCTACAGGGGGTGTTCCATGAAAAATCTCCCAGCTGAAGTCAATGATCACTGTAACCCTGGAAGGGATGATGAGCAAGAGGGGAAATTACTTCTCAGAATAAAGTGCAATATTGCATGAATCTGCTGCTATGACAGTTTTTATAAGCAACAGAAGCTTTCCTAATTATATGGTAGTTTGTTAATGTAGTGTCCTTTGGGCATTTGCCTCCAGAAAGCAAGCTCTGAATTAGAGAGATCAATCTTGCTGTATCCAAATTGTATTCCACTTAGCTCTGAAGTAAAATTGAAAATCAGTGCTGAAATCTAAGAGCAGGGGGGAATGATTATGGTTTCTTTCTGCAAGTGGTGCATTTTGGCAGAGCTTCTGTTTGTCATGTGTTGCTTTGTAGACAGAGCTGGGCCTGGCCTCAAATTGAAGAGGACAGTTGGCTTTGGTCTGAAGAGACTCAGTCCTGCCCCAGAACCAAACATATGTAAATGCATTGCAGAGCAGCACTTTGTCTACAATTTTCCTTGTTTTACAACTTCTCCAAGAGCTGGGCTTGGTTTAAATCCAAAAGAAGAGGAGGACTGTGGTGGCTCTGCCTGTTTTTCTCTTAGCTGCTCTGATGTTTGTTGCTTATGAAGAAGTTTAACATACATGCATTTTTAATAGCAATGCTGCAGTGCCTCTCTCCTTGGGAAGCTGACAGTCCTTTGGGACAGACAATCCAAAGCATGCAGTGACATCTTCTGCAGGCTGCAACCTCACTTTGATCAAGGACTCATGTTAGATGGCTGAACAAACAGCAGAAGACAAGGTGCACAGTTATGATGCTTCAAACTTGAACAACTCGCCTGTGGGATTAGAGATGTTTTACCCAACTGACTGTTAAATTAAAAAGTGGGGGGTTTTTTGGTTTTGTTTAAGATGAATTTGTGGCAGAACTCTCAGAGGGAGCATGACTGAGTCTGTTCCTTAATTTTTTTTCATTCACTAGGTTTTTTCTAGAGTTACAGAGCAGGTTTGTGCCCCAGGCTTGCTAAAAGCCATCAAGCAGGGGCTTCTTGTCACTGAGTTGTGTGACCCATGATCCACTGACCCAGTTCAGCACACTGAGCAGGGTGTACCAGCTGGGAATCCCTTCATGGCAGACAGACCTGCTGTGAATTCCCAAGTTCTCCCCTTCCTCAGCAGGGACTGAGAGAGAGCTCCTAAACTCCATCAGCTGCCAGCAGGCTGTGGGGTGTAGACATTAAACAGAACTGCAAACTGCTATGGTTAGAGACCATAGAGCAAGTTTGTAATCAAAGGCTCAGGCTTTGACAGACAAAAAAGGAACTGACTTTTTCCAATTATCTATTTTTTTAACTGTTTTAAAATTCTGTATTTATTCCAGACTTTGTGGCTTACCTTTTAAAAAGACTCCATCAGCATATTAGATACTACAGATGACCTGTCCTACATGGTTCTTCTCCTGGGGTTTGGCACCACTCTTCAACATTTCTTCTTCAAACCAATGCCAAAAAACCCAACTTTTTTTCCATTTTGGCTCTGACTCCAGCTCTGCTAACAAAACTTCTCCAAAGCTGCTTCTCTGTGCTTTATAAATGATGTTTCACCCTTTACCCCTCTTTCCTGGAATTTTGGTCAACTGTATCAATAACATACCTGCTTGCATCCCTTTTTCCTTGAAATATTCGTGTGTTTTATCTCTACAGCCCTACTCAGAGGAGCAGCAGAATGCAGGGAGGTTCCCTCTGACCTCCTCTGATAGATGTTGGAGGTCAGGGAGCTGCAGGAATGGTCATTCTGGGAATGTCTGTGTGTCCTGTTTGTAGAGCAGCACTGGGGTGATGGAAGGATTTAAACACATCTCCTCAGTTTGCAGCCTACAAAATCTTCCCTGCTTTACAATTAGTTGTAACAAAGACTGAGCTTCGGTCACTTAAAAAAAATAATTAAAAATTCAGCTGTTGGCTTCAGTGAGTGCCAAATAAATGAGACTGAAGAAAATTGAGATCTCTATCTGCTTGTTGCAGGAGCTAACCTCAGGCAAGTCCTTGTGAAAGGCTTGTGTTGTTTTCTTTTCCTAACCTCAGGCAAGTCGTTTTCAAAGGGGTTTTGTTTGGCTTGTTTTAAAGGACAGTGGAGCTGGCTTGCTTGTTTTGATGGAACATTGTTTCTTCTCCGTGGTTAAGTGCTGAGCAGATTACAGCACATTTGGGGCACAGGGTAAAGGGGTGTTGTGTTTAGATACCTCCCGTGTCCATGGAATCATTTGTAAGGATGGAAATGCATTCTCTCATGGCCTTGCCACCTGTAGGATGGTACTTTCAGTTCCCTTTCCTTAGCAGTTGGTCTGATAGGGGGTTTGAAGTATTCCTTTTGTAAGCTGTAAGCACATGGTGGGGTTATTAATTGAATTTGCTGCAGTGTGGAAAGCAGTTCCCCAATGCTGCAGCCTCCCCTTCACCTCCTGCCTCTCTGGGACCTGTTGCTCCTATGGTATAATTGTACTAAAGAGATGATTGGTACTGAATTGCTTAAATTATATCATGCCAAGGAATTTCACTGACGTGTAGAGAGCTGCAAATCCTGGTCCAAGTTCCTGAGGTGCCTGCCACTCAGAAACAGGGAGGGAAAATGGTTGTTAGAATTTCAAATGCTGTACAATGTTTGCCTTAAGGTCTTTTAATGTGTCCTTATCCTCTGTACCTGACCAAACCCAATGGTCACCAAGGCCTGGGCCAAGTATTTGCCTGCTGCCTTGGTTGCCTCTGGCAAACTGAGGGCCAGAGGAACCACTGGAAGGTGGTGGCTTCCTTCAGATCCCTGAGCATGGGGAGTTCCTCACCTGAGCAGCCTGGTGTTCCCATGGGTGTTTTAGTGTTCATATCTGTAACTGGAATCAAGGAGCACAAGAAAGTACCATTTTTACATCCAAAAAGCTGCAATGCTTTCCATT
This sequence comes from Calypte anna, assembly GCF_003957555.1. Classification (NCBI taxonomy): domain Eukaryota; kingdom Metazoa; phylum Chordata; class Aves; order Apodiformes; family Trochilidae; genus Calypte; species Calypte anna. Next base: position 442,187 of record NC_044269.1, read on the forward strand.
AAATTATTTTTTTTCCTTCTGATAGCAATTAATTGAGAATAACCTTATAATTAAAGCTGGCAGAGATTTAATTTGTTATGTGGAGTCGGGCTGTTAAGGATCCACCCCAGAATTATACCAAACTTTCTCCTCTGCCTTCTGGTCAAGATTTATAATTTTGCTCAAGTTATAATAATAAACCATAACTTCCAAATCATCCAGGACATTTTGAAAAATAAACTTAAACTTAGATAAAGCCACCTAGGGCACCAGCTAAAAACCCTTCCTGAGCAAACTCTGAAGTGATGGATTTTATCAGTCTTGTTTTCTATTTTGACTAAATTTCTCAGCCGTTTTCCAGCGTGACTTGTAATAGAAAAAGGGCTGAAGGGTCATGCTGGAATAACATACAGAACCCAAGACCCAACCAGCTGTAAAAGTCACCCAGATGGCAGTGTTAACCTCCACTGGTGGGTGCTGGCATTCCTCCAGCCATTTAATCCCTGGTGTTTGCTTACCAGAGGGTCAAACTGCACTGACTTTTGCCATAAGCTTTCATCTCATGTTCTGCTCTCCATCTCCATGTGGACTGGGAAGGTTCATGAGAGCATCCATGGGATTGCTCTCAGGAAATAAGCATTTGAACCAGAAAAAAAAAGGTCTCTCCCTGTCTTAAAATAAATAAATCTTAGGTGCTACAGAGAAAACATACTCAAACCGTGGGACGGGAAAGTTGTGTGTGCTGGAACTCAATAGTACCCTGCGTGGTTTGAAGAGGCATTGATGGACAAAAAGGAGTCCTTTGGGCACAGAGGGAGATAGATTCAGCTGGAAGCACAGTCTTTTACATAGCAGGGAGAGGAGGTTTTGAAATCTTTAGTAAAAAACTTGTAACTACCCATTTTCTGAAAGAATTGTATTTATCCAAACAGGATTTGAGCATGTGCTTCTCTAAAGCACAACCATCAATAGATCTAGAATAGAAGAGAAAAGCCATCACTGAATTGCAGACTGAGAGGGTGATCAGAAGGATTTGAACAACAAGTTACAGAAAGCATTAAGAATGGGAAGAAGGCATTTTGGCCTTAGGGAGTTGCTGTGCCTGAAGCACCAGCAGTGTTCAGCTTTGTTACAAAACACAGCTGACAACATGAGACCAACTTACCAGTCACTTCCTTGTCTGTTATTTTATTAACTCTGTGTTAAAAAAAGAGCCCTTTTGCAAAACTCTTCTGGCACTTCAAAATTTGCAGGAAAAGGCAGCAAGCTGCACAAGCTTTATATTGACAGAGTCAAACATTGCTGTGGTTTTGATACTGACTGAGGTCACTGGGAGCTTGTGCTGCTTTGCCTGTGTGTGTGTGTGATTGGGAGAATTTAGATTTTCCTTTCTTGTCATTTGTACTGGGGAGCTGAGGGGCAGCACAGAATGTTGTCCTGTTCTTCCTAGGCTGCTGGAATAATTCCTTCCTGGAAAGTTAATCGTGCTCCTGGTAAACATGGCTCTTTTTTTGCTTATTAATTCATCACTCAGGCTCCAAATCTGCCAAAACTTTGCTTATACAAGTTTTAGAGCAACGTGAAGCATGCATCCTTTTGAAATTCAGTTAAGGCAGACTTATAACTGTAGCATATGAGGAAATATTAATCTTTGAGGTGTTGGAATAACATTCCGCTGGGTGGGAATTAGTAACACTGCTCCTGACCCCATGTTCTGTACAAACACATGGTATGTGCAGGTATTCTGAATCTGCTTGGACACTGAGCAGCCCCTTCCCCATGAGCATCCTGAGATCCAGGGCTGCCAGTGCTGGCCTTGGGCTGACTTCCCTGGGAATGGTGATGCTGGTTCTGGTTTCCAGCCTTGTGCACCCCCCTGATGAAGGCTGCTGCTGGTTCTGCAGGGATGGCTCAGCTGGTTGCTTAGCAGCTGCTGAACTGCTGCAGTTTGAAGGTGGAGGAGTGGGGGGGGTCTGGGTTACTTTGCTGCACCAGGCTTGGACTGTGCCATGGGTGCTCCCCAACCCCTTGAGAACCTCCCAAAGAGATCGTGGGGCCAGAGCAGCACTGTTGGCAGGAGGTAAGCTGGCCCTGCTCCTTAACTCCTTGCTTGCCATTAGTAACCTCATTGCTGGGATGCTTTGGAATGGGTTTCAGCAGGAGCCAGGAGGATGCTGGCTGTGGAGTCCCCCCTCTCTCTCCCCAGCTGATCCCATGCATTCTGTCACACAGACCAGCAGTTTGCTGACTCCCAACTATCCCTGTCTTGTGAATTTAATTCTTACTGTTTAATTCATGATAAAAAGAGACTGTAAATCTACAGCCCAACAATTGAAATTAAAGTATTGGGCAATGAATGAATTTTGATCATTGGAAACATGGGTTTGCTCTTTGTGTGGGGAGAGTATGAGGTGGTGTGGAAATGTTCTGTGATGTGCTGTGGGCAGAGGCAAATAAAGGATTGTAGGGATTTCCCAGACAGTTGATTTTTACACTGGGGACTAAACCTTGCTCAGCTCAAGGTCATACTGGCAACTTATCAAGGGAGCAACAGCCACTTAATTGCAAAAGATGGAGAAATTGGAAGAGCTTTTATCTTTTTGAACATAATTAAGTTTGCTCTCCTCTTTTTGTTTTTCTTGTTTAGAGAAAAAGATGACATAACTAATGGAAATTAGAAAGCATTTGTGTCCTGTGTAGGTACTCATTTTGTACTCATCCTGCTGATTTCTTGTGCTATAGAAGCAGAGTTTATGGGCACAGTACACAGTCTGGAGTTGTCTTGAATAAATTTGACAGAAAACAGCCAATAACCTTGATCATAGCTTCTACATTTCCAATTGCTTGCAAGCTTTGGGTGTTAATAGAAAAGTGATGCTTAGAACTTTCCTGCTAAAGGAACACAGAGGGTTGTGGTTGGAGGCCATGGTTCTGTGGAGCCCAGTGCTGAGGGCACTGGATCTTGGTGTGGGAACAGGAGGTGGGAAGCTTTGGGAAGTGTCACTGTTACTGAGTCAGTGTCCACAGCTGGAAATCACTGTCATTTTAGGGGCCACATGGGAGTATTAATGAGTGTTCACAATGGGCTCTGACCTGTAAACTGCTGCATTATTACAACATTTTTTTTATTGATCATAATAGGCCATGAAGCATTTAGAAGTACATGTTAGATATTAAAAGCTTCAAAAAGCAAATTATTCTGTGCCGTTACCATCCCTTCCTTGTCCCCTGAAGCAGGAGGTATCTTGTCAGTGTTTTAATTAGGGAAATGATATGCATTCAGGGGTAAATCTTCAGCTAGTGTTATTCATCATAGATTGTTTTTTTTAATTCAGCTCAAAATTAGCCTGGGGCATGTGACTGAAATTTTGCAAGCTTCAGTTCTGCCTGCACATTCCTGGTTGTATGTTCTATCTCTTAGCAATCTAATTTCATGCTTTTTATGCAACCATTTTGTAATTTACATTTGTGCAAAGACACCCTGTGTATGAAAATGCTACAAAATCCTTGTAAGACAGGTGGAAGTTAAAAACTTTGGATAGGTCTCATAATGCTGGCCTCCATCCAAATCCACAGAATTAAAACAGCAAAACTAACCACTGGTTTGAGCATGAGTGAGTGCCTGCAAATTAAAACATGAAAATAACACTGAGGCACTTCATCACTTTCAGATGGTTTGAGCAGCAGGATGCTCTGAGCTCTCTGCTGCTTCTGCACACGCTTTCCTTTTCCTCATTTCATCTGAACAAGTGAGGAGCTTACCAAAATGTGATTCTCTTTTCTGTTTCTGCAGGGGAGGAGCTGGATTGTGAAGAGGAGTTATGAAGATTTCAGAGTCCTTGACAAACACCTTCACCTCTGTATTTATGACCGGCGCTTCTCCCAGCTCGCAGAGCTCCCCCGCTCCGATGCCCTGAAGGACAGTCCAGAGGTAAATCCCCAATGTTAAATAAATCCCCAGTGTTAAAGCACACTCAAAGATACTTCCAAGTATCTACAAAGTAGTTTTAAGTGACCTGGGTTAGATTTACAGGTTGGTGGGTGGAAGCCCAGGATGTTTTCTACCTTTTGTTTCAGCAGTCTAAAGGGAAGTGCCCAGAAGGTTCCCATGAGTTAAGGTAGAATGGTTATGGAGAGTGTCAGAGAGAAGCTGTCCTGTTCATAGAATCATAGAATCCTAGGGGTTGGAAGGGACCTCGGAAGATCATCTAGTCTGTGGCAACTTTTTAAGCCATGTGGATAGTTCCTAAACTAATGTTAGGAGCTCAGCATTCTGAGGGAATCCTGCTGTTCTCAGGCTGCAGCACTGCATGAGTAATGCCATGGAGTGCTAGACTTGTATTTAGAAACTGAAAAATACTGAAGGTGTTTTTCAAGAGCATTTGCATTAGTATCTTATTTAAGTGGTCTCTTAAAAGCTTGAAGAGTGGCATTTGTTTGCTTGTTCCCCCCCCCCCCCCCCGAATGAACAGGAAGTATTTTTCATTTCTTGACTTACTGTCTTCACCTGGAATACAGTGAGCTGAAATTCCTTCAGTTTCTTGGCTGTTAATAAGTTAGAGGTTTATTCTCATCCAAAATCATCTGGGAGGCAGCAGTTGCATCTTGACTGCATCAGTTTGAAAGATGTGGAGAGGGGGCAATGTAAGGCAGGACACAGGGGTTGTGTGAGCCAGCAGAGCAAAAGTGCTTGTTTGTTTTGTTCACAAGAAGAACTTGTGCCAGGGCAACCAACAGTACCTGCTGCTCCATTTCACAGATCACTTCTCTCTGAGCCCTGGAGTTGTAATGTTTGCCCCCAGCCATCAGGCACAAGTATGGAAAAACTTGGCCATGCTGTGTCAGAAGGGTGGTGCTGCCTGCCCACCAGATGCACAGCTGCAAAGGGAAACATCAAGGCCGTTCCAAGCATTCCAAGAAGAATCCATCCAGGATCTATAGATCAGGAGCTGTCTTCTTTCAGTGCTGAGCCAGAATTGATTGCTTGGTTCAGAACAATATGCAGTGGCTGGGATCAGGATGCCACTCAAGTCTGCAGGGCTTTTCCCATCGAATATGGGAAGCTGATAATGCAGTCCCACTGCTCATCAGAGAATCTGATTTATTAGTTTGGCTTCATGCAGGCTATTTCTGAAAAGAATTTAAAGCCTCTGGTCTCTTAAATTCAACAGAAGCAGTACTACTTAGGATAATGTATTCCTAGGTTGTGTTTTTTTTTAATTTATGTTTCAGGCAATCCTATCTCTCATATCTTTATTTGTGCAGTTGATTTAATCTGTACCTTGTAGCCTGAAAATCCACATTTTATCAGTAAGTGCTGGAGACGTAAAAATATTGAACAGCTCTACTCCTCTGTGAAATGCAATTCTGCAGCTGCATGCTGTCTCCTGCTGTATTTTTTATATTGAACTGACCACATTTGAACAGCTGTTTGAGGAGAACAATGTTTTAAACAGTCCTTACAGACTCTGAGCTACAATACTGCTTTATGACACTGACACTGAAGCTTTGGAAAGACCTCGCTAGCTTCTCTTTAATAAAAGCAAGTTTACTATTACAGAAGGGACACAGCTCAGTGTATTTTTAAACCCCTCTTCTACTATTTGAAATATTACTCTTTCACCAAGGGGTCATTCTAAGTTGCCACATTCTTAAGAGTTTGCACGTGGGTGGAAATGGCAGCCAGCATTTGTTTCACTAAATGGTTCTCAGATGTGTTTGGTGGCCATAGCACCAATGACTTGTTTGTTTGTAGATTCACCATCAGAGGAAGTCATTAGATTTAAGGGAAATTAGGAAAATCTACATATGTTATAAAAATAACAGTATTTCTTTCAGAGGGACTGCTTCTTTGCACTTTTTTTTGTCTAAACAGTCGTAACACCCTGTGTCGTTTGTCCTCCAAATGATGGATTTCCTTGCAGAAGGGAATATATGACACTGGTCTATGGCAATGGATAATTAATGGTCTCTGCAAGTCTGAAGAAGCTTCTCCAGACTCTGGTTTAGTAACAAGAACACTCTCTGCCTGTCTGGTTCTGTTCTAGCTTGTCACCCAGATGCTGATGGCTTACCTGTCCCGTCTCTCAGCCATCGCAGGCAACAAGATCAACTGTGGGCCTGCTCTCACATGGATGGAGGTAAAATATAAAGCTCTTTATTTCTTGACCTTAGCACCAGAGCAACTCACTAATGTGGTGTTCTGCCCTTTTTCTGGAAAGAGTTACAGTCCTTTCAGACCCAATGGTGTCCCTGAAATGCCATCCTTAACAGCTTTATTCCTGTTGCAGACATGCAGGTGGCCACAAAAGGTGTAAACCAAACAGAATGAGATCCAATGTTGAGAATATAGGAGCTTTTCTCCCTTTTTGCTTGGATGTCGTCACATAAAGACATCTCATTCTGCTGATATTCACAAAATAAAAGAGGTGGAAGTTCTGGTGGAGCAGGGATTGGGTCAATGCACCATCTGGGAAAGCCTCGTTCAGTGCTGAAGGGTGAATAAGAGGTTGCAGAAAGTGGACACATCCTCACACTCTTTTTTGGCAAGGCAATGCTGCAAGTGCAGCAGGTTTCTAAAACTGTTGGAGCTGTCTCAGTTATGGTGTTTATCTGCCTTTTCTTTAGTTGCTATTTGTCTCTGTGGTAGCTGCAGAAACAATAAATATTATCTGCTCCTGTTTGCTGTCACTGGTGATTAATCTGCTCAACAGAGCCTGCCTTGTGCTTGTAGTGGCACTGTTTGTATGTTGTGAATTGCAGCTGCGGCTTTGGTTTCCCTGTTAATGGTCTTCTCCCATCTTAAACAATAGACTTTAGTGGGCACAGTGTGTAGGAAAGAATGGGCTGAGTGATCCCAAGCACCTGCCTGTGTCAGCAGAGCTCTTGCTGATTAATCTGGGTAGAGCTGTGTGTGCCTTTCCATGCCTTCCTGGTGTTGCTGCACACCAGGAATAGAAACAACTATTATTAGACCCTTGCAGCTCATTTTTAAATGGTTGTGATAACGACTGAGTGCATTTTCCTGCAATTTTCCCTGCTGATATGCTCCTCATGCTGAAGTCTTTTGGGAGGAGAAATCTTGGAAACCTTCTCAGCACAAGGGGAGGAAGGAAGTTATAGAGAGAAAGGAAACTGTAGAGTTCACAACAATCCTATTGAAAGCTGAAAGTGACAGTTTGACAGTGCCTTTCCTTGGTGCCTCTTCCAGAGCATTAATCCCACTTTATAGAGAATTTGTTGTTGTTTTGGTTTGGGTTTTTTGCCATTTGAAGTACATCAGGAAAAAACAGTCTGATTTGGTGTTCAAAGGAGGTGTAAAAATTTACTGTCCTGTTAGTGGCTGCACACAAAGATGCACAGGTCCAGCATTTTTCTCATTAGCAGGCTGGAAGGAGACCTAAAATCTTCTGAAATAGGCTTTGTGAATTGTTCTTCCTTCCTGGGTGTGATGTGCCCTGTGCTGTCCCTCCCTGCTGCTCTCCTTGGGGCCCCCAAGCTGTGCTGTCTCTGTGAATCAGCTTGAAGCCTCTGCCATGTGTGAGCACCACTAAAATGCTGCCTCGCTTGTCCTCAGCTGCCTCACATTCTCCTCTGCTCTTTATTTCAGATTGATAACAAGGGGAATCACCTGCTAGTCCATGAAGAATCATCCATTAATGTTCCTGCTATTGCTGCTGCCCATGTTATTAAGAGATATATTGCTCAAGCAGCAGATGAACTGTCCTTTGAGGTAAATAATTAAATGAGCTCACATTCCTTGTTGGCATATGCAGAAGAGGGTAATGTGTGTGTTTGTGTGTGTGTGTGCATCAGGAAAAAGATTGAGACAGTTTCAGAATGTTTTGTGAAGCTTGGAAGATTCAATTAAATATTTGATTTGCACTGGGTTGGATACAGGGAGGAGTTCAGTCATCTTTAAATACAGCTTTACTTGGCATTGGCTTCTGCTGATAAAACAGATATTGCCAAGTACTCCAGCCTGATCTCTGAGCAGCAGCAGTTCCTGGATAGTTTGTGCTGTACACTGGATTAAAAGTATGTTGTAAGTGTTGAGGAAGACTGTCCACATATGTGTGTACCTGGACACAAGCCAATGTAATTATTTCTTGGCCAGTTAGCACAACCTGTGTTCCTGTTAGCAAATCTGTGTCTAAAATTTTACAGAGCTTCTGCTCCCATGAAAAGTGAAGAATCAGACTCTCATGAGATTCGATAAAGGGCAGGTGATAACCTGTTACTGTCCTGAAAACCTTCCTTGCTGCAGAGTAGGAGCTGCTGCAGCCAAAGATCTGGAACATCAGTTGGATGTTGTCAGTTTCTAATAAGCAATTGCAAAAGCAATGCCTGGCATTTGTTCCCCAGTACTCAGGAAAATGCCCAGATTCTCTGCTCAGTGTGGGCACAGCAGTTTTCTCAGTGGAAATTTGCTGTGCTGTTGGCTTGCTGTTCCCTTGAGGAATTCACTTTGCTTCTCTGTGCCTCAGTCAGGGTTTGTTACCTTCTTTGTAAAGCACTTTGAGGTTCCTTAGTGTAAAAGCAGGTTAATAAGTTTTGCTATTCCTCACTGCAGCAGTTATTGGTGTTCTGCCCTTCTGCTCTGACCTTTCTTGTTTCCCTTATAGAGGCCACACAGCTCTTGATTCCCACCAAGCCAAATTCAGTCTCAATCCTTCTGCTTGCCTGTTGAACCCTTCCAATCTTACATTTTTAATGGGAGTGGGCAAAGCTTCAGAAAATTGTTTGGTCTCCAGGCTCATTTTCCTTCCCCTTGCTGTAATACCACACCACTTCTCCTCTTTTCATTTTCTGATGAAGAGTTTCCAAGTGTTTCACACCATCCATTCTTACTTCTCTCTGTGTTTTGTAGCAGTGTTCAGCACCACAACACTTCTGTACCCTTTGGCAGCCAGCCTGCTGCTTTGGAAAATTTGTTTCCTCCTGAACAGCTGGATGCTGAGTGTTGTATAATGCAGGAACTCTCCTGCCTCACAGTTTGGTTTTGGGAAGGCAGATGTCTCAAGATCAGCTTTGGAGCAGTTGCTCCCAAGTTGCACAGTTTTTTGCAGGGCTGAAGGCTGGGGGTTTTGTTTGGATTGTGCTTTCCTCCTGGCTGCATTGCAGGCTGTGATTGTTGCCAATCTTTTGCAGGTGGGAGACATAGTGTCTGTCATTGATATGCCACCAAAGGAGCTGACCACCTGGTGGAGAGGCAAACATGGATTTCAGGTAGGCACAGGCATCAGACTTAATAGAGCAACTTAATTAAAAGCAAGAAACTCAGCAGTGTGTTCATAGAACTGCCCCAGGGCTGCTTCTGGATGGAAGGAGAGTGTCCCTGGGTTGGTGTAAGAGGACTTCTTTCTCTCTGGACTTGGGTTAGAGGTGTTCAAAGCAAGTTATCTCACTGTGCAAGGTAGGGATAGCTGGGGCCCTTTGATTGACTGCTGGCCTGATGTTGGTGGAAGCTTCTGTTGCAGCCCTGCCAAGGCAGCTGACACTGTTACTCACATCATCCTCTGCCTCCCACATCTAAAACTACATCAGGCTGAGCATCCAGGCTGCAGAGGAAGCCAGTGGATAGGACACTGCCACTGACTTGGATTAGGCACCCATTAACCTGTGCTTTATGTCTGTCTGCATTTACTGTGTTGTGTTAATGCTAAAAGTCTTTGTACAGATCCTAAATACACCTGGGAACTAGGTACCAAACTTTGCCACTTCAATGCCACTTTCCAAACAGTTGTTATTCTCTAGCTTGAATTTTCTCATTAGGAATTTTTTTTTTCAAAAAGTCTTTGTTTATGAAACAAAACCCCAAAGCTACTGAAGGCTGGGGCAACTGACTTTCAACCTCCTCACACTGTAGAGTCTCACATTTCAGCTCCTTTTAAGTAGAAGGGATTTTCATACTGCAGCTGCTGTCTGCAAGTAGGTGGAATTAGGAGTTTGCTCTGGAGAGGGTCAGATTTGACCATACACTTGCATATTTTGGTCTGGAAAGTCTCAAAGTACCTCAGATTTCCTCTGGCAGCCCTCTCTGTGCCAGATCCAGCTTGTGGTTCTGCTGTCAGTAATACCAGAGCCGTGCAGTTGGATCTCCAAGCACTACAAATCCCATCTGAATGAAGTGTTAGTTGTATGATTACATTTCTGTGTGATTAGCCAAAGCACATGAGGTACAGCTTTTGTTGGCTTTTTATCAGATGTGGGAATTCAGATAGTATCTAATTTGTAAAAGCAGAGTAGCATGGACACATGATACCTGTATTGCAATGAAATTTGTTCCTGGAGTTCATGTTCTGATATTTTTTGAACAAACCTGACTGTTGTTCTTCTAGTTTGGAACAGTGTTATGTTTTTGTGGGACTTTTGTTTTGATCTTAGTACTTGCCACAGTATAAAAAAATTAATTAAATGCTTTAGTACTATTTGGAAGGATCAGCCTGCACCACATTTCACTTCCAAGTGAATCAGTAAAACAAAATTTCTTTGTGATCTCTAGTTGAGGGCAGGCACTGCACAAAGCTGATTTATTACAAGTGTCCCCATGAAGGATGTTGATTCCATTATTAAGTGCAAGATCCCTGCTTGTCATCAGGCTGGCTGGAATTGGGATTAGATGTGAAGAACACAAGAAGCCAGGGAGCTCTTCTGCAGTTTCTCAGTGTCTCTGAGATCTGAGTGATCCAGTTGTGCTTGCCCAGCATAAAGATACATTGACGAGCAAACTGCTTGAAAAGGGCTTTACCAGCACAGACAGATCTGAGCAGCTGCAGAAACAGAGCACCATCCTTGTGCTTAGCAGATTAAGGCTGGAAGAAGCTTGCATCTTCTGTTATAAGCAGGAGGCTTTCACAATGCGAATCAGCTCATGGCCACACTCTTGGAAATGCAGCAGACATAATGTGTAGAATCACAGAATGGTTTGGGTTGGAAAGGACCTTAAAGCTCACCCAGTTCCGACCCTCCTGCATGGGCAGGGACACCTCCCACCAGCCTGGGTTACTCAAGGCCCCATCCAGCCTGGCTTTGAACATTTCCAGGGATGGAGCATCCACAACTTCCTTGGGCAAACTGCCAGGGTCTCACCGCCCTCAGATTACGGAATTTCTTCCAAATGTGCAACCTAAATCTCCCCTCTTCAAGTTTTAACCCATTTCCCTTCTCCTCTCCCTACCCCCCCATGTCCAAAGCCCTCCCCCAGCTTTCTTGTAGCCCCTTCAGATATTGGAAGATTGCTCTGAGCTCACCTGGGAGCCTCCTCTTTCCCAGGCTGAACAACCCCAATCCCTCAGCCTGGCTTCCAGGGAGGTGCTCAGCCCTCTGAGCATTTCAGTGGCTCTGCTCTGGACATGTTCCAGGAGCTCTGTGCCTCAGCAGCTCTCAGAATGTGTTTGCAAGAATGCAGAAAATGAAGTTAGAGGAGCTGGAGAGGTTCCTGCCTGCCAGCTGAGGTAGGGTAGCAGAGCTGTGTGCTTCTTGCTGACTGGGGTTTTCAGCAGCTGTATCTCAGTTGACAGGCAGGCATTTCATCAGCTTTGCTAACTCAGATATTACAGTGTAGTAGACATCTCTTCACACAACTGTGGATCTGATTTGCAGAGAGGTGCATTTTTCCTGACAGTTTGTCATTTCTTTCAGATGTGTTTATCAGAGCTTTTAATTTCCATCAGCTGCCAAGAGGGGCAAACTCCAGCAAAGAGGGAGAGGGGTTTTACCTGTGTGATGAGCTGAAGGGCTGTGAGCTGTCAGAGTAGGTTAAAAATTACATTTCCTGTGGGAATGGAGTTTTTTGGCCATGCTAAGTGGGACAATGAGAAGAGAAGTCAGAGGAAGGACAGATGCACCCGACCTAGGGATGTGTTGCAGTTCAGAACAGAAGTGTACTTGCTGAATACTTTAAAAGAGTATATAGGTGAAAAATGCTGCTACATGTGTAAGGATTTTGCAGCCTTTAAAGCATTTATTATAGGCAAATATTTCTGTTCCCATTTAGGAATAATAACTATCTGTTGATCCAGTTATTCTAATTAAGAAAATCAGCAAAGACTGTCTTGCCAGATAGTTGTGGTTCTGGAGTCAGATAGAAGAAGAAGGTCCAAAGACCAAATATTTGAACAGTTTGTTCATATTACTTCCCAGAGTTTTGTGCTAGGAAAGGAGCAAGGTTTAACAAGTGGAGCCCAGCTTGCATTGGAAATCCTGTCTTGATGAAAGCAAGGTTTTGCAGAAAGGAGAAAAAAAAATTCTTGACTGAAAAGAATTTACCTGGTTTTGTGCATTTAAACCTGTTGTGATGTGTGTGTCTGGGCAGAGGTGTGTTCAGTTCTGTGTCCCCTGTTAGAACAGAGGTTTCAGTGTAATGCAGAGCTCCAGACTTCAGGAGAAATGCAAAGCTGACAGCTTGTAAGGATGTTCAGCTTGAGCTGCAGCTTTGATTCAGCATGGAAGTCAATTTGCTCTTTGCCAGCCTGAGCTGTCCTTCAGCAGTGAATCCCCATTTCTCTTCTCTGTCAGATTCCTCTGTTACATTTGCTCCTCTCCCCATACCTGACATAATGACTGCATTGCAAGACACTTAATCCTGTGCAGAACAAAACAACCCACTCGGCTTCTTATCATCTGCTCTGCTTAAAGTAAAATTATTTAAAAGACATCTTCCCTCCAGCCTTTTTCTTTTCAAATGTCCTCAGTGAGTCACTGCTTTCATTGGAAGGTTGTTACCTAAATTACAGCCACCTCCACATTAACAGCCTTCCAGCCCTCTTTGTTCTCCTTGTTCTTCATGCTTTGTCTTTTCAATCAGGAACTCTGTTTCAGACAGCTGAATCACTCAGGACAGGCCCTTTTTGATGCATAACTGCCTTTTGATGTTCTGAATAATTCTGTCTTTTGGATAAAATTTGGATGTTTAGGGAACTGGTCTGTGCTTACATGAGTTTGCAGGGGCTGTGAAACTCCAGGCCCTTGCTTTCAAACCCTGAACCTGAAATCCCAAAAAGGGACATTGTTTTGGATTGGTCAGGAGTAAATCAGTCTGTTAATTAAGAGCACTTTTTTTTCCTTGTGCATTATTTTGCAATAAAGAACCTGTATGTGATATGAACACAGGGGCCAGTTAATAAAATTCAGTAAAAATGTCCTAAGCTAAACCCAAAACCTAATCAAAATGTCTCAAACGTTTCAGTTGCCATTTATGTTGCTACTACTTCCCCATTTGCTTGAATTTTCTCCTTGTCCATTAAAAATTACCACTGTTATTTTGACTTTTCCCCTTGAAGCCTCATGTATCTTTCCATTGGAGCAGTCACAGGCATGGAAGTGAAAAAAAGATAGAGTAGTTCCTGCAGAAATGTTTGCACACAACAAACCCTGTGCTGTCCTCTTTTGGTTAAGGTGTGTGATGATTTCTTTAGCCAAGATTGTATTTCTCTCAATATATGCTACCCTTGTTTTTAATTTTCATACATTGCCAAATCCTTTAATCCTGCCTCAAGCCCTGAAAGTGCCTTACGAGATCTGTTGAGATTAACTCTTGGACTAAACTCATCTATTTATACAAAATCATGGAAAGTTTTCCATGGGAGAAAAAGCAGTATCTTTTCAGTGGGTGGGAATGAGGCCTAAGTTGTAGGTTGGGACCCTGAAGATGGTCTCTTGGGGATCTTACAAGAAAAGTCAGAATAAATAAATCAGAAACTGTAAGTCATCAGCACTGCTGCCCATAGGTTTCCATCAGAAAGTTTTTCAATGGTAGCATGATTAAAAATTCTCTTTCCTTAAAATATCCACTATAATTATTTGTTGAGAACAATTTTTAAAAGTCCTCAAAGCACTGAGAATGAAAGAAACCATATCATTTCAGCTGTGGAGTCTCCCAAATGTATCATTTGTGGGATGGGGCTGACACTTTAACTGGATGTGAATGTTTTTCCTAAATTAAAAATTGTCTCCTGCATCTCTTGCAGAGGAAATGTCCAAGAGAGACTCTTTGCTTTGTAGGGAAGTAATTTAAAACCAGATAATGGATTTTGTTTCAATACCAGTATTCTCTGTGTTTGTACCCACCAGTCTGGTTCCCAATATCTCTTAGCAAAGCATCATCACTGAGCTGCCTGAGGAAGGGCTCCTGTGTCTGATGCTGCCATTCCTGATGGTTTTCTTGTGCTAATTGACATTTTTATCTATAAACTGCACAGAAAACACCACTGTGTGGAATAATTTCAAAGGCTGTAGTGTTTACTTGGACACACCATGAACATGGGTGAACATGGGTGAAAATAAACTTGGAGTAGAAAAGAAATTTTTTTTTTCCTTTGAGAAAAAAAGGGAGTTGTGAAAGATGAAAAACCAGAGAGGAGCCTGGGCAGACTCTCAGTGCTGGCTGCCTCGTGGCTCCAGTGAATTTCATAGATGTTCTAACATGACTGGCAGCAGTCCTGGCCCAGTTGTGTTTAGATGAGCTTGGGGCCCATCCACTGGCTCCTTGCCATGGATTGTTGCAGCACTTCACCAAACTGTGGCTGCATGAAGTGACTCAGAGCTCCCAGCTGTCCAAACCAAATGCCTGACACAGGGCAGGAAATCCTGCTCTGGGGTGGCTCAGAAGGGTGGTGGTGCTTGAATTACATGTCCCAGTACAGAAGGTGTGTTGGGTCAGGAACAGGACATGGGAGAAAAAGGTCTGGAAATATTGAATAAAGATAAAAGGTGTCCAGGACTCTGGACTTGGACCTGAGTTAGATGGAGGACACTGGAAAGTGGAGGGAAGTGGGATGCTGGGATACCCCAGCCCATCAGAAGGGTTAAACTTGTGCACTCTGTTTGTCAGCTGTTCTCTCAAATCAGTTTTCAGTCATGGATATTGAGGTATCATTTTCCCTTGTCCTTTGCTGATAGGGAAACTGAGGCACAGTGCCTGCACTGCCTTGTCCATGCTCAGAACCCGATAACAGGAACACAGAGAGAAATGACTACACCTCTGCTGGTCACGTTATGCTAGATGATGAGAAGCAGAGTTCAAGTAAGCTGCTTAAGCAGTTCAGCTCTCAAAACCAATACATTCAACATTCTGCCTCTCTCTCTGTTTTTCCTACAGGTTGGATTTTTCCCTAGTGAGTGTGTTGAATTAATTAACGACAAAGTTCCTCAATCCGTGACCAATTCTGTGCCAAAACCAGGTATGGACATTAAGTTTTATGATGCAGTGAAAGAAAATGGGGTTACCCTTTTGATGTTCCATCACTGTTTAACATGTTTAATATCTCCTTCATACATGTCATGTGGCACTCTGTGTACTGACCATCCCGTGTACATACTCTGTTCTCCTCTCTGTGTGTTGCTCACCCACACGTTACCTCTCTGAAGATTTCCACTGTTAATGTCTTTTCACCTGCAGTGTTTTCTGAGCTCCTCTGTGTCCATCTCCTGCATGATCTGAAAGATTTTAAGCTTGTAAAAAGTGAAGATTCCTTCAGCAATCTGTAGCTAGGGATTCCATGCAACATCCCAGTTCTTGGTGTCCAGTGTTGTATGTTAGAGATTTTTCCTAAAGAACATACAGGCAACTCAGAAATGTTTATGCTGACTTAGATGGAATCAATTAAGCTTATTTGTGATTGGTGATTGACAGAGAAGGTTGGATATAACAGAACCTGGAATCCTAGTTGCTTCTGCTCTGTGTATATGACTCCTTCTACTACCTGCTGCCTTCTGGCAGTCTTTTATGAAATACAGGTAAATTAATAACCAAGCTCTGCTGATGAAAAAGAAATAGAAAATGGGATCTTGGATCTGATTCTGCTCTCATCCTATAGTACACTGGAAGTGATTGCAGTTAGACATGCTGGCAAAACTGAGATCTCTGCAGAGGTTACTGGTGGTGAAGCTTTTGTTTTATTCTTTCAATAATTTTTTTTAAAATCTATGTATTCATATATATAAAGCTATATCTGTGTACCTTCTGTGTGATGAGAAAGCAGTTTGATATTACTGATTTTTCTGAAAACATGCAGCCAGAAAGTTGAGTTGGGAAGCTGGTTAACTGGCATTCTTTTCATCTGTTCTCTTCACTTTAATGATGTTCCTGATCTACGAGATTGCTGAGTTGATACTTAAGAACAAATAGATGTGATCCATAAGTTTGCTCTTTACTAAGGGAAAATGCATGTTGTAGATGTTGTGGTACAGCTCAGAAGGTTTGGTTCAGCAGTAAAAAAGCCACGAGCACCCCCTAAGCTCTCAGTGCACAGCTTTAATCTGTGTGCTTCAAAGAGCTGACACTGGAGGGAAAGAGTTTTCTCAGCCATTGGTTCTCCAGCCGTTGTCCTTCCTGGGAATGTGCAGAGGTATTTGCTGGAATCAGTGTCCCAGAGGTCCCTAGGAATTCACTGCAGCAGGTGGTCAGTCCTTAAATCCAGGATCTGCTTTTTGTTGTTTGAAGTCGATCTCTAAATGCTGGGCTCAGTCACTTCTCTGGTCTCTGACAGCTACAGCATGTAGACAAGGGCACCTTAAATCTAAATACAGGCCAGGCTGATAGATACAACTGTTTATTATTAAATAGGGCTCAGGCAATTAAATATGAGCTGCTAGTGAGTAGTTTCTTGCTATGATTTAATGAGAGATAATGAAGCAGCATAGATTAATAGATTCTATTTGGCTTTAACAACACACCAGGGGATGAATTTCCTCTTTCAGTGCTGGGAAATATTTGTTATAAAGTTGATACCAAAAGCCCAAGTCCTATTAAAAGTAATAAGTTGAAGGATATTGCCAAGTCATGAGGCTGTCCCTGTTGCCCTTCCCTGCTCGTTGTTCTGAGTGTCCAATTAAAGGCAAAAAGGCTGCTCTACTAATGAGCTTTCAGATGTAAAGATTGCTGGGACAAACGTTGGAGTTCTGTAATCATCTCCTGCCCTCACTTTGCACACAGAATTCTTTGTAGCATAACCCTGGCCATTTTTCCCACCTTGGGAAGTCACAGGACTTGTATGGTGGAGGCTGAAGTCTGGAAGGCTCTTCCTCAGTTTCCAGAGAACTGGTGACTTGGTGGGAGCAAGAAGGAGGCAGGGAGGAGGTTCCCAGGGTTAAGGGATGTCAAGTGTGTTGGTGAGAACTCGAGGAACCTGGCTGCCTGGAGGAAAAAAATGATGTGTGAAATCCAGAAGGGGTGAGAAGGGAGGAAGGAATTTCAGTTTCCTGAGCTGGGCTACCACACAGTGCCTTGTCTGCTGGCTCTGGGAGGGTGTCACAGAGCAGAAAGGAGCTGCTGGAGAATCCTGGATGGACATTGTGAACCTGGATCCTCCCAAGCTGTTCCTCCAGAGCCTTGCCAGGAGCTGCACTGCTGGGCTAATGCAGAAAAACTTGCATTTTCCTCACCCCTATCAGTGTATTTAGTATATTCTAATCTATGCCTTAAGCCCATAGAATAATTCTCATACATTTAAATACATTTAATACATTTAAATATCCCCATCAATTAATTTCCTCCCTTTAAGTGCATTTTAACCATCAGTTTGGTTTTTCCCAAGGAATAGAGACTTTTCTCAAAGGAACCTCGTGGTGCTTTTGTCCTTACTTGACATTAGCAGTGTACTTCATCTAGAATTGATGTGAAGTTTTAGATTTGGGCTTGATAAGGCATACTTATCAACACACAAACTTTCTTTTCTTTAATCAAAATCTGATGTGTTGAGCATCTAGAACATTTTGTATCTGCAGCATAAAGCTCTTTGCCATGAAGGCATTTACAAACACAGAACTTGGGTTGTTTAATTGTCCAAAGATTTGGCTGGGTTGAGTAATCGAATGAAGAGCAGATGGAAAGCAAAGAACTTCCTGCCCTGTGTTTTTATTATTATTTAGAATTAGAGGCTTTTCATTTGCAGATGTAATGGGGACAGCATTGTAGTAGAGCTATAAAATACTGCAGTGGTCTGAAATGCAGAACAAACAGTGACTGAAGTTCAGAGGAGAATGAAGAACAGGGAATGGGAGAGGAATGTTGGGGCTAAGTGCAAACTCTACTTTTAGAAACAGTATAATTCTTTGACTGTGGAAATACAATAATGCAGTCAGTGCCTGAGATAAGTGAAAGAAAAGGGACCCTACAGAAAACTGTCCATTTTATTCAGTTCTGGAATTTCAAGTCTTAAGAAAGAATGTTGATTTTGTCTTGACTCACCTCTGAAATCCAGTTTGGGTTCTCAAAGCTATCGTCTCCCAGAATCCTGCTAGGGGCAGGTGTGCTTGCAGGTGTATCCGTATCTCTGTGTCTGCCTGTGCTCACAAGCCATCACCTGAAAATCAATTTCATTATTGTGTAACAAAATCGTTTAGCATTTGCCTTTTTCAAACTTCTTACACCTGGGAATGTCATCCAAGGTAGGAGTGAGTGTGCTCAGGAGGTCTTGGAAGCGACCTTTTGAGTGGTCCTTTCACTTCAGGATTGGTGATGCTTTCACTATGCTCCTGCCCCCATTTTTTTCCCTATGTTGTAAGAAAAATCTTTTCTTTCAGGGGGTATGCAGGCTGCTATCTCAACTGGTTCTTTTTCTGTAAAGATCCAGGAAGGCACTGGGGGCTCATCAAACCCCAGATTTCTCAAGCACTTTCCTTCTTAGTAAACTCTTTGTGTGTTCTTAGTCAGGTGTAATACTCTGATGATTAAACTCCTTAGCCTAAGTTATTATATTGAATTAGCATCTGCTGTTTCATAGCTACCACCACTCACTGACAGTTTAGCTGGATTTCAGTGCTACACCAGATAGAATCAGCTTGCATTTGGAAAGATTTGGAAAGAAATACAGGTTAAAGGTTGCATTTGAATTTCAGATACTCAGTGAAAAGTGAATCTTTTAAATATTCATCGTGCTGCTTAGAAGAGAAAAAGTCAATAGCTGGCTTGTTTTTTCCTTCTAAGCAAACATTTGGGAATTGCCTGTAGATTGTGGCTGTGTTTGCTCTTCTTGTTCACTTCCATCCCTCTCTGGTTGGTCTTTTCTGGGAACACTGTGTGTGTGCCCCTGTGTCCCCATTGTCCCCCTCACCCCTTTGGCCTGGTTACCAGCACCTTGTCTCAGCTCTCTGTTCCACTCTGTTCTTTCTCCTCATTCTGGCTGTTTGTACTTTAGCAATATTTAAAATCCCACCTTGTGCTTCACCTCACATAGATGCCATTTGTTTTGTGTGTTTGGCTCTCAAGTAGCATCTTGCTGGGGACCAAAGCCTTCCTGCAGTGTGCCTGGGCACCAGATTTTGTGGGAAGGTTTCTAAACTTGGGAGCTGCTGGGGGGCAAACAAAGAGCTGAAGTGAAGAAATGGGGGAGAAAAAGGTAATGTTTCCTTTTCTGTTTTTCAAATCAATGAGCATTTGGAAAACTTCAGAGGTCATTCTCACCAGTCCCTCAGTCTCCTTTAGGACAAGAGGGAATAACCCCAGCAGCTCTGCCCACCTTTATAGATGATTTTTCAAATTTTTATCTCATCCAATCATTTAATTTAGATTTAGCAGGTAAATGTACTGTTACAACATGAAACTAAGGACACATGAAAGGATATTGTTAGTATTACAAGCCATGGTAAATGAATAATTTTTATCAAACATAACTAACAGATTTATCTGGTTCAACATGTCAAATAGAGATAATCCTCTGAACCACAGGAGGATTGAAACTTAGGTCTGGATCAGGCAATGGACAGTTCTGACCTCCTGGTAGAGCCCTGAATGGATTAATTTTAACTGCAAAAATGCAAACTGAATTATATTTATTGTGTTAAAACTATTGGGATCATTACAGAGTGAAGAGGTTTTGCCTGGTTTGAAACAGGCTAGCTGCCTGGACAAAGAAAAAAAAACATTGTGGTGGTGTTGAGTTTTTTTAACAGGCATTTGACACTGAGTACATAATGTCTTAATTAGTGGTTTTATGAGGAAAATATGGAAAGATAATATGGATGTAGTTAGTCTCAGTCTCATTAATCTGGTGTAAACAAAGCAGTTGTTGGCATTCAAGCAGTAAGTGTCTCATTGAAGCTTAATTAAATGAAAATGTTGCTGAGCCAAGGCAGGTATCCATTCCCAGCTGGAAGCAGGTATGGAATACACACACACGTCAGGGCCACCAAATGCAGGTCCTGATGCAGGGGACAGAGAAAGTGCTCTCAGTATTGACACATCTAAGGCCCAATCCTTTGGAAATCAGGTTCCCAGCTCCTCTGGAGCTCAGGCAGAGCTGTGAGGGGACAGAGATTGCAGGTGAAATCTGGGGGGGAAAATTTCAGGGACTTGCAGATGGGTTTTTAATGTGCTGTAGATATTTCTCCAAGGCTCTGAAAGCCACCAGCTTGCTTAAACCCCAGCCTGAAGCTGATCTGATCTTGGGGGGAATTTATTTCTTGGGCTTTGTGTTTCCTCTCTTCCATCCAAGCCCGAACTGACACTCGAGGCTGAGGCAGCAAGAGCAAAGTCTCTGCAATTAATGATTTTTATGGTTTGGTCAGGAGGAAAGCAGATCTCTGGGACAATGTAGTGTTTCTTTTTGCACAGCATGAAAAGCCAGAGCAGCTGTCTCTCTAGCACCATTAGAAATGGAGGAAAGCAAAATGTGTAATTACACAAAAAATACATTTACAAATCTGGGAGTTGTTTTCTTTTTTAAGTGGCTGACATTGTCCATTTATATAAAGAAGTGTTACATCTTCCAGCCCTCTTTCTGACTCAACCATGTAGTTAAACATGGGCTTAACCATAAACACATGCTTAGCAGACACTGAAGTAATGCAAACAAATCCTATGCTTCACCCTGGTTCTCAGCAGGGCTGGGCCTTGTGCTAAAAGTTCAAACATGCAAAACGTTTGGGGTTTGTTTTGAGCAGGGACACGCTGGGTGGGAATTCTTGAATCCCAATGAGCTTGCAAAGTGTTTTGGGAATAAAGCACCAAACAACTTGAAGGATTGGGTCTATGGTTGTATTTTACCCTGGGTATGGCCTATGAGCTTTAAATGAAATTAACCCATTTGCAGTGGGTGCATGTTTTAACCAATTTGTTTGTTTTGTTGTGTTTTTTTTTTCTTTAATTATACCTTCCCAGTCTCCCCTGCCCACGGAGCCCGACCAGCATCCTGGAGCTACTTCCCCCCTTGTATGTTTTCATTTATTCCTTTTTTCTTCTTTCACTCTTTCCCTCCCTGTCTCTTTTTCTGGTTCTCTTTTTTTTTTTTTTTTTTTTTTTTCCTTCTATACATTTCAGTCACACTGATGCTTTGAAGGATATTCAGGGAAAACAAAGCAAACCTTTAGTCTAATGTGCCATGTTAAAAGCTTCAGTTTCCTGGTGGGTTTGTTATTGGCTTTTTTTCTAAGCTCAGAAAGTGCTGGGGGTCTCCTTGTGCTTAGCATCTCACTGTGCCCAAAGGGAAGCTGCTAAGTTCTGGGGGAGCAGCTGACTTATCCAGAGAGTCCTGCTTCACGTTGCCATGGTCCTTTTTAGATCCTGTTAGTGCTAAGCCAACCCTCACAGCTATAACCTGGCATTGCTAAAATTGGAGCCTGTTTCTGTAGATCTAACATTTTTTCCAGCCAAGGTCTCACTGACACACGTCCACCCTCCCCAGGATGTTGTTTGGAGTTCATAAATCAGTATTGAAACTGGATATGCAAATCTTCCAGATAGATAGGTGACACACTCCATGCTATAGATGTACATATATATATATATATGTTTTCTCCAGGCACATCCACGTTTCCAGCCTGTTGGCATAGAGACTGTGCACTGATCCCCCTGTAGCCTGGGAAACAGGCACATGGTTTCTAGGCACAAGTTTCCTCCAGCAGCAGAATGCTATTTGCCACCAACCTTCTTGTTTCTGGTGTGAACACCCAATTTTCTGAGCATGTGCCAACATTATCAAATGCTCTTGGGACAGAAAGGGAGAGACTGCAGAGAGGAAGGGGGGAGAACAGGGTTTGTATTTCAGACATGGCCACTGCACATACCCAAACCAACAACCAGGGAATATTTAAGCTGGACCACGGTTTAAATATTAAATTTATTGCTGTGACTGGCTATCCCCACTGATAAATAAATAACCCCCAAAGCTTGGGAAGAATCAGAATAGTGGATGCTTGAAAGCTCCAAGGAGTTTCCTTTGGACGTAATGGTGTGGAGAAAATATTTTTTTGTACTTTTTTTTGCTCCTTTACATCAAGTCCCTTGGATCCATGAGCCCTTCCCAGGGCTATTCCTGCTAAGGCCCAGTAGCAGTTAGATTCAGATAATAAAGCAGGGTTAGGCTTTTTGCCCTTATTAACTTGGATAAGAAGGATGGCCAGGTTGCTGGTTACCTGATGTGTCCTGGAAGCTGACATTGAGTCACTTTCTTTCCTTTTTAAGCTATTTATGAGAAGGAAGAGTTCAGCACTAGGGCAGCTCCAGTATTTTTATTCAAAGGTATAAAGCTCATTAGTGGCTCTGCTTGTTTTTCCTGTGAGATCAGTTTCTTTTGACAGCCATGTCCCTGTGTGAGTTATGGAATTGCAACAGAGAGTAGAAACTTGGCCATGGCTGCACCACTGGCCAGATGTGCCACAGCCTTTTCATGCCCAACCACTGCTCTGGGGCATCTTGTCTGTAGCATTGCTGTGTACCAAGGAGCATGGTCTGCCCTTACTGAGAATTTAGCAAGATACTTTCTGTATTTTTTGAAGCTCTGAAGTCCTGTTCAGACTTTGCTGATGTTAAGATGAAGTTCCTTCTGGGCTCATGAAGCAGTTTTTAGTCACTGAGGTTCTTTTTTGGCCCTCAGCTTCCCCAGTTAAAGTGAGCTAAGATCCAAATGGGCAAGCAAGGGCTAAGATATGTTTTTGAAAGTTGGACAGAGTGCCTCTGAAAAGGAGACTAAGTCATTAGTGACTAAATCTTTGGTCTCCCAACCATACCAAAGGCCATTATTGTGCAAGTTGCAGCTACATTTAGAATCCCTGACTCTTCCATTAGTACTTGCCAACCTAAATTGAGATCTATTTTGTATTTTGAACTCTTTTTACAATGAGAACTGTTCTTACAGTGGTGTGTGCACATAAAACATGTGTTTGCACTGGAACTGAGGATTAGACTGCAGACACTGTGGTCACACCTGGCTCAGCTTTAAGCCCAGTTTGTTCAGGTACCAGCAGCATCCACCTCCATCCTCAGCAGCTTGAGTTTTCTTGGGCATTGGGTATTTACTTCTCTTATTTCATCTCCCCTCATCTTTTTTGCTATTCATCCAGTGACCTTGGCACATCACTTCACTTAGAGTTCTTTTTGCACATAGACATTTCTGGTAAAGAAAAAGTCAGGTCCAGAACATGCCAGACAAGCAGCACCTAAGAACACAGAACACTTCAGTCTAGGTTTCTCTAGCACTGTTTCTGTAGTTGCTGTCTCTACAAATTAAATTTTTAGTCTCCTGCAGTTTCTTTCAGGAGTTATTTTCATTTAACTTTGTCCTTTCTCTCACCTCCTGTCTGTCCCCCTGTCCCCTTGCCACCTGACGTGAATTATGTGCAGATTTGGAGCTGGATAGTGTAAAGCCAGGTTCTGCATGTGTTTCAGAGGCTCTGAACCAGTCCCAGCTGAGCTCAGGTAGAGCCTGTTATGTTCACTTAGTGTCTGTGTCCTAACCAAGGCTAATACTGTACGTGATAGCAATAACCATTAACTAACACCCTAGGTTTGCTTACAGAAGGTAGATGTAGTTGAAATAGGTCGTTTTTGTTGTTCTTTGCTTTAATATCTGGTGGCCAGAAAAACCAGTGCCTGATTCTCAGCATCCACCTTCTCACAGACAAATATTCTGCAAGGGACTTCATCCAAGCCAGGGAGTCCAAAGCTGCTTTAGCAAGGCTGAGTGCTCAGTGGTGTGGGTGCCTATGTGGCCATTAGGATGGGGATCATAAATAAGCTTCATTCTAAGTATAAAGTGTTCTTCTTTTCCCAGACTTTCAATTTCTGCCTGAAAAAGGAGTAGGCAAAGAGTGTGCCAGGCCCTATGTGACCATGTTCTGGAGGATAGAACTTGCCTAAGGGAGAAAGGACATGTGGTGAAATGCTGGAGTTTTATGGCAATGTAAATGACCCTAATGTGTACCCATTGCACAGTGGTAGCAAAATAACAACTGGGTTGTGTTGTCATTGTCATGACAACGTTGCTGTAGCTCTTCAGAACTAATATTATATAAAATTAAGGAGTTCCAGTGTTACTAAGGAATTGAGCTATGTCTGTGGTACATGTTCTATACTTAACCAATTTGATCATCAGCTATTGAGAGGCATTTGGTAGCAAACAAGTCTCTCTCTTTTTTCCCTTATTATCTGAACTTTTGTTTTCCTGGATCTCTTAAGTGCTTTGAAAGGAAATGTAAGTGGAATTTTAGGAGAGACTGAGTAGCAAACAGTTTTGTTTCCCAGCAGGTCAGGCAACATGTCCTATTGCCTGTGAAGTGCTCAGACAACATGATGTTGTCTTATGTCCCTGTGCTTCGTCTGGTTCCTTTGTATTCAAGTTGAAAGGAATTTGCATGGCAACTCTTTCTTTCATATAGATTGTCCCCATGTATTCTGTGAGCAACAGAAATAGGTTACTGGATATTTGATATTGAAGTGATGCTAATAAATGCATCAGATCTCCCCTGGGTCCTGTGGCCCACAACCCTGGCAGTATGTTTCAGTCTCCTAAGGAGGCTGATGTTGGTGTAATTTAAGGGATTTTAAGTGATTGGTAGGTGACAAGGATCTTTTCTAATTGTATTTGAGCTGATTGCCAATCTTTTTGTAGTTGCCCATGTGTAAAGCTCCACATCTGCTGAAATGTTTTTCTGTATTTCCATTGTCACCTTCTAAATTCCCCAAAAGCAGATTTATTTTTGAATTAGGCTTTAAGGCTTTATTTTAGTCCTGTAGTAAGTGCTGTATGCTTCCTTGAAGATACAAAAATTCTTTTTGCAGCATTATTTTGCTGGTAGTTTGCATCTTGGATACATTAGGAATGCCAAACTCAGTCTTCCATAATTATGTTGCTTTGCTTGCTTTCAGAGCAAGTGCTTTCTGATAAAGTGCTTATTTAATCTGAATTGCTCCAGTAGTTACCTGTTTTGAGGAGAAAGGGATTTATTGGCCAGGACTGCTCACAGCTTTAAGACAAGCTCTTGCAGTCTTCTAAGAATTGAAATACAAATCAGAGCTGCAGCAATATTTCCCTGATATTTTTTAATTTCCTTGGGATCTTCCTTTCTCTTTGCTCTCCATCCCTTGTTTCAAGTGATTCTTGCCCCTTCTTTTTCTCCTTCCTGTTTTTTTGCAGGAATAGAAAGGGAGAAGAACTGTGGGCTGATCTGTGGAAATGCTGCTATTTATACAGGATTCATCTGGCCTCTTATAAAACACCATAAAATCTGTCATCTGTTGGAAAGTCTTGAGTTTTGAGAGGAGGGCTCCCTGGAGCCTGTGTGCTGGGGCCAGATATTAACAGAAACTCAGCATTCTAGGTTTGGTGTTATTTGGGCAGGTGTGCATGGGAACAGTGGATTCACATGGAGATGAAAAGAAGTTCTCCAAATTAAAACATACCAATCTTTTCTGCACCCTGCCATGAACATCTGCCTAGGAGAACACAGATTTGGACACTACTTGCTTTTCAATGTAACCTTCAGTAGCAAATCTGAAATACTTTTCCTGTGCATGTAAATAAAATCTGTAAGCTTTAACTAGCTGAAAAGTAAGCAAGATGAGCAAGAATTTAAAGTATTTCAGCTAAGTCACTAAGGATGCATAGCATTAGGAAGTCAATGTATTTTTTTTTCCTCCTTCTTAATCCTTTAATCCCTTTAACAGTGCAAATGTTTTCTGACAATAGCAGTGGCACCCAAGTGTGCATTTTGACTCTGTGTTTTAAGCACCCATGGTTGTTTCTTACCTCCAGGCTCTGGAATTTTAGGTTATGTTTCTAGTAAAAGCAGGATTTGTAGTCTGAACCAACAGCTATTTTTGTAACATGTCCTAGGTGCTATGGAAACACATCTTGATGGTGATCAGGTAGTTGACATTTTCTTCAGGAGGCCTGGATTTGAAAGTGTGGCATTTTCACAAAAAAAAAAAAAAAAGTCTGGACTGCAGGATCCAGGATGACAAGAAGGACATGAGTGCTTTTTTACTGATTCAGTTATTTTCATTGTTTTAGCTGAATTACAAAGGGTTTTCTAATCTCTTACAAAACCTTCTTGTCTTCTCCTTCCCAGTGCCCCAAGAAGGGGAGTTCTGGTGATTTCAGGAACAAATGTCACTTGTGCACAGCAAGTAATTTACAGGGCTAGGTCATTGCACATGGGATTGGTTTGTACCCTGGGTAATTATACACACAAGTGCAAAGTGGCTGGAAAGGTGATTGCTGTGGTGACCTTTTGGCTTCTTTGGATAGCATCACAGAGCACAGGTGCAGGACATGAACAAATGAGACCTCTGCCTCCAGCCTCCAACATTTCCACTCCTGGTTTTCCTGGCATAGCTGAGTTTGCTGTAAGTATGAAGAAGGTCACACCCAGAGCTGACAGACTTTACCTTCCAAAATCAAAACCCAAATACCAAGCTCAGCCTGAGCACCCAGACTGTCCTGGAAGCTTGGGTTATGTCAAGGGAGCAGCAGAGCTACTGCCAGATGAGAAGCTGCTTTAATCAGTGTATCCAGCATCCACTGGGAGGCACTACTGGTGTGAGGACAGCCTTGGAAATCAGCCTCCAGGCTCCTGAAGTCACAGGTAGAAGGCAGAGACATTAATTTTGGTATTCCCTGGAATGCAATTTCTTCCTCATGTGTGGTCACTCGCAGCCTCTGAGGCTTTCTCAAGAAGCTGAACCCATTGGCAGTTGCTTCAGGCTTCCCAAATTTAAACAGGTAACTTGGGGGCAGGTCTTGGCCATGTTTCTTGGCCAGTTTTAATTGGGAAAGAAAACAAACAAGTGTGATGTATGGATCTGTGCAAATCTATGCATATCAGTTCAGAAATAACTACAGAGATGTTTGTGTAGGTAAAAAGAGATGTTTTGGTGTTTCTGTTCTGGAAATACTCATGGAGTTTGAGGCTGGCATGCTTAACCTTTTTTTAAGAGGCTGAATCCACTGAAATAGGATGATGGCTTATGAAGTAAAGCTTTGAAACTTGGCTGAGTGCAGGAGTATCAGAGGCACCAAGGTGCTATTAATAAGGCCAACTTTCTTTTCACATGTTCTGTGCTGCTTTCTCACCCTGCCTGCTCTCCACGTATTCAGGTTGGGGGGGGTTGTTATTTTTAAACTGGGTATTTTTTCCTTTCTCACAGGCTCTGTCAAAGTGGGCCTTAACTCTAATAATAGTTGGCTTGAGCAAAACTGCAGTTATGCCAAGAGCTTTGAAATCATGGGAAAAGGTAGTTTGTTCTGCTCTGCTTTTCTTTTCTCCTGAATAATTCTGTAAATTAGTTTGGGAGCCACGTTGTAGCTCAGAAATGTTTTCAGGCAGCTTTAAGCTCGTATGATGGCACATAGCTCTGATTGCTTCTTGCACTGCCATATGGATTTATCCAGGGCCATGCCAGTGCATATCTCAAATCTCCCAATTAAAACCTGGTCCTGTTCAGTTCACAAAGGCTGAGCAGCTACCCCATCACCTCTCCGTATGCAAAGGAGCAGTGCTCAGGCTCTGACTCCATCTGGCTGCTGCTTTGGTGCCCATAGGGATCTGCAGGAAAGTGTCTGTGTGAAACTGTATTCATGTTAGAAGTGAGTGGAGCTGGAGAACATAGACTGGTGAATCCATCCTGTTGGTTTGGCTTTCCCAGATCTTATACTGGGCACATCTATGGTGTATATTTGGGAGGATTCTTAAGTGAACACTTAAAATATGCATATTGGACAAGATGTGTTCCATGTTTCCACCAAAATCCCACACAAGCAGCCAAGGCAGGACTGCTCCTCTGCCATCTCTGCCTCCCCATCTCTCTGTCCTCCCTCCTTTCCTTCACCTCTCCCTGGTAGTGAGTTTAGCTGCAGCTCAGAACATTCCTCTGGCCTTTAGGACTTGCTTCCTAGCTCATGAATCAGCCTGTGTCTGTGATTAATTCAGAAGACTTTGCTGAGCTGAGGTTTCATCTGCCAGATTTCATTTCAGAGCTTGTGTCTGTGCCGTGCTCGTTCTGCTCCAGCATTTAATCCTCTAACTACAGGGGGAGGCTTGCATCAAGTTTTTTGCCTTGTTCTCATGGGAACTTGCTAAAGGAAAGACCTGTGAAAGTCCTCTGTTACCCACGTGGCTGTGGATTACATCATTCCTAACTCCGTTTTCACCTGTGCAAATGAAATATTTGGAACATTTTTCTTGCAACCCTGGGCTCTGTGGCACACCATAGCTGTGTCTCCACATGATTGCCTGGGTACCTGGGAGCTCTGTGAACCAAATCAAATAATTTTGGGGTTATCCCATGGCACTCTGTTCCATGGCATGCCATTCCCTTGGTGGTCTTCTAAATCTCCCACTCTGCTTTTATGTATAACCTGAATTTCTCCCCTATACCCTTTTTGAGGAGATTGTTTATTTGTGAGGCTCTTTTTATGTGTTATGAGAGTATTTAATTGCAGGATAAATCCAGCTGAGTAAGAAGCAGCACTGAAGAATACTGGCTGCCTAACCTCTAATAATGGTTGAAGCTTCCTTCACTGGTTAGATTTGCAAAACCAGAAAGTGGAAGAAGCATGGAGTATATTAATAACATTTTTTATGTTACTCTGCCTTCCCAGTACTTCAGTCTGAAATAACTTTTTTGGAGGATGGGTTAAACTTCAAGAGAGCTTTAAGGACTGAGTTTGTGACAAGTGTGTGGCTGGAGCCTTTTTGTCACTGATTTCAGATGCTTGGGCTTGTTAGCTGTGTCTAAAAGCCATCATTATCCACCTTTTCTGCTCCACTGCAAGCTGATGAACATGTAAGCAGTGCAGAATGCATCTCTTTGGCTTGCTTTTCTTCCTTAAAATTGTCTGGCAAAAGCAAATAGGAACAGAAAATAAGACACACATGTGAAGATTATTATTATTATTTTGATCAAGAGATTCAGAAGAAGCAAGAGGGCATCTCAGGGTGTGCAGCACAAGGTTTCCCAGTTGAGGGGAGTGTCTGTAAGCTCCAGAGCCAGAGGAGTCTGTGTAGAGATGTGAACAAGCTCTTTAGCCTTGCTGCCAAACACAGACTTGTTTTCAGGTACAGAACAGCCTGGTTGCTCAGGTTTCTTTCCTATAAGAAAAGTGTTTTGTAGCAGGCATGAATTATTTTTCTTTACAGGAAGCAAAGAGATGGGGGAAAGGTTTCTTGTTGTACAGCATTGAGTGAACACCCCCTAAACACTGCTGATGAGCAGAGCAATCATTTCCAAAGGTAATACCCAAATCTACAGTTGGGGGAGCTCTGGTTTATGGGTGATACATCTTTTATATTCCTGCTCTTGGGAGCAAAAATAGGATTGTGTCATCTCTGGCCATGGTGTGAAACTGTGCACTGGCCAGTTTGTGACTGTGTACTTGGAATTGTTGTCTGTGCATTTTGCATGGAAATCTGGAATAGCATTTCTTCTCTTGTATTCATTCCCCATTCATGTTGGGGTTTAACCAAGTGTTGTCAATGAGTTTGATAGGAAGAGCATTCTTGGAGTGATGAGTTGATACCAGGAAGGAGGTTTTGTAGTCAGAATTGTACCTAAGCACATACAAAAAAGGATTTGGGAGTCATGCTTGGCTACTAGGGGAAAAAGTAATGCGATGGTATGATCATTGTCCAAGGAAAACAGTTCCAGTAATAAATAGTGAGTGTAGTAAGTAGCTGGAGAACAAGCATTGTTTGGAGAGATGAGTCAGCAAACAATTTTGAAAATAAGACATTTGATTGAGGAGGAGCTGAACACTAAAAGGAGTTTTACCCTTCTTAGAACCAAGATGTTTGCATAAATAGAAGCAGATTCCTCTTTAATCCTCCTGACCCCAAGGTTGTCCAACTTCCCACATGCTCAAGTGGGTGACAGCAATTACCAAGCTTGAGAAACTGCATCACAGCCTGGGATGACCCCAGGAGCTCAGGGTCAGCACAGTTCAACAGACCAGCAGCAGGGTTTATTCCTCAAGCCTGCCAGAAATGCAGGTACCACCACCAGCTTCCCTGGCACTAGGAAAAGGCTTGGATGAACTTCCTGAGCCCTGTGACCAGGTGCTGGCCTTGGTGTGGCTGAGCAGGGATGCTGGAGCTGGTGGCAAAGTCAGGTTAAGGTGTGTGTGGAGCTGGGCTGTAATCTGGGTCACTGCAAAGCCATCCCTGTTGTTTTGATTGGGTTTGACATAGCAGAACTCTGGGAGAATTTTTAATTGAGTTTGTTTTCTGTGAGCTGATCGATGTGGCCACAAACCATGCTGGTTAACAGCCACCCAGAGTGGGAGGGGGAATCATTTCTTTAGCAGTGTAATTAGCTCAGCAGAAGGGACACTGGGTGCAAAGTGTCTCTGCTGTCCCCACAGCTCAGGGGCAGATGAGGCAGGTGCGTGGCCCATCCTGTGTCCAGTTTGCCAGCTGGGATGTGCTTCCATGGAAGCATTCAAGCCTGCTCCACCTCTCTCCCTTCCTTTTGGACATTCTGAGCCAGCCTTTTAACCTGGACTGGAGGATTTTCAGGGTGAGTGGTGAGTGATGGACCAGCATGTGAAGGATGGTGCAGACCACAGCATCCCTGACCTCTGCAGGCTGTCAGCTCGGGCTCTGACCCTTCCTGCCGGCTCCCTTTGTAGTTTTGGGGGCACCAAGGTGAACTCTGTGCAAGGAATAAGGAAGCTGTGGATAAACTTTGGTGTAGTTCTCCTGGTCCCATGTGTTTACCGAGAGGCACTCCAGAAGACAGTGAGCAGTCCGGGGCTGTCCTGAGAACCGAGGAGAGGTCGTGGGTCATGTGGAGAGAAACCAGAGGTCTGACATTGCCCAAAACGAGCTGTGTGTCCCCCTCCCCAGCTCTGCCATTTGGCCACTGAGGGGATCAGGGCCATTGCCCCGCAGAAAGGGCTAGGGAAGGGGAGGGGACGAGGTGCAGGGGAGGGACGGGGACAGAGCAACCCCCGGGCAGGTCTGGGGAAGGACAGGGACAGAGCCAGCTCCGGGCGGATCTCCCGGGTCGGAGGGGCAGAGGGAGCCGCTGGCTGCCGGCTCCATCGGAGCATCCGGGGGGGCGGATCCGCTGGAAGGGCCGCGGTTCTCCGGCGGAGAAGGAGGCACCTGCGGGAGGTGGAGCCGGACCGGGGCTGACTGGGCCGGGGAGGGGCCTGGCAGGAGCCGCAGAGGCGGTTTTGCTCCCCCCGCACCTCTCAGAGCCGCGCAGGGTGCGGGGGCCGAGCAGAACCGCACCGCCCGCAGCTGATCGGGCCGGGGGCGAACAGAGCGGAGGGACCCCGGGCTGGGGACTGGGGAGTCGGTCGGGGACAGCTGCCGGGGAGGTCTGCTGGCCTGCCAGGAGGAAAGGAAGGTAAGAAGGGTCTCTTCTCTCTCTCTCTTTTTTTTTTTTTTTTTTTTTTTTTTTTTTTTTTTTTTCTTTCCCCCTTTGCATTAACGTCTTCCTTATGTAAGACTTGCAGAGTATTTTGAGGTTTCTGCGCCCACTTGTTGCTTAGTAACTTGGCAGCTATTTAATTCGTGTGTTTGGAGAATTCGTGTCTTTGAATGAAGATTTTTCTCTCTTGGTTAAGCTCAGGTGGGAGTGCAGACCCTCGGTTGGGCCGGGCGGTTCTGGAAGGTGTCCTGCCCAGGGAGGGGTCCGGCAGAGGACACGGTGCCTGGGGCAGAGCTCATCTTACCCAGGGACAACGCAGTCGAGGTTCCCAAGCGGCTTTTGCTGGGGAGGGGTAACCCGGGATCACGTTTTTTGCCGGATCGGTGGTATATGAAAAAATGTGATTTGAAAACCACCTGTTACTCGGTTATTTCCAGTGACACTTTCTCTCTGATACCTCGGCTGCTGGAGGTAGAGACGTTTGTTCTGCTGTGAGAGAAGATCCTCAGGGATCTGTGCCCTGGGGCAGGTTGCCTGGCTTGGTGGTTGCCTTCTCTTGCAATCTGCAGAGTGATTAAGCCACATACTTGTTCCCCCCCTCCTCTTTGCTGATTGTTTTCCCTGTTTCCCTTCTCCTGATCTCTGCCTTCAGGTCTCTGTTGCACCTCTCTGCACTCACCACGTCTGTGGCTGTAAACTCTTTTATTGGCCTCTACCTGTGGTGCTGGGTGTGGAGGGAGTCAGAGCTGTTCAAGACAGCTTCTTTCATGCCAGGGATGATTTGTGTGAGTATTCCCATCCCAGTCCCAGGGGTGAAGGAATTTCAGCTTGCAGGCTCCCTGCGGCTGGGTCCTGGGGGCTGCAGGGATGTGGGATCAGTGCTCAGATTTATACCTAGCTCCCAAAGAGGCAGCTGACAGATGGGAATGTCTAGAATTTGAATTTCAATAGATTTTTTTGCATATCACTTTATCTTTCTGTTTTCCCTCCCCAGGGAGGACAGAGGGTGCATTCCTGAGCGTTAATATTATTGATGCTGTTGTGCAGGAGGAGGGGGCTTCCCATTGCAGAATTCCAGCTCTTTGTTTGCTGGAGCCCCGGGGCAGTGGATGCACACTCTGAAAAACCAAATTCCCAGGAAGAGTGTAGTTACCCTGATCACAGCAGACACTTTGCAAGAAACCGTGGCTGATCTGTTCATATTTGTTCAGAAAACCTCCTAAAGCTCTAGTCCATTTTAAGGACTAAATGCCCTGCAGGATCTTATTATTTCTGATGGAGAGGACAGGAGGCCTTCCCTTTCCACTCTTCCCCCACCTCCTTTGTTCTGGGCACTCAGGCGTGATAAGAGAGTTCATTTGAAATCAAAGCCCTGGACTGGTAAGATAAAGGCAAAGAATAAAGCAGGCAAAACAATGCAGTAGCTGCATTCCTAAGTCTTAAAAGGCAGATTTAGTTCGCTGCAAATCCCCACAGGTATCGGGCCCAATTTTCATTTTCAGTTCAGCTTTTTTGCACTCCTCTAGCTGTGCAAGGAGGATGTATGGAAAGATGTCATTTTCATCCTCTTTATAGCTCTTATTGTATCCTGTGTAAAGTGAATGTGATGTGATTGAGGCTCGTGTCTGCTGTCCTCAATGTTCTTTCCACTCCAGTATTCCTTCCAAAGGCAAATTCCTCTCAGGGCCTAATGCAGATGTTAATGGCTGAAGTATAAACAAGTTAGAAAGATAGGTTTGTAAATAGGAAAAGAACCAGGATGAGATCAATCTGGGAAGGGTAGGTCAGTCTCATCTTGAAAGTAACTTCTCTGGGCTGTAAACAACTGTCCTTGGGCTAGTGAAAATGGCATCTGGCAACTGGTGTGGAGGGACAGGGAGGGAGCAGCGATGCTGCAGGGACTGCCCAGGGCTTCAGGAGGGTGAGAGCTGAAGTAGTGTCCAGGCTTGGGGTGTCAGGCCGTGAGCTCTGACCTGAGGCTCCTCCTTATTCCAGGTGGATAGCTCCTGCCTCTTCCTGATGGAATATAAAGATTCCTTCCCAGTATCTTCCCAAGACCTTGCATAAGAGCAAACGCCCTCTCGCTCCAGGGTTGGGCTCCATCTGCCGTGCTCCTAATTATTCATTTTCTGTTGTTTGTTGATTCATGTCAGATTTTTTTTTTTTTCACTGCTTGCCTCCTCTCACCACCCAAGCTGGAGATGGAGCTGCCATGCAGGACTGGAGGAACTGGAGTGCTGCAGTCGCTCCGGTTACCCTGGTTTAGCTGATGGGAGGATGGAGCTGAAACGTGATTTGTGTTTGAATGAGGAGAGAGAGCTCTGGGCTGCTGCATGTGTCCGGGGTGCTTGATGTTATCCAGGTTTGGCTTTGGGTGACAATTCCGAGTTTTAGGAAAATCTCCTGCAGCACTGGTCCCATTTGCAGCATTAGAAGTGGTGTGGGTGAGGCTGAGTCGTTGGTTCTGGTTTGAAGCTGTTGGATCAGGGAAGGGTACTGTGTGCAGCATGGAGCTGGGCTTGCTTCCCAGTTTGCTCCCTTTGTCCTCTTCTGGCCTTGTGACCAATTGGTGCCACCTGAGCTGCTGATGCTACAGCTACCTGTGCTCAGTGCCCCCATGTCTATAATTTGCTTCCCAGCTCCTGGTTGTTTTCCAGTTCTGGCCTCTGGAAACTTGTTTCCTTTGACCCTCATCTCTTAGCATCATTTCCCTTGTGTTATCAAACCCAAGCCCATCCCTGCTACATTGTCACTCAGACTATATTAGTCTGCACATTTTTTTCCCCCCAGCTACAATTCAAACATGTTAATAGAATCGATGGGTTCACCTTGTCAGCCCTTGTGCCTCTGAAACCACCTCCTTCCTCAGTCAGCCTTAAACTGATCCCTATCTCCTCCCCATATTCCACTTCCCTCAGGGCAGGTATGCTGTACTCCAGGGAATTCATTCTGCCATGGCCTGTGGTGTGTTTGTTCAGAGGTCAGGTCATCTTATCTTAGTGCTCCCCTGTGGCCTGAGAGCCTGTGAAAAGAGCAGGCTTAGGTTATCCAGGTTAAAGATAAACCTTTAACCTGGAAAGTATCGTGGATTTCTTGGTACCAAACTTGGCAGTCAGTGGGTAGCTACCCTTGTGGTTATTGTTCTTATCCTGTTATAATTAACAAATCTGGCAGAATTCAGCACAAGGAGCATGGGAAGAGTTTTTATTATTCTAAATAGTTCACAGTTCTTGTATGAATATTCTCACTGAAGTGTAGAAACCTCTGGACAATTCAAACTACAGATCATCCTTGTGCACATCATTACAGATGTGTGGCTGTGAATGTTCAATCAAAGAAATGTTGCTTATCAGGTAACTTTTGAATTCAGTGGAAGAGGAGCAATGAGCCCCAAAGCTGTCAGAGGTTGTGTAACATGGGCATGACAGTGAACATGTGAGCTGCTGAGCTGCTGCATCTCTGATGTTCCTTCTCTAACCAAAAGAAGGCAAAGGCTGAGGTTGGCAAGGACAAGGAAGAGCTGTAGCTTGGCTGAGACCATTGCTGACAGGCAGTGGCCAAATGGTGGCTCCTGAAGCCTGGGCAGATAAAAGAGGAACCCCAATTTCTAATTACTGGGCACTGTAAAAGCAGCAGCAGCATTTAACATCATGACCTACTTTACTCTCCATGTGTATGGTACTCTCCTGATAGCTGGAAATATCTGCTTACTCTTGGGTGGGTTTTGTTATCATACTTAATTTTAATGCTTTTTAGCTAATGCCACTGAAATGAATTACCTTTAACAAGTTTCATGGCTTCCTGACAACTGAGGCCAACCCTAACTGATGTCAGCCTGGCACAAGGGAAATGTTGCAGCAGCAAAAAGCAGCATTTTTATTTGTATTTTTGTCTTTATAAAGCAAACCACTAAGGAGATATTTGTGAAGGTTATTGGAGATAGGATGTTTTTAAACTCTCACATCTATGGATTTTTAAAGTCTTTTTGTGAAAATCTTTGACCAGTGTAGAGATTAGTGCAGTTACTGCTGAGGTCCTGGTAGGTCCTTGTTCAAACCCCTTCAAGGGCTGAAGGAGGGTGCTTGGTGGTTCATGGTTCCAGCTCCTGGTTGGGTTTTTAGGGCTGTATAAATTAGCTTCTAAAATAGAATCTGCCGTCGCAGGAGAGGAGTAAAATGTCTTGTTGCTAAGGAACATGACAGAGAACTGGGAGATGTGACTCAGTTCTTGGCTGTGTATAATTTCTCTCCAGGAAGATGTGGGTCCACAGAGTGTGGGTTTTTCAGTGCAAAGGGATGAATATTAAAAATCTTTACTGAGGCTTTTAAGGAGGGGCTGAGGGAACTGCTGCTGTGTAGGGCAGTGGTTGAACTCTGTCCTCTCCCACAGGTAGATGTATCCCTGTGTCTGCAGAACCAGGAGCACAGGAAATGTGTGGCAAATCCAGACTCAGCTTCTCATCCATTGAGTCCTGGTGCTGATCTTTCTTCAAAAGAGGCTGGTGCTGCTCTGTCTCTCCCTGCAGCAGAGTTTAATTTTAGAGGAGAATGAGCCTTGAGGGACTAATAGCCTGGGAGAAGTTTAGCTTTGCTTGCTGTAAATCCCTCTTTGGAGAGGATGGGTTTTGCTTTCCTTTGTAATACCTCACTGTGCTTTTTTTTACTCCATTTCCACACCTTTTCCCATCTTTGCTTTCGTGACTGGATCTCACAATTTATAGATTTGAAACTCTGCAGCCACACGTGTTCTTGCTTCTGACCTTCACAGCAGGGGACAGCTGAGCTCTGGAGCCTGAAAAATCACTGTTAATAAGCAGAGAAACCACCATGCTGGCCATGTGCTGGGAATGTGGGTCAGCACACACACCCCCTCCAAGATTTTCTCCTCAAGTTTACTAACCCTCTATCAGAAAACTTGGCTAGCAAGGATTTTGCGTTCAAAACCAAACTATTAATGATAGCTGCAGGAGATGAGGCAGGTGCTCTGTATTTTTTTAGCATGGGTCTGCTTTCTCTTGGTGAGAGGGTTGCAGGGGTTTGTCTGTCTATCAAATCAATGGATTTGTGAGGATGTGCTATAGGACACTGCCATTGTCTCAGACATATTATGCTGCTGGGTCACCACATGCCCAGACATCCACTGGGCAAGCACCTATCTTTTTTTTTTTTTTTTTTTTTTTTTTTTTTTTTTTTTTGGTGCACAGAAAGCACTTGAAATCTGTTAAAATCTGCTTTTCTGTTGTTTTGTTCTGGTTTTTGGAAAGAGGCTGGGTGTGTAAGATGGGAGATGCTGTCCATGGCTGCAAGAGCCTCAGCATGTTGAGTGTATTGTGTTTTGTTCTCAGAGCCTCTGCATCATGGGGTTTTTCTTACTGAAAAGGGAAGGAAAATGCATGGACAAAATAATTCTGTGGGCAGTCAGGCTTCGTTTATTAAAAGCCTTGTCCTGTTTGGTGCCCATGTTTCAAAGCCAAGGAGTCAATGTGCTTTTCCATCCTGCTTTTCTATCCTACTTTCCTTTTGTTGCCAGCATTTTGGTCAACTGTAATTAAATATCACATTTTAGAAGTGGTCTGGGGAAGAGTTTTATGGCCCAGACCTGATACTTGTGCAGTTTGGGTTGAGTCACATGGTGTGGCTGGACCATGTTAGAGGTGTCAGAGCAATTCCATCCCTGTCCCAGCTAACCAGACAGGGGAGGAATCAGCAATCTGTGCCCTGTGCCTTGGTGGTGTCTCAGAGAGGCTGAGGGAAGAGTTTTGCCCTGTGTTGTTGGCTTTGGCAGGACTGGTTGGTTTCCTGGGCTTTGCTCCATCCCCCCCTGCCACAGGCTGCCACAACCCCTGGGGCTCTTCTGCTGGCAGAGCATCAGGGTCAGCAGAATCTTCACCCTACAACCTCACCCAAAGGTGCAGGAACACAACAGGATTGCTCAGGAGGGCAGCAGCTCAGAGGAGACCCAGGAATCCTCAGCACCTCCTGAGAGATCCCCATGAGCTTTCCTAAAGTCCCCCATGAAAAGAAGATTGTGCTGAGCAAGAGCCATGAAACTACTTTGCTGGTTGACACAGTAAAGAAGCTGCATAAACTACATCCTGAAGTCTGGTTTCAGTCTGCAGCATTAGGGTGAACAAGCCCAGCTTTTAAGGAAGTAATTGTTATTTAATAGTTTTTTATCGATGTTGCAGGAGTTTCAGGCCTTGTTTGTATTACAAAAGCTCAGTAACAATGGCATGGGTTGGTTGCTGAATGTCCTCAGGGAGGTGCAGGGGATGGCAGCTTCCCAAAACCACAGTAAACTTCCTGGCACAAATATTCCTCTTTCTTCCCACCCTGTTAAAGGCTTTGGCCAGTGTAGTGATGTCAGTTCAGGGTGTGAGAGGTTTTTTTTTCTCCTAATTGACACATTCATGCCAGCAAAAACTTCACAAGCAGTCCAGCTTCAGGTGGATTTTTTGGTTTGAGTTGGGTTTTTTTTGCAGCCAGTCTCACTATGCTGCATGCAAAATTTGTCTTTGCTTGTGCTGGCTCTTTAGCCAAACCTGCCTTTCCCAGGAAAATCAGCCCCTGCTCCTTCTAGGAAAGCCTCCATTCCTTGGTAAACAATTTGTTCTATAGTGGTTAAATCTGAGGTATAAAGTAATATGGATAAGTGTTAGGGGTTTGCTCAGTTTTATTGGCCTTTCAGTTGGTAGTTCAGCACCATTTCTGACTGCAGCAGCCATGTAAAACTGGTGGTGATGCTGCTTCATCATTTGAATTTATTTTTGTCAGTTGTCAATATCCCAGAGAGACACAAATTGCAAATGGTTCAGATTTTTCATATAACATCGCTTTATTGTTGGAATAATAAAGATTAAAAATGGCTAATTAGATTATTCACATCTCCTTAGTTTGTTGCAGTTTTAGATTCTTTTTGTTTCCTGGTCTAAACCAAGTGCCTTGACTCCATGACTTCCATCATTCACTAATTCCAGGGTTTCCAAGACAGGTGAATGGCTCCTTCTAATCCAAAATGCATCAGCAATTAGATCCCTCTTAGGATGTGTTGCTGGTTTTAGGGTCAAATGATGCCAGAGGAAGCAGGATAGAAAGCATTTCACCTTTTATTGCTCTTGGCAGGAGGACAGCACACTGGGCAGCACCCAGCTCAGAAGGTAACTTACACTTATTGGACACCTTCTTGCTTTTATGTTCTTTTTTCTAAGCTGTCAGCAGAGATGACTGCTTGGATTTTCTGGCAGTTCTCTTTTTCCTCCCCACCCAGGAGCAGCCTGGCTCCCATCAGTGACTCATTCTTGGGTAGGTATAAAACTCTCAAGTCAGTTTAGCCTGAGAAAGTCTCACCCAGGGTGGGCAGGGATTCAGCAGAGAGCAGTGCAGGGCTCTGTGTTTACCCAAGGAACCTTGGAAATGTTCCAGCAGGCTGTGGATAAAAGGGAATTTCTGGTTACTTCACCTGCTTGGCCATTGTCCTGTCAGGGGCTTGGAGTGTTACTATGGGAGGGTGTTTGTAGGAGTCAACTTCATGATGCAGAAAACAAGACAATTATTTTAACCTGCACTGAGTGGCTTCAAGGCAGAAGAGATTTATTGTGTTTTTAAAAGTCTGGTCTCCTTTCAGGTTAGTGATTTAAACATGTGTCAGTACCAAGCAAAGCAGCTCCTTGGATCATGGGAGTGTCTCCATTGCACCTTTTTTGTTTTTCATGCCTGAGGTGACACCCAAAGGTCTCTTGGTGACCTGGTAACCTGCATGAGTAGGATTTATACAGCACTGGCATTGGGTGCATTTTTCTCCATCTTCAATCTGATGGATTAATTTTTCATTCAGTCAAGCAAGATACCTTCATGAAGAACTGGATACAGAGTCTGGGAAATGATTCAAATACAGACATACACAGGATTAGAAACTGCTTTATTTATCTGCTCATTTGACTGCTGTAAAAGCAAATCTCAGGTCTATCACCTCCAAAGCATTATCGCAGGAGCCCTGGGGTGCTCATTACACACAGCAGGATGAGGCTCTTATCTCCATTTATTCTTGAAAGGGGCTGAAAGGAAATGATAAATGAGCTGTTGCTTTACTCTCACGATGGATTCAACCAAAATCTGTCCACCTTTGTTTGGTATGTCAACACAATCTGTTCATTTATTGTGTGTAATTAAAAAAACCCATTAAACTGAAAAAATTCCTTTAATTAAAGCCCCCATGTCCCCAGTTCGTCATGCTCAACACTTCTGTGTTTATAGATGAGTTGTGTTTGATTGTTGAGAAGGGAGATGTGTAGTTTGTTGGAGACCTTAGGATTTCAAGGTATTCCTTAGGATGAATCCATAGGATTTCAAGGTATTCATTACTGCATCAGTCTCTTGTCTTGTCCCAGATTCCAAGGCTGCTCACTGAATTTCAGGCTGTGCATCTTACCAAGCATCAGTGACACTGAAGACACTCATTTTTGTCACCAGGGTCTTCCTTGCTCTCCTTTTTTTTGTGCAAAATAGCATTACTCTGCTGACTTTTGATGATAGTTTTTAAGGTTTTACTGCAGGTGAAGTACATGGTTGTGTTCCTTCTCTTGGATCTGGGATGGGAGCAAGGGGAGAGTGATTGCTGATGTGGCTCCCTGAGCCTTTACAACTTCCTGAGGCTGTAAAGGCTTCCTCACAAAGCACAGCCTTTTCTACCTAGTCATTTGTTTTTTTCAATAGAGCTCTTCTGTTGAAGTTAAACTGCTTTTAAATCATGTCTACAAAGGCACTTTTGTTGGGGAGGCCAGAGCCCTTTTGCTTTCACAGTGGGCCTCAGGAAGAAAGGTTGACATTCAAGGGCATTGTTCTGCTTCCCATACAAACCTGGGCCCAGCCTCCCCTCCCTTTGCTGCAGTTTATTTGTGTCCCCTCCATGCCCTGGGTTTGGGATGGTTTAACAGAGATTTCTGCAGCATAGCACAGAGCCCATTCCCCACCAGAAGGAAACAGAGCAGGAGGCTTGGAGGGGATGGCTCGTGAGCTCTCCACTCTTTGTAGGCTTCTTGTATTCTGCAGGGGATAAATGCGTCTCTTCCAATCAGTTGCCTTTGTTGTCAACTAAAAAAAAAACCCTAAAAAGCAAAGTAATACTTTTATCTTGTAAAGGCTGGAGAGGACTGAGGGAGCCCACACTGCCCTGGCATGGACTCTGCCTCCCAAGTCCATGGAAGTGGCAGATGTGCTGGAAGGGCAGTCTGCAGCACCCCAAGCCAAAAAGCCTCTAAGTTCAGATATTATTTAGTCAGTCGTTTGTTCTAGAGGTGCCTCAGGCTCCTGGAATGAGAGCAGTACCAAAGCATTTCTTTTGCTTGTAGATTATGGGCCCTGTTTATCAGTGCTCAGGAGACGATGGGGTTTGTTGGTTTAACATTTTCCTTTTCCAGAGGTTCTGCCCATCAGCCAGTACCTGGCAGTCCTTCAGCACACTCCCACCTGGAGCTGCTTTGCAGATAAATGTGTCTTTGTGTTAAATTCTTCCATTCCAGCTGTCTCCTGTTACTCCTTCGCTTGCCAAGAATTAGAACAAAAGCTGAGTCTCCCTTCGGTACGGGACCTCGGAAATCTGGTTCTGTAAACAATTGATATGAACGTTACTACAATTCATACCTGCTCTGTAGAAAGTGTTAAGCTTGACCTTGTTTAACTGAACCAAATCTAAAATGAACTGTGGGGTTTTTTTTGTGTGTGTGTAGTGTCAAAAAAAACACGGGAAGCTCATCACCTTCCTCCGTACATTCATGAAGTCGCGCCCAACGAAACAGAAACTGAAACAACGGGGGATCCTGAAGGAAAGGGTGTTTGGCTGTGACCTGGGAGAGCATCTTCTCAACTCTGGCCATGATGGTAAGGAACAACTCATTCTCCAGTTCTTCCTCTGCTGGTAATCTTACCTCAGGGTGACTGTGTCTAGTGAAGGGCTGGCTGATAGCAGCAGAGAAATGTGTAACAAAAATCAGTGGCTGAAAGGTGAATAAAAGGTGCTGATAAGAAAATTGTCTCTGTAACTCAGTACTTCTGCATGGTTCTGGCTCAGTTTGCAGTGCAAATCCTCCATCTGCTTTTTCCCTTGGTTTTACAAAGTTCACAGGAATGTACTGGGTAGTACATTTTGTCCCAGCTTACTTTCAGTTCATCCTGGTGAGTTTTCTGTAGCTCTTCTCAGTCCCTTTCATCTTCCCATCAGCAGTGCAAGCAGTTAGCAGAGAAGAGCCACCCATTCCTTGAAAAATTTACACAATTGTTACTCTTCTTCCTCAGGTGAGCTTCCATTTCACACGTTCTTTCCTCCCCTCTCACTGTGACATCTCAGGCTGTGAAGTTGGACCCAGCATCACTGGCTGGGTCAGCTTGTTGATGTGATTCATATTTCAGCTCTGGTTTGCAGACCACAGTTGTTATCCTGATGTCAGCCATGCAGGAGAAGTGGAGTGACATGTGGGGTGGGAAAGGAGTTTCTCTATTAAACATTTTTCCACTGGTTCTTCAGCCTCCTTGCTCATGTGAGTGCCTTTTGGAAAAGGGATGGTAAAGGGTGGGGAGTTGCATGCACTTTTTCCAGCTGATTCAGTTGGTAACAGCAATGTGCTCTCCCTGGCCTGGCTTGCAGGGTTTTACTACCAGCTGGTGAGTAATATGAGCTTGTTCTTATGGAACCAGAACTGTGGCTCATTGGCTTGTTAATTGGAACCAGTAGAGATCTTTTTTGCTGGGGCTTAAAAAGCGTCAGAGAGCCAAACTGGATGGTTTAGAGACAGAAACAGAGAATAACCCATATAAGAGCTGCACCATGAGTAGGTAATTTACATCACCAGGTAGCTATAGAGATGGTTTTATATTCATTCTGTGGGAGCAATCTTGGAGGGCAGGAGACATGCCAGCAGAGTGAGCTCAGGAATAGGAAAGAAAGAATTCTCTTTTCTCCCCAGCCCTCCTCCTGCCCATTTCAGTAAGACACAGATCAGGAAGAATTAAAGCTTTTCCCTGCCCTGTGTGTTGACTTCTTCCCCTGGCTTTAAGGGGTGAGCATTTTATTTAGCAACAAAAGACACATCCTGAGTTGAACTGTACTCTTCTAACTCCACTCACTGGAGGCTCCAGTTTGACAGACTGGGAGCTCTCTGCTTGGTCTGGACACTCCCCTCCCATCACTGTGCCTGAACTGTGCTAACAAAGCCTCATCTGCACAGGTTCCACTTGCTTTCACCTTTGATTTAATAACTCTTTCCTAACTCCCTGGAGTGAAGCAGATCCCATGTGAATGTTGCTAACAGGGGCACATCTCCATTTCATCCAGCAGGACTGTTTTTTTTTCTGTGTGATTCAGTTCCTCTGACCTGTATTCCAAGTGATGTAATCCCAGGATTGGTTTTGTGGAGACATTTCTGGGCTCCTGTGAACCAAGCTCTGTGCATGCACAGCATTTTAAGATTCCCACATTCCTTAATGTTAAAATTCCTCAGTCTTGGAGCCAGGTGCAGCACTGATCTGCTGAAAGGGGATGAGATGTCACGGGAGACCCCAAACTGAATTAAAGAGAGCAAAGATGCAGTCCTGCTCCTCCAGCAGAACATAAGCAAATGTTTTTACAGGAGCACAGAGTACTGGAGCTGAAGTCTGCATGGTACCTGCTGGTAGTGCTTTGGGATTACCACCATCAAACATCTTAGTTCAGAGAAGCAAAAAGAAACCAAATGCAGTCACAGGCCCCTCTAGGTTGATGCTGGTTTTGCTGGGTTGCTGCCCAGTTTCCAAAAAGATTTAGCAGGACTGAAGGAGAAAGTGACACTGTCCTCAGCATTTGAAATGAGAGGCAAAGCACCATGTGCTCCTCAGAAATGCAGCATTAAACCAAACTGGAGTTATGTTAAAAATTTTATTGGTTATCAGCTTTGGAAAGGTGACAAAGGCTCAATTTGCTGTGAAACAGTATGAGCAGTCCCAAACTTGTAGATAGGAAATGGTGAGAGAGGAGCAGCCCAAGAGGACAAAAGGAGGGACAAGGACTGAAATAAAATATGTCTAACATTTAATTCCTGAAGGCTGTATTGAGGCAGCTGGCTCAGATTGCTTCACTAGAGGAGTGTGTTTGTGTACACCCAGGAGGGAATGTACAAACAGAGGAAATATTTTACCTCCTGCACTGGGTCCTCATTCTGTGGACTCAGCAGGTCCTGGCTCTTGTGCTGCATCCACTCTGCCTCCTGCCAAAGCAGAATGAGACAAACAGGAGGAAAGTGACACAGGAATGTTGCCTGTCTTACTGGTGGGGGGCAAGATCCCAGGTGGTACCACCCTGCAGAGCTCCCTACACAGTCCCTGAGTCCTGAACCACCAAAGTGTTTGGCTTGGTTTACCTGAATGATTTTTTTGATGTGAGCAGAGTGCTCTCTGGCCAAAGGCTCTTCAGGCTGGCGTGCCAGAACCTGTGTCTGCTCAACTTCAGGGTGTAAAACGTCTGTTTGTGGAGTTCCTCCTGAGGGAAGGGTGTCTGGGTAAGGTAAAGTGAGTGGAACAAAGCTGGGGTTGCTGTTGCCTTCTCTGTTTTGATGCTTACGCAGTTTGTCATTTAGTGCATTGATATGTATGGATCAGAGAGGTAACACTGTGAGCAGGGAGAGGTGGGATCTGTACCAAGTGTACCCTGTGTGCCTGGTGATCCATGGCAGGGACTGCTGGCAGTGTCCTGGCTCTAGTTGGTTATTTTTAATTCCAAGTTGTAGTGTGCTGACACTTTGAGCTCTGGGAACGAGTCTGGGGACCTTTTATGGTAGGAGTTGTACCTGCCTGGTGTGAAGCAGTCCTTTCTCAAAGGCCCTGCTAGACAGAACCACAGGTGAGGGGAAGGAAGCATCATTGGTTCCTTGGCTGAGGATCTGAGTCATGGGCAGATCACAGGAGTCTTTTTCAAACTCATTGTGTTCTAAGCTGCTTTTGAAAAGGAGAATGAGGTGAGAGCCAGCGTGTCCCTGGTCAGCAGGCTGGGTTGTACAGAGGAGTGAGGCTTCCAGGG
This sequence comes from Calypte anna, assembly GCF_003957555.1. Taxonomy (NCBI): domain Eukaryota; kingdom Metazoa; phylum Chordata; class Aves; order Apodiformes; family Trochilidae; genus Calypte; species Calypte anna. The sequence goes on from NC_044269.1 coordinate 486,798, forward strand.
AGAGGAGCAGTGCTCCAGCCTTTTTGTCCCTCTTCTGTCACATGTCACTGCTGAATCATGGGCTGGGACCTGCAGGAGCAAAACCAGTTTTGAGGTGAGGGCTTTTTTGACTTCTCTGCTGGGTCTAAATCTAGCAAAGCTTGTGGTGATGCTCCCCTCAGCTATGTTGGTTTGCACAACCCTTCTCTGGTCAGCATTAGTCACCTGCCTCCAGAGGCCTCTCTCCATTTCATGTTGGGGTGTTACTCATTTGTTGGCTCCTTCTGGGTTTTGAATACTTCCCCTGGCAGCCAAACATCCTTTGGAAACAGCCCAGGCTCAGTGGGGAGTAGCAGTTTGTTAATCACCCCAAGAGATGTTCCCAGTTGGTTTGGTGCTGTTGGCACTGCCATGGCTCTTCTGGAGCTGCAGATTCAACCTAATCCCTGTCTGGTGAAGAGGCCTTTTTCCCTTTCTAGGTAGAGAGACTTTATTTCCCCCATATTTTTTTTCTTTTTAAAGAAAACCAAATAAACTTAAATTTAGCTCAACCACAGTTAGAAAGAATTGAGCTTGTAGAGGATGTGTGTGCTGGGTGTGGGAGCTGGCTACAGAGCAGTCTCTGTACCATGGCCTCAGAATATTTTTCCCTGCTGAAAATGTTGCTTGGCTCAGGACAGGGGGGATCATTTCTCTCTTGGGAATTAGCATGGAGCACAGGCTAACCCTGGGGAACCCCAAAATGCTGGTATCAGGTGTTCCTTTCATCAGGGAATCCATACAGCTCTGCTTCCAGAGGATTTTGGAGGCTAAGAGCATCCTGTATTCTTTGTGTCTGGATGCATTTGTTGCACTGATCATCGGCTTCTGCAGTTGGAAGTGATGAATTTAGAGTTGCACTCATTTTTAACAGACCAATTTCCTATAGGGGGGGATCTATACTCCTAGAAAACACCAATGATCTGTAACCAGCAGGAAGAGAAATTGCTTTTCTTGCTCAGAAATCAAATGCCTACCAAAGGCAGTGTTCACTAACTCATCTGATTCTTGCTCTCTGCCTTTCTTAATCTTCACAGTTCCTCAGATTTATTAGCAATTATTTCAGACAAGTTGGGTAGAATTAAAGAAAAAATAAAAATTAAAGCTGAGACTTTACAAAACTGTTCACACTATAGCCCTTGATCCTGTTATCCACCAGGCACTAGCAACAACTGTTTCCAAGGGATGGTTTTATTTTCTGGTTATTATGCTCTTCAGATAAGCTCCTTAACAGCATCTTGGGATTTCTGGTGGCATCAGAGCTTGTTTGGGGTCTGCTGGTGTTATCCTTCCCTTCAAGCCATCCCCTGGCTGCAGCTGGCTGATGTAGTTGCCTTTGATGCTGATTTATTGCAGATTTTTAGTATAAGGAGAAGACTGAAAAGAGAAACACAGGGAATGAGATCTCGGGCAGCATCTTGGCAGGGATCTGGAAAAATCTGGTTCCCCTTAGCTCAAGCCTGAGTTGGGTAATGTGTATGTCATGCCTTTGGTTCCTGGTATTAATGCAAGGAGTCCCTTTTACTTGCTCAGAATTTTCATTAGAACAAAGGTCTTTGGTTGGCTTTGGATCTGTGCCAGCTGTGGAGGAAGCCTTGATTGGAATTCAAGCCAGCTGAGTCTTACATATTTATCAACTTCCATTTTTCTTGATGTTTTAACTCCTAGAGGGTAAATTTAACCAGGTTCTACCCTCTCTCTCTTAGTGCTGGAGAATGAAATTGAACATGACAAAGAATGAAGTAAAGCACACTTTGTTGAAAAGTAGAAACATAAATATTCACAGAATTGTTGCTTTTGCCTCTTCCTTTCTTTAACACTATTTTTAACTGTAAACAGAGGCAGCCCCTGAAAGCCAAGAATTTCCAAGTTTGAAGGCTCACAGGGTCCCTGATAGGGAATTGCTTTGCTCCAAAATTTTCCTTTCAGACTCCTTGATATTTGCAGAGCTTCCAGCAGCAGCAGCAGCTCCTCCAGCTTTACCTGGGCAGTTGCAGTAGCATCGACCCCATGTAGTTCCCCAGGAATTCTTGGAATTGTTACGACTTGAATGCTGGCAGCCACATCAATCGAGTTGTTTAAGCAATAACTTCTTGTTCTTATACAAAGGTTCAGTGAAATTCTGCCTGGAAAACGTAAGGGGGGAGGGGAGGGTGTTGGATCAGGAGACTTGGATCAGAACAATGGAATTGGGCACGGTGGGTCCAATGGTCTGAGGAGAATGTTGGCTGTGGCTGAAGGTTTGTATGAGATGCATTTGGTCTGTGAATGAACCCTCAGGGGGGGTTGTACTTTGAGCAGGTATTTTCAGGGTATCCAAGCAGGCAAGTTTGAATGTGATCTACAGAGTTTCCAATGAAGCAGGTTCAGAGCTGGCATTCAGCTTTTTCTCTGTTTTTAAAGGAGCTCATGACTAGGACATAAATCTGAGTTTTGAAGGAGTGTTTGCAATCCTCCTACTAAGCCATTTCTAGTTCATTGTAGCCCTGTTTTCAGGAGGTTGGTGAGCTATTGAAACCTGTCAACCTCAGACATGCCAAAACTGGTTTTCTTTCAGTATTTTACAACTTAGAGTATTTTTTTTTCTCAAAGTCCATCTCCAAAGGAGTTGGGTAATCACTAACCTAAGCTGTAGTAAGGTGGAGCTTGGTGCTCCTGACTCAAACCCCATCTCTCACACACCTTTTGTGGCCTCAAGGAATTTGTTTCTATCTCCCCTTCCATCTCCAGGCTTGTAAAATCAAATTACCAGTCCATATCTGCCCCTGGGGTGCCACAAGGGGAGGTCTGTCGTATTTCTGAAGTGCTTGCAAGATGAAGAGTACAATATAAACATGAAACAGTATTTATTTAAGTGTTAGCACCCTGATAGATCCAGAGTAGCCTTGTGAGGTCTGTAGGAAATAAGTAATATTACCTGCATGTGTCCCCTAGGTTTATTTTGTTCCTTGGCTGGGTTTGCCTATTTTCACAAATCTAAACCTGTCAGCTCTTTTGAAAACCAAATGGTGCCAAATTCACTGGAGCAATTCCCTAAATCAGGACAAACCTGTGTATTTTAGGTGGCTAAAAGTTTCTTCTGATGCAGTATTATGTGTCTCTGCACACCCAAACCCCTGTAAGGTACAGGATGGGTCCCAGAGCCTGGACAAAAGAACAAGAGTTGACCCAGATGAGAGCTGAGCAGCATCCCCAGTCCTGCAGATGCTTTCTCTCCTACACAGACTTGTTGGACACAAGTTGATACTTTGAAAGGCCAAGAATTTTCATCTATTTGAGGCAAATTTCCAAACATAACAGGCACTGTTATTGCTTCACCATCTGCCCTCTGAATTGCTGGAACTCAAGATTATTGGGGATGGGTTTAGCATTACAAAGAGGAACATGGGGTCCCCGTGGAGAATTGGTTGTTTGGGGGAAGTGCTCACAGAAAGAGGGAGCTGAGCAGGCAATCCAGCTTTTACAGTTCAGAAAAGAGATGGGGTTTCTCTCCCTTTCTTTTTTACCCTGCCTGCAGCTGTGAGGAGATGAATTCTTTCTGCCCCAGTGACCCAGAGGACAGCAGGGAGTTGAAAATTAGTTTGCATTTCGAAACACTACAGCTGTAAAAGGGAACAAACAGGAGAAAAACTGTTGTAGTCTATACAGGAACTGCTTGTGCTCTCAGCCCTCCCTCCACTCCTAGTGAGGTGGATACTTTTTCACTTCTCACCTTACTGTAGTAAATATCATTGATCGAAGCAGAAGACACTAGCACACAGGCCAAGTACAAGTGTCTCAGTAGTATCTTTATTCCAGTAGTGGATATTTTGTATTAAAACCATAAACCCCAACCCCAGAGTATTAGGTGGACACATCCTGTGAGATGGATGTTCCCATCTTTTGGATCCAAGTGCAGCCAGGTACCACCTGCAGCCCTCACATGGCCGTACCCACAGGATGAGAACATTGCTGATCTCACAGGACTTGAGAAACCTGGTTATCCACCTTGCTAATCTGATGCAACACTGTGGGGTTTATGCTTCTCTGGTTTGAACTTTGCACTTTGTTTTGACACAGTTGCAGGGTGAGCTGCCATAAAAAAAAAAAAAGAAACCAGCCCAGCCTGAACAAGCAGAGTCTGATCCCACTGGGGCTCTGCGTGGTGTCAGCTCTTGGAACGGACTCGTGGTTTATGGCCCCCTCTGCCACTATTCCACTTCCCCAGGTGCAAAAGTCACACTTCAAAGGAAAATGCTGCATGGTACCAGCTTGTGATTGCAGGCTTGGCCTTTTCTCCTGGGCAGTATAAATAATTTTAGTGTGGGTCATCCCTGGGAATAGGGACCAGAGCATCTTGGAGGAAGTTTCCTATTCGGATGGTCTTGTGTTTCTGTTTTATTCCTGGTGATTCAAACATGAGGACATGGATTTAGGAGCAGGACCAATGTCTTTATAAGATAATTTTTTTTCTGAATCTGTAGGGAGTGGTAAGGTCTGTGTGCTCATAAAATGGCTCATACAGGTGGCTCACTGGTGGCAGAACAGATCCCATGCTGGTTTGCACCTTTTGTGCCATTTTTACTGTAAGGTGAAGGGATCCAGGTAAGAATTGCTGCATGTACTTGATAGCCACATTCTTATTTTTTTTTCAGGGCTCAGAGCAGCACTCAGGACAGTTTATTGCATTTTCCTTGCTCTGCTTGGTTTAGCAAACACTGCAGGTTTGCTGTGTGTCTTTGCTGTGTGTGGAATTCAGCTGAGCAGCAGCACTGGGGGTCCCTCAGCCCAGGGCTGGCTGGAGCAGCACACACCTTGCTGTGGAAACAGCACTGCTGGAGGGGAGCTGCTTGGGAAACCTCCTTCCCCAGGCTGAACAAGTACTTCTGATTCCAGAACTGCTAAGCTGCTAAGAAAATGTAAAAATAAACTAAAATAAAGCAAGCCTGAAACCCAGGGAGGGAACATTACAAAAAGATTAAAAAGGAAAAAATAAAAGCAAGATGATAGGAAAGGGAAATGTGCCTGATTTCAAGATGAATCAAAATGTCCTTCAGAATGAAAGCCATAAAACTCATGCTTCCTCTTAATGGCCAAGAATTAAGCAGTTAACGAGCCCTAGGAGATGCAATAAACCTTTCAAACCAGCTGAGAGATGCTCAGGAATAAATTTCCTTTGGCTGCTATGGTGCTGAAACATGCTGGGGTCTCCTTTGGCAACGTGTCCACGTTTCCAGCCTTTGGAGCTTTGTTTCCTGGAACTACCTGGTGTTTGGGTCAGTGGAGGGAGGGAGGGTGATTGATTTTGGAACTGGAGATGTGCCCAGTGCTGGGATTCTCCTGAAGAGGAGAATAAACCCATCAGTGTAAGGACACTCCTGTTCCTTGCCCAGGAACATGGAAAGGGCTGTGTGCTGGGCTTAATGCACCCGGATGCTGATTCTGGTCAGATTGTTGGGGCTGGAGGAATGCAGTGTGTGTCACCCCAGCCTTGTGCCCTCCTTGCACCTTTCCAGAAGTCAGAAACCAGGTGCTGAACTAGGTGGACCACTATGGCTGTTCATATAAACCACCCACATCATCAAGGCTGTTACTATAATTGCAGGAAGCTACAGTAATTAACAAACAGTAATAGAATTCTAGTCTAGATGCTACTGCATCTTATGAGCAGAAATCTCCATCAGTTCCCCTGCTGTGGTGCAGCTGACTTTCCAGTTCAATCCTGGCAACTGGTTTGGGATCTGGAAGCCAAAATCAGGACCTGAGGTCCTGAGAAGTTCAGCTCTGGAGCAGGGGAGGAATTCGTGCAATAGGAAGAGATAAATGTCACACCCTGATGTCAAAAGCCACTGCAGGTGAAGTCTTAGCATGCTTCACAATCACTAAATGAAGCCTTGGCTTGTGGTGTCATCCTGCCCTCTCATTCTGGTGTAGCAGACACTGTTCCCTCCAGAGGGGTGGATTTGCATAAATATGAATGCACAGTTAGCTGAAGGGCTTGGGGGATCCCAAGGGGAGAGGGAGGTTAAAGACCCCTGGAATTGTCAGGTGTCATCTTTGTTGAAAAATAAGTCACCAACCAGCAAAGGGCCTTCAAGTACAATTATAGCCCTGCTTGAATTTCAGTCCCTTTTCCCCCCATGCAGAGTTCCCCCAAATATCTGTGCTGCTGGGATGATATAATTAGCTTAAAGAACAGGTTGTCCTGGTAACCAGAGGAGGAAATGCATGGAACAGGCCTGCTGCAATTTTATCAGTTTGTATTAATTATTCTGACTCTGCCCAGCATCTCCCATGCCAAGTAAATACTTCAGGAGGTGTAGTACCACATCCCTCACCTTCCCCCTGCTCTCCTTGACCTGTTGCACGTTGTCACCACAGGTCACTGCTCAGCTGGCCAGGACCACCCTGCTGAGCCCAGCACCCTTGCTCAGGTCACTGCTGAGGTCCTTGGCCTCTCTCCTTTTGTGTAATGGGTGGGGATAGGGAGAGGGGGACACGTGTGGGCATCTCACATTGGTTCTCAGTGAAACCTGAGCCCAGGTTCCAGGGAACATTAAAAATGAGTCCTCTCCAGCTGTGTGTTTGCTGCAAGCTGGGAGAAGAGCAGAGAGGAGGCTGGGGAGGGGAAAGCACAGAGGAGTTCAGCTCTAAGTTCAGTGGCACTTGGGAGAACTGACTGGCAGATGGCATTTGTGCTTGATGTAAGGGGATTTGAAAGCCACATGACCTGTTCAGAGCCTGTGTCACAGGGCAAATTGATCAGATCTGGCATCTAATGCAAGAACAAAGCTGGATCATCAGAGGAGCTGTAGCCAAAAGGTGGCTCGTGGAGGAATCCACAAGGATCTGAGCTTTATCCATGAAGATTTGCTGATGCTCACAAGGGCTCAATCCTCATTTTCTTAGAGTGTTCAGGGCAGTTTTATCTTCCTTTTGTAAATCAAGTAATTTGCTCCTCAGGCTTACAGGGATGGACAGATAGCTCTGGCAGGGGATGCTGCATGAGGCTGCAAAGTCAGCTGGAAGGAATCGGTTGGTGAAGCAGCTTGAATATTAACTTGACACCTAATTATATCCTCTGGGCTTGTTTTTTCCATTCTGTCATGCTCTGGTCTGTCTGCAGATTCTGTGGATGTGGTGTGCTCTGTGGCTATCTAAACCCAGTCACGCTCTGGCAGATATTGCTGATGAAATTATCACTTGTAAAATCTCTCCTGGCCCTGGTGCAGAAAGCAGCATCTCCTCAGTGCTCATCTCTGCTTAAACAGAGTGGGATGGGTTCATCAGGCATAGATGTGAAAACAAAGAAACTCCTTGGCCAAAGAGTATTTACTCAATTTTATTACTCTTCTGAGATGGAATTTAACATAGCAGTTCTGATGGGAGTTGTGAATGGGACCTGCACTGTCACTGCTTGACCAAAATTGACTTTTTTTCAGCTTGATTAATTGCCTGTCATTTCTTTAAAGCAAAGAACACCCCTGATTGGTTTTCACTCCAACTCCTAAAGTTGATTTTCTTGCAGACTTTCTCCTCTGAGAAAGAGCTAAAGCAGCAGCCCAGCTGAGTTTAGTTTATGGCATTTGCCAAGCCCTTACTAACACCCTCAGCTAACCAAGCCCTGTTCTTCAGTCCCCCAGGTCCTCAAGAGCTGCACGGAGTTCATTGAGAAACATGGAATTGTGGATGGGATCTATCGTCTGTCTGGGATTGCTTCCAACATCCAGAAGTTACGGTGAGGATTTGAGGGAGGGAACCCTGGGTTTGCCCCCGTTTTGGAGCAGCACTGGGTTGTGGAGGGGACTTCCACAACAAGTTTTCCTTCAGGATAGAGTATGGGAAGGCTCTGGGAGTGAGTGTCTCTGTGCTGTCACATTTCATTCCCGTTTCCTGTTGCTCCCAGAGCCCTTCTGAGCAGCTGCTGTTTCTCCTTGCTGCTTTGAACTCCTGGCATATTAGCAATTAATTGGGAAGATGTAAAGAATATTTACATAATTCTTGGTGGGTGGCATTGCTGTGCAGGGAAGGGCTTGGTGTGTGTCCTCCGCAGTTAGGAGCTGCTCTCATCACAGTAAAAGGGTTTTATCCCTTTGGATTTGGTTTTCTTCCCATCATTTGGGATGCATTTTTGTGTGGTGAAGGGGCTGAGAGAAGCCAGTGGGCTGTGACTAATTCCAGTGTTGGTCCTAGGCCCATCACAGAGCAGCAGAGGGGTCTGTTCCACCTGCAGGATATCCTTTTTGTACCAGCTATTCCCCAGTTTGAGGGACAGCCCTGGTCTGGTACAGGTCCTGTCCAAACCCTTCTATGCATGGGCTTATTCTGGTTCAGCTTAATCCTGTTTCTCATCACAGAAAGTTCCATTTGAAAATCTGCTCCTGAGGCTTTGATATGCAGACTCCAAAGACTGGGATTGTAGCTGTTGCCCACAGCACTCTTGGCTGAATGACATGTTTGCCCTTGCTCCCATTACATCCCTTTAATTCCCCATTTTGACTTGTGCTGGACAAGCTTTCTAATCACTGCCCTAGTCCGTTTTCCCACTTTGTGTTGCCAGGACTATTTTCTCCTTCACTATTTTCCTTCACTATTTTCTAAAGATGCTTTGAAAATGGTTTTCTAAAGTTTTAATGCCATCATTCCCTGGTATAGTAGAGAGAATGAAGCCACATCCTATTTTTCAATTTCCTGAGATGTTCCAAAGACAAAAGGAAGGGAGTACGTGGCATAACTTGCAGACACTGTCCCTGTTGCTCATCTAAATCCCACAGATCTTCATGAGTGCTGGGCTGATGTAGGGCACACGTGTCCTTGCTGTAGTTTCCAGCTACATCAACAGATCATTAGGCTTATTTCAGAGCTAGGGCTGCAGTATCCTTTTAAATGAGTCACTGCTCTTAAGTTTCACATAAAATTGGAGCTCCCAGATTTAAAGGGCTTTTTTTGTTGGAGAGAAAGTCAGAGAATTTATTCCACATGGGAGATCTACTCCAGGACAGAGGTTGGCTCTGTGGCAGTGCAGTAGCTGCCTCTACTTGGCCGTTAGGCAAAACAGAGAGAGTGCTGAGTTGGCATCTTTATCCCTGGGCTCTTTGGTTTGTTTTTTTTTTGAGAGACTCTGAAGTTTTACTCTTCCTCTGAACAAAATCTTCCTTTGGGGTCAAAAGAAATAACACAGAAGTCTCGAAACAGTGCAGAGAGAAAAAAAGGCTGAAGGTAGTAGGGCTTCCCCTTTTTTTGCTCTGTATTCTGCTCTGCAGGGACAGGTCTCTGGTAGGGTGTGAGATTTATTCCTAAGGGAAACAAACTGAAATACCAGGAGAAGTGGAGTAGGGCAGAACATGGGCAGAGGATTTCAGCCAAGGCTGAGTGTGGGAGTTGGTGTCTGAGCTCCTTCTGAGCTCCCTCTTCTGCTGAGGAGCCAAGTGCAGGAAAAAAGAGGAAGAGGGAGCTGCAGCCAGAGCTGCCATCTCACTGCTCACCATGTCCTTCCCTGCAAATCCCTCCTGCTAATTTGAAACAGCACTTCTCCCTGCAGAGAGCCAGCCCTTGGCCTTCTGAGCTCAGCATTTATTTCATGGATGTTTGTGATTTGGGTTTTTCTCTCTCTGGAAACCAAAGGCATTTTCTTTAGGGATTTTCTTCACGTGGTTCCTGGCTCTTTGCACCCTGTAGCAGAGGAGTGCTCAGCTCACCAGCTTCTCCCCAAGGAATTTTTGGCACACAGCAGTCTCCATGTGCAGCAGCTGCCCATGGCACTGCCCTTTGCTTCATCACTTCAGTTTCCAGGCCTCTGACATGCAAAGGGACAGCAGCTTCCAGCCAGCCCTGCAGGCCAGGAGCTGCCCTCAGCACTTGAATATTCCCTTGGTCTCCAAGGGCTATGGAATACATTCTCTGGAGGCTTTGTGTAAGGCCCTGCTGCAGCACAAGGGATTGAAGGCTACCTGGCCATTGTAAAACCAGCTGAAAATGCTTTATTGGAGAAAAAGTTTCAGTTTGTAAAAATCCAGTTAGCAACACCACAACCCCAGGTTGTATGGCTCTGGTGACCAATTATTTATTTTTTCCTGCAAATCAGGAAACTTGCTTTTCTTGACTGTAATTTGTGCTGGCTTTTCTTTTCCTTCTTCCTTTTTGAACCCCTTTGCCCATTTTTCTGCTTCTTTTTCCAGCCACGAGTTTGACTCGGAGCAGATTCCTGACCTGACAAAGGATATTTACATCCAAGACATCCACTGCGTTGGCTCCCTCTGCAAACTGTACTTCCGTGAGCTCCCAAACCCTCTCCTGACCTACCAGCTCTATGAGAAGTTCTCAGTGAGTACAAGCAGTGCCTTCCCCTTCCACTTCAGGGTGACTTCGTGTACACAGGTTGAGCAGAGAAATCCTGAGCAACAAGCTGAACCTGGCTTCCCCACACTGGCTTTGTTACAACTTCTGCTTAAATTGGGTTTATAGAGACCAGCAGTGCTTATTTCCAACCAGCCAAACACCAGTCTGGTTTGTGCTACCTGCACACCAAATTCCCACTGCTGCTACCATCCTTCCATTCCAAAACTGCTGTGCAAAATTCCTCCAGGTTTGAGGTCCCTTTTGTGTTTCCCCTCTTGGTTATCTTTGTCCCCCATGGCACTGATGCTGCTTTTCCTCTCATTCTCAAGAGTTCCGCTCTCATTTTCCATTTCCAAACTCAAACAGGAGTGGGATTAGAATCCAATGGAATTGCTCTGACCAATTAAGATACAAAATGGCCCAGATGTTGATTTCATTGTGTCAATTTCACACAGGCCCCTCAAGATGCTGTGGCAATTTCCTCATTTTAATTGCAGCTTTCTTCCTTCTTTCAGGATGCAGTTTCTGCTGCTACAGATGAAGAAAGGTTGGTTAAAATCCACGATGTCATCCAGCAGCTGCCCCCTCCCCACTACAGGTCAGTGCAGCCTTTCCTCTGCTTTGTTAGTGCCAAGGGTTCAGGAGTGAACTCTGATGCCTCTGGATATTGAAATGCTTTCTGGCTATATAAAGTTAATATTTTAATTAGCTCATTACCAGACAAACGTTTTAAAAAGTGAAATGTACCCCAAAAGGTTCAGGCCTTCAGTGTAATTTGGTCAGGTGAATTTAGTCTCCAGTTTCCCCTTGTCCCCAGCAATAACAGTAAATAGCAAATTAAAACAATACTCCAGCAGAATATATAATCATACTATTGGTGTTTAAAAATCACCAACTAATTGTAATAATGCATTAAAACTAGATGGTATAATATTGTATTAATATTATATACTATATGTAATTAATATACCATTTTGTAATAAAGGTATTAATAACTGTATGGTAATGCATTTCACTAAATATAATAACATGTTAATGGTCTATAAATAAAAAATTATGGCAGGGTTGTAGTAAACAGTCATCAGAATAAAAAGTGTGGTGATTGGTATTAATACCTAATTATAATACTGCATGTTAATGCAGTCTTAACTCTAGTAGGTGGTCCTGACCTATTATGTATTGTAACTGCTGAAAGTTATTTAACTATCAACATCAACCATTGTAATTGGCTGGGCCAGTTGTGATGCTGCATTCTGAGTGGGTGTAGGTGGGTATTTGGCTGTTGATAGCCAGTTCTAATACTGTCTGTATGATAATTGCTAATTGGTGGCTTGGTTTGTGGTCACTGCCTGGGCAGCTGTGAAGCTCAGAGGTGTTTCTTATCCAAAGGTATCTAATACTTTATGGTAATCATCAATTGGCAAAGTGGTTTATTATGGTAATGTATGTTAATTTGCAGAACTAGGTATGATTCTGTACCCAGCCTGGCTGGTTGTAATGCATGAAAACAGGGTGGGGTTTTTTTTAGATTAAGTTAACTACTGGTAACCATTTAGAATATTTTTGTGTTCATAAATGTTTAAATATTAGTTCTTATAATGTATAGTGAATGGCTGGACAGCTGTAGTGCCAGACACTGATGGTGTTAGCTGAACATCAATCACTTATATTGCAGTTAGTCTTAACTAATTATTACAAGCTATAAATGTGTGCAGCTTGCTCTGTGATCTGAAATTCCATGCAGGTAACCAGCCTTTAGCAGCATACACTGGATCTGTCCTTGTTGTTTCCACCCAGGAACATCCATCTCCAGGCCTTGGCCAGTTGTGGAATTTGGAGCACAAAATCGCCCCATCCGCTGCCCCTCTGCCCCCCAGAAAAAAATAAAATAAAATAAAATTTAAAAAAGACACAAGGAGGATACACAAGCATTTTTATTACTGCTTTGTGCTCCCTCCTCCTCCTTGGTGTCAATAATGTTTAAAATAAAAAAGGAGGAGGAGAATTTCCCCTTGCCCTACCCCTGTGTAATTATTTGCTAGCAGCAGCTTTACCATCAGTCTTGGGCTGCACAGTTCAACATTTCTTTCTGGGAGCTGTCAAAGAAAAAGAAAATAACGAAGTGGCGTTTGTTTTGGAAATGGCAGCAGAGCTCTGCTCACTGGAGCTGAACCTTTGCCTATCTCCTGTTTTCCAGGACACTGGAGTTCCTAATGAGACACTTAGCTCGTCTGGCTGATTACTGCTCCATCACAAATATGCACACGAAGAACTTAGCAATCGTCTGGGCTCCCAACCTCCTAAGGTATTCTTCAGGGTTTTTTTCCTATTTCAGTACAAGTTTTTATATTTCTAAAAACCAGATGCACCCCTGTTCTCCAGAAAATCAGAACTTTCAGCAGTTGAGAGAAGATCTTCCTTTCCTCTCCCAACGTGCTCTTCTCCTTTAAAATTTCTGATGGGAAATCATTCCAAGCAGGGGCTGAAACCAACTGGCAAGCTCCTGAGCTACTGATGGAACCCACTGTGACTCTGTCTCCTGACTGCAGTCCAGCAGTGGCAAGGAAGGATTCTGCCCACCCCAAACCCTCTTTTCTAGATGATGATTTCCCCTCTCTGGGTTGGATGAGAGTAACCTGTCCTTTACTTATCCAGGAGAATTTATTCAGTGGCATCACTGAGTTCCCATTGCATAAGTCTCTAGAGTCCAATTTGACAGATTTGGCTGCAAAAACTCTGATGGAAATTTTCTTCAGATCAAAGCAGATCGAGTCTGCCTGCTTCAGTGGGACAGCTGCCTTCATGGAGGTGAGGATCCAGTCAGTAGTTGTGGAATTCATCCTGAACCACGTGGATGTCCTCTTCAGCTCCAAACTCAGCTCAGTCATACGGGATGGAGCAGGTGAGTGTCTTCCTCAACCTTGGTCAATAAAGGAAGCAGACACTGAATGCCCCCTCCTGTGGGACATTTAAAGATGTTTTAACTATACCCTAGAAGACAGATTTCCAGGGTTAAGATTTTAGAAACTGGCAAACATCACCTGGTTTGAGACACTGCTATCAGGACCTTTCTTAGAAGCCAAGGATGTTCTACCAAAGCACATATCTTAATATTTGGCTGCTACTGTAATGCCCTAGCACTGAGAAATGGTTAGGAATCTCTTAGGTCTTTGTCTCCACTGCTCCCTCCCCTTCTTTTGAAAACCATCATCCTGCATGCTTGTCCCTGTGAGCTGTCTTGCAGTACAGCACAATGCATGAGCTCTGCACCCTTACCAGCACCTCAGAACATAAACAGAAATGATTTAAAGAGAGCTCTCTAAGTTTCTTATTGTCAGTGCTATTGAGCATAGTCTGGCTTTTAACAGGGAGTATTTTGACATCTGCTGTCCTGGTTCTTTCTTCTGCACAAGCTGTATGGGTTAATTAGCAGGGCTGGCCAGCCCCTGGCTCCATCCCCATTGGCCCTGCAGCTGCTGCCCACCACTCTGCTCCTGTTGCTGATTTGTGGCTTTAGGATGAGGAATGAACCCTGATGCATTTCTGCCCAATCCTGCAGCACTTGACACATCGTTCAGCCTTGGAACTTAAACATTTCCTTAAGTAACTGCTAAGGCCCCATAAGTAAACCTGGTGTATTGAAAACAAGCGAAGTTGCACCAGGAAGAAATTCTTGTCAGCATGATCAGCAAACAGGAATACCACAAGCTATTATTACCCCTAAGCAGCATTAAGTGTGCACCATCTGCTTCAATAACCTGACCCTTCCTGTGAGGTGTGCACAGTCAGAGCAGTTACCACCACCTGGGGGGGACAGGCAGCTGTTTCTCCAGCATATTTGCTGCTCCCCACTTTTAAGCAAGCCCTACCTCTACTTCAGAGAGCAGAGTTGCTCTGAGTCCATTTCTGGTTCCTACCTGAAGGCACATCTAAGAGGAGCTGCTGGAGGTCAGCTTGGCTGAACAGTGACAACCCAGAGCAGGCTCAGCTCTGCCAGGGGAAGATAATCGTGCTAAGAGTTGGAGCCAGATGATTATCCAGGCTTAGAATGGACCATGTAAATTCAGCTAATTGTTTAATGACTTGGGCATTCACATTCAATGTGCTTTGACACAGAACTGGCTGGGAGAAGGGGCAGGCTGTTTACAGCTAAGTGCAGGAATACACAAGGCAGCATCCTCCTCAGTGCTTCCAGAAGGCTTTGAGCATGACTGAGGCCAAGCTTCTTAAGAAGAAAAAACATCACTTTCTTTACAGATGCACACAGGTGAAGCTTAAATAAAGTATTTCAGTGAAGTTCCTAACCTGCCTGCTTCCCTCAGCCTTTTCTTTTTTTAACACATTAAGCTGTTCTTGGTCCTGAGCTTTTTTTTTTTTTTTTTTGACATCAACATACCTCTGACAAAATGATTATTTTGACCACATCTTGCACTTGCTGAGAGAATAAAGATTTAGAAAAACACAGCACCTCCCTAGACACACAGACCCAGAGCTTTGATCTCTCTTCTGCTCTTGCTGATTCCCCCTCTTGCCTGTGGTTTTTCCCTTACAGGGCACAGTTCCTTATCACGGCCCAAGTCTTTGTTGGTGTCCTCTCCTTCCACGAAGCTGCTCACCCTGGAGGAGGCCCAGGCACGGACACAAGCCCAGATCAACTCTCCCATTGTAGCAGACAGCAAATACATAGAAGTGGGAGAAGGCCCTGCAGCTTTACAGGGGAAATTCCACACGGTTATTGACTTCCCATCTGAAAGGTACAGACAAGTTTCCTTTCCAGCATGTGTCATAACTGAGCTTTTTTTTAATTACAATAGCAAAAACTTGCCAATACTGGTCTATAGTATTCATACATAAACTATTTATAGCCATTTTTCTACCTGCTTTGGCCTCTGTGAGGATGGAGCTTACATGAATTGTCTGGTGATTTAGTTTAGCCATGTAATGTCTGTGCCACTCCCTTTTTAGCAGGGTGAGCATTAAATGTATAAAGCTGTGGTGTATGTGATGCACACAGGTGCCCGTATAGTCACCCACACAGAAATGTAAACAGGGTCAACACCTGGAAACATGGGGGTTTCCAGATTTCAGGCTTGTGTAGCAAACGCTGGAAGTGGAGCAATTGGACAGGCTTGATGACACTGTAAATATGGCAGGGGGAGGAGGCAAATGGGATTTTACAACACAAGTGAGATGTTTTCAGATACCTTTTATGGCTGCACAGTTCCTGAGAGAACTGGGGCATCTGGAGGTAAATAAAACCCTTCCTGTGCAAGTGTGGAGCTCACCTGCATTGCATCTTCTTTGCAGGAATTTACCCAGCAAGACTTTAGGGCTAAGCTGTAAGAATGAAAACCTCCTCAGCTTTTTTAAAGCCCAAGTTTCTAAGCTTTGTGTTAGCAGAAACTGTAGTTACTGTAGTAACAACCAAGCAGGAGCAGGAACTAACTGGGCTTCCCACTTCCAACAATTTGCTTTTTCTCCCTCCAGAAAAAGACCACCCAGCAAGATGAAGAAGTCCCCAGTGGGCAGCTGGCGTTCCTTCTTCAACCTGGGAAAGTCCTCCTCTGTCTCCAAACGCAAACTCCAGCGCAATCCCAGTGAGCCCTCAGAGATGAAAGCCATAGCCCTGGCAGGTAAGGCTGCTTTAAACCTTCTGCCTCCAAACTGGAGTTTTCAGCAAGGCACAATTGGTGCTTACAGTGGGTTTTTATCTCCTTCTAGCGTTCAAACTGTGCATAACACCTTCAGTCCTTCCTGAATGCATCTCACATGAGTTCAACCTGCTCAGACCTCTAAGGCTTTTCTCAGAGTAGCTTCTGAAAGACACTGATGTGGGCAGCGCTAAAATAAGTCTCAGGATAATTCCTTCTGTCAGTCCTATGAAAATGTAAGAGTACAGTTCTGGCTCCCTTTGCAGCTCTCAAAAGACACACAGTTAATCTAGGTAAACGCTCCACAAACACATTCCCCCAGGAAGCTACAGAGGTGTAACCTGAGCATCCAACAACCTTTTGTAGCTGCAGACAGTGTACACAGACTGAAGTCTCAGCCCTTTCCATACAGAGTTCACTGTCTCCTTCCAGATTTATAAATAGCAACAATATGAATTTGTGGTAAAACACACCCCAAGTTCCTAAAGGAGGGCCAGGAAGGACTTTTACCTTGTCTTCTCCCTGTAGCCTCAGAGTCTTCATTGTAATGAACACATTCCATGGCTGCCCTTGAAGACTGCTCCTTGCAGCACTGAAGTTGTACCCGTGCAGTGCTTATAAAACAAGTTCTGTAAATGTTTCTTTCTTCCCCAGTTTTAAAGGCTTTTGTTCACTGCACAGCTACCTCAGAACACAATCTGTAGCAGGATGATGTGTGGGGATTTGTTTCCCAACCTGCCAGCTGCAGCAGTTACTGTTTTAGAAGGTTACTTTTCCCCAGTCTGCAAAATGAGGATCATAAGGTTTTCTTTAAGGGTTTTGGAGCCAAAAAAACCCCAGCAATCAAACCCAACCCCCACATAAAAAAGCATGACTGTTGGGACAGTGGTACTGTTGCTAGAAGCCTGTTTGTGGTTTTCCTGTGTTTTTTCATTTCTCTAACCCAGCTCTTCACTGTCTCTTGCATTTCTTAGGTGGCCGAGGAGACAGCGGGACCCTTCGCTCAGCTAAAAGCGAGGAATCTCTGACCTCTCTGCACGCTGTTGATGGTAAAACACACACAGAACCCCAAACCTCGTGTTTGTTACAGCTGGCACCATTTATGTTCACTCCTTGCCCTCTCCCCTTGCTATTCTAATGCACAAAAGATGGCACTGGGAGGGGAAATCCTTTCTGAAAAATCCTTAGGTCTACAGCACACTTAAACTACCTCTGCTTTTGCACCGACTTTAGTTTCAGACTAAATGGGGCCTCACAACTGCTGTGAAAGAGTTAGAGCAAAGATAATTAACAGTTCCTCTAACTGCAGGATTTTTGTGTTCAGAGTTCACCAGTGAAGTAGTTTAAAAAGAGCTGTCACCTCCTGCACAGTAAGCTGTTGGCACCAGCCCATATTTTCTACTTGTTCCCAGGTGAATCGAAGCTGTTCCGACCCAGAAGGCCTCGGTCCAGCAGCGACGCGCTGTCCGCTTCCTTCAACGGAGAGCTCCTGGGGAACATGAACCGCTGCAATTCTTATGACAACCTTCCCCACGATGACAGTGATGGGGACGAGGGGCTCATCCACGTTCCTGCCCTCATCTCTCCTCGATCTGCTGAAGATGTTGACCTGAGCCCCCCGGATATCGGAGTTGCCAGCCTGGATTTTGACCCCATGTCTTTTCAGTGCAGTCCACCCCAAGCGGAATCCGAGTGCCTGGACAGCAGCACCTCCCTGCTAGAGTCAATCGGAATCAATAAGGAGAAGCCAAGCCTCCTAAAGAGGGATTTTGAGTCAGGCAGCCAGTCCCAGACACCAGGCAGTGCCACGAGCTCTGAGCCGGTCTCCCCTTTCCAAGAGAAGATGAGTCCCTTCTTTACTCTGGACCTGAGCCCAACTGAGGAGAAGGCCAGCAAACCCCAAGCCTTCTCACCCAAGATGGGGCGGAAGCCCATCAAATCTCCACCCCTGACTGCATCAGAACCTGTCTCCTTCACACTGCCCAGCCGCATGGCGGAAGCGATCGGAGGAGTGCCCATCACACCCAGAAACTCCTCTGCTTCCAGCTGGAGCAAAGGAATTGGCATCACTGAAATCACAAACAGGTCCCCAACCCAGATGTCCTTGCCCCTGAAAAACAGTGAATCAGAAGCAGGGGAAGGAGCCCACCGAGAGCTGCAGCATGCCCAGCTGGTGGCTGCTGGCAAACCAGAGTTGCCAGAAGAAGGGGAGAGACCAATGTCAAGCAGTCAGAATAAGACTGTACCCTCTGGACACACTCAGCCAGGTACAGTGCATTTTCCTCCATTCTTTCTTTAAGTTCCAATGGGGACCTGCTCTCAAAACCGTCCTCCTCTGCGTGCCTTGTAGGAGAGGGGATTGCCCGTCAGTTCTGATCACAAGTGTCTTGCAGGGCTGTGCAGATCAGTAAGGTCTTAACCTCTGCCTTCTCCCTACATCACACAAGTCTCGGATAATTTTCCATAATACTTTATCTACCACTTTTTTTTTTTCACCATCCTGTCATGCGTGAAAATCTCTAGCATGCCCTTCTAAGTCATTTCAGCCAATAGGCCATCTAAGACTTTTCTTTTTTCAAAAAAAACACGGTATCTGCCAACACCTGAAGAAGGGATCTTTTCACCTAAAACCTTATGATCAAAATTGTGTAAGGGTATCTCATTCTCTGCTACCTACTTCCTACCTCTCTAGAAATGCAAGAGGAGCCTTTAGACAATCTCTTGTGTTTTTCTCCTTCTCGTGATGAACTGCTTTTGCATGTGAGACAGAAGATAGAGTGTTTCACGTCAGAAGGAATTGCCACTGTGAAAGTGGGGAAAGCATCTATTTTTTTATAATAGTCATTAAGGGTTAGGTCACTCACCTTATCGGGGTAACATAAAATCACTCTCTCTCTCAATTTTCCCCCCATTAGGAGCAGTTGCCCTCGACTCCCCCCAGGATCCTGTTCCCGTCAGTTCTGTGTCTCTTATCCCTCCTCCTCCTCCGAAAAATGCAGCGCGCATGCTCGCCCTAGCGTTAGCCGAGTCCGCACAGCAAGCGTCTGCTCAGTCTCAGAAAAGGCCAGGAGATGCTCATTCTGAAAGCACAAATTGTGGAGAGGCTGAAGCTGGCACAGCTCTAGAAAAGCTCCATCTCTCTGCTGGTGCTCCAGACAAGCTCCACCTGTACACTGGTCTGCCTGAGAACTGCCTTCACTTCCAGACCGGTGCACCACTAGAGCAGGATTTCCAAGGTAGCAGCAGCACACCCGGGGAGCAGAACCACCCACCCGGTGCACCTGGAAACCGGGACCCCCCACCTCTCCACCCCAGCATGCCTGGGGACATGCCTGGTAGCAGAGATGCAGAGCAGGAGCAGCCCAGCTTCCATCCTGGTAAAGCAGGGGACAAAGATCTCTTCCCTTCCCATGGCGGGGACTGGGAGCACCCAGCCCAGCACCCTGCAGGTGCACTGCCTGACTGGGAACCACCCACAGCAGAGGTGTCTCTAGATAAGCCCCACCTCCACACACGCCTGTCTGGGGACAAGCACCACGTTCCTATCTGCACAGCTGATGACAAACTTCAGTCTCCTCCTGTCCTAACTGCTGGGGAGAAAAGCACCCCAGCTCCAATGCCGTATTTAACCACCATCCCACCAGCAGCAGCAGCAGAGCCCAACTGCAGGACACCGGCGGCTCCGGCCGCAGCTCCGGCAGACGTCACCGTTCTCCCCGCACAGCGCCCGCTCGCCACCGGCCAGCCCGGCCCGGCCCCCAGGCAGGACCACCAGGCAGCAACAGGACAAGTGCCAGCAGCCAGCACAAAAGCCTCAAGTGGCTCCAACCAGGTAGGTGGATGTGCCCCACAGTCACATGTGCCCAGGGCAGAGCAGTCTGAACCCAAATGGCAAGAGGCAGGGGATGTACACGTTGTGTGGGCACAGACACAGCCTCGCAGGAGGGAGCAGCACAGGATTTCCTAATACTCCTGCATCCCAATATTCCTGCTCTTCTTGGCTATAAGGAAAAAAGTATCCACTGGGGTTACTGAGAGAGGGAATGCTAGTTTATCAGTGCTCAGAAATGAGTAAGAGTTTTTTGCATCCTCTCTTCACTATCCTCTTCCAACTTCCTCTCTAATAAAGCAGATCACATTCCTGGTGTGAGTTAGATACAGAAGCATTCACTCAGAAATCCAAACTGCCCACTGCCCATCCTGCGTGCACACCCACACCCTCAGTGGTGCTCTAGACACACATAAGGGAGGGATTCCTGCTGTGCTGCACTACCTCATCTGCTCAGCAGGGCGTGATAAATCCAGGGACATTTTCATTAAGGCAAGTACATTGTTAAGCAGCCCACCTGAACACTGTGTAACTGTGACAACTGTGTAAAAGTTTTAATCTTTAAATCTATAAAGACACAGCCACCTCTTTCCCTGTCACCAGTTTGACATTTGCAGGGCACCATTTTGTGACAGGTCCTGAACACTGCCAGGGACACCCCCCTGTCTTTGCTGAGGACATCTTATATACAGTGAGTTGCAGTAGCTCTCCACAGCAAACACAAACCAGGCACAGGAAAAAAAAACCTTAATTCCTATGAATACCTGTTGATATTTTAACTGTGGAATGGTGGGCTGAGGGGAGGAAGATGCTTGCCTCTCACTGCTGTTGGTTTTCTCTCTAGGTTTGGGGCACAACTGCACCTGAAAAGCCACCTGAGCCTGCTCCTGGGTTTGTTCCAGAAAGCGGTTGTACCACCCGCTGCTCCTCTTCTGTGCCCTCAAGCCACCAGAGCCATTTGGAAAAGCCTCGGGAGACCACCAGGGCTCCACCACTTCACCTGCGGTCCGAATCCGTCCCCACTCACTCCTCCTACAGCTTTACACCCCCCGTCCCGCCCGTCAGAACACTGGAGAGCAAAATTGCTGCTGCCATGCACTCAAACAACACGGATGCCATCAACAACTCCAATTATCACGCCTTCCTCTCCTCCTCCATGCTGGCCTCCTCTGTGGAGGAAGCTCTGCTGCCACCCCCACCGCCTCCCCCACCCAAGCACTCTTCCTTGCAGTCTGTGTACGTGCCACATCCCAAGCCTGAGAGCATCCCCGAGCCCTCTGGGCCGGACAGCTACCTGCACCACAAGGCAGCCTCCATCCATCAGTACAGGCCTGAGAGCGTCCCTCCCCACATCTCCTACCACCCGAAGCCCGACCAGCACCAGGCCTACCCCCCTCGCTCAGAGACACCCACTGCTGCCAACACTCGCTACAACACCTACACCACCCAGGGGAAGAGCACCTCGACTCTCCACTCCAAGCCTCGGAGCCGGACAGAGTTTGTGTCCTCCGTCAGCCCCACGGGCCTGCGCAACGCCAGCTACGCCGAGGAGGCTCCCCCGTACCCCACCATCCGCAGGGTTCAGTCACTGCACGTCCCCACGCCCGCTGCCTCCACCATCCGCTCCGTCCCCATTTCTCGGACCGAGGTGCCTCCGGACGACGAGCCGGTGTACTGCCCGCGGCCCCTCTACCAGTACAAGCCATATCAGCCCCACTCCGACTACCACGTCACTCAGCTACAGCCTTACTTTGAGAACGGGCGGGTGCATTACCGCTACAGCCCGTACTCCAGCTCTTCTGGATCCTCTTACTACACCACCGCTGACGGGAGCTTTTACGACCTGGACCCCTACAGCACCGTGCGGGTTCGGCCCTTCCACCCCCTGCCCAGCAGAGACTTTGCATCCTATGCCTCCCGCCTGCAGAGCAAAGGGCTGTACCGCTACCCCGGCCTCTCCGCCTACCCTCGGGGCGGCCTCATCAGCCACCTGGCAGGCAAAGAGCACAGCTTCGTCAGCAGAGATGTGCCTCCTGCCCCTGACATCAAGCACATGTACATGTCCTGGGACCTGGAGGACATGGAGAAGTACCGCATGCAGTCCATTCGCCGGGAGAGCCGCACGCGCCAGAAGGTGAAGGGGCCGGTGATGTCCCAGTACGATAACGTGGCCCCGCTGCTGCAGGAGGAGCTGGGGGGCCTGGATGTGATTCACCTGCGCAGCAAATCGGATCCTGGGAAAACCGGGCTCCTCACTGTGGCGGAAGGGAAGGAGGGGAGGTACCCGGCCAAAGCGGCTACACCTGAGGGGGATGAGCGCTACTACATGCAGCACCCCGAGCCAGAGCTGGAGAGAGCCCACTACCACGGGGCCTATGGGAACGGGCAGGCGGAGAAGCCATCCCTCCCCCAGAAGCAGAGCAGCACCCGGAGCAGGAAGCTCCATGAGCCAGGCTGCAACACAAACGAACACAGGACACACTTGCAGCAGGAAGCAAGCCATAGGCAGCCTTCCGAATCAAAAAACGGGCCCCCTTATCCCGAGTACAGGCCCAAAGGTGGTCCAGAGCCATCTGACCCCATCACTTACCAGCACTCGGGTGCGAAGTACATCCCGGCGACCCAGGAGACCCTGAGACTGAACCACAAGGAGGTGAGGTTGGCCGAGGACAGGCCAGATTTGGAGAGGTCTCGAGCCAGGCCAACCACATCCATGGAGAAACACTCCAGAGACTGCTACAAAGAGGAGGACCACACCGCCTCTCCCATGGCACCACCCCCCAAGCCCGAACGGAGCCACAGCCTCAGAATGCAGCACCCCGAAACCATGGAGAGGGACTCTGCCCTCCTCTACCCCTACCAAACCCTTGGCAAACGCCAAAGCACTATGACTGTGGTGTCCCAGTATGATAATTTGGAGGATTACCATACCATGCCTCAGCACCAAAGAGGGGGCTATGTTGGAGGAGGGGGCTTTGTGCCCCCCAGCTTTACCCACGTGCACAGTAGAACTTATGCCACGGCCCTCGGCCAGGGAGCTTTCCTCCCGACGGAGCTGTGTTTGCAGAGGCCTGAAACAGAGGTCCATGTTGAGTGAGCTGGTTGGGTGGGGGGAAGGAGGGATAGAGTCTAAGCAGCCTCTGCTGGACAGTGGACTGTTTTATTTTTTCAGTGACGGAAAAAAACAAAAAAAGAAACAAGCAAACCCCAACCCTACCCCGATGAGCAAAGCGAGCCCCACCTTCAGCTCCCCCCCTCCCCAGCCCATCACTCAGTGTTTTTATGTAGTAGAGATAGAGCTTTTTCATGTAGTTTTGAGACAACTGGAAGGCTAGGGCAGGTTGTTGGCATGCAGATATTGCCAGAGAGGCCAGGCAGAGCTGAAAGATGCTGTTGGGACAGGGAGGGAAGAAAAAGGAGCTTTTCCTTCCTCAGGTTTGACGTTGGCAGTTGCCATTGATCCTCACCACGCATGATGGACCCTGCATGCAGCTGTTCCCCCTGTGTAGACAGTTGCCCTTCCCACTGCCAGCTTCCAAGAGAGGAGCTCCAGGACATGCCTGGGAAGAACCCCTCTGAGGTTAGTCAGCACGAGTGGGCTAAAAGCTGGGCAGGAGGGAAAGACTTCCCAAGTATTTTCTTCTAGATAAATGCTGAGGTCCTGCCTCTCCCTTGAAAATGAATGCTTAGGTGCAGTGGTTCCACTTCAGTTGCTTTGAAGTGGGAGGGAGCTTGTTTTGACTTCAAGCCTGTGGACTAGGCTCTGAAGCAAGTTCAAAATACAATGCACTTTTGAAATTGTCTGCTTAACGAGCTGCTTCTGGCTATGAGAACTCAAATGACTTTAAATGTCTCTATTGTCAGCAGAGGGCAGCTATGGAAGCCAAGTAGAGCAGGTTTGTATTTGTCATACCAAAAGAAAACAAAACACGAAACCACACCAAACCATACACACAGAGTTAGGAACAGCACAGCCCTTTCACGCCAAGTCCTCTTTACTGCTGGGCTATCTAAAGTCCAGACCATTTAATACCATGTGGCTGGCCAGACAGTGTCCCCTCCTAAAAATAAACAAAAAAACAACCAAAAAAGCCCAAACCTATAAAAATAATTTTAAAATCTCTATAGCATTTTATGCCCAGCTTGTAAATTGGAGCCCAACTTACCAGCTGGGAATGACTGTGCAAGTGCCAAGTTTACCTGCATGACCAGCTACTCACCCTGGGCCAGATCCCGCAGCTCTTGGATCAGAGACTGCTCCTTCTGACCTCTGAAGATTTCTAGGCCATGGCTTTCTGTGCCCTTCAAGTTGTGTTGGCAAGGAGACCCTTTTGGAGTCGTGGCACACAGAGTTAGTTCTGTGTTGTCTGTGCACTGTGGAACTGGAACCCCTCCCCTGCTGCTTGTGGGGCTTGTGCCAGTGTTCAGCCAGCTGTAGAGACGGAAGGCCAGTGCACTCTGTAACACACCAGTAACCTTCTGCTGGATATTTAAATGCTTTCTGTGTTGTAAGAGAAGCCAGGCAGCATCTCAGCCTTCCCAGGACTCACTACAACCCCCACCCCCCTTTCTAAAGCACATCCATCTCATTAGAAAGAGCTAGCAAGCAATACTTGAGATGTAGGAGGTTTTTTTTATAAATGTTCACCAAGAAATTCCAAGGCCATTTCTCTTTTGTGTGGTAGAAGAAGTTCTCTACCCATTTTTGAATCTAATGTTTGAATAAAAAACCAGGAGGTTCTGCAGTTAGCATAAAGCTGTGAAAGTTAAAGGGAACTAAATGGGTATTTTTGGACAAAAGTTTCATGGCTATTTTGAGGCTTTTAAATCAAGGAAAACTTGCTTCTAGTAGTTAGCTAGTACTTAGGTGTTTGCTTCTTTTAATCTTGTTAGCCTTGTCTGGGGCTGTTTCAGTGACACTACCTTACGGTCCTGTTCTATTGTGCAATGTTGTTGTTTTAAGCATTTTGGTTAGAAGACTTGTCCTTTCAGGTTATGGAAATAGATCTGACAGCCAGGGGGGAAAAAAAAAAAAAAAAAAAAAAAGAGAAGATAGAAAAAAATAGCAGCACTGTGATCCAGGTTACCACAATCTCCTTGTGATTAATTACCAGGTAGATTGGTTGGGTGAAGGATTGGTTTTTTGTAATGTTTTCTTTTAAGGAAAGTCTCCCCACAGCTGCCAGTTCCCTGCCGAGGTCTCCAGTTGAAGCAGGGATGATGTGTTTGGTTCAGGCTATTTGGGATTCAGGGAATGAGAGCTGGAGCTCAGACTGCTCTCTCCATGAAAGCCTTAACTCTCCCCACTCCTGCCCCCACAGCAACTCCTCACCTCTCTTTTGGCCTTACCTTAACCAGGACTATCCTTCCACTCCCAGGGGACTGAACCCAGCTCCTGCTCATTGTAAATGCCTCACTGGATTTTCCTACTCAAAGCCACTGTCTCCCTCTAGATCCCAAGTGCAATCCCTGGACAACGTGTGTTCCTTCTAGTCTTGTGCTAGCACTGCCTGAGCCTGGGCTCTTCAGCTCACTGCACTCTGCCAAGTGCTCAGCACTCTCTCACCCCTTGGGAAACAAAAGCTTTCCAGCATCTCTCAGAAAGAGCTCCTAGAAGTGCACACCCCTGCAGCTCCATGGCTGCTAGACAGCCTACCCCTAGAGAAGGTCTCTCAGAGAACCCAAACTAACTTGTCTTGAGCCACAGGCACAAAAAAATGGAAAAAAGCAAAGTGAAGGCACCAGCTTTCCTCAGACAGCAACAGAGATGAGCACCTTTACTTTGAAAGTGTTGCTGCTGCCCATGGCTTCACCATCCCAGCAGGATTCAGCAGTCATTCCCCACCCAAAGCCATACAGTGAACTATGCAGTTCTGCTCTTGCACTGTGGTTAGTCTGGTGGTTGGTCCTTAGGAGGAGGTTTACATCCTCATTAATCAATCCATGATAAAGTCAAAACATCTAGCTGTATCTTTTCCAAAACCCTAGCAGAGATTTCAAAGGGCATTGTGCAGCTGAGCCAGGAGGAGAGGTTTCAGCAGGTAGCTCAGGGAGGTGGTGGTCTGGAGGGCAGTCAGCCAGTCAGTTCTTAGCATCAGAGAAGAGAGAGTAAGGGGATGGCACCACAAGGTCCAGTTCTGCTCTGATTTAATCCTGTGCTGCCTAACAGTGTCTCCAGCAAGGTGACAAGCAGCTCTGTTCAGAAATAATTCCCTTATACTTGCCACAGGCTTGCTGCTTCTGAAAGTCCCACTTTCTAAGTTTTCAGCTGAGTTTCTCCTTACCACATACAAGTGCTGGGGTCCAGCAGTGTGCTCCAGCTCTGGGGTCCACTCTGGAGTGAGATGTGTGCCCATCAGAGACCTTCCCTGGAAAAAGGGGAGTGCAGATGTTAGGTGAGTAATGAGGACTTAGCCCCTGTGAAGTCTTAAGCAGAGCGTTAATTTGTGATATTTTTTTTAAGTCTTATCAGGTGAAATCTATATGCATAGATGACAAAAGACCCAAAACTTTGTGCCTATGTCTTTCCTGAGATCCTCTACTTTCTGCTCATCACCTGAGGGGGATCAGCAAGGATCACACACTGGTAGTTAAGTTGCTAGAGAGAAACCAAAACCAACCTGAAAGCGTTCTGTTCCTCTTGAACCCCAGAAAAGAACCTGTGTCCTCTGCCATTCCTCAGTATCTTGACAGGGCATTGACTGATGTGTTCCACGTTAGGAAATCTGGGTGAGAAATTCTTTTCCTTACAGTTGCTGAGGTGGCTTTGGCATGTGACTCTTTTCCCAGCTCCATGATGTTGAAGGGCATGGTCTGGGTTTCTTACCTGTGTGTGCAGAGTCTTGACTCATCCAGGTGGGGGGGGGGAGGGAGGGAGGGGAAAAAAAGGGTTGTTTTGCAGTTCATTTTCCTGCTGTAGAAGACTTTAATTTTCTTGCCTTGAGCCGCATGAGAGAAACATCCCAGAGAGTCTTGGGTTACCTTTGGAATTCCCTTCACTTTAATTTATATAGTGTCTTTTTTTGTGAACTGGTGTAAAATGTATATGCTGAAAAGCTCATGTATTTTATGTAAATATTTTTGTGGTTTCCCCACTTTCCCTTCTCTGTAAATATTTAGACATCTCCTCTCACCTTGTATGATGCAGATGTGGTTTTGTTTCTGTTTTTTATTTGTACTGTAATGCAGCAATGCAGACTGAGGTGTCTTGTGGTATTAAACAAAAGCAACAGTCCCACTGAGCTCACACTCAGATGCTCAACTGACAGCATAAAGCAGAGAGGTAAAAACTGACCTGTGTCTGTGTGGTTCTTCACTGAGCAGCAGTTGGGAATCAACAGGCAACCAAGCAATCACTCAGTGACCACTCAGAACTCTTGAGTAACTTGGGAGAGTCAGACCAACTTCCCCTGGTGTCAAGCAGCCCATTTCACACATCCCTAGATACAACTTTTGTTCTTTTTGTCTCTTCTGAGCCATGTGGCCTCCAAACACATGCTCTGAAAAGTCACACAAGATGTGTCTGGCCAGCACATGTGTCTGTAGACTTGGGGTCCCCTAAGGGAGTTACACCCCCTGTGTCACCATGTGTCTAGGCAGGAGAACAAGACACTGTCTAAAAGGAGCTGATGTGTAAGAAACGGGACTTCTGGGTTTGGCTTTTCCAGTCTGTGACTTCCAGTTCATGGGTCTGGGTCCCCTGACTTGGTTCTGGTCCCCTGACACTCACTCCCTGGTGCAGTTACTCCTGAGATGCCTGTTCAGTGTTACTACAGTCTGTAAGACACAAGCAGAAAGGGATACAAGACACAACAGGAAGTACAGACACTGTAAGACATGAGGGGAAGTAGACACACTAAGGCACAAGTCAGGACACAAGTGGAAGTAGAGACATGAGGGGAAGTGGACACATGAAGACACAAGAAGTAGCAAACACTGTAAGACATGACAGGAAGTAGACATAGAGGACAACACGTGAAGTACATATGGAGGAAAACACGAAATAGACATGGGAGTGGACACGCAAGAAGAAGGGGACAAGTGAGAGGACATGGACACAGCAGACAGGAAGCATCCACACACAGGTCCAGTTCTGAGTCCTCTTCCTCTTGAATGGCAAGGTCCTCTCACTTCTCTTCCACATCTATCTCTGTGTCAGATTCCTCTAGCGTGTCCTCTTGTGTCTCCTTTTCCTTCCTCTTCCTTTTCCTTCCTCCAGTTCCCTATAGAGTTGATCCATTCTCACCTCCCAGGCTCTCAGGAGGGTCTGCTGCCTTCCCACCATGTGCAGACCAGAGGGCTGCAGAGCCACCGCCCTGCTCCAGCAGCTCCTTCCTGGCCCCTATAAGAGACACCAGAGACTACAGCAAGGCTCTCAAACCTCTCATTCCACAGCTACTGCCCAAGAGCTCAGTGTCCCCAGGACACTATTTATATTCCTGGCTTCAAAGCAGCCTCCTGATTTACTCTTGCATGTTGGTGTGAAGTGATCAAACCTACAGACCCTCCAGAAGTTCCTCAGCACACAAAGCCTGGTTCAGGGGGGTGAACAGAGGCTTAGCTCAGGTGGCACCAACAACCAAGGCAGTAATTAAACAACTTACCAACTTTGAGAAGCCAAAGCCTCTAATTGCTAGCTGCAAATACAAAGCAGATTTAATGCTTGTCTGGTTCAGCAGGCAGAAGAGTAGGATGCAGAGCTGTCACCACCTGTGACAAATCCTGCCCAGCCTCTCCCTAATTTGGAGGTTTGCTTTGTATGCTCCCCAGATGTGCACACTAAAGCATCCTGAACAGGGCCACAATTGCATCAACACTTGAAGAATAGAAATGTCAAAGCAATTAAGTCTGAACAGGTTCCTTTTCTATCTGTTAGAATTAACATTTCCCAACCTAGGCTTTTCTGCAAAACCTGACAATACCAAGTCCTGATTCTTACCTGCAGAGCAAGGAAAGGAAAAAGAAAAGCTGTAAGCAAGGAATCAGACCTAGAACAGAAAAGCCTCCCCTAAAAGCAGCAAATTTTCCACTCCATATCAAAGCATTGCCCTTTTTGTGATACACATCCTCTGGCATTTTCCCATGGAATGGCACAGGTCTCTACAACAAAACATTTAAAGCCAGCTGCTGAGCTGCTTCAGCTGCTCCCTGTACCTGCCTGCACCCCAGATCTGCCAACTGTGAGGTAGAGATAACAAAACCCTGCTCAGGACAAGGCCAGGGCAGCAGCACACCCTCCCTGAGGCAGCTGGAAATTGGCTCCCATGCACACGAAACATTTTCCATTTAAATGCTCATTAAAGGGTTTCCTCTGACCCTCAATCAGCAGCTGAGGCACTGCTCTTCCCTTCTGCAAATGGACTTCTGTCAGGTGCCTGGAAACCACTTGTCTGTGGTGTGCACACCTCCCAGCTACAGCCAGGAACGAGAAGGCAAATAAATGACTGAGCAGCAAAGCTTGGGCTGGCAAGCTCTGACCAGGAGCCACCAGCCAGCCGACAACCACTCCCAAAGCTCAGGAGCCCTGACTCCCAAGTCCTTCTGCTCTCCCTGCCAGACCAAGCTGTTAATGACTTGCTGCTTCCGTACCATTTTCTGCTCTCTTCTTTCAAGGATGAAGTCAGAAGCAAATGCTTTCTGCAAATCCATTAGGGATATTTCCCAGGATATAAGCAGGGCAAGGCGACTCAGTGTCCTTGTGGAAAGGAATAGGAGAGAGGCTGCTCAAGAAAACGATTAACAATAAATTCTTGCAGCCTTTGAAGTTTCCTTTGCCCCAAGTGCTCTGGCCACATTGAATCCCCTCCAGTCTCTCTGCTACAGCTCTGATTTTCCTGAGCCTGTCTCACTGCAAGGCAGCACCAGCCTTCCAAAACACAGGAAGAAATAGGTGTGCTGTGTGTGACATGGGTGGGGAACTACAACAAGAGGACATTTCTCTCAACGTTCCTCTAAACAGCAAGAGATCTTTCTGCTGTCTTCCAAGCCAGTTCTACACAGAGTGAATGAGCTGTGGCTTGCTCCTAGGAGAAGGCAGATTAAGAGAAGCCCTTTCCTTCTAGAGGGCAAGTGAATGTGTCATTATGTGCATCATGTCACCCTCCCCTTGCTCCTCTGGCACTTGTCCCAACAGAAGAGGCTGCCCACGGGGTGAGTGTTCCTGCCTCAGGAACTGAGTGTTGGGAGCCAGCTGGGAATACACAAGCACCTGATGAGGAGTTCAGCAAGGACTGTTGCTGCTCAAGGCTTGAGCTCAGTACCCAAAAGCTTAGAGAAACTGTGTGAATAACTGTGTGGATAACCCCACAGACCCCCTTGCTGAACCCCACAGAACATCTACCATGCCTCCATCTTCATTTTCATGAAAAAAAAAAAAAACCAAAACAACCCAAGTGGGTTCCTTTTCTGCAGCACATTGGCTTTCCCTTAAAATTCTCGTACATGAGGACCCTCAGATGATTAAGGCTCCTCCCCTGGCAGAACTGGGCATGACTCTCCACAACCAGAAACCTTTCAGTTAAACACAGCAGGAACATCGCCCAGACACCTCCCTGCAGACCACGTTCTGCCTGCTGAGCTTCCAGCAAAGAGCTCCCTCTCTCCCTCCCAGCCGGCACTTACCCACCCACTGACCCACAGAAAACATTCCCTGGTCAAACGGGGCTCACAGCTTTCAGAACTACCCAAAAATACTGCTTAAGCACAGGACTTGCCATGAAGCCAGCAGAAGATGAGGTGCTCTAGGACCAGCTGACCAGGAGGGGGTACTTGTGCTACAGTTTCTGCTCTTGGTATCAGTTTAGGCTGAAAGTTTTCACACCATTAAATATAACAAGGTCCTATCTCAGTTGATACACTGTGCTGCCACATAGTCACTTGTCCAGCTGCACAGAGGCAGAGAGTTCACAGACTTCAGGATTACAAATTAAATAAATAATTACATATATATTTTTTTTTTAGCTCAAAACTACCTGCTTTTCCTTTTGTACCATTCTTCTTTTCCTTTTGTATTCCACCCCTCTCACTGGCCCAAGGCCATGACACTTCCATAAGACACTTGGTTCCACTGAAATCCAGCTCGTTTCCAAGCCCTGGCCTTTCAGAAGGTAGGAGTCAGGACTGCCTTTCCACACCTCGATATAGCCATGCCCTCCAGACTTTCCTGGGACAACTGCAGAGCTGCTGCCAGACAAGGAGGAAAGGGCAGGAGCTACAGCATGCACATGGCCCTACACCTTCATTATCACAACTGCACCAGGCTGCCAAGCTGGAGGAATATTTTTAGACTGGAGAAAAAAGCCCCATGGATTTATCAGGGACTTATTAATGCAAAAGTGACACTAATACTACCAGTGTTCTGGTTTCTCTCTACTTTCACAAATTGGGTTTATTTCCTTCCCTTCTCCAGCTTTTCAGTACAAGAATCACTGGTGTTTGTCCAACCCCTGGAGGTGGAGGTCCCAAGACAGAAGAGCATGGATATGGGACTCTGTTATCCCAGGGGCACACAGGGTCATCTGCAACAAGGCCACTTCCATTCCTGCCAGCTTGTCACAAACTACAAGGTCAGAGAGGGAAATGAGCCCTGCTGCAAGCACGGTGTGACCATGCACACTGATTGATGGTAAGAGAGTCACAGCCCAAACTTTCACATTCATAGAATCATAGAATGTTAGGGGTTGGAAGGGACCTCTAGAGATCATCCAGCCCAACCCCATTCCGACCCCATATTCTCTGGAATAGCCTGCTCTGCAGAGACTTGTTGACATATGGATGCTCAAGGCAGTTAACCCGAATAAAATTTGCATAGATAGGCAGAATTAAACCCCTGTGTGAACACATCTATCCAGAATTAGAAACAGGCTTCATTTAATTCAGTTTTGATGCAAACTGTTCATTTTTCCCTTTTATTCTGAATAAGAGCAGCCATGCTATAGCATGGCTATATATAGTATAGACCAGTAGGGTTTCAGTAATCCACTTCAAACTCATGCTGTTAGTTCACTGGGACTCATTTTCACCTTGTTTAAACAAGACTACAGTACAGCCAGTCCAACATCAACAGATCCAACATCAACACACAGGGGGATCAGCAAGTTGGGGAACAATTTCAGCTCCTTCTGTGACAGTGACAGTGTGACAATGACAGTGTCATCTACCCTGGTCATCAGAGGTGGAGCTGGTAAAACAACTGCTCTGGATTCACTACTCTGAGCTTGTGACCAGGCAATATTTTGGGCTTTTGCCCATTTTTCTACGAGAGCCAGTTTTGGCTTGGCTGCACAGACAGATTATTTAACAGAAGGAGAGGGGAGAAAGGGGTGGGAGGGAAGGAAGGATTTAGTTTCTTCAGAGAAAGCTGCTGACAACATGCAAAATAAAATACCCTGGAGAAAGTGCTTGACAAGAGACTAAGCCACAGGAATTTTGTTCTCAGCATCACAGGAGCAAACCTGGAAAGAGTTATTGGCTGACATTTTAGAAATGGAAGAGCAAAGGTGCAGGGTTTGGAGGAGCAGCAGCAGCTCATGGCAGGGACACAGCTCCCTGCCAGCCCTGGGGCTGATCAGAGCAGGTCCAAAAGCAGCAGGTGATGGTTGTATCTCTGTCCCCTTCCACACTTCTGCAGCCCAGGTTGTTTTGCACAGAAGGTTATTTCACCAGCTCTGTTTTCAATATAAGGCTATTGCAGCAGTGATAGCAAATATTGAATGTATTACAAAGCAATTCAGTGAGCTGAAAAGAGATATTAAGGAGGGAATTTCATCAAGATAAGATAAGCAGCAACTTGGCTTCAGAGACAGAAAGTGATCAGAATATATGATTTGTTTTTGCCCCTTTGAGCTAATTTAGATTTGGTGAAAGAACAAATACAAGCAGACATAAATATCCAAGACAGATGCTGTCCTATCTATCCTCCAAAAGGAAAAACACCTCCCAGAACCATGAGCAGTTAAGAACCTTCAATCTTCAGTGCATTCCCCTGTACATTGGCCAAAAAAACCCCCAAAACTATCTGCCAACTTTTACTGGAAGGTCAGATCCAAAAGCTGGGCATAATTTTGGACAGAAGCCCCAAAGATAATTAAGTTCTAAGGAGTTTTGGGGGAATCCTAGTAGCATCCCTGTTGCATGGAAGGCAAATTTTATTTAACCACAGAGTCCCTACCTCAAAGCAGAAAACCACAAGAAGCCCAAGCTCACTGCTCCTCTGCTCACGGAAGTCACTGCCATTCACTGTGTGCAAATCTGTTC
This sequence comes from Calypte anna, assembly GCF_003957555.1. Lineage (NCBI taxonomy): Eukaryota > Metazoa > Chordata > Aves > Apodiformes > Trochilidae > Calypte > Calypte anna. Next base: position 519,867 of record NC_044269.1, read on the forward strand.
ATAAACAGCAATTAAACTGCAGCCCATGCTAGAAACTTCATGAAGCAGTTCAACCTTTGAACTGATTCAGTTACAAGATCAGTTTTTTCCTAGGATAAACAAGGCTGTGGGTTAAGCACAGCTATTGCATCAAGTATGAACAGGGGGCAAAAATGCCTCTTAGTATCTGAGCTATGAAAATAATTAGTTTTACCTCTTTCTGTTCCCAAGTGAGTTGGAACAACTGAAAGTTTTCTTGAATCTATTTAGTGTGCAAAATTTTCAGAATTATTCCTGCAAATAATTAGTTATTGATCTCTTAAGTTTGCTTAGGGAAAAGCACTCATAAGCAACTCAATCAATTATTCAAGCAATAGTTGCTGTTTAGGGATTTGTGTCACTGGAACCACATTTCAGGTCTGCTACTGACAAAGCACAACTTCAGGTTTCCTCTTGGGAGGAGAAGGGAGGGGTCTGAAGTCCCATTTTTCAAATTAAAACTTTTTTCTTTTTCCAATAACTGTTCTTCTCCACTATTTGCTTAAAAGGTTTTGAACATTTCTTGTAGGGAAAAAAAAAAACAACAGAAAAAAAGAAAGAAGAAAGTAGCTGCTTTATTAATATTGTAGGAAGCTTTTCCCAGCATTTAGACATTCTAACCAGTAACACAGCATTAAGGGAGACCCTGAATTCCTCCTGAACCTGCATGGCATGGGGACAACCTAGATGCAGACAGCTGGGGACAGAACTTCAATTCCTCTTTGGCTTCTTATCACGACAGACAAAGCTCTGATCTCCAGTAACACCCATCACACTTCTGTGACAAAACAATGTGAACATAACCCAGGCAACACAACCTTCCCCTGGCCAGCTATGTGTAGCTGGAAGTTTTTAAAGCAGCTGAGCCCCACCACAAACTCTTTCCCCAGGTCCTTATCCCCAGGGATGTGGCACTTGGGTTGGGTTGTATTTAGCCTCACCCCGCAAAGCAGAGCAGACTTTCAGTCTGCAGTCATTAAAGGGAGGCATGAACTAAGCGAATTAATTCAAACTTCAACAGCTTTGCTTCAGAACGAGCTGCCAGTCCCTGATATTAGAGTTTTACAGGAAAAAGTACAATAAAAAATAATAGGATACAGATGAGGGTGAAGCAGCACCTGAGCCACTGCCCCCCTCAGGATGCTTATCAAGTCTGGGGGCACTCTCTGGGGACAGACACCCAGGGGAAGGGCTGCAAGGCAGTGCCAGCAGGATTGCTGATGCCACAGGAGTCTGGGAAGTGTCCCTCTGCCCAGCATTCCAACCCCAGCCCACCAGGGAGATCTCTCTCCAAGTTACAAAAGGGAGAATCTCAAGCAAGCTCTGGGGTCTCCAAGCATCCCTGCTGGGCTTGCACTGGGGAAAGGGGAGGAAAACCAGAGTGACTGGAAAAATGTTCTGAAGGAACAAAAGGATTTTGCAGCTTGCTAAGCTTGGCATGAAGCAGTGTGTAACCCCCTGGGCTGGCAGGAGATAGCACCCTGCTTGGGTCACATTTTAAGAGCAACGAGCTGTGACAAAAGAGACCTCAAAGTCCACAGCCAGCCCCACACTCCAGGTGACTATGACACCACACAGCTCTGCTTCCAGATGTCCAAGACCTTGGGAAGGGTCTCCTGGAAGAGCAGCAGACAGTGGTGGTGCTGTACTGCCAGTCCAGCCACAGCCTTGCTGGGAATTCTGCTTTTAGAGATCTTCTCAAACTACCTGGTGCTGCTCTCTCCTGACTGTCTGGACTCTCAAGATTTTAAGTGCTACTTGAGCTCCTTCACAACCCATTTCCCTGCTCTTCACTACAGCAATTCTTCACATTGCATGCAACAAAAAACCTCTACAAGTATTACTTCATCCTTCTGTAATCATAAGAGATGCTTGTGTGAAATGTACTTTTGGAAGTTATCAGCTCCAAACCCAGAAGTGTTTCTCAATGCAAATGCCTTGAGCTCTCCTTAAGCCTTCAGCTTCCCTCCCCTCACTGCAATGCCAGCCTCAGCATCACAAACACCTTTACTAATTAATCCTTCCAACAGCCCGTGCAGATCAGTCTTACCAGGCAACGATGGGTTTAACAGAAAATTGCATTTCCTGGGCAAAGGAAGCCAATTCCTGTTTGGCTTTGGGTTTGTTTATTTGTTTGTTTTTAAAGGCACACTGTGAAAATACAAGCTGCTTTTGGAGAGGTAAGAGACAAACATGCCTGGAAAGGAACATCATTCTTTGCCAGCTGAATAGGAAAAGTGTTTCAGTTTTAATGTAGAGGATGGGATGCACAGCTCTGAGCTGCCATGGGTGTTACTGTCCAGATTCACACCCACACTTTAAAAAGTCACCTTAAGCCCTGTGACAGTTTGTGCTGAGCCAGGTGACCATGTTATCTGTCACCAGCATCTAACAGAGCACATCAGACCAAGTTTAGAGACCCAGAGTTTCCTACTGGTCAGTCCATGGGGAGAACTAATTACCAGGACCCTTTAATGCCACATTTTGCACTCTCCATACTCAAAAACTATCAAGAGGGAATCAAGAGCTCAGATTTGAAACAGCCAGAACAAGAAACTCCTAAAAAGAAAGAAAAAAACCTGCATGCAAAGCACCACCCTGCTTTGTACATGTAAAATCACAGAACAGACTGAATGAGCAAAGAACTTCTCAGGCTCAAGTAGCATCCTGGATGCTACTTAGTGAGGTGACACTTTATAATCTTTAATAAACTTCTGAACCCTGCCCTGATCAAGTCCCTGCAAAATTAACCTTGCAATGAAGTAGATAGTTGGAACTGCTACAAAAAGACACTGCATCCCTGCCCCAGATAACCTCCTCCACAGCGAGTTCTTCCACCCCCTTTTTTTTCTTCCCATATTAATGCCCTCCATCATAATAAGGATTCCTACCCACTGCCAAAACTCAATTTACACTATTTATTTTAATGACTTCATTTGTCATCCTAGCATGTGTGTCTGCCTCTGGGACTGCAGCCCCGTCAGTCTGCCAGAAGGTCTCATTTACAGTTTGCTCTTTCATTATTATTTTTAAAGATTAAATTGCTTCTATTGCAAGGCAAACACTTTGGGAACTCCCACAGCCCAGACGATACCAAGACACATTCATACTTTTGATCAATATATTTTAGGGTTCCACACATCTCAATCCCAGCTGACTCCCCCCCTCCACACAGCCCCACTGCATCATCCATCTATTTCTATCACCTTTCACTTTGTTATTCCTTTTAATCTTCCCAAAAGACAGACACTGGTTATGACATGTGAATACATCGTGGGAGGAATTTTAACCTTTTGCTTTCTGGTTTTTTTTTGGTTTTTTTGAGAGGTGGAAATGATGACTGTGCCAGTTCCCTTCCCCAGTGCATCGGTTCATTTCTCTGTTCTAAGCCACCTTTTTTCATCTCCCAACTTTACTCCTCTGGAGAGGAATATTCCTTCCTATCACATCATATTTCTCTCTTATGGTGTGTGTCTCCAACACTGACATGGTCAGTAAAATTCAATGTTAATTAAATCATTTAAACAGGTTAGGGAAGAGTGTAATCCTTCATGTTTCATTATACCATGTTTTGTGGAAGCAGCATTACATCAGTTCCTAGAGCTGCAGCTGGGAGGAAGCTTCCAAAAAGACAGCATCAAAACCAAAGCTACACATCAATCTGCCCTTCAAGACAAGGGAGGGACCAGGTATTTGAGAAATTACTTCTGCCTGGCCTCAGGGTCTCAGAAAACCTTTCCTCAGCTCACTTACAACATCTTGAAAAGGAGATATTATATGCCATTTTCTTGCCTATGTGTAATCACTCCATCCATTTGCCTCCTCTCATCTCAGCCTCCAACTGCCTGACTGGAGCAAAATGTGTCCCACCAGTGCCACTGGGCACTCCTCTGCATTCCCAGTTTCACAGAAACATTTGCAAGGCAGATGGGACACTGCCTGGAGACCATGTGCAAATCCTGTGTGAAGCTCGAGCAGAACAAACAGATCAGCTGCTCAGAAAGTGAAGGTGGAGAGGTGCCACCCTTAGAACCACAATGGTACCAAGTCCTTCAACATTTAGAAATGCTTTTCCCAGGCTAACAGAAACCTGCCTTTTAACTAAAAAAAGAAAAAGAGAGCAATGAACAAAGTTTAATGGCTCATAACAAAGTTTAATGGCTTAAAGTTACTGAGAACCCATCTCATTTTCTTCAGCTCATGCAAACTACATGATGACTTCTTTCCTGTGTTCCTTCCATTGCAAGCATTTGTCTGAAGTCCCAATAAACATTAGTGAAAACCTTTATATATATATACAGAGAGAGAGAGAAAGCAAAGTTTTCAAGTTGTTTCTAGAAAATATAGCAACTTGCCAATAAAATGATTTTGCAGGTTACATACAAAGTATCAGCATATAAATATTAGTTACTGTCAGATGATCAAGTTTCTGGTATGTAGGGTGGAGGTGGAAGATGTTACAGCAGAATCTTTACTGGATGATCAGGTGCAGAGAGGAGCAGCAAGGCTGAGGAAAAACAAACAAGAATTGACAGTATTAGACCAGCAAAACCATTACTAGGGGTCTAAACCAATTTGCTAATACAGAAGGTACAGAGCATTATCAAAGCTCTTAGAAACATCAGGTACTGCCAAAAAAGGTACAAACATTTTAGAGACTGTGCACTAGAACACTGAAAAATAGCTTTTAGACTCAAGATCATTATTTCCCCCCCCATTTTCCTTTTTCACTTTATTTGTGGAGGAGCAGTACCATTAACATGACTGCTCACTGAGTGGCTGTGCAGCCAGCTCAAACCTGAGCCTGAAATGGACTTCTTACTATTTCTGTGGGAGTTGTTTTCCAAAGAAACCGAGAGGGAATTTTAATCAAAACAGTAAACTGGAAAACCCACAGTATTCCCATGTGAAGCAGGGAAGAATTCCTATTGGTGCTGTTTTACAGGTGGAGAAACTGAGGCACAGACCACTGAAATCATTCCAGCAAAGATCTCAAAGAAAGACAGCTTGAAAAAGGTCCAGACGTGTGGTTTACAAAGAAAACCCACCTCACACAACCTCTGTTTTAGAAACTAAAAAAACCAAGCTGCAACTTTTCCCTAAGCAGGTATGCTGAGGTTCATGTTTAACAAACCAGACTTTTCTGGTATTCTCTGTCAAAAGTGTTTCCAATCCATTTACCACGGGGTAAAGGCTCTTTCTGATAGACATGAACCTCTTATGCTTGGCATATTCTGACACCTCCTCTAACTGGAGAGAGGAATATTTGTAGTCACAGCAGGTAAACGAGCTGTGGACAGGGAACACAACTAATTTAATAGCATGAATTATTTACACATACATTCAGGAAAGCCATCTTGCTACACAGCAGTCCCAGCAGCAGGGATTATTAATTTATAACTCAGCTACAGCTATATTAAACAGAACGAGGCTTCCAGAAAAACTGTGGAGAGACAGACAAAAAATATTACCCTGCCCACCCCAAAAGTACACTGGGGATCCCTAACAAAGCCTCAGATTAGCCAAAACCCAGCAGCTTCTAATTTACACCCAGACATGCCTAATTCCTCCTTTTCAGGACAGAAATACCAAGGCAACTTCCTCCTCCAGTGAGCAAAATCCTTGGAATGACAACAAGGAGCATCCCCACTCCAGGAATGCCCCTTCCCTGGGCCCCACTCAGATCTGAGATAGAAACACCCCACAGGGAAAACAGGAGAAGCCTTTGGGGGTGGGATGCTAGGATTAACAAGGTTTGATGAGAAAGGAGGGAAAGAGGGAACTGGAAATACCTGAGCTGAGAGGCAAGGAGAAGGAAATGGGGCATGGGGTGCAGCTACAGCTTACAGAGAGTTAGGGGGGAGAGTGGGGCCATGGGGGATTCAGGCAAGATGGAAACCAGAAAGATAGAAGGGTCCAGACAAAGAAATGTAAATTATTAAAAATGGTAAACCTGGTCAGCAATGGGAATTTTGAAGACTGGAAATAGGAAAGGAGCCAGGAGCAAGGCTGAGCATGGGACAACAAGAGCTCCATGCAAGGCACTGCTCACAGCTTCAGCCCCAGCCTGGGGATGTTGGGGAGTTACACGGCAGAACCCTTCTTGTGCAATCCCAAGAGACTGTTTGAGACCCTTTTCCTTGGTTTAGCTCCTGGAGAGACATTTTGTATTCTTAAATCCACCTTGTGTCTTGTACACTCTGCAAAGAAATTAGAAGCAACCACTCTGTGCATGTTCTCAGCGTATTATTTATCCTGATAAACATGCTCATAGCTGGACTGCTGGCATCCTCACATGCTTTTTTTGCCCAGTGATGGCTAATGCTGCAAATTAATCTTCATACAGTAGGAACTCAGTTCCTGTTAATGACTAGAAACCTTCCATAATGCAGTGATCAACATGAAATAATTTCATAAAGCTCAACCTTGTGGCAGAGCTGGCTTCACCTTTAACTCTTTGCTAAAGGCCAAAGGACTGAAAAGGACATGGACAGGTTGGATGGACTGCTCTCAGTGATTTTGAGTGCCACTGTTTTCAGGAGAGGTATTTGGCACTTCCTGAATGTACATAAATCATCTCACACTGGGGCTAGGAAAAAAAAACAAAACAAGAAGGCACCCAAAGGCACTTGCTTCAGGCCTGCTGAATGGTAAGGAGAATCATGGACCCAGCAGAGCAGTTCCTCCTCTGTCCTGAACAGGACTTTTTCTGCTACTTTCAAGAAGCCCATGTTTGACCTACTTAGAATTCACTTTTGCATAAATCCCTGCCACAGCTTGGGTCAATCCTTCCAAACCCCACATCTCCCTCAGCCTGCAGAATCACCCTCCCCTCCCAGCACCTGGCAGCCTCCCTGTCCCTTCTCCCTGTAAGAAAGGGAGGTGAGGAGCCCCTTGACCACTTGTCCTGGATGAGGATCATCATGTTCTAATCACCTGCAAGTTATGACCAAAGGGCCTCCTCTGTCACTGCTGGGATTTCCAGAGTGGGGACATTGGGTGCCATTATCAGCTGAGGCCACCTAGAAGACTTGGGCCAGCAAGTGAGTATTGTTGGCAAGGACCAGAAGCATGGAGCAGAACAGAGCTGGGTTAAAATCCTACATATTGTAATGCAAGGAACAGGGATCACATAGCACTGGGGGTCACCAGAGGCTGGTGCTACTGAAAGGGCTTTTTTTAAACAACAGCAAACACAACCAGACTCTAAAACACAGCAAGCAACTCAGAGCAACCCACAGACTACCCACAGCACAGGGCATGGACAAATCCTGCTTCAAGAAGGACACCATCCCCAGATACCCTAAAGACAACCTCATTATGCCTCCTCTGATGCACAAGAACTCAAGAAGCTTAAGCTTACAACTTCAGAAAGAAGCCAACTTTCTGCACACAAAGCCAAAGGCAGCATGCAGACTCCTTCCAGCTCTCCTACCTCCCTTCTCCTCCATGGCTGCTGTTGGTTTTCCTCAAGGAAGCCAAGTAGAAGGCAGCACTCAGCCCACAAAAAGCTCCCAGCAGCAGGGAAGTCAAGGAGAAGCACACTATGTACATCAGAAAACTTCCTCAGCACAAAGCTCCAGCAAAACCCAATTCAACCCTTATTTTAATCACAGAAAAACATAAAAATAACTTAACTGCCTCTCCAGCCTCTGCTCTCCCAGCAGCAATCAAGAGCTTGAGAGAGTCCTGGTGAGTGCTCAGGAAGGGTAATGAGGTCCACCTGGCAACAAACCCACTGTTGGTCCTACTTGTTTTTTATTGTTCAGTCCATTGATGGGGGGTTACAGCTGAAATCCATCAAAAATAATTTGGTGAGGTTTTTGAGGACTCATGAAAATACCCACTTAATTCCTAGCACCTCAAAAATGAGTGAGCTTTTTACATGTTTCCTGATTGTCCAAAAACCATGTGTTCAGAATTCATGGTTTCTCTCTTCTTCTCTTATTTTTCCTTTTTTTTTTTTTCTTTTATTTTGCAGAATGCCAGGGGAGGAAACAAGCATCTTTTACTTTCAAGTTCTTGTTCAAGAATGTATTGAAAACTTCAAAATTATTTTTTCATGAAAACGTCCACTTAGGAAAAAGGGCAATGCTCTTTCAGGAAGAAATGTTTTCCTTAAAAAAGAATAAAAAGGTAAAATGTTACTTTCCAATGAGAAGCCAGAGTCTCCTCTTAATTTATTGAGTAGCAACCTCAGCCACACAAATGTACTTTCTTTGTTATTCTCCCCAGTGTCCACACTTGCAGCAGGCAACACTCCTGACAGTACTTTTCAGTTAGGAAAAATTAAAAAAAATAAAAATCTGTCTGGCACATAATTTATATTTCTGATTTACAGTCAGACTTGCAGGACTCAGCTCAAAACTCAGCCTTGTCCTTTTGCCTTGCTCAGCAAAGGATGCTGAACTGAGGGTCTGATTCCTGAGGTGCCAAAGCACCAGATTCCAGAACTCTGCCAAAGAGGAGTCTGGCCTGGGGAAAGTATCCAGGGTGATTCCAGTCTCCTGGTAGCTCTGCAGAGGGCAGCCAGGTGAAGGTTTATGTCTAGACAGATGCTGGGAGATGGTAGGTGAAGCATTCCCTAACACACCTAACGGGATTCCTGGGACAAGCTCATGCCAGGTCACACTGGCTGCAGGATTTGCACTTCACCGGACCCCCTGGCCCTGGAAACAAAACTGCACTGGGAGCATTTTAGGGAGGGATGAAAGCTGGGAAGGGTCAGGTTAAACATCAGGGCAAGAGGCTAATGCTGCAATGGGGAACACAGTCAAAGCGGTGTCCCTGGCTGTCCCTGCTTGTCTTCAGCTGTGAAACAGACTAGAGTGGATCCCTAAAGCAAGCCCTACCTGCAGCCTGCAGATCTTTAGCTTCATTACTTCTTTGGTCCTCACTGATGGGGTTGGGCACAAAGCCATTTGACTTGAGTTCTGTCCCCTGCATTGTATTTATAAACATTATACCAATATGCTCCATGCAAGACTTAAATTTCTTTCTATTTTGAGCTGCACAAGAAGAGAAGGACAGAGTTCCTGCTCCAAAGAATTCACAATTTAAACAGGCAGCAAGACAGGGAGTCCCACAGGATAACAGCACTGGGATCAGGTGGACATAAGAATATCGTCTGCTAATTGAATGCATGTTTGCTCCCTCAGTTGCTGACCAAAAAAGCATTTCCATAAATTTGCAAATCCACACAATTGTTCAGAGCCATATCCCTAAAGCACTAAAGTCAGGGGTGTCTGTAAGCTTTTAATCAACCATCTCCTCGCCCCTTGGGTTGGGGAGCTGACAGCATGAGAGCCCTTGCAGTGTGCTGCTCTGGCAGCTTCAGAAACGCTGATCTCCCTCCCCAGTGATTGAAGTTCTCCCAGCACCTCATTACCAGCAATCCCAGTTGTCCATCCCACATCAAAGGGGTTTCCTGAGGCTTCAACAACAATCTTCTTCCTTCCCAGGGAAAGCTGTGCAAGCCTTTTTGTCTGAAATTATTTAAGGGATCTGAAATAAGATTCACACAGGGATGGAAGAAGCTTTGCACCCTGTTGTGCAGAGCAGAAGGTGATCCCTGCAGTCCCTGGGGACGAGCTCAGAACCACTCAGCACTTCCAGCCTAAGGAACCAGCTCTGAGAAGATGCTATCAGGATGGTGATGGCTCTCCCAACACTTTGGCAAGAGGTGAGGCTTCCATGTGTGGAAAGATGCAGGAGCTGGAATCCTGCTTGCAAAGATGGAAGTGCTGCTGGTGGTGTGAAGCTATGGAGGATGGGGCTTTGGTGTGGACTGATCAGACAACAACTTCTCCAGAGTGGGATGGAAGTACATCCCCATCTGCACCACCCCAGAGCCTGTGCTAGCTGGATAAACCCTCTCTGACCTCACACACTGATGTGACAGCCCCTCCTCTGACCACAAAACAGAGGCTTCCAAAGCAGCCTGAGACAGGGAAAGCTGAATGCCCTGGACTTCTGTGTGCTGTGTTTGACACAGCTGTGTGTCAAAACTGTGACTGTGTGCAGCCATGTCTGCTCTGTGATAGATTTTCATCATTGCTATTCATTTTGGAGCACAAGTTTTAAAGGAAATAAGCTAGCCCTTATTTCCCAGCATTGAAAATGCCCTCAGGCATCACATCCAGAGTGATTTCCCTCACTGGAACATTTTGCATCTAATGTGCCCCTTGAAATAGTCCCTGGCTATGGAGCAGAGAGCAAACGTGCGTGAGCATGTGTGCAGGATGGAGGCTGGGTGCATGCACAAGCAGATCTGACCATGTTCACAGCTCAAACAGCAAAGCAACAGGAAACTGTGCCCTTCACACGGGTGTTAATGGTCACCCCACACAGCAGGTGCTGTGCAAAGCCCAGGAGGGCTGCACACTGCATCTGTCTGACTCCTGGGGAGCATTGCTGGAGGCAGCTGTTCAAGGCAGATAATTAAAGATTGGTCTCCAAATTCATCAATCAAAGGGAGAGAGACCTTGAAAAGAGAGACAAAAGCAAGAAAAAAGGACTTAAACATATGTTCTGTGCTGTATAATACTCAGATTTGTCCTCTTCATGCTCAGTTTTGTTTCAGAAGAAGAGAGTGCTGAGACTGCAAGTTACCTGGGCATCCAGGTGCAGGCAGGGAGTTCATCCCTGGCTCTTGGTGTGGCTCTGCTGCTGTCCCAGCCCTTTGCTGCATGGGCTGCCAGGGACAATGCAGACAGTGGTAGCTCCCCAAGGAAAAGCTGTGGAGCTGAGGGAATGTGACTGGCTGTGAAAAATACCAAGGGAGAGCAGCAGGGACAGCTACATGAGGAGAAAGCATAACTGACAGCAAAGCTCCCTTGCTAGCATTGCACCAGTGCAGTCACAGGATAATTCAAAGGGAGAGACCCCACAAGCAAAGGAGAAACTGAGGCACGAGAGGGTGAAGGGCTGTATATCTGAAAATGTTTCCCAACAAGCATCACAAGAGGACATTTATCTGCTCTGAAGCAGCACTGTGTTAGTTTTCAGTGGCATCTTTTTGGTTGCAGCCTGTGGCCTCTCTGCTGCTTTTCAACCCCATGAACCAATTGCTTGGTGGATCATGGCTCAGCCTGACAAGCTGCACCAGGCACCTGGTGTCCAAGCAAAGGAAGCTCCTGACTTTGCAGAAACTGCAAATTAAACAGGAGTGGTCTGGGCTCCAAACAGTCCTGGAATTAATGATTTTTAATGGGGAGACACAGAGGTCTCTGTGTACTCCAGAGATAGATGCCTTTACTAGCATTAGACCAGATCACCTCCCAAAGCCACTCAGAGCTCCTTGGGCAAGGATTTTCAGCCTGAGAGCAAGAAAGCTCCATGCAGGCCTCAGCACCAGTCTGAGGCTCTGGAGAGTAGATGGTGAAATCAATGTGACCCAGTCACATGCTCTGCCAGAAGGTTTGGAGAACACTGTCCTTGTCTGCTTCTGAGAATGATGTTCTTATTACTTTTTTTCCCCCAAACCTCTTAACCTACTCTCTCCCACTGCAGAGCTTTTTGTTAACTATTTCCTACTCCTGTTTCCATGGAAAACAGAACGTCACACACACCATCTCCCATGAGATGACAAAAGTGCCTCTGGCCTAACAGTCCTTTTTGCCTTTAAAAGATGAAGCCAGAAAGAAAAATTATCAAGATGCAAAACAGGGATTTTAAGTCCATTTGCTCAAGGGACACAAAAGCTCAGCCTTTAAAACAGATGTTTGGCTGGGTCCACAATGATGGGGGCAAACAGAAGCACTGAGACTGGATATTACTCGAATGTTTCTGGGAAGCATAACATATTGTGATTGAAAGCATTTGATCTTGCCTTCCCCTAGTGCCAGCCCTAGGATGACACAGTTCTCTTTGTTATTTCCAAGGTCTGGGCCAAGGTCCCTGCTGTGACCCTAGTACTGGTCTTTTCCAATGTTTCATCTCCTTATCCCCAGAGGTTTCTGTTGGCTCTTGGATAGCATTGCATCCACCAGAATGAGAGGTGAGAGCATCTGAAATCCTAGAAATCAGATGCTCAGTGCCCAAAGATGGGGGGCAGAGGAGCTGGGTGCTGGTTTGCTCTCATAGCAGTGCAGTTTATTGCAGACTTTGTGTCTCAGCTTCCCCACCTGTAAGAAACACATGAATGTGTTGGCTGGCTCAAAGATGAGAGACAAGGGAAATTCAAACAGAAACTATGTTTTTAAACTACCACGTTTCTTTTCCATGTAGACATCCAGAGGTGAATTCATAATTCTGCTTTAGGCTAAAATCAGCTCTCTTTCCAGTGGTTTCAGCTGAGCAATATCAGTCCCATGACAAATAAAGAGGTTCAAGGTGCAAGAATAAGAGTGAATGCAGTGAAGAGAGCAAGTTGTGAGCAGCTGTGGGTTAGATGAGGCCATTTTAAAAACAAAGATCCCACTGTGCTGCACAGCAGGCAGAAGGACACACGAGTCCTTTTTTGGGGACAGATTCTGTGGAGTCTGTCTGGAGCTAAAGCAGAATTCCCAATGAAACAGAAGTGCAGTGCTCTAAGTTTAGATGCACTGTTAATGCTTTTAAAAGCATGTGAATCCACAGCCATGGCCTGGCTGTAATTTCATTCACAGTCTTTGCTCTCATCAGGACAAATCTGAAACTCCCTGAAGCCTGTAGCAAAAATCCCATGGATTTCATCAGACACAGTGCTCAGCTCACTCCTCCCCAACTCTGGGTGTCCCACTGGTGGTAGCTATGTATGAGACAGTCTGCAGGTGCTATTTGTAATTCCATTTTATGGTTTAGCCTTTCCAGCAGCAAAGATGAAAGATTTGAGCTTGAAGCTGGTTGTGTGAGACAGCAAACTAAGAGCAAACAGTGGAAATTCAAAGGAGGTACCTAGCTTAGATATCAGATCTGTTAAACTAACACTCTTTGTGTTGCAAAACAGGTTTCTCTATTATGCAACAGTTACAGCAAATGTGCCATATATCATAACAATACAGACAAGGCCTGAAACTTGTCTGGTAAATCTCTTTCTGCTTGTAATATGCTGATCTCTGAGGGATGTAATGGATGAGGTCTGTGGGCTGAAGGCAGCACTGCAATCTGCAGTGTGATAGTTCCCCATGAGGGATGTTGGTAGCAGACCCATACTGCAATTTAGTGCTCAGTCAGAAAAAGAAAAATCAACCTCCTTGATTTATAAACATTTCACAGGAGAAGAACCTTCACTTTAAACCTAAGGACACAGACAAGCTTGCCAGTGCCAAGGGAGGATCAAAGAGGATTGTCTGAATGGATGCTAAGGACTCAGGAGCTGCAGAACCACCACAGTAAACCCACCAACAGCAACCAGGAATGGAGGTCATGGTTTGTCATGGGATCATGAATAGCTGATATTCCCTCCTTCATCTCTCTTCTAATTAAGTGTGTTACATGATTAGCAGGGGTTAAAAACTGGTACTGCTTTTGTGTACAGAATCAGAAAGGGTGCATTTCTTTCAGTATTACAGACCAAAGTACAAACTCACCCTTCCTGCCAAACCCTCTCCTGACTCATAAGGTGAAGAAACTCTGACTGATGCATTAACAGAACAAAACCCCAAGCCCTGTCAATCCCTGCAGGGCTTATCTGGTCAAGACACCTCTTTCTGCCAACAGCCTCGTTCTATTTTTACTGGGCAAAGGCTTTCAGCTCTCACCTTCCCTGTGTGTGCCCACTTCATGCATTGTTCACACCTAGTTCACTCTTACCACCTCTCAAGGACCTTGCAGATAGGCGTGAAAGGATTCCTGCTTTGGACAGCTATGTTCTCAGAGAGGACTGGGGAACAACAAGGAACCAGAACTGCTGTCAGCACCTTGGGCTATCAGGGGGGACAGGAGAGAAAAAGGGCAAGGGAGTGTATCTTGACTCCTTAAAAACTTCTCCCTTCTCTCTTTTTAGGTTGGACATTAGAAAGAATTTCTTTCTGGAGAGGGTGATCAGGCATTGGAATGGGCTGCCCAGGGAAGGAGTGGATTCTCCGTGTCTGGAGATATTTCAGAAGAGCCTGGATGTGGCACTGAGTGCCATGGGCTGGGAACCACGGGGGGAGTGGATCAAGGGTTGGACTTGGTGATCTCTGAGGTCCCTTCCAACCCAGCCAATTCTATGATTCTGTGATTTGTAAACAGTTTGGAATTAGTATTTTACAAGAACATCCTCTCAGCAAGGGCCTGTATCTTTTGGGCTTATTTCATCCCAGCTGTAACTCCCCTGCAATTTTCCATGTGGAACAACAGTGGGAGCACAACCATCCCCAGATACACAACCAACCAGCTGAGGAAATTTAAGGCTCAGAGTCCCAAACTTGGGATTACTGAACAAACTTCTCTGCCTTGCCTGCTGGGCTAAAGATTCACTGTGTGACCCCCAGGAAGACAGGGACCAGGCTGTGTCAGCTTATCCCAGAGCCTGACAATTGCCATGCAGGACATAACATCACTCCCATCCTTCACCAGTTGCTACAGCTTCAGCTCCATGTGTTCGAAGTGCAACTACTAACCCAAAGATAGTCTTGGAAACATTCCCAGAGCATCCATCTGAGTGACAATTAGATAAGAAATATGAATCCCCTTGATATCAGTTTAACGTTTTTCCAGTAACTTCCTACTTAATCTTTGGAACATGCATTATTTAAAGAAAGATGACCACAGATTTAATTGGGAGGGAAATAAATGTATTTGCCAAATATAATTTGACTTTAAATAATGTTCCCAGTATGTAAAACCTATCAGTTTTCCCCTTCCACCTCAGTTATTAATAGCATAGGTGCAAAAGAAATGAAGACACTTTTCCTTGGATGAACCAAGCCAATGGAGGCTTGGCCAACCTGTGTCCTGGCTGTGGGGCTCTTCAGGGCTATCTGGATGCCTGCAGATCAGAACATTGGGTACAAATGCTTTGCTGAATCCAGCCTGGCTGTGATTTGCCATCACTCAGAATAAACACTTCCTAAAAATAAATGTTTACTTTCCTGGCTTTCTTCCTTTTCTTTCTCTCTTTCTTCTACCTCTCCCCTCATCTCTGCACTTTGAACAGACTGAATATTCAAACAGGTCTCTGCTTTTCAGGATTAGCAGGCCAGGGGCTTCCCAGCACACAAGATTACCTACAAGTCCACTGACTAAAATTACTGATACAAGAATAAAACATTTATGAGCCAGGCCTTTGGTTTGCAATCATTTAACAAAGACTATTAATTTCATCCACGTAACAATGAGTAGACAGTGTAAGAAGTGGATCGTCAACTTGATTTGGATCAGGAAGAGGCTGCTTCTTCATGCCAGAATTACAACAGGATGAATTCAGAACATATTTTCAATTGAAAAACAAATAAGAACCCCAACAGCTCAGAGACTAAAGCATGTTTGCAGGTAGATGGTGGACAACTACATAAGACCATAAAGCTCAACATCATAAAGTGCTTTTATTACTCTACCTTCAAGTCAGACATACCTCAATCCCTCACTCTCCCTGAAAAAGTAGCAAGGTTGGCACAAAAAGCATGAGAAGTTGATAAGCCTATTGTTCCTTGAACTCCCACTGCCACTCTTCAACCCCCCAAATGTCAAAAAGCAGGGTTTGTAGTTCTTTCCTCTATCATGGAGAGTGGGACCAAGGTCTCAGCTGTGACTGGCTGGACATTTTGGAAATCCAATCTGCCATGCCCTGAGAGAACCCCATTTTCCTAAGGCATCAGAGCAGCCTTTCCTAGTTCACTAGAGCATGAATCTCACTCATAATTATTAAGCCCATTTTGTATTCAGCTTCTGCTCTCCCTCATGCAGAGCAACAGCAACTTAAGTGTTCTCATCTCATTTTTAATTTCCTCACAATTCAGCTCTCTCACATGAGCAGTGATGGGGGGGAACCCTCTCTGAAATGTGTTATTTCATTGAATGTTTCCAGCCAGACTGCATTTGTCATGGTCTTTATTTGGATCAATCATGTTAAAAGCTGATGTTGCATTATTTAATCTTTGACAGGCATGGAATTAAAGATGCAGGTTTATTCATGTCAGACTAGAATTAGATGATCACTTCAGGGGCTGAACCTAACTACCAAGGTAGTTGCTTTTGCAAGCAGAAATTAACTTCCTTGCTGGATTTTTTCCCTGGGTTCTAGTGGTTCAAGAAGGGGGATTTTTAGAACCTGGTGCAAGTTCATGGAAAAACCATCCTGTTCTTTTCTTCAGTGCAGACAACCTATGAGTGAATATTCAGTCCCACACTGGGCTATACTGGGTAACAGAAAGCAGCCCTGATAACAGTGCAGTCGCAAAGGAATTTTAAGGACCTATGCCTGAGGGGAAGTCGGATTGTCTGCTCAGACTGCTGTCCTGCCTGCCTTCAGACACTTCCATACAGCTGTGCTGATTTACAATAGCCAGGACATTTCCACATACAAAGCCTGGTGCTCTTCAAGCCCAGTTACCAAAAGGACAGAATTCAACATAAGGTACTCCAAGGAGATTTGTTACTTCATAGGAGAGCCCAGGTTTAACTTTCCCTCTCCTCATACCCATACCTGGCTCAGGGAGTCCACTGCAAATATTAAGCTATATTTTCAATACCATTTAAACACCTCAGCAATGAAAAAAAAAAAAGCAACTCTCTAGCTGGTGGCCCTGGAACATGCTACATTTCCACTTTGCTGAATGAAATACCCAGCCCCTGAAATGTTCATTGCATGAGGTGTCCAAAAAGTACAAGAGCCCTCAGAGAGTGGGAGCTGTGATGGGAAAAGACAACAGCTTTCCAGGGACCCCAGCACTTCATTTTTAACTGGGTCTGAGTGACCTGACTGCTGCTTCCCTCTTCTCCCCCAGCTGCATCTTTTGAGGCCCAATGTGCTGTGGTAAGGAGAGGGTTAATAAGGAGCTCTACAATTTTTTCTCCTCTGTAGCTCAGTTATCCCACAATCAAAGCAACAGCCTGTTTTTCAGCATGGATCTTATCTTCCTACTCAAGAGGTCACAGATTGCCAGCCTTGTTTTAATGAGCTGTGTCCTGTGAATTTCACAGTCACTTCAAGTCTAATAAGGGAACCCACAGGGGCAGTGTTTTCAATTTGCTCCTCTTTCCTGGAGAGTTTGTACCATACATCACACGTAGCAGCTCACGGCTGGTGAAAAAAAAGAAAAAAAGAGTTTGTATTCCCTACACAGGGATTTTAGAATTCAATATTTATTAAGATTGGGGTCCTTTCATTTGAAAGGCCAAACAGTTTGTTTTACTATGTGTGGGATATATTATGTTAATGTAGTGAACAACTGCTTCCAAGAACTAATTTGGTGGTGGTGCTGAAAAGCCTTTTGCAGCACAGAAATATTATGAACTACTAAGAATCCTTCATACTTCATCTAACCAAGCCTTGTGCATACAAATTAAACCTAACTGGAATCCTTGTTCCCACCATCAGAACTGAGGGCTACTTTACCACTGGAATGACACCTAAACATCTAATTTTAATTTCAAATTCATTCTATAAAAGCACAACCTGATTGTTTTTCTCCCTTCTGAGGAAGACTTATGAAAAATGAGCAACTTGAAGCTTTACTTAAACGTATATGAATGAATGCAGCTATCAGCTGAGGATCACTGCAAAGCAGTACTCCTTGAACATTCAGTAATTCTTCCAGACATCTGACACTCCCTTCTACACAGGGCTGCACAATCCTATTGCTGAGCACATAATACCACTGCCCCAGAAGAAACTTCAGACATCCATTTTCAACTCTTAATGTAAAAGGAGTGTGAAACATCGATATCCAATATAGAAATTTTTATTTGAGATGCTCTCTTCTCTTGGCATTTGGACATTATATTGCTGCATTGAACAGAATTAAAGTATTTAATTCTGGCATTAGCTTACGCTTCTCTGCTGTACATTAATGTCAGAAATGAGCTATATACCTATTTTCAATAAATGCTTGTATAAACATGATCACATACAGATAGACCATAAATTCAATGTAAGACACTTCACAGGGCAACATACCCAGCCAGTCACCAAGAAGTTGGAGAGAATTTTATCTTTTTGAGGCAGATTTGTTAATTAGGCTGTAAAGTACAGGAAACTACATGTGATCTAAGAGTGAAAGAAGAGTTCTGATAATTGGTAGGGACCTCCCAAATAAAGAGACCTAATGGAAGTGCTGCTTCATCTCTCACAAATATTCCTAACTGGTTTATAGAGTTGTGAATAGTTTCTTTACTTGCTTTTCTGCTTAAACTGTTTGAGCTAATGTGATTTTTTTCAGTCAAATGATTAACAAGAGATTCCTCACCAAAAGGGTGTGGCAAATATGTTAAGTACAGCTGGAAAATGTCAACCTGTGTCTCTCCATCTACCCAAAGCTAATCATGTTCTGCTTCTTGCACACAGTTCCCAGTGCCCAGTGGATACCTTCTGATTTGCTACAGGACACTGAGGCCCAACACATGTAGCCCACACCCTGCAGGTCAGCAATGAGGCACATTTTCATGTATCCACTCTAGCATTACCCTCAGCTCAAGGAAACATCATTAACCTTAAACCCAGTTTTAATTTTCCATGTCTTGCTGGAAAATCTCAAAATGTCAAGAAAGAAAATTCTCCCCTTTGTCTCTGGAGTGACACCTTTTATTGCCTAGAGAGCAGGAGAAGACAGTGTGGAAAACAAAGAAAAACAGCTTTACCTACACTACAGTTAATAAAAATTAAATGTCAGGCAGGACAAGAAAAACTGATGTGGTAACACACAGAGGACAGGATCCATGAGAGACTCTGAGTAATGAAAAGGTCAGGGGAGCCTATAAATAAAGCTGCAAGATGCAAGATCCAGGGAGGCAGAAAGCTCATCAGAAGAGTACAACCACCCTGGCAATTTAATGAATCTGTTGTATGCAAAGTGAACAATTATTCCAGGTACAGAAACTGTCCTTACCCTGAACACTACACCCCCCCACCTCAGCCACCAAAACAAGGCACAAGCTCATCCCATCAGGGCCACAGCTCAGCCCTGGGGATGAAGAGCTGCCCCCTGGAAACTTGGGGCTTTCTTGGGAATTTGGTTTGCAGACCCCACCTTCTCCATGTCCTATCTTAGACTTTGCATGGTCTGACATTCAGCCTCAATCTCCCACACCATTTGGGCAAGCCTGGCTCTTATCCACACCAAGAGACCAGGAGAGATGACCCACCCCCCCTTTTCAGGGCCATACAATGCCCTGTGAGGGTTCCACCTCACTCCTTGTTTCATGAACCCAGACTAAGAAGTATCTCCTGCCCCAATGAAATTGCAGTCCTAAAGCCCAGGCTTAAAACCAGCTTAAAATTCAGGACATGCTCATGAGCCTTCCCAAACTGGAACCAAACCAGATTCAAGCCACACTGACTCACAGAGGGTTGTCTGGGGGTCAGTGGAGGTCAGGGATGAACCACAAGTTCTCTGAGTCACAGCCCAGTCCTCAGCCATCAATTATGCCTCCTCCTTCAATATTGTGTCTAATGAAGCACAGCACTTTGCTCTAGCCTGGCTGTGGACTAACACCAGCTAGAACCCAGTACTCCTTCCCTTCATTAGGATGGTTGTCTATGAGGGGCACTGCAGAAGAACTGGAGGCTCAGCCCCCTGTGCTCACCACTCCACAGCCACACCAGAGGCAGCTGCAATCTCACTGCAAGAAGGGTAAAAGCAGAGGAGTAGAAAAAGCAGGCAGGGGCAGCACAGGGCAGCCAGACAGCTCTGATCCAATAAAAACTGACGTTGTGAAAGTAAATGTGAAAACCATTTCTTTTCTCTGCTACTGAAAGGTACTTGGAGAGTTGCTCAAACTGCCCCACAGGATCTGGGGTCTTGGGCTGCCTCTCCCTTTCCAGTTGCTGTTTCAGCCACGCTGTCTCTATTCAGCTTGGCAGCCAAGAGAACTTTTGTTCTGGGAAGGACAAACCCCTCATGGCCTTCCTTCAAGGGTCCATCAGGCAGTGACTCTCTCTGCCTGCACCTGGCATCTGTCTCTTCCCTTTCTATTCTGGGAGGAAGGGAAACAGCTGAGCTCTGCTCCCGTATGGGAGGGAGGCAGATGGGGCGTGAATTCAGCAGCGATTGTGCTGCTCATTTGTCTGGCATCCAAAGGAGGGACACATGACAGAACAAGCAGGAACAAACACAGGGGGGATGAATGCTGAGGAGCTCTTACCAGCATTAATTTTCCTGTTACCCTGAGTCTTTCTTCCTGCTCAGTGATAGATCTGCAGAAACACAGAGGGTTACAGTTGTCACCCTGACTCCCATCAGGTATTTTATCCAACAGGCTGTTCTATTTCTGGGATTTCCTACAGTGCCTGTCTCCCACTTTTGGGCAATGGGAATAGATGTTTCTGTTCCGCTGCTGAGTTCTAGAAGCACTGCTGGGTATCTGGGTAACACAGAGGGAAGTGTTTGCTTCCTCTGTGGGATAGAAACACATATCCACAGAATTTGTTATCAACCTTTGACTTCACCTGAATTTAGTTTTGTGAGCTCTAGATCTGGATTTGAGGACCACAGGAAAATTTAAAAAGAACCTATTTTAAGATAAGGTTTTCTGACATGAGCCTCAAAAGCCTTCACTGATCAGGACAATGAGTTGGGTAGTTCCTCAACATACCTCAGCTGCTGGTTGTGCATACAACACAAACACTTTACACTCAATCTCTTGAAAAGTCCCCTACAGAAAAATACATTTAAAGAGCCATAGGACAAAAATGTGATGTATTTACACACAGAAAAGGCAAGCTAATGTTGCTGAATTTGAACACTGGAACTGCAAAAAGCACAAATTCCTTAAAATATTCCTGCAACGGGCTCATGTTGAATGAGGAGCTGTATTTCATTATTTAATCACCCTTCCTTAAATAACTTGCCCTATTGGGTATTAAATCCAACAGCCACTCCACAGGAGCAGGGTAATGACCTCAGGAGTCAGAACCACCCCAGTGCCCCTCCTGCTGCTGCTCTGAATAGACAGCCCTGGCTTCACTGAGGACACAAGGAGCTCTTGCCATCCTCTTTGGCAAACAAACCCCTATTTAGACAGCTCAGCCAAGGCGTTTCCCTCCTCCCTGCCCGCTGTTATTTACAGTATTTGAGTGCTAATTTACAGGCTCAGCTCTTTGCTGTGGAGCTCTACACCTGCCCCCTCTGTCCCAGAAGCAGTAACAGTGTCTCTCAGTGTCTCTCCATCAGACATGCACAAAACCAGTCTTGTTCCTGCAGGGCTGAAGAGATACCCAGAGAGTAGGAACTAACACTGTGCTGCACTGATCCTCCCATTGCTACACCCAGGGAAGGAAAAGTCATTGCTGGTTGTTTCTGTCCCTGCTTAGAGACAGACCAGCATTCAAATACTTTGTGAATAAAAGCAAACCTTCACAACCTTTTTACCAGTTCATGCCCTGGTTCTGATCTCACTAAACCAACCAGAATACTGTGTTAATTTGGAGGAATTACTCCTGATTTTACTGGAGTTAATTAAAACAGGCTATTTTGTCACTCATCCAGATCACCCCGCTGAGCTGAAGTCTGGACTTGCTTACACCAGCAAGCTTCAGTGCTTGCTAGACCAGTGGTGTCACTGAAGTCACTCCAGAATTCTGGTTGTATCAGCATGTGAACCCAGTGGGACTTCAGTCAGACGTCATGCTTTGGGGGGAAGTTTGTGCTCCCTGTTTCTAGCTTGAGCAGCATGGCCAGATAGTCCTGTAAGGCAAGTAACAAACTTCCTCCAGCAAAACCACAGAATTAGGCTTTACTATTTTAGCTGGAGTGATTCCACCAGCACCTGCTGTCCAACTCAAACCACCTCTCCCTGAGCCACTTTCTTAGACACTGTAAAGTCTGGAAATCCAGCCCTCCTCTCCATTCCCCAAAAGCACAACCCCTGGAACTGAGGGCTGAGTCCAGGTCTGCTGGATGCTGAGAGAGGAGAGGGACTCTCCACTGGAACATCTCCCCATTTCCCTGCAAGAAAAGGATGTCCCTAAATGAGATCAGAGTTTGGACTTGACTTTTTCACTTGACCACAGCTGGATTCCCTGCTGCTCACCCCCAGCAGAATGACCAGGCAGCCCTGGAAAGCAAATGTGACCCCTGTCAGTCAAGGGAACAGAATCAGGGTTTCACTAGCTTTGAAATGGAAATGCTGCCACTTTTATGCATGGACTGAAAGCTTGCCCAATTTCCCTGTAACTTAATTCAGTATCCTCTCCATCATCCACCAAACTGCTGCTTACCACTGGCTGGCAACATGTCTCTCACACCAGGGCTGGCAGTGCAGGGAGCTTATCACGGGGTATTAATTACTTGAGCATAAATAACATTCCCTCTTATCTCAGCTTCATTTCTGATAGAAATATATTCATAATAACAAGTGGGAGGAAACAACAAGAGGGTAAATCCAAACTTTAAAAATGAGTGACAGATCTTGAAAAGTTAAAGCCAGGCAAATTAAAATGAAAACCAAAAGTACATTTCTAAAAGCCACGTTAATTAACCTCTGGAACCAAATGCCAACAGAAGAGATGGATTTTCCACCTCCAGGTACCTTCAGATCTGTCTAAAAACCATCCTTATGTCCAAATGAACCATCCTAATAAGCATAAGCATGGAAACCCATACAGAGAATAAGGCTACAAGGCATGTGGGTCAGCTTGGCCATCCATGAGCCTGAATGACACTGCACAAACCCACAACTGCTAAAAACCCAGATGCAAAGGAATGACTTGGTTTGCAGGACTGCCTCCCACTCCCGTCCTCAAACCCTCAAACATAATCAAGCAGAATAACAAAGCCTTCACTCTAAGCAATTCTCCTTTCCCACCTCCACTCACAGCTCATTAACTCTCCTGCACTGGAAAGGTGTTTCCCAACTATTCGGCCACAAATGGAAAATAAAGATGGAGAAACACAGCTTTTGTTTGCTCAGAAACTCTCATTAATGATTGCAGGAGAGAAACAAACACCTGGAATTAAATCACTTGCATGAGTCTGCAGCACTGAGGGTTCCATGAGGTGTTTGTGTTGTGCAGTGTGAGCTCTGGGGTGTTGGGAAATCACCTGAACAGGGAGGTTTGTCTGCCAGAAAGACAACTTGGACATGTGTGTGTCTGTCTGGGCTCAGAGCAGTCATCCAGAACTCAGGGGAGTTTACAAGCAGGGTGCAGGTATCCAGGTCTGGGGGGGTGCTTGTGAACACACACACACACCTGATTTTACTGGAGTTACTGGGGGTAGTTTCTGAGAAGGAGAATTAGGTATTATTTAGCTAATTTAGCTATTATTTCTCCTTCTATTATCTAAAGGAGAATCAGTATTTTATGGACATGTACACAAGTGAACACTTCTAGGGATAATACTGGTGTGAATTTGCCTTATGGGTGAGCCATAAGGCAGCTGTAACTATTCAATGTTTTGAATATGTATTTTTAGCTTGTTTACTGGATCCTTTATACAAACATGAATAGTTATTTGTGCATGAATAGTGTGTTTACAGGTTATAAATGTTTCTTGTGGAGTATTAGTTAATATTTTTGAAAGTACAGAGGCTGATGAGTGCATTGTGTACGTTGGATATTTATGTGGGTGGACATTTCTATGTGAGCTATTTCAGCACAGATAAGAGATGTAGACTGGTATTTAAATGTTCATTACTGCAAAGAGTGGGTCTACTATGCTTTTATTTCCATGCTTTATTGTCCTGCACACACTTGCAGAACAGCAGGGAAATAGATATAAATTAAAAAAAACAACAACTCAGGAAGATATTCTCTCCCTTATTCCAGAAAAGTTCCATACTCTTACTAAATTGGATCACTTCTGGGGATACCTTTCAGCAAAAGGAGAACCCAGGACAGTCCTAGGGGCTGCCTGAAATACTTTGCTTGATGGCACTCCCCAAAGCCCCCTAATTGCCATGCTACACAGCTTGGAAATGTGATCCCCCAATGTACAAACCAGATGCAAGGTACATTCAGCTCTGAAGGACAGATGCCCTCCTCCAGACCTGCTCAGCTGACTGAAAAACACAGGAGGATCTTTCTCTTATTCCACAGAAGTCGGGGAAGTTCTTTTGCAACTGCTCACACTGGCGCCCTTTGAAGCATCAATTCACCAAGACACTTGGGCATATTTGCAAATTTCAGACACAGAAATAGTCCACTAGGCCAAAGAGAGCAAACAGCTGCTCCAGGGCTTTGCTCAAGAGGGGACAAATCCCCTTCTTGCCTTGCTTCCCGTGCACTGTAGGAACCAGCACCCCAGCCCACTGTCCAGCAATCACTCCTCTGGCTGTGCAACAGCAAAGTCCCTGCCATGCAGGGTTTGTCACTTCTCACACCTGACAGGATGAGGAAAGAGCAGTTCTTTGTGATGAAATCTCAAGGGCAAGGAGCAGAGGAAATAAGGTTCTGAGTATTTGAAAGCTAGCTTCTCTCTGGAGGGTAACAAGCATGAAGGAGAAGGAAGGTGCAGAGGCAATCAGTGCCATTTGCCAAGCTCTCTACCTCCAGCATCACCTCAGGGACCCAGCAAGCCCCTCACGTGTTGAGTGGAGCTGGACAAGGCAGCTTACTGGGCAGAGCTTGTTTAACACCTCTCTGAGGGGCTGAAATTGCCTCTGCCTTCCACAGAGCAGTTACAGTTTTCCTTCCCATTACTATTCCTACATGAGGAGTTCACTGCAGATACACAAGAAGAAAAATTCTGAGAAACAATTTTGACATGTAATTATTTTGCAGAGATAGGGTGTGAAGTGAGGGTCTCAGAAAAAGAATAAATCCTTTTAAGAAACCTCTCTTTTTTTCTCCATTTTCCTCCTTCTGTTCCTCTGAGGCTCAGTATGGAAAAAGAGGAAGCTGAGCAGAAAACAAAAATGAGATCTTTTTGAAAAATACCACTCTCTCCAAGTCTGCAAGATGCTTTCTAGAACTGACGAGCATTTCAAATGAAGTTACTTCACTTGGAAACCTACTGTAGAACATAATGGTAATTCCTATATCCTGGAGGCCAAGCTGACAGCTGGCTCTTTACATGGTATTAAGTACAACAGAACCAAGTCATGTTCATTTTTCCACTCCTCTCAGAAAGAAATACCAATTCCTGTTTTATCCACATTATAACGTTAGGTCTCTAATTAAATACTACTTCTGATCTCTCTATATTCTTCTCCTTGTTTACGTGTCACTAAAAGCACTGCTTTGTATTTCCAGTTTATCTTGCCTTTGTGTTACTACCAAGAGGAAACAACATCTTTTAGGTCCCTCACATGCAGCTCAGTCCATCACTACAACGTTGTACAATTATTTCATAGATGAACATGCAGACCTTTCTATATGGAAAATAACACTTGCATACTAAATAATCTTCATTCCATTTAGATAATGAAGTATTCTGCAGATATTTTATTTTTTCCACCAAATTTGGAGGGGGGAGGAAAGAGATGTCCCCCCACAACGCTAGCTACATGAACATCAGCATCTAAATCTTTAAGTAAATACATGACAGAATAGCAGAAAATGCTGCAAACTGTTTACTTACCCAGTCCACCAGCTCCAGGGACTCTCTCTGAAATCCCAGAATATTTCAAACTCCTAGGTGGCTACTCACCTTGTTTTAAATCATTGTCTGGTACTGAAAATGGGGCATCAGGCCAGAAAAAAAATACCCAACAAAAGCCCAACAACACTTCACTGGGGCAAAATCTAAACTTTCTCTGATCAAGGACAGCCTATGAAATGTTTCAGAAACTCCATGAAAAGAGTACACAAAGACAGCACTGCAGATTGAGATGACAGTCAAAAACATGGGATAAACATGCAAAAGGTTTGCAGGGAAAGTTGTCCTACTAACTTCAGCTATTTTGTGGGAAATAAACTGTGATCCTAGAGAGAAACATGAAAATCTCTTTATAATAACCATGAAGACAAAACACTTCACTACATACCAGAGAGGTTTATTTTAATCTTTTAATTTAGCAGTAACAATGTCTACAATACATTGACTCACAAGTTAAGTGAAGGTATGAAACCACATTCTTCATACTGAGATGGGACATTCTAGACTTTTTTAACACCCTCTTAAAGGGGAAGAGTTCTGAGCACTCAATGAACATATTTTGAAACAACCAGTGGTGGGAATTTCAGTTTTAACAGTGACCTAATTTAGTGAGCCTTGTCCATAGAGACCAAAATGCTTTGCACAGGGGTGCACAGTGCAGAACCTCACTGTACAGATGAAAGGGAAGGAAAACTGAGGCACAGTGCTGTGCAATGACTTGCCAGAATCATGCAGCAGAGACCTGGAGGCAAACCTCAGCTCTCTGACTCCAAGCCAGTTCCTGCCTTGCCATGCCACAGTCTCCCAGGAAGGGTATGTGGGTAGCTACTGTCCAGCAGTTCATGTGTTATACTGGCAGATCTTCCTTCCCCTCTCCTGCTGTCCCGTTGGCTCCATTCAGCCCTGCTGGCTCACTGCCTCCTGCCTCTTCCTCTTCTTCTTCTTCTTCTTCCCCTTTTGGTGTCTCTGCTTCTCTGCCTCCACTCAGGAGGGTGGCACTGGAGAGGTGGCTGAGGAGCTGGCCCTCCCGGCGAGACTCAGCCAGCTCTTTGGCACAGCACACAGGAGTGTTGGTTTCATAAGTGCTATGGAAGCTGTTATAGTCAACTTCATAAAAATCCTTCTCCAGGGTGAGCACAGGAGTGAAGCGATGTCCCCACAGCACCTCGGTGTCCATGTAGGAGCTGCGAGCCTGGCAAGTCATCCCTGGGTAAAAACAGAGGGATGTTAAATGCAAAGCTTCCTTACGTGCTCACCCAACCACTTCTTTCGGTTAAAAGCACTTTCATGTTATCTCCATACCTGATTGCTCTGGGACACAGTAAAGGTCTTCTCTTAATAATCCTCACAAAAGCCTCAATCATGCACAAGCTGAGCACCCAAAGGATTCAGCGCCGAATCTTCCGACTGCTTCCTCAACCTCCTGCTTAAGGCTTTCAAGTCTGGGCCCACTAAGCAGCTCCTCCCTGTCCTCACATTGCTCTGCTGAGGTGTTGCTTGTGTGGCTGACACTAACAGCACTTCTGGTGAAAGGTGCCAGAACAACACCCAGCCCTGCCCCTGCACCTCAGATCCCGATGCTCACAGCCCCGTGCCCCTTCCCTCTCCTGCAGCAGAACCAGCAGCTCCCTCCTGCACTGAGCCTGGCACCAAGACTCACAGTCTGAAAGATGCAGGAACCAGGGATTTCTATGGCAAGCTGGCTCTTAAATTCCTCTGGGTGGGGTTCAATCCAACTGTCTTGGGTTGGCAGAACAAAAACCTACAACATCACGGAGTTGAGCTCACAAGCATGCTAAATTCCATGTATTAATAGACTGGGGACTGAATCAAGAGTGAGCAATATGAAACTGGTATTTGTCAGGCTGCTCCTCAGCCCCCAGGATCAAAGGGTTTTTAACTTACTTTGAAAAAAGTTTAAAGAGAAGCTTTACAAAGCAGGGGTAAATGTTCAGTATTGGCATAATTGCTAACTAATTCTCTTGGCATCACCTGCCATTGTTAAGGTGCATTACTCTTCCAAATATTTGTCTTCTGTTTATCCTAATTATCTTCTGATTTTGGAATTAATTCTGGTGAAATCTGGAAAACCTGACTTCCCAATATCCTCCCACTGTTCTCTTTGGCAGGGTGAGAGACAGGCCTGACTGGTCCTTGAAAGGGGAAAAAAAGAGGGACAGTGACACATGGAACACTTTGAGATATTTCCAGTTCTCTTTCAGAGACTGAAAAGCCAATTTTTCCCCTCATTAAGATCTGCAGGAGTATTTGCTTCTGGGCAGGAACAAACACAGTGTTAGTCACAGTGCTCAAGCATTCCTGCTTCCTGGACCAGAAGGACCCTGGAAATGCAGAGGCTGTGAGGAAAATTACCCCGAGTGGTTTTGCCTTGCAGAGGGGCTCTGTTGAGGTACAGTGTATTTTCAGGGAACCATCAGATTTTGGTTGACAAGTAACAAACAGCATGGTGACCACTCCTGACTGGAGCCTTCGGGTGACACTACCAAGTACAGCATCACTCACCCTGCACTCCTCAATCATGGGGGCCAAGTGCTGCATCAAGGTACCACAAAGGTGTCCCCAGGGCCAAGTAGGGGGGTCCTTATAAATATGAGGGCTTGAAGTATCCTAAAGCAACTCCTTGTAATAAGGCCTGAAATAGCTCCTTCCCTGGGGGAGTACCTGACAGTGAACCTGAGCTCCAGAGACACAGTCATAGTTATCTCCTGCTGTAAGTATTCAATTAAGGAAGGAACAATAGAAAGCTTTCAGCAACCAAACACTGCACGCTGCCAGCTTCCTGCAGTAGCTGCTTTATGTAACCCCAGGGGTACACAGAGCCAGCACAATAAGACAACTTGTAATTGCTCCATAATCCCATTCACATATTCCTTTTTAGCACATGTGCAGTGGTGCTTTAATTGCGTGGGGACATACTGCCTGGCAACTCCTACATCACCCAGTAAACAGCAGCATTGTCTCTGCTTCAAATTCCATAAAGTGCCTGCTTTGCAAGCTGCCCTGTGCTCTCCAGCCTGGTTAATTAAGGCATCCGTAATGTCCCCAGCTAATTATTGCCTCTGTAACTGCAAAAAGATGACAGAAGAGGTGTGGACACAATAAACCTTTGGTTTTATTAAGAGCACACGGATGCAGCCACTCTCCACTGGCACAGAACGTGCACTGTGGTGCCCTCTGTGCTGTGCAGTTACAGAGAAGTGGGATGTGGGGACTTGGGGATTTCATTTAAATAAGCTTCATGCCCAAAATGTATCTTGATTTCCCCTATGTCAGTCTAAGTAGATGTGCTTCAAAACTTGCTGTCAAATAAAGTCATTGAGACTTTTATTTTTCACATGTATTGTCATTTCTGGATAGTAAGGCCATTACAAGTTTAATTTTCTCCTAAACAATCTGTTTTAAAAACAAAAAAGTATGTTTAATATAAATTTGTACAATCTGTCAATTGTGAAAAATATGAAATATGTGAAATCCTTGGCTTGCAAGGGCTAGTTACAGCCTTTTGTCTCTTAATTCAGCAGCTTAAGTTTTCAGTTGCAAACAAAACTCAATTTTAATTGAAACCAGAAAAAAGGTTGGTACAAAGTTATGAGCAGATGCACCAAATTTGCAATAAAACTGGAGCCAGATCCAGCCGTTTTAGAAAGCTGGAGACCAGAAGACTGTCTCCTGGTTTCAAGTTCTGCAATAAACATTTCACAGAGTTTTAATGATAATTTCATTATAGCAGAATCCTAAGAAGAGATTGTTGTCTGCTGGCTGGAGTCCCTACATCACAGGATCAATAACAGAGTTTGTGTATGTTCCTGTTTAAGGCAGCCAGGGATGCCTTCCTGAACAGCTTGCTTCTGGTTTCCAGTAGATGAAAAGATGCAAAATATATTGCTCTGTGCATTAAGTCAGGTGTTTCATTACATTTGAGAACAGAGAGAGTCACTGAGGAAAGGCTGGTGTGTAAAATACCTGTCAGGAAACTCTACCAATGAGGCACTTTTCTGTCATCACAATCGACTGGGATCAAGCAGCTTGCATTTTATCAAAGACAAAGGAATGGTAATAGGTGCTGACAAAAAGCAGTTCTTTGGAGGCTTGCTCAGGAGGAGCCTGGCTTCTCTGCTGTGCACTCAATGGGAGCTGCAGAGCTCAGAAGGTTTCAGTGCTGGCAGTGCCACTCATTATGCAACTGGAGCAGCCCCTGCCACACTGCCAGGAGCCCCGGTGACTGCTCCTCATTTCCAGCTCTCCTGTACCCTTAGGTTACCAGTTACAATCAAACTTCATTATCACAGCCCAAACCTCACTGCTTTTGCAGCTCTTTGGTTAGCCAGAGATGAACCAGCCACCTCTCTCCAGCAGGAGGATGTTTTTCACCAAGCACAGTCACAGCCAGCCCTGTACCAGGAGGTTTAGAGGAGAGGGCAGGGGTATGAGGAGCACAGAGCGTGATCCTCTAACCCCAGAAACTGCCACGGGCTTCACATCACATCACCACCACGGCCCAATCTTTCAGTACTGCTGCATGGCCTGGACTTTCTCAGTGGGCAGAGATATCCCAACCCCTGGGGCTGTCAAGACAACATTTTTCATCAGCCTAAAATTAACTCTCCTCATTTAAATGCCACAGAGCTCAGTGATTATCTGCTGGCAAAATGTCATGTGGATGCTGACTCTGTGTTAGCCATATTTGCTAGGCTCTTGCTGCAGTTCAGACACAGCTATTGCTGGAAGTGATTTCATTCCTCTGCCCTTGTTTTCATGCACTGGTGTACGCAGGGTGACTTTTCCCCTTGGACTGGATGCACATAAAATTGCATCACACTCTGCTCCTTCAGCTGCCCCCCACTTAGGCTGTTAGAGAAAGAGCCAGGGGACTCAGAGGTTTAGTGACACTTAGTGATGGAAGTTAGGAAGGTAAGGAGGAGTTATGAAAATTTTACCCTCTCTCACTCTAATTAAGCAATACATGTCTTTAGATTGGCAGCAGCATTTGGAGACTTCCAAGATTTATTAGTCCCTTTGCGTTAATTAGAGCAAAGAACACTGTAACCTCGAAAAAGTCAATATTGTTCCAACTTGAAAAGGAACATTAGAAAGTAGGAGCATGGTCCTCCAATTATTTGTGCTTGTCTCCTTTAGAGAACAACATGTCTGGGCTTGATTCACTTTGATTTTTGTGCTAGAGGAGAGTAATAGGATTTTAATTTATCTGAACGCTCTCCTGGCATTCAAAAGCTTGCAGGCACTGGAAACAGGGGGAAAAAAAACAAGAAAAAATGAAAGAAAACCTTATGAAGTAAAGATTTGGGATTCAACTGTCATGTCTCTACCGGGCAGGACCTGAGCACCAAGTTCATGCCATGTAACTTTAGGCCCCTCACAGAGGTATTTATAGTGACTGCAGAGGCACCTAAGCTGAGGAGCTTGCCAACCTCCACCTCTGGAGGGCAATTCAGCTCCTGAAAGGAATGACTTGAGACGGCTCCCTCTTCCCTCTAATTATATAAGCAGTTTCTGTAACAGTTCTGCAAGGGCCTTCTTGCAGAAAACTTATTTATATGCAAAATGCAAAACAAACAAGACAACCCAAACCAGAGAATGAATGCATGAAAACTCCAGTTAGTAATTTCACCCTTCCTTTGTTCTCCCATGAAAATCATTCTTAACTTCTATTTTACCCTGTATTTACAGCCTGGAAGTTGTACTATGTCCTCTGTAATGGTGGCTCAATTATCTTTTCTGTTCCAGCAGCCTTGCTTTATACCCTCTGTTCAGTTCAGGATCAGGAAGGTAAAGGTAAGAGGTTTGGCCAGCAACAGCCTAGACCTCTTCTGTCAACAGCTCTGATTTTTAGGTGCCATGGTAGGAAACAGAAAGGCAGTGAAAGGGAATATATATTCACTTTGCAAACAGGTTTTCCACCTTCACTTTCTTCCCTTTTATTGCCAGTCGAATGTGGGCCAGCTGATCTTGACAAGTGTCCCTTTAGATAAGGCAAAAGAGAATTAATTCCCTAAAGTAATCTGTGAGAGCCATGCATTAAGGCAGCCCTGGGAGTGATGCTGCTGCTTTCAAGATGCTCACGAGGCAGCACGGAAGTCAGAACACTTGTCATCTATATTGATTTTGTCTTTAAAGTGATCATTTCACTCACATCACAACAGATCTGCCTGGAAACTTAAGACTCCCTTTGGTGTTTATTAACCTCTCCTGCAGCCACATCCTAAGACACTGCTTGGGAAGCTCAGTGTGGGGGGCTGCAGGGTGAGGACCACTGGGGGCCTGAGAGCTCTCACTGGAGGCAGAGAATTGGTGGTTTGTGGGGTTTTCCCAGCAAAAGAAACCCAGTGCATTTTAGGCTAGCTAGTAAACTTCTTGTGTGTTGCTGTCCATGTATCTTGTTATTTATCCTTTCTAAAAGCAAGTCAACTTGAAAACAAAAACATGGTTTTAAACCACAATGTTTCACTTTGTAAAACAAACAACTTGAAGTGTTTAGGAAATTCAATTCAGCTAGAAAGCAAAACCATTGTTTTCAGCCACAGTGTTTCCTTTTGCAAAAACAATCCAGTGTTTCAGCTCTGCTGAATTTATTCTACACTTTTCATTTGTAACTATCTACCATCTTTGCTTTCCATCGGATCAGGATTAAACTTAAATGTCAGTAGGAAGAGTCACTTGTTTGAGAGAAGACAACATATTACATCTGTACTGTCTGTGTAGCTGGTTAAAGCTATTGGAAATACAGAATTGCTGTCCCCAATCTTTCAGTGAAAACCACACCTTGTCAGGCAAGACCCTTAACTTTCTTTAGTCATTTGTACTCTGACAATGGCCATTTTGACCTGCTTTCAAAATACCTTACAGAAAAATAAAGCTGTCTGTTCCCTGCCATGCAGGATGCATCCATGGTCTGTAAAGATGGAATAATTTTCCATTCATTTTTTCTCCTTCCAACAAGCACAGAGCTGCAGCACCTCCAAGGCAGCAGGCAGGACGTGCTGGCCTCTTGTGCACCCCGAGCAGGGCTCTGGACTCTGACCAGCTCTCCCTCTCATGCTGTGCTGGTTGTTCCAAATTTTTCACAGGGGTTACTAAGGGAACAAATGGTCTGCTACATTTTTATCCTGCCCTGAACCTAACCAGGTTGAAGCGGTGTCATGATTTAATAGAAGTCAGACTGGAAATAAATTACACCATTCCCATAAGCAGATGGGGCTGGAACAATATGTTAGGAAGGAAAGAACATAAAGAATTTGCTTGGAGCAAATTTTAAGATATGGAGGTAGGGATTAACTTGCCCCGAACTGTTTTATCAATATTAGAAAGTGTGAGGACAAAGCAGAAAGCACAGACACTGCTCCTGCAAGGCACTCACTGTGGCAAAATACCACCCTCCCAGATACCATATGTCATTCAGAAAAGCATCTCAGCCTCCAAATCATCTAACATCATCATCTGAGCTCCACTCTGTTCTAAGTTAAATGCAAACTGCCTCTTCCAGCTTCAGTTTTGGAATCTGACAACCTGTTTTCCAAGACCAGGATAATTCATTTCCACAGATGTATGCTCCTTAATGTCATTACACGCTGGTCTGTGCAGTCCCTCAGGGAAAGGAGCCCATTTGCAAAGCAATATTATTCCCATGCCATGCTTTTAATTTTGGGGTTGGTATTGGTAATGATTTCCTCTCATCCATCTAGCAGGGGCTGAGCTTTGTAAGAGGAAGGCAGTGCAGTGGGTGTTCAAACAGAACATGGCAGTGTCACTGGGTGATGAGGAAACAGGCTTTGGACAACCAAGGAACTGCTTTTCGTGCTCAGATGAGGAGGTTCTAGTATCTAGTAAATGTTTAGGCTACAAAATAAGCTGCCATCCATTACAAATCATTGCCTTTGATAGCCTTTTCCACCCACTCCTTCCTTTTGCCACAGCTCTGTGATTGCTGAGAAAGAATATTTGCCAAATGGATTCCACTTCTACAGTTCAGTTCTCCAAGCTAGGTAGGGTGCAGGCTGACATAACCTCCCAGCAGCTCTGTTTGGAAAAATCTGCTATTGCTGACTGGTGACTAACAGGAGGTGCTGGAAAACTGAATTACCTCTCTGAAGAGTGGGCTTAAGAGCTAAGGGCTGGGATGCAGGAATTTCAGACTAATTCCCCTTCCATGTGGATGCTGGCAGACTAACAAGGGCAGATGTCAAGAAGAGGAGAATATTAATAGTAGGCAAGGGCCAGAATCTGTGAGAGAGTGCTGATACCACTGAGTAGTCACCACGCCAAAAACCCTCACTGGTGTTCCAGAGAGAACCTGCACCTCATCAAGATGGGAAAAAACCCCAAACACCACCAAAAGGAAAAAGCTTGAGTTCTTACAGTGATGTCTCATAACTAAAATCCTTAAGGAAAAAAGGGCAAAACTACTTATAAAAGCCTTTTTGCATCTCTCATCTCTAGATAACAATTCTTTCCACAGTGCTGCCTGTAACCCTGTTCCCTGTAAAGGCCCTGACTTGACCAAGGCATGCTGCCAACTCCAGATTCCAAGAGCCTGCCTGAAGGGAGCATCAGCATCTCAGGGTGCTTAAGCACACTTGTTGTGCTCAGAGCACAGCAGACAGAGCCTGCCAGCTCCTCCTTCAAAGCCTAAAAGAAATGAATTAGTTGCATGTGGTGAAATGACTCCGTGGTACCCTGTCTTTTTGGTGATTAGAGTAACAGCCTCCTCCTCACAGCATCCCACCTGTGGGAAGGAGCCTGGAGGCCTCTGTGGCAAACCATCCTCCCAGCTGGAGAGGCACACTGCCAGCTCCCTTTGCTACACCTTGGAAAGCTGAGGCACACAACTTTTCCAGATCTGTTATATATGGAATAGGCTTCTTTCATGGCCTGGCACAAATACACCAATAGGAGGAACCTGGGAATCAGCTGAGTAGATCTCCTACTCTACCCATTACACAGAATTGGTTCACACTGTTTAACAGCTGCTGGCTTCCAAGAGTCACAAATCCAGTTTCTGTATTTTTCCTCCTTGAGCTGCTTTTGAAAATGCATGTCCTGCATCATGTGCAAGTCATTCAGTTCCAGCACGTGCTGTTTTATGGGATATAGTTATACTTGGGCACTTCATAGCCTCCATTAAAAAGCAGCACTACAGCAATACCTCAATCAGCACAGTTACAGCCAATTTTTAATACAGAGGAGAAATGGAAAAAGATTTGCATCATCAATTTTGATCACAGAGGAGAGATTTCATTAATTCTTTGAGCCCATCCTTTTTTCCCATGGATCAAATCTGAGTGACTATGGATAGCTTCTTGTCTAGCCCCTTTCTTTGAATCCTGGACTTACAAGAAGCTTGTGCAACACTCCAACATGAGCCAAACAACCCAGCTTTTAGTTTCTGCCTATCTCAGACCACAACACATCACCTGAATCACACACAAGAGAAGGACAAATCCCACCATGTTCTCAGTCCACGTGACACTGACATTAAAACCCTGCCCAACAGTAAAATCGATGCCAAAGTGCCCTCCATTTTTCCCCTTCCCCCCTCAAAATTGTGCAGCTTTTTGCTAAGTCCTTACCTGTTGCTTCCACCATTCCTTCCAGAATGACCACAATTTCAAACTCCTCCTTCTCCAGCTGGGTGCGGGACATCTCCCAGAAGGGGCTTTTCTCATTGATTTCATGTGAGATGATAAGAGGTGACACCAGGAACAATCTGTCATCTCCA
The DNA here is from genome assembly GCF_003957555.1 of Calypte anna. Classification (NCBI taxonomy): domain Eukaryota; kingdom Metazoa; phylum Chordata; class Aves; order Apodiformes; family Trochilidae; genus Calypte; species Calypte anna. The sequence goes on from NC_044269.1 coordinate 555,240, forward strand.
GTGTCAAATCCCACGTTGATGTCTGTTTGGTTCAAAGGGATAAACTCTCCTTCTTTGGTCTGTTTGGACTTAATCAGTTTGGCTCTAATGGAAGCCTCGACAATGTGGGAATTGCGGAGGTCTCCCACACGGAACATGAGACAGAGCTTCTCATCCCTCATGGAAATCACTGCGTTGTTAGAAAACATGAGGGTTTCAGCCCTCTTCTTTGGTTGGCTGATCTTGACAAACATGCATCCCACCATGAAGGCATTCACAATGGAGCCCAGGATAGCCTGGATCAGGAGCAGGATGATGCCTTCCGGGCACTTCTCCGTTATGACCCTGTAGCCATACCCAATCGTTGTCTCGGTCTCGATAGAAAACAGAAATGCAGAAACAAATCCACTGAGATTTTCAACACAGGGGATCCAGTTCTCGTCTTCAAGGTGGTCCAGGTCTCCCCGGATATAGGCAATGAGCCACCATATGAACCCAAAAAACAACCAAGTGATGGTATAGACCATAGTGAAGACAAGAAGATTAAAACGCCACTTGAGGTCCACCAGTGTGGTGAAGAGGTCACTGAGGTACCTGTAGGTCTCCTGGACGTTGCCGTGGTGCACGTTGCACTTGCCACTTTTCTCCATGTACCTCTGGCGTGGCTTCTTACCCCCTTCTGCTGAGATGAGGCGGGTCCTGTCAGTGGCAATGGGGACATCATCCCGAGCCTGCTTGGGAATCTTCTTAGGCTCTCGGGATGTAACTCCGATGTCCATGTCCTGGTTCATGAAGATCCGAGAATCTCCGGCCATGGCTGGGCTGTGGGAGGACAAAGAAATAAAGCTTGAGACAGGAGGAAAAAAAATGCTGAGGCAGAAGCCATTTCATTTTATTTTATGAACCATTTTGACAGAGCAGAACACAAACACTGACAAACCTTGCCCCATGCTGGTACAGGGCCAGATGCAGGCTGATTCTACATCAGGAAAGCTTTCTGCTAGGACCATGCCTTTCCTCCAGGCATTGTTTTGGGAAATGCTTTGAAAGGCTTCAGTGCTTCTCTCACAAAAGCCACTTGCTAAATATAATGTTGCATTGAACTGGATGTTAAATCCTGATTCATAAGATACAGTCTCTTCAAGCATGAACCAGCTGCCAGTGACTTTGCTTAATGCACTGCTGGAACCTTAGAAAACACAGTGATGAGCACAGTTGGGGAGTCATGAGATAAGGAAGCCTTGTTATGGTTTTTTGGTTTTGTTGATTTTTTTTGGTCCTCAGATTTTTCTCTATCTAAAGTTTGCTTGAGCTCACAACTAGAAATAAAATACATCAACATAGAGGGAGTGGAGGGTTTTGGTGCCTCAGGGTTTGGGTGCATACCAAGAGAAACCTTAGAAATTAATAGAAAACACTGAGCACTGCTGGGTACCTAAATCTCTCAAAGGTCTAAATAATGCATGAAGGTTTCCCTTACGTTCAGCAGAGAAAGCACCACCAGGGATAATTCAGATTCCAAGTGTGCTGAATCACCTTCTGGATGCACTCACCACCTCCAGAAATTTTTCTGGGAACCTGGGCTCCAAATATGAAATAGACTTTTAATTTAACACCTTGAATTGTGTGTCTGAAGGTGTGTGATGAATCCAGGCCTACTGTTTATCAGGAATCAGAACCCACCCCTCTACTTCATCTGACATTAGAACATCTGACATTAGACATCATTCATTAGACAAAACCACCAGAGACAGTTAGAAAGGTAGCAGCTATTGAAAAGCCCACTGTTGACATGCAAAACTATGCTTAGCAAGATACAAATAAATAACACAGAATGATGGCTGCAATGATTTTTTGCAGGTTATAATGTAACATCCTGTTTACCCAGATGATTACATACCCCTTTAAAAAAAAACAGCAAGTGCTCTTTTGAAAAATGAGACACTGAATGCAGGGCACAGACAAAACCTCTCTGAAAAACTACCTAAGAAGCCTTAGGGATATCAAAGATAGAGTAACAATATTCTCTATGGCGTTCATTCTCTGCATTGTCCTCTGCAAATCCTATTAAAACCTAACTAAATCTATTACTGCTCCCTCTATCTTTAATCTTCTTATGCGTCTGTGAATGAGAAAAGGTGTAGAGATACAATTAAGAGTGTCTTGGGGAAGACAATTTTAAGATTGAGCAAAGTAGCTTCATCTTTTTGGTATTAAAAAGCAGAAAGGGTGGGCGGAAAGGAAGCAGAGGCAGGATGAATAAATGAAGCAACAAATTTCCACTTCCATTTTGCTGTAGCCAAGTCTGGTTAACAGCAAAAAATTACTCTTAGCCCTTGTACAAGTCACCATAAATCATTACTCTCCAGCAAAGCAGCCAGAGCCTGTTGCTGGAACCATACCCGCTGGCTCTGTTCACCAGGGAGCCCGGCCATCTGTCCACAGCACTGGGCTGGCAAATTTGCCTGATTTGAAGGTTTTGGCCAAGGGCTGAGCCAGTGCAGCCCCAGGAATGGGTAAATAACAGGAATTCATTGTGCTGGGATGTTAAGCCCCAGTGCAGATGATCCTGGGCATGGGACAAATAACCCCAGCACTGTGCTGTTCCCTTCCTCAAGCAGCAACATCAAAGGTTTGGGCAGAATATGAACCAGCACCTCTAATTCTTTCAGTTCTAACTGCAGGACTCCTGAGACCTGGCCCATGGCATATTTAGATATATGTTCAGTCATTTTTACACTGCTAGTTGCAAATTCAAATCTCCTGGGCCACTGGTCTGGCTCTCTGCTGCCTTATGGTCCATGTCTATTTCTCATGGGGGCAGTGCCTGCAAGATGCTGTCAAATTGTAAGGATACATTTTGACTCTGTCTTGGCAAGGTGAGAAATAACATGGGCAGTGCAAGTCAGAATTATCACACTTTTTTCTCCTCTCTGTAGTAGGGAAAGAAGACTTCCATCCACTGACTTAAGGAGAATTAGATAAGGAGAACCTCTACATCTTCCTATTGAATGACTTCTGATCTTTGCTTGCATTGTTTTGTTGGTCTAAAATTACACCATTTGAACTAAAAAGGTTTTGAACAATCAGTGTAGAAAGGTAAAACCAGGCAAGTGCTACATGTTTGCAACTTAAAAAGAATTATTTTAAAAGATAATTTTGTTATAAAAGTTACATTGGAAGCTGTTTCACTTATTCTGTCACTATGTAAAAGAGAACAATCAATTTCAAGACCAAAGAGACCACAAGGATCTTGAAACATATTAAAAAGAGCAGAATAGAATAAAAACAATCAAAAAGCCTAAATCCCTGGAAATATCACTCTGGTAGAGCAGGCTAAAGGGACTGCCCATTAATGAAAGTATAGGGAAACCTGCTTTAATTTAAACACTCCAGGGACTGGCAACATCACTTTCCTAATGCTACTGATCTTTAACAATAGGTCAAGAGAAATATTTCTGGAAACCTTCAGAACACCTTACAAGTGGTCCAGTAAAGCAGAGAAATTCCTGCTGTATATGAACTTTCCTGAGAGCCTCAATGGCATTAAAATTTCTGTGAATATTTAATCCTAAATTTGCCCACTGTACTATAAACATAACCTCAGTACGTGGTTATTGAAAATACTTAAGCAGATGAATCTCTGCATTAGGCTCTTGAAAAGGAATAATTTTGGTAGCAGCTGTAGCACAGGTTTGGATGTCTGAAGATTAGTCAGCGTTCTTTTCAAAATAATTTCTGTATTTTTTTCTCTCAATCTGAGCAAATCACTGCTTTCCCTCTGCCTTAATTGCCCAACTGTAAAATCTGTGAAATGGATATGAACAGTCTGTGAGATCCTAGGCACAAGAACCTTACAGGAAATCTGCTATAATTCCCTTATTATTTTAAGTGTTCTGGGAAACTTTAGCATAATTGACAAGATACTAGAAAAGGAGCAGTGTGCCATGTAAGGGTTTGGTTAACTCCTTCAGCACAGAGACACTGGCACAGCAAGCAGGCAGCCACAGCTTTTCCACATAACAGTGACTACGTGCAAGCATCTCACAGAGATTCAGACTTCAGTTCATAAATCACTGCTCCCTCCAGCAGAGAGATGGGTGAGATGAAATTGCCTCTTATAGTCACATGCACCATCCTGTTTCATTGGCATTTACCATCTTTGGTTAAACAAGGCCAGGATAATAAAAATGTCACTTTTGTACAAAGCTACTTTCCTTTTGGACATACTACTGCAAAGGGAGCTGTGAGTCAATGTATTATCAACCTTGTAAAGAGGCTTTTTATCAGGCTTGCTGCTGCTCAGCTTTTGCCCAGATGACAGACGGGGGGCAGGTGACAATATTTAGGGCTCAGATTTGCTGGGGGTAGCTAAGGGTTTGCAGTCAAACTGGGGTTAGCAAAGTGGCTTCAGGAGGCACTGTTTTGCAGAGCTATCTACAAGCCCTGTCTGACAGAGCTGATTGTGTCCTGATAGCTCCAAGACTTCAAGATAAAAATTTGCTGAAGACATCACAGAAGGTAAGGAAAGAAAACTCTGCAGGAAACTTTTTTCCCCTGCTGACTGTGGTTACTTTTTCTATTTAAATAATCGCTGACCTCGCTTAAGTAAATGCAAGTTTCAGCAGGGATAGGATTTGCTTCTGGAGAGGTCTAAACTAGCAGGCAGGAAGAGTCTAAAGACACGACTTTGTCATCAAGTTTGTGTGAAGAAAATACATTTTTTGTTGTTTAAACCTGATGTCCATATTTTATTGCATTGTAAGAATAAATGAGTAACTGTTCTCTATTAAACCTTCCCAAATCAGGATTTTACTTAATTCTGTCACCTCTTTTCCCAACCAGAGTCCGACACTACTTATCAAGTGATCAATACAGCAGTAAACACTGAACAGATCATTACTGAAAAACTTCACCTGGTTCCTTTGCTGCCTGTTGACCCACACCCCATAGAACAGAGCCTAGGTTACTCTGCAGAGTTCTCAGGGGGAACATATTTTCCCTTGAGTTACACCACTGCACGAGAATGAAATTCTTGATTACCAGACACCAGCACCATGGGAAAGTTGGTAGAGCAAATTAAAGCAGTAGCACCCAAAGAGAATAAAAGCATTGATCTCTGCACCCTGAGAGCTAGTGGAAAGCTGAAGAAGAAATATTAGAAGATGGCCTTTGAAAATCTGAAGATAAATGGCTATTAGATAGGTGCTGACTGACAGGTGGGGCTTTAATTTTCCTGAGAAAGGAACCTTCCCTTCTCTCCTTTTATTTATTGCCAGTGTGGGACTGAGATTGAACAGTCAACAAGAGATTACCTTTTGAGGCACACATCTGCATGCAAGAAAAAGAAAGGCAGGAAGATTTTGAGCAAATCATGCCATCTTTCAGGTTTCTGACTTATTAGCAGAGATGGTAGTGGCTGCCTCTTTAGAAAATGCATGGAGGGAATGATGCAGAACTGATGCAAAAGAGTTAAGCTATTCAAAAACAGGGCAAAACATTTAAGGAAACTGCACAAGAAGGGAGACCTGTGGCACATTTCACTAAAAAAGGTGGTTTAAAAGCTCCTTCCATCCGAATAATTGCTTCTCAAAGTGTAACCTTACTCAGCACTGAAGTAGGAAGATGCCTCTCATTTCCTCTTTGAGCTCTCATTAAGTTGCTGCTTTTTTAACATGCTGACAGGCAGGATTTCACAAGGGAGCTCCTCTGGGGCTGCAGGAGAAACCCACCCACCTATACACAAACCTGGGTGACTGCTGCTTCACTGGGAAGCTACTGAAGCAGCAGGGTGACTTTGTGTTTGTTGGATGGCTGCCTGTCTGCTCAGAGTTTAATGAACTCAGAAACAGTAAAACAAGGGTTGTTCAGTCCCTCAAAAGAAAATACCTTGTAAGAAAATGTCCCTGGGTAGGACACTAATATGACAAAAAGAAAAAACAGCTTATAGACATCTGCACTCTGCTCTTATCTGCTAATTACCTCCCAATCTACACTCTTCCTAGCAATGCTGGATAGCCACAGTTCTGATTTCCCTGAGCCCTTTCACTGCCAGTTGTGAGGAAGCAGTGTGCCCCCCTCATTCCCAGAGTATCCAAATGCTGCACAGTGTTCAACACAGGCATCCTCTAAAATCTCATTAAATCATTTGTCAACATCTGTGGAACTAGGAAGTGTTCTGTGTTCCATTTCAAGACAGGGAAGTCAAGTCAAAAAGACAATTGCTTCCTCCACACCCTCGCTGGGAGTCTGTGGCAGGGCAAGCAGCTAAACCAAATTCCCAAGAGCCTAAATGAGTGCCTGTAATCCCTGCACTCTGCTTCTTCCCTTCCACCAATCCAGCAGTAGCTAACACAGGTTGCCTCAGGTATGTCTAAAGATTACTCTGAAAACCCTAAATAACCCAATTCATCAGCATGAATAAGCCAGCAAGATTATTTCTAATGCCAAGTACTTGTGTTTCTGTTCTATCAAGTAGCTACAGGCTTCAAGGAGATTTTTTCCCCCCTAACTATGGATTAAAATATAAAAAATCCCACACGTAACACAAGTTTGCAGTTGAATTAAATATACTGACTTCAGACCAACGCAGGAAAGAGTGGAGAAGCTAAATTGCAATGAGACCAGAGACTGGGGTGGTGCTTGGTTTTTTTCTCCAGAAGAGGCTGAAAACTAGAAAATGCCTTATGAGCCATCATACCAACCCCAGTGCACAGGCTGTAACAATTTATTATAGAACAAGGATGGGGAACATGGAGTTCCACAAGATAAGGGGTATCTCTACCTGATAAATCAGAGTTCAAATGCACGGGGTGGATAGGAGAATAATCCATGGAGCTTTCAGTCCATCACCTTCCAGTTCATTGAATTAAAGAAGTTGAGCACAAAAAGCCTCTGTGCAAAGGCTGCAATCACAATATTATGCTCTTCAGTGTTTTTATTACTTTTGAATGGTTACATGATATTTTCTTTACCAACTAGAAAAGCCTGAAAAGAAACCAATCTGATCCTTCCCACCTCCAAGGAAGTGACTCTGCCTGAGGCACTCTGCAGCCTCTCTGTCCTTTTGCCCCAGACTCTATTTTTAGGGGGACCTTCTGGTGTCATTGAAAATTTGACCATCATCTTTCAACCAAGACAACTGAACAAATTAAAAATAACACTTTTGTCCTAGCAAGACTCCTGTTTCTCCTGTTACTGTGTGTTTACACACAGCACATACTAAACAGTGGGGAAAGCAGAACCCAAATTCTAAGAGAAAATCCTGCCCAGGAGCACTGATGTTCCTGTTCTCCAGTACTGAGATATTTTAACCATAACAGCAACTGAGAAGCACTATGTAATCCACAGCTGGATCAAAAAAAAAAAAAAAAAAATTAAAGTAAAACCTGAAGTATGTTAATGCCACTTTGTGTTTCTCCTGTAACTTGCATCCAAACAGACCAAAGGCAAACAGACCAAAAGCAGGCTTTCTGCCCCAAAACATTCAACAGTGCTATTGAACCCACTGGACAGACAAGAGAAGATGTGTCACAGGGAGACAAACTGAACCACCTAACACCAAGCTACTGGTTATGTGCCAGTGCTCACCCCAAATGCTCAAATGACCCCCCTGACCTCATGCTGAATAGAAAGTGGGTGACTCTCATTTATGGAGTCTGGAGATTTGTCTCAGAACATGACTCAAAACTCTGTTTGCCTTTTTCAGTCTGTAAATAACTGAGCCGGAACCTTCCAGAGATGGAGAACTTTCTCTCATGGGAATCAGAAATCATCCTGGTCCTTTATCTCCAACTGAGTAGGAACAGTGGGGGAAAGAACCAAACCCCAGAAGTGAAATAACTCTCCCAACACAACCTCCCACATACAACAGGAGTTGCTTGAATTGATCAGAAAACTATTCAGAAATGCCACTTTTGTTTGTCTCTGAGCTACTCTTAAGTCCAAGGCAGCTGTCTACTTAAAAGGGTGCAGGAAGAAGGACTTGCTTGCTTACAGAAGCCTCTCAAGTCAGACAGTAAGCTCTCTGGGACAGGAACAGTTTCTGCCAGTCCTCTAATCTGAAACTCTCAGGTCAAAACCAAATGAGAGTTATGCTGTATGAAGTTAGCAAGGGCTCTTCAAACCATAAGCTGACTCATAAATATCCTGATGGTGAAAGAATTCCGTACTATGGAGTCACTCCACACATTTTAGGGCTGCTTCCTGATTAGTCTACCCCTGCCCATTTTATTCCATTGATCTCCACTAACTTAGTACAGGAGCAGTTTATAATTTTTAAATTTCTTTTACTCACAACACCTTTATTAGGTCTGACAGTGCTTTTGCCCAAGATCAGCACCTAATAATCCCTGGCTTCCCAAAGAGTTCCCTAGCAGCTGGTGAGCTGGCCAACAGCAGATCTGTAGCTTGCAACCTGGCAGGTTTGGCCATAGAAACCTGGTGTTTAGCTGACCAAGAGGTTCAGCTGCTTGTCCTCCTGCATTCCAGGCTCCTGATCCTTTCCAACCAGAGAAGAAAATTAGTGAACTGGAAAAACAAACAAAATTAGGCAACTTACTTGCTAAGAGCAGTTGTGCATCAATGTTGTGCCTTGGCACTTCGGGGGCACCGGAGGGTGACAGGACTGGGAGGTAGGCAGAAGAGCTGCTGGAGAAGTGTGAGATCCATGCCATCACCAGAGAGCTGGGGTCGTCTTCTGATCCCTGGGCTGTCTCTTCCCTTCTTCCCTCTGCCTGTTGGTAGCAAACATTTACGTGCTGCTGAAGCTGTCCCTGCCCACGCCCCCGGGTACCTCTGATCTCCTCCCTGACTCCGGGTGCCCAAACCCTCACCCTCCACCGCCGCAGGGCTACTGGTGCCTGCCAGACGCTTGCCTAGCTCTGCTCCTGCTCTCTCCCGGTCAGAGGAATTCTTGGCGGTAGAAAGGTTTTTAAAGGGCTGGGGCAGAGGGGAGGGAGAGGACCGCATGTGATAGGGAGCATTATCTGTTCTGAATGAGCAGCAAAGGGAAGGGTGGCGGGATGAAAGCGAAGAGGGGAGGGGTTTCAGGCGCTGCTTTGCACAGCCAGGGCTGGCTGGGAGGGGGAAGAGAGGCAATTCCCTGCCGGGAGAAAATGCACGGCTCTCTGCTTCCCTCCCAGCACAGGGGCTTTGCCCCCCTTGCCACATCCCCAGGTGTTCCCTTCTCCTCTCCTTACCTGGGTTCTCCTAGCCCTGCTTACTGTATGGCTTTCGGTTTGGGTACCGGGTGGATTTTTTTAGAGAGCTGTGTTCTTATTTCAAAATCACACAAGCAGAAAGCAGTTCCCAATAAAAGGAGGACAGGGAGAAGGCAGAAGCTGAGTATTTAACAGGGCACTGTGGAAACTCGGGCTGGACCAGGGAATTTTGGGCAAAAAAAATTTGGGAGGAGGAGGGAGAGGATGATTCCTCTGGCTCTGTCCCCTTGCCTGTCAACCATCAAGCTGCTGAGAGGGTGTTTGCTGATGGAGTTGTGTTGTTTGCCTGTGATCCAGCTAGTCCCAGGGAATGCTCTCAAAGCTCTTCAGTGGTTTGCTCTATTTTTTCTTTCCCTTTTTTCTTTTTTTTTCTTCTCCTAAAAAAAATAATTGATAATACCACACTGTCTCCCCAGCTTAGTAAAATATTTCTTCTTCTGAAAAGCAAATGTCAGGCCAGCTGCATATACAAGATAGATCTGCCTGGTGACTACAGGTTGCCTTCAGGCTTTGTTGCCCTCATCCCCTAATCCTGTCCCCTCTAATTTTCTGTTCCAGGACCACACTCATTACAGCTCATCAGAAGTGCTTTCACTGAAGATTTTCTGGTCAGAAAAAGAGAACTTGTCAAAACAAAAGCACTGTACAGGAACATGACACTATTGCTGGGATCAGAAGGCTGTTTTTCCCATGTTCTGCACTCAATGACTTTCAGTTTTCTATTTGTTAAAGCAGAGAGTCATTAAGGAAATACGTCAGCATTGGAGTGACATTTCTTTTATTGTATGGACATTCTGCAATTTATTACTTGCATTCTTGGTTTGGAACAGGAAAAAATTGAACTAGTGGGATGTGATGTAGATCAGAAAATCTGAGTCCCAACCATCTTAAATCTAGGACACAGAACATGTCATGATGGAACCTAGACTGGTTAGGACTGTGGAGTCAGACCAAGGACTGAGGCCATAAACTCAGTTTTGCAAACAGCACTGAGGGCTAAATTCAAAGCAGCAGTGAAACTATTTGCAATGAAAGTAAAAGGCATTGTAATAAACTGCTAATTAAATCCTCTTAAATTAAGTTGGATATTCTACTTGCACACAACAGCTGGGGATGCTGTTATCAGAAATATTGATTTTATCTTTTAGGAGTATGTTTATGATACATTAAGTATCCTTATAGAAGTTCTATTTGGGCAGCACATTGACAGTTTTAATTTTTAATAAGCATTCCAACTTACAAAGCACTAAACAGTAATTCCTACAGCATGAGAGTCAGTCCCCCCTAAAATCATAACATTAGCTTTTGGAGCAGGATAAGTCCCTGGATGCTGCTTCACCAAGCATTAAGGACAGTTTCACCTTCATAATGGCATCAGCTTTGCTGCTTCTTTCATTTAATCTCTTTTAATAAGATTTCAAATTAATGTTGGTGCTAGGGAAAGCTGTCCAGCCAGCAGTGCTAGAGGAGCAGAGTCTGTGCAAGTCTGCAAAGCCAGTGTGTCACCAGGAGAAGCCTTCCTCCCCTCCTCCCCACAACCAAACACATCTCCTAGACCCAGAGGAGTGGGCTCGCTGGCTGGTCCTGTCTGTGGTGCCGGTCCAGCTCCCTGGAGCTCCATCACAGCACTGCTCACACGTGAGCCATGGCACTGTGCCTCATGTGATGTAAATAACAACGTTCTCATGGCTTCAGCGAACTCCTCTTTCTCCTGCCACGGCTGAAGCTCTGCTAACAGGCACTGCCATCTGCTGGCACCGCATCCTCCCAGGGAGTTCCCTACGAACCCTGACAAAAGTGGGGCACAGGGAGGGTTTGAAGCAGAGCCTGGATTGTCCCAGCTCCCACTCCTCAGTGAGGCTGCAGGAAGCTCTGTTTCCCAACATCTCACATGGATTGGCCAGCTGGAAAAAAGAGAGACCTCTCCCCTAAGGAGATCTGTCAGCTCATGAACAGGTATTTATAATTTTGACACTCTCCTCTCTTTGCCCCAGCTCTGCCAGGTCCTGATGCAATTACCCAGTGCTGTGCTCATGTCCAGATGCCAGATCTCTAAGGATATTATGAATATAAAAAGCTTTCATAAAACAAACAGTTTGGATTTTTTGCTAGTTTCTATAGAACATGGCAGGACAGTTCAATTCCTGAGCTTTCATGAGCCAAGTGTGGAGTAACTGCTGATTCCCTGAGGTTTTGCTACACAGAAATGAGCTGCCCCTCCTGATGAGCACAGACTGGCCCATGACATTTATTACCCACAGGAACAGCCTTCGATCTGAGCACCAGTGACAGCATCTGCAGCTTGTTCTGAAGCACTGGTGGCTGTCATCCACTTTGCATGTATCAAGACAAGAGGGAGCAACAGCACCTCCAGGGAGCATTTTAATTTATTGTGCGATTTGATCTCTGGAATGAGAGATGTCTCTTTCTGTTTGTCAACCTTTAACCTGCCATCCCACCAGAAGAAAACAGAGTTGTAAGAGCCAGTGGTGGAAAGAGCTCCTGAGACTGTCTCATTCATCCACCTCCACTCTTCCTTTGTGCACTAGAGGCAGCTGAGCTTCCAAGCAAAGCTCCGAGCATCTACATGTGAGTCACCCACTCCGTCTCGACTTCCTTTTGTCTTTTGGGGCTTATTCAAAGCCCAAACTCAAACCGAGACTTGGGAAGTAGAAACAGAGGCAGACAAGTGGCAGGAGAAGTTTCTGCAGTAAACCCAAACTCCCCCGGCTCTGTGAAACGTGTGGAGGAGTCTGCTGGCATCGCTTTGAAATGCTAATGTGAGCTGCTGCTAACCTGGGCAACCCGAGAGCTCTGCCGAGCTGCCCCACCACCCAGCCGGGCCTGCCGACACACAGCTGGCTCCTTGCTGGCTCTGAACTTCTGAATTGCCCACGAGGGTGTGAGTCCGGTCCTTATGAACTGCTCTCATCATTAACGCTAACGAAGCCCTTGCTTTGCAGGTACAGCAGCAGCAGAACCTGAGGCTGAAGAGCATCCGGAGGCTGAGCTTCCCACTGAGCCCGTGGTGGCTGCAGGGGCAGCAAGCAGCGGTGAGGGGCACAGTCTGTGTGTGTGTGGGTGTGTGTGTGTGTGGGTGTGGGTGTGACCCTACACCCCCTGACATCTCTGCTGTGCCCAAACCACCACTGCACCTTCCTGACTGATCACTGCCTGTGAGCTCAGGGACGACCCAGCAATGCAGCAGGCACAGCACAGCGTTAATAATGGCAAAATTTATGAAAACAATTCCCTTGCTAGGCTGTCACAAGTCAAAAAGATTTGTGATAAAAGCGTTTGCAGATGGCAATTTTGTTGCATGAACTTCCCTCCTAAAAACAGACAGCTTTCCCTTTGCAGAGAGGGGCAGGAACACAGAGGGCAGGAGCAGAAAGGAGAAAGGTACAGCCTATGGCTCACAGCCAGCAGTCAGCAGCCCCTTCTCTGAAGGCTCTCACCTCTAGCTTGTGTTTTTCCCTCCAATGGTAAGAGAAAGACAAGAGGTAGAGCTCCAGCAACTCCTTCTCTTAAAACTTTAAGGAATCCACCAGGGTGTTTGGTTGATTCCAAGGGATTCCACAGACGTCCTTGGATAAGAGTGTCATGGACTGTATTTTGCTTTTGTGCACCTGCAGGAGCTGAACCAAAGCTCAGTCTGCACACCTGAAGTCCTGGATTGTCACCCCTGGATTGTCACCCCCTGTGAAACCACCATGGACTGAACATCACAGCTCAAGGCAACATAAAACCATCCCTTCCAGCATATTTTGTGGTTACTTAGAAAGCACAAACTCCAGGCCAAAACCAGTACCCTTTAGATAGATGACAAATTTTAGGCAGCACACATCTGCATGTCTAGTTTATTTAACTGGTATATTGAAAATACTATTTACAATCCCCTCTTGGGAATTGGAAGCAACTCAGCATGTGTTACAGCAGGTCTCACATTGCTCTAAGTTCACTTCAGGATTCTTTTCACCTCTGCTCTGGCTGTGACCCCCCTGACTCTAATGAAGTTTTTAGATTACTGTTTAATCTCACGTGTGTCTGCCCAGCACCAGACAAAGCAGCAGCAAACTAACAGCCCTGGGGACAAACACCCTCTGTTTAGCCACAAACAGGTCCTGCATGGACTGCCTTCCCCCAGCAGCCCTTTCCTCATTGCCCATGTGTGCTCAGGTGCCTGGCCAGAGCAGCTCTGGGGCCTGAGGGCTCTCTGAGGGCACTGGATCTCCTCTACAATGCAGTTTTACTCTTCCATATGCAACAGACCTTCAAGCCAGTTCCTGAGATGCATCTTACTACAAGAACTTCTAAGGAGGCTTTAAGAACAGAACCACTTGCTCCATTCCCCCTGGAAGTGTCTCTGTCCAGTAGGCAATCTGCAGGGACCTCTTAAATTCAACTGTTCATCAGAAAACACCAGTAGCACTTAAGTAACTCCTGAGCTCTTGGATTTCCACATAATTTGCTAACATTAGGAAGAAATTCAGCAGTTTTCAGCCATTTAGGAGCTTAAGAGAACCATTCCTAGGTTATTTTTTTCCAGAGCTTGCAGCAGCATTCAATATTTATAAGGAATTCCCTGCCTTGGTAGCAACATGTGACTTATAAAAAAAGTACACTATAAAATGCATTAATATTTTAAGTCTGCCAAAGACTGTTAGATGAAGGTGTTCCCAGCTTTGCCTGACTGGTTGGTATTTAGTTCAAGTAAATAACTGAAAAAGGAAAGCTATGTAAGAGGGATTGGAGAAGTGTACAGAAACCTGCAACTGCTACATAAAAGATTTTTCTGATTGCAAAACAAATCAGCAGCAGGATCAGAAAAAGAACCAGCCTGCTTGTTTCTCCTCCGGCCATGTATTCAGGGAACCAGACTGTCTGTTATGTGCTCAGATGCTGCTGCAGGATGAATAAAACTTTCCCCCAATTCCTCTAAAATTTCCTCCAAATAAAGTTGAGATTGTGCTGAATCTAGGCTTTTCCAAAAAAAATGCCTATAACTCAGGTTTATGGATGCAATGGAGAGAAAAGATAAATCATATCACTGCAATAATGTGCCTTTTTATGAACACTCCTGTGTGCTCACTGCCTGACAATACTGAACACCATCCAGCTCTGTTTACAGTGCCAGCATGTCTGTGTCCCTGACTCCTGGCACATCTGTACATTTTGTTCTTGGCATATTTGTATCTATGGAGCCAGCTGACCTTGAAACACTCAGAGGGAAAAAACCCCAGCAGCCAGAAAGCCTACCACCCCCCAGTTATTTCATAGTTATCATCAGAATATGTTCCCCCTGTTCAGTTTGCATAGAGATGACATTCAATAACTCTGAAAATGTTCTCACTGTCCCTAGAGAGGCCTGTTCAAGAGTAAAACCAAAGGAAATTAAAGGCCTATCAAACAGTCCCTTGATACAGGTTCATAAATATAAAAATGCAGGCAGTGACAAGCTAAAGCATTAAGGACAAAATGTGCTAAAACTCTGACATGAGTCCCTCTGTTCCTGCTTTGCCCTAATCCCTCCTCTGCAAGGAGATGGGAAGTGAGGTTCCCCACCTCTTGTTAATCACTGCACAGTCAAATAAACCAGAATGAAGCATTTGCTGTGGGACTGACATGCCCCAGAACACTGTGACAGCAAGGCTCTGCTGCCACCTCTAAAAATACAGCCCTCTTCCACACCACAGCCACTGCTGCTGCCTGCTGAACAAGCCCTTTCCTACTAGTCGTGGGTTGGTGTAAAAGGGACACAGGTAGGAGATGAATTCCCCAGGAAAATGAGTGATGCAGCCACCTGCCATTCAGTCCTGGAGGCCCTGCCCCTGCACAGGCTGTGCTGCCTGCACCACAAACTGCAAAATGACTTCTGAGGAGCCCCCTCATTAATTTGGAGACCCCTCCTTCCTCAAAGTGTTTGCCTTCCTCCTGAGGAACAAACAGATGAGTTTTGCTGTGACCTGCTTTACAACTGCATGAAGTGATGCTGCAGATCAGTGACAAGGACCTTTCTGGCAGTCCTGAGAAAGAGCCCAGAGATAAACTGGGTCCTCTGAAGTCTTCAGAATCAAACAGTTCTGGAAGCATGCTGAATTAAATTACCCTGCTGTGTTCACCAGAGTGCTCCCTTACACGCTGTAATTCCTGCAGCTATGGCTCACTGATGTTGCAGCAGAGCTGTTGGAGTTACCCTGCAGTCATTCAGTGAAGCTTCCCTTTTTGTTGGATTTGCCTGGGGCTTATTCCTTTGCCACTCAATGCACCAATTCAGAATTTCAGATCTGCCTACTGCTAAAATTGTACAAGAAAGGATGTTTAAATTAATTTTACTTTCCTGTTGCTTATGAAATTCAGCCACTGTTTGATATATCAGAGCCCAAGATTAAGGAGATGAGTGTAACCTCAGGCCATTATAAAACTTCCTCAGCATGTAATACAACCAGAGAAATATCTCAGATGATTCCAGGAGTCACACTGCTCTCTGGTAAAAGAAGACATCAGGAATTATTGACTAGATTTCCCAGAATGTACCAGTGTAAATGAGGCATAACACCAGAATTGTAGACATGTCAAAAAGCATAAAAATAAGTTTTCCTGGGAAATATGATGCCATATGGACAAGGTCTTTGTGCTGGTGAGGCTTCTTTCAGCTCCCCAGGCTTTTCTATGTCATAACATTTTCTAACCAGATGACTGGGTTATGTCACACTGCCCTGGGCTGTGGTGTTTCCACACAAATGATACCACTGGCACTTGCAGGTTCGGTGCTGCCCCGCTCACAGAGAATGGGTTCATTTGTGCTGACAGCTTGCATACACCTTGTCATGCAGTAAAGTTACTGAAACTGAACTGCCAGAAAGGCTCCGATCATTGCTTGGAGTGATTTATCAGGGACTTCTTCAGCACTCTGAGCCAATGCCAAGAAAATTCCCTCACGGACCTAGACCAGATGTTGCTCTCATCTGAACTATGTTAAATCTGAGATAGAACTCCTAAAGGCAGTCGACATGGAGTGCTACCATCACCCTTGTTTCAACTCAGACACCACACTCCCCTCTGTGCCCACCCCATCCTCAAAACAACTACAGCTGGACAAAAAGTTCAGCTCTCATTTCACCTGCTCACTGTGTAAAGTGGTTTTAGCAGAAAGAAGATCGAGTAATTATTTTGTTATTGACACCATTGGCCCGGGTTTAAAAAGGAAGCTGGAGCTTTGTGGTACTCAAGCAGGTACGGTGTGAAATACCTCTTTGGTTTTTTTTTGAGCCCTTCCCATGCTGCCCGGAGCCAGCCTGACCTCCAGCACTGCCTGCTGGGGCCAGCAGAGGGTGATGGGCACCCACGCTGCTTTTACATCAGCCCGGCCATCCTCAGGGGTACAACCACACAGATCTCTCTGAAACATTATTTAACCAGAAGTTAGAGTAGTTATGCAAGTACTCTGCAAGCGAGAAAGTACAAAAGGTTAAGCACGAAGCGGCAGCTTTCCTGAAATAAGGTCTATCCCCATATTTTTAATGGAAATGTTACAGCCCAAGTTTAAGAACTTTATCTATACACGAGGATCCATATATATGAGTTTATAGATTAAGAAATACTTATGAGGTGCTGTGCAGGACAAGATGGTTTGGCACATCTACCATTTGCAGAAAAGGTTGTGAAACACCAAGGCTCATCTCAGGGTGGGCAATTGAGACCTACAGAAAACCATGGTACAAGAACTGAAGGTGCCTGCCTGGCCATGAAACAAGCTCCTCCACAGAACACACCTCATGGCTCTGTGGCACTAGACAAAAACACACTGTAAAGGGGAAATTTTACCTCTAAAAGATTTCAGTATATGGACATATTAATGAGAGGAACACAGGGGACTGACTTCAGCTGCCTAACCTACTCCTTGACTCTATTATGGCATCAGGTCACAAGAGATAAGGAGCCAACCTGATTCTGAGCTGGGTGAATTCCTGCTTCCTACTCCAGCACTAAGGTTGAGGCTCTCAAGCCACCTGCCTCTTGAGCAACTTGTCCAAAACTCAGCCAGGCAGAGTCCCCCAGAGCTGTGCCTCAGTGTCCCTCAGAGGCCATGTCTGCTCCAGCCTCACGTCCATGGTGCCACTGACCATGTTCAGTGTTCAGGCTGCAGCTGATCCTTCAGGCTGCTTTCTGTTACCAACCATGGGAACAGCTCTCTGCCATCAAACCTGTTCTTACTGCCCTCCCAACTGACTCATTTTGATGGGTTCACTCATCTGTAAAACAGCCATGCTTTACCTGGCTAGTTCTAAAGTCCTGACCTTCAAAAGCAAGGCCCATGGTTTTTGTGTGCTCATCCAGTAAATGGACTTCTGTAAAGCCAGTGTGTAGATAAGGTCCCTGCAGTTCTCTGATGGGGAATAAATTAAAAAAAAAAGAAAAAAAGGATGCTTTTCTTTTTTCTTTTTTTTTTTTTTCTGTTGGTAACAGCAACTACACATAAATCAATGGCAGCTTTTGTGGGTACATTGCATGCATGCCAGCCCATTCTGCTGCCCTTAAGACCCAGGGCAAAGTTACCAATCAGGGCTGTTACTCCTCGTGGTAAAGGGTCAGCTATGGATTTACTAAAGGGAAGACAGGAGCTACAGAGCCTGTAGTTGCCAGTGCCTCCATGGCACGCAGACTCTGCAGCTGCTTGGAAGGACAAACTTGCCTCCTGGATCCAGCTCTCCATGTAGAAGCATTGCATGAATTCCACAAGGCCAGACTCTGTGGGACTGTACCCTGAACTCAGCCAATAGTCAGGGAAAACCCTTTTCCCAATGAAAGGACAGAACAAAGAGCATAATACATGTAAGAGAGGATGTGCTGATTTCTTCAGTACCCTGTCCTGTGTCTGTGCTGTTCTGAGACCGTATTCCTGCTCTTGGGAAATAACTAAATAAACAAGCACTCCACACAACTTACTCACTTCCTTACACTCTGCCTAAACGCTGTGGGCTTCATCCAACCCATGAGCTGCAAAGAGAATTCAGCAGAGCTCCAATTCTTTCCAACTCTCAGCTCGCTTCATGACTCCCAGGAGAGATCAGTGCCTGACTTCAGTGGGTCACAACATCAAACCAGGCTTCCTACCTTGCTTTGCCTTTCTCTGCCTTCATTATCATCTGTGAAAAACAAAATGATGACTGCTTCCTGTACATCCCTGCCTCCTCCACATTCCAAAAGAGAGGGTGAATTTCATTTATTAATGCTGATAGAGTCCACAGAGACTTGCAGAAGAAAAGATTTAGTGTGAAGCAGAATAGAATGTTCTACCTTACAGAAAGCTTATGTTTTACTTACTGCTTTTCAAGGCACCTACTGGCATTGCTAGGCAACTGGGACATTGTAAGAAATAAAACTAGTAATAACAAACAAAGAAAACCAGAGTCTAACAATCTATAAAGTGTAGCTGAGGGCTGACAGGTAAACAGACAACAGATGGAATGAATGGTTAAAGCTGGTAGAAAACAAAGGATAAAAATGGCCAACTGACAGAGGAACCAAAAAGTAACCTTAGGGATTCATCCCAAGGGGGACATGACCACCATCCAGAAGGTCCTCAGAGGACACCAGAAGCATGGTAAAATTTAGGAACTTCTGAGGAGTCCATGGATCTTGAAGAATGGCAGTACAAGAGATGGTGACTGTTGTGCAAAGAATAATGCAGTGTTGTACTGATACAGAACTCTTCCCTTCTTCATCTGCAAAGGGTGGAAAAACTGAGGCACATACAGAGGTACCTACAGTTCACATCCAGCCCTCCAGAACCTTGTTCTCTGTTTTCCAGAACTAAAGTTCATATTCTGCTCTCCAGAAACAGATTTTTACTGGCAGTATTTAACACAACCCCAGAAAAGCAACTGGCAGTAAGTACAATATGCCCAAATCTGCTGATTCCTGCTCCTCCAGCTGCTTTCTGGCAGGGGGGAGGCAGTGCCCATGCAGGCACTCCTGGCTGTGCAGTCTGTGCCATCCCCCCCTTAGCCAGCTCTCAGGTTTGCTCAAGCAAGGAGGGAACATATGCTCCAGAAAAAGCCCTTGGTGAGCCACATCTGTGCTCACAGCTGGCCTGAGCCTCCTGGCACAGCCCCTCCAGAATGGCCTTTCAGAAACATCTCCCACACTGGAGAATAACTTCAACTTCCACAAACACCTCTCCAGACCTTACAGCATGTTGATTTGGAAAACAAGGAGAGGAAACAAACCTGAAGCCACTTTTAGGCTTCATTGCAGCTCAAAAAAACCTTGTTATGTACACACTGAGAGATCTCTGCTTGTCGTTCTCCCAAATGAGTAAGCACAGGAACTTAGTTGCAGGTAGTTACCACTTGTAACACCACCAACAGCGGGATGAGAACTCTTCTGTCTAGTGCAGAAGCCCTGAAGCTACCAGACAAAGCCAGATGAAAATCTAGAAACAGAACTTCAGCGGGTGTTTGCTGGTGACAACAGCTGTCATACATACACTTTCCTACATCCAGGTTTAAAACTTCTTTTCTCCCAGCTTCCAAATATTTCAGACACCAATGTCACTGTTCAGTGCAACCAGCAGGTTTCTAGCATCACCCAGTCCTATTATTTTTGCAGATTCATTTCTTCGGAGTGCTGAAGAGGTGACAAGGACACAGCTGCCAATAGAAGAACTGTGTTTTCTACCACTACCCCTCTTATCTTTTCCTCTGTGTGTTTAGCTGAACTTCTTAACAGGAGGATTCAATGGCTGGAAAAAGGGAAGTGGCTCAGGACTAAGCATCCCTCACTGCACTCTGCACAGAGGAGTACCCAGCCTCTCCCTAACTCAGGGCTGCTCAGAGGTGCTGTTCCAGCTCCCTGTGCCCCCACAGCCCAACAGCCTTGTGCTGCACAAGGCTCTAACTCAGCTCTAGGGGATCCTGCTCTAGCAGTGGGGTTGGGCTGGATGATCCTCAGAGGTCCCTGCCAACCCCTGACCATTCTGTGATGCTGTAAACATCCAGCTTACTCCCAGCAGGAAGGAAAGAAGTGCCTTTGTTGCAGTCCACACATGCCCTACATTTTCAGGGGAAGGGAGGATTTCCCTGGCACGAGTCTCCTCTGCCAAGCAGCTGAATTACAAGTAAATACCAGTAATGAGCTTTCCTCCTCCCAGTGAGAAGCTGGCATCATTTCCTTCACGTACAGAGTTGCATAAACCCCTTTCCCCCTGTGGCACTGCCAGCAGGGGTGTCACCGTGCAGGCTTGCCCAGGGGCTGGGGGGTTCTAGGCCATGCTGTTTCAGAAAATCCTTATTGCAGCTCTGCTGTTCTAGCATAACAAAGACAGTGCTAAATTCTTGTCACCAATTCTCTGCGCTTGCTGAAAAGTCACAGAGAAATGAAGTTTGTGAACATGCCCAAAAGACACACCTCATCAGCTGGCAGGCAGCTGCCTCTCTCATGCTATGAACTCCTCAGCAATGTTGTCTCTTCTCTCAAGCCCACCTGTACCACTCTGTAAAGAAGAGGGGAAACCATACTAGGACTCTGCTGTACAGCTACAATGACTTCAAGGGGTTAAAATAACACATATGTCTGCTTTTCTGGATTTCCACTTGCACTGCCAAGCCAAGATACAGTTTTGCTCCTGAATTTAAATGGCCTATGCATTTAAATTCTGTCATTACAGTTAACAGAGGAGGGCAAGCCCTTCAAGTACCTGCTATCTGAGAATACAGAAGGCTGAAGTGATTTGGAATCCTTTACTTTCATTAGTAGCAATGCCTGAAGGTGATGGAAGAGATGCGGGATATAATCAACTTCATCTGTCATATAGTTCTTCCATTTCAGGCACTTGCTATCCTAGAGATTTATACTTTTTTCAAGCTTATCTGCATGCTGGCATGCATGGCTATTTGTTTAAGGAAGGCTTAATGTTGGTGACATTCCCTGCTAAGAGGAAAAGCCCAGCTCTTCTATTTCTCTCTCAGCTCTGGTGGTGCTCATTCACAGAAAAG
Organism: Calypte anna; assembly: GCF_003957555.1. Classification (NCBI taxonomy): domain Eukaryota; kingdom Metazoa; phylum Chordata; class Aves; order Apodiformes; family Trochilidae; genus Calypte; species Calypte anna. The sequence continues at coordinate 576,439 of NC_044269.1, forward strand.
AAAGTTCTGGGGATTAATCACAACTGGACATGCATCAGACTGAGTATTCTGCCTCCTGTTATTTCCATACTCATTGCTACACTCCTGTCTAGTACATGCTCTGCCTTTTACTCATACAAAATGAGACATAACTGGAAGGACAGAATCATCTCTCCTGGGACTCAAAATAAAACCACAATGGATTCCAAATCCCTCCCCCTGGGAAGCACAAAGTAAATAAGTGCTGGGAGGCTGCCAGCCTAACTGCACCGAGGTTAATGAATAAACAACTGCCTGCAGCACTGCCTTGCCTACTCCACTTCAAATATGTATCTTTGATTACATCTTAGGGAGACCTCATCTTCTATAAATAACCATTCCAAAAGATAAAAGCTGTAAATCTTTTTTTGCTTTGACAAAACAGAGATTATCAGCATTAATAGAGAGAAATTGCTATTAGGCAAACAGGCTTTACATAGAGAACTGCTTTTTATAGAAATGTTGACTACTGTGGAAAACAACACTGAAAAATAGGAGAAACTGCAAATATAGCAAGGGAGATTCTGGAAGCGTGAGCTCAGACACACCTTGTTTTCCCCATTTCCTCTTCAGGGTCATGCTCTCAAAGCATACATTTCCTGGAAAACCACAAAGCAAGCTCAGAAAAAGAGAGCTTTATGTCATGAGGAGAGCTGCTGGCATTCCCAGGTCAGGTCTGGAAATGGGATTTAACTGATTGGCTATGGATCCATTCTTTGAAATACTACTCTAAGTGCATAAAATAATCAGATTATCAAACACAACATACTTAATTTCCAAGAGATGTCTTGAGTGATTGTGACTGTCCAACATGAGAGACGATAAAAAGAAGTCATTTTGCAGTGTACTTTGTGGAAAACTCTGCCATTCAAGGGGTCTCAGACAGAGCAGCTAGGACTCGTTTGTCACTTGTGAAAATCTAGGTCACTTATTCCCTCCTCCTGCTCTGCTTTTTTCTTGCCAAATATAGTAAGAATTTTCTGGCTTCTAACTGAATAAAGTTGTTAATTACACCCCTTCCTAAAAACCTGCAATTGAAATTCACTCGGGGAGTTTCTGAAAGCTATGGAAAGCTATTCTTTTTTACAATATTCTTTTTGACATGTCTTAGAGGAAAGGGGAAGAAAGCTCATTTGCTTTTAATTTCTCAGTTTTAAGGATAATATTTAGCAGAAGTAAATCCCTTTAAGGGCTCAACTATGCTCTTTGAAGCGAGTGGGGAAAAAATCCCATTGAGTTTCATTGCAGAGGAACTAGCTTGCTGCTTTGAAAAATCATGTTAAACAATCTGCAGTGTGTTTTGTGATGCAAGAAAATTAATTGGTGCCATCACAAACTGTCAATAATAGGAAAGGATTCCTGTATGTGCTAGGTACAATATAAAAATAAACAGATTATTTCAAATTATAGCACATCAATTAGCTGCTGGTAAAAGCATCTGGAGTAATGTAATTTCATCACCAGTTTCTGGTGCTGTAAAAAGTCTGTGTATACTAACATATATCCTAACAGCCTCACAGGGATGTTCAGAGGTGTAACAGATGGATTAGCACACTTTGGAGATGAAAAGTGCTGCTTGAGCATTATCAGATTTATGATTAACAATGGAGTTATTAAAACAATGGGGTGGCTAATAACAGAGCTTAATTCCTTATCTCAGTGGGCTTTGTCTTCAGGACATTCTGGGGCAAACACTGACACCACTGAGTCAAACAGCTCCTGTTGGTTTCAGCTGGGAGAAGAGGCCTGGCTCTGCACAAGCATTAAATAACTTTTTATTAACATACAATGTTTTTTTCCAGCCTCCTCTAAGGAGGATCCTGGATCCTGCCTGCAGGATCTCCTCCACTCATCCCTGGCAGGAGGCTAGATGCAGTGGGTTCTTACTGCTGTACACCCAAGGGAAGATCAGCTCCCAGTCTGGGGATTGTAACTCTGGGGGTAAAACTCCTTTACATGCAGTGGGAGTCCAAAAGGCAGGGATATAAACTGCTCCAGCTGATGGAGAAGGATGGCACCTCTGCAAGGCAATGCATCCTCAGAACAACAACACCTGGCAGATTCCAGAGGACACCACAAGAATTACTTTGCTTAGACATCTAAAGTTCATGTGCCTATAGGGAAACGGGATCATTCCAGGCTATCATCACTCCATCCCTCAGCAACAGAACATAACAGCACTCTGCCAAAGCACTGACAAATACAAGAGGTGCACCTCTATTTCAGCTCAGAGAAAAGAGTGATGCAGAAACTGACAGCAGCTTTAGAGCTCTGAGGGAACTCCAGCAGTTCCCTGCAAAGATTTCAGATGGGCTCAGGGTTTCAGCTTAAATCCAGGAAGGAATGTCAAGGCAGACATTTGAGCGGGGGCACATGTGTGTAATATAGCACAGACCAAATAAATAAAACTGCAAAGAGTTCTGCAGAACAAGGGAGGTATCAAGAGGGATCTGGTTCTACACAAAACCACACAAAGCAAAGGCCTGATACTCACAAGTAGTGCTTGGACTGGTGTGATGGGGCAAGAGACTCAGCTGTTGGTGACAGCAATAACAACATCAGCTTCTTCTGGTAACATTGCACCCCTTTCCCTAACCTTGGCATCTCAACACTCCTGCTTTAACTTTTATCCATCCTGCAGCCATTCCTCTGCCTTTCACATACAATATATAAACCCAGCCACAACGTTAATGAGCCATTGCATATAGATGAGCTGGCAACCAGTCTGAGCTGACCACAGCCACACATAAAAGCCAAAGAGGGCCTTGGGCTATCTTCCCTTGATGCAGAAGCTGTTGGACCAAAGCACTGTGGAAAGCAAGGTGTAGAGGACACAAAGCTTTTTCTCCCACCTCTCTTCTGCAGTCACCTTTACTGCTTAAGATACAAGGTAAGAGGCTCAGTGCCATACTCTTTTCTTGATAGCTGATGAGAAAATCCTCCATATATCTAGGTGAACTGTCCCTCCTGCTTCCTTGCATAAAATTGTCATCTAATGACTACAGCAGGGAACCAAAAAGTACTTTTTTAATGGCACGGGGTGTTTGGATTCTAGGCTCCTTACCTTTTCGTGGGCAACCCTCTTGAGAGTTCTCTGCTTTGGTTTTTGCTCCCATAAAACAGGCTACTGAGGCTAAAGAAAAGGTTGTCAGAGAAAACCTCTGCATCTGCTGTAGTCACCTCAGATACAGAAAGCAGACGATGGCTGTTTCTGCATGATCCTTCTCTGGGAATGCTGAGTGGCACTTCTAACAGTGGCACAGGGGCAGCATATAATGATTTTCACAGCTACACCTGAAGTTCCAGGGTTTCAGCTCCACAGCACTAAGGTGGATGTAGCAGAAGTTCCCCACGTTCAGATGCACCAAACTGCTCAGAGGCTGCAGTCAGGAATTTCTCAAACCTACTGTTAAAGAAGTAACCTCCCTTCCCTTCCATTTTGGGCATGACAACATGTAGTGCATGGTTCACTTCCTTAGTCTCAATTACTTTTCTCAACCCATATAAACATCAGCAGGGAAAAAGAAAAATCTGCATATGTGTTAGAAATAAATTTAAAAATCAGGGCATACCACTTAAGGGTTGACTAGTCGGAAAATGGTAATTAGAAGTGTTCCAGCTGACAGTGGCCCTTTAATGAATTATTAGTAATGTTCTCCAAGAACACTTGATGAAAGACACCATAAGAGTTCTTACTTAAGCAGACCAATTTCCTGCATCATGCAACCTCGCTGCACAAGAGAAGGAAAATCTCCATTATAGAATCAAATATCAAAAATAAAGTAATGGTTTGAACGATCAGGAAGTAACAGGTGCCCCTTCTGTACTGATTGCCTCTATTTCTTATACCACTGCTCAGCTAAAACTGCCACTATAGTCTTAAATTCTGCTAAAAAGTTTCCCATAAATACTGCCAGTATTTTCTTAAATTCTGCTAAGAAATCCTATAAAACAGCCAACACATCTGATTAGACAGAATTTGCTGTTGTGCAGACCTACACATCTGGGGCTGCTGGATGCTGACCCTGCTTTGTGGTTCTCCTGACTGAGGAGAGGGCAGTGAATGAGGTGGCACAAAGCACAGGGGTGATGAGGGCTACGTTGAGATGGATGAGCAGAGGGCATGGGACTCTTGGGATGAGTTCCCAGGTCAAAGAGCAGACAGCAAGCAGCTGGGGGAACTGTGTGAGGACCTGGCAACACAGCCCTGTTCAGAGAAAGCCCCGTGTGGAGTGGGGAAGGATGAGGGCAAAGGGCACTAAGTCTTAATCATGGATTTGTTTTGGGCGTGAAGGAGACGGGGAGGGGGTGGGTTGGGATTTGGCGAGACAGGTGGTGGAAAGAGGTTCTCCTGCCTCATTTCCTTTCACTGAGTTTCTTGCTGATTTCCAGCTCCATCTAGATCTGTTGTTTGTCCTTGATTGTTTCAGGAGAAATGTAAGAGAGCAGGCTCTGGGAATTCACATTTCTTGGCAGAAGTTCTGTGGACCCACGCCCATAGCTGGTAAGCAGTGGTATTCTGAGGTAACTGGGTGGTTCTTAAAGGGGGGTGGCTATGGTGGAAGCACTTGCCAGCCATGAAGGTCAGGGCATCCTGCACCTGAAAGCTCTTCTTGTGTTTTAACTGCTGGCAGCAGCTCACCTTAACACTGGATACCTAAGGTACATCCTGAAGTCTCTGGACTACAGTGGGAATGAGGGGAGTTCCACACAGGAATGTAGCTTCACCTTCAAGCCAAGTTGCTGCAGAAGTGCCAGTTGTCTGATCCCTCAGCAGACAAATCCACCCAAAAAAGTACCAGCACTGTATACTCAGGCTCTGTTTCTTGCCTGGAAACAGGACTGTAGTTCAGCCTGCACACTGGAGAAAAAGAGCTTTCAAGGCAAGATTCCGAGTTTTTTGTTAGCCCACTGCATACCTTCACAGGTCCTTTCTGCAGAACAGGCTGCATTCAGGCAGTGAGTGGCTGGTGAGTTTGCTCACTCAGTACTGAGTGCTGGCAGAGGTAAGGTGGGTTTACTCATTACTTGATCTCACATGCAGGGTTTGGACATGTGGGCATGCTTCCTCTGCAGTATTCCATGACAAATGTAAAATAAGCTGGCTCCTACTTTAATAAAATCTCTCAACTGCCTTCTGTGCTGTAGGGAGAAATGTACCCAGAGTAACCATGCAAGAGGGAACTGAGAGATACTGTTAGACTGTTTGAAGCACTAGGAATTTCTGTCCCAAAGAGAACAACAAACTTGCATCATAGGATACAGCTACTGGGATCTGAATGGCCATCCTGTATGTCAGTGTTTGCTAATATCAAGAGATGAAACAAGGAAGTTAATCTCACTTCCTTTATTTCTCTAAAATTTGGAGGTTAGATCTAATCTTGTCACCCAGGTTGCTCACACAACCTGGTGGTGTGCAAGTGACATGAGATGCTATGAACAACAGCTGCTCTAGTCCTCAGATACACTCCAACTAGAGTGTCTGAAATCAGCTGCCTGAGCTTTTCTAATAGTTTGAAGGATAAAGTGAGATGAGGGTAAATCCTTCAACGGATTTACACCACCTTAACAAGGACTCTGGAAATCTCAAATGACACTCTGAGGTCTGCTACATATCTGAATCCTTCATCATCTAGAGCAAGCAATTCAAGATTGTTAACAAGACTGTTAACATCTGAGGTAAAACTTGACTTTTAGAAGTAATTTAATCCCAGACTCAAATTAGGAATTTAACAGAAGCAGAAACCTAACTGCAAATAGGAGTCTTGGTACTGAGCTGCTTGTGTAGCTGAAGATACAAGTAAATTCAAGAGGGGTAACCAGGTAGCAACAGCTTCTGGCAACTGAAACTCTGAAGCACCTGAGCCACTAGAAGTGAGCACCTCATAAGTCCCCTCAGACTGCTGGAATGAGTCACCATAGAAAATTCCAACAAATCTTAAATCTCCTAAATGAAAGGTGAGAGATACCTGTGTAGGTTAAACTGTATTTTCCACAGGAAATTAGATAGTAGGCTATTTGCAAAGGGTATCTAAGAATTCAATACTCTTCTCACTTTTCTGTCTGGTTTTGTCTGGAACATAAGGACCTCCTGCAGATGCTGAACATTAAGAGGCAGAAAGAGCCACCGGGCACTTGGTGATACTTGCTTGTCTCAAAAAGCCAGAGTTTATTCCCTTCTGCTTCACTCCTTGCTGTGAATATCAAGATGTTAGCTATGCAGAAGCTTTTCTCCTTAGATAATAACTTTGTCATCGGACATCTTTAGCTTATATTCCCCTAAAATCTGAGCTCCAGTACCATGCTGACTACAGGAAGGTGATGCTGTGGTGCCAGTCCAAAGCAACACATTCAAGAGGTCATAAAGCTTTCTGCAGCCATTGAATGTATCCACACAACACCCTAGTTTCACTTCCATCTTATGATTAGATGGGGAAGCAGGCAAGGGGAGAACACTTGTCCCATAGTAACAAAAAATAAATAAATGTAAAAAGTCAGGAAGTGAGCTCAAATATTTGGACTCTCCAGAGAACACTTTATCACTTGATTATGCTTCCTAGGTCCTGCAGCCAGAAGCTTTCTTATTAGGGCAGATTAGTTTGTTTATGGGTTAAGACATAATATGCTCACTAAGTTTACTCTTTGCTGCAAAATAGCAAGAACAGAATGTGCTGAATACTGGTCTCTGACCTCGCTAATAAGTTGATTTAATTAGATTTGATTTTTCAAATGTAACATCTCAAGTCAGCCATAAACTCTGGAATTAGCATATCACGTCTCAACACAGGAGAGATTTTAAAGTAGCATAAAGAGATGAAGTCCATGCCCAATGAATTTCAAATTACACCAAGGATGAACTCAGCCATATGCATGTCAAACTAAAATTGTGCAGACTCTGAGTGCATCCAGCAGCAAAGTTATTAATGGCTTACATTCGCTATTAAGAATGCAAAGTAGCTAATTTGCACCCAGTTTGTTCATACCTCTCCTCACATCAATGACCCATGTGATGGGTCAATAATTCACTCAATGCATACTGAAAGCCAAGAATATCTTTCAAGTCAATTACACTTGTATAAATAATTAGGAACACAAAAGTAACTGAAGGACTGGAATAGGAAAAGCTCTCCTGGTGAAACACTGTACACCCCAGGGAAAGCAGACTCTGTTATCTTTAGATTTGCAGCTGGTTTTCCCTAATACCTTCACGTGGCACTGTGTATGCCCCTGAAGCAGAAATTAGCCTTGAAAAGGGGAAATTTGGAGTTACAATATTTTAGGGAAGAAACAGGTACTCATTTAACTAAAGGCTATTTGCTTCCTGCAGGAGATGTGAAAAAAGTAGGACATCAGGCAAATAGCTGCCTACTGAGATTTGATCCTCGAGATTTATTCAGCTTTCATGGCATTCAGTTGTAATAAATCTCAGGAACATTTTAACCCATCTACTAGGCACAAGCAGACTCTAGTTTGAACTCTAGTTCAGACAAAATTTGCTGTATGAAAGAGTATCAAATGCCTTTAATACCTCTGACTTCAGCTGAAAAGCTCTGAAGTCAGACTTTTTCACAGCCCATGTCCTGGGACTGCAAACTGACTTTAAAAGCCATGGTGGGGGCTGCAGGCTCTGCTTTGCATCCCTAGAGAAGGCACTGGAATGTTGGCTGGTGTCTACCTCCCAGTGCAGCAGCCAAGAAGAGCTGAGGGAAAAGAAGCCACTGAGATGAGACTGTAATGACACAAGATGTATCTAGACAGCTTGGTTGAACATCATAGAAACCAGGAACTAGAAGTAGGACAAAATCTGTCAGTCAAAGTTTGCAGTGCTGCCAGCACTTGTGATCAGAGCACTGTGTGGTGAAAAGAAATGTTCCAAGCTACTGGTGTCTGATACTCTTCTTGCTGAACATCAACTGATGAAGCAGGCAGCAGGTGACATTCAACCTTGGAGTCTTGCAGGCCCAGTGAGCAGGAAAAGAACACAAGATGAACAGGTAACAGGTAATGTGATCAATGTATTTCAGCATCTCAGATGGACAGATACAAAGGACCTCCCATAGGAGACAGCCTCCATCCAAAAGGGCACAAGGAAACATGTATCTGCTCAGGAATGCAATTAATTCTTTCCCTTTTTAACAATTCTATGATTTTATTGTTGGTGTCTCTGGTTGTTAGATGTACTGTAAGAATTATGAGGCTGCATTCTCCCTCCCAGATGCTTCCATTCCCCTTGTTACAGCAGTCAGGGTGTCCCTTTATTCTGCTGAGGTAAAAAGCAAGTTCAAAAAGCTAAGTCCAAAATGCCTATTAATAGAGGGCAAGCCTGGAATGATACCTCTTTCATCACTGCTGGAAAACTTCTGAAGGACAGACAGGACACATTCAGAAGAATCTAACACATGCCCTTGAAGGAAACAGTCTGTGAATAGAATAAAGTTTGAAAGAACTGCCTTCTACATGGAAAAAAAATAGCAGTAATTAGTATTTATGGCACACACTCACTCCTGAAGGATTTCAAAATAATTTCTAAGTGACTCTAACAGGACCAGGCAGTCAAGAAGTTGCTTAGTAATAAAATAACACTCTACATCATGAAAAAACATTATCATCATTAGAACAGCCTCACAGTTGCCTGTAAAGTAGTGGAATTATTGTTATTTCTTTTGCAGACAGGGGACATGAATTAGAAAGCAATTAAAACATTCTGAGACCACACAGTCAGCACCACAGCTCAAGAGCTGCCTGTTTACAGACCAGTGAATCCACATTTCTCCTCATCCTTAACCATTTCAGAAGGTGCTGCAGAATGCACCTACCATCTATTCCATCATCTGGTTCACCTCCAGTTCTTTTCTCTTGCAATTTGAGAAACTCTCAGTGCTGGGGCTCCCAACAGGAACCTGGCAAAGCAGATATTTGAATCTGGCTTATCAAGACCAATATCATTGTCCTGTCGAGGCTGCTGTGGTTGGCTCACTGGCAACAAGCCAACCAGTTTAGAAATCAAAGTCACCTTGATAACCACAAAAAACTGAAATCACAGCCTAGCTGTAGGGAAGGACTGCAACAGGACAGTGCTCCTAACAATACATGAAAATATTCCCAAACTACTGCCTAGGTTAACTGCCCAGGACACTGTTCCCCCTGGAACAGGTGAAAGAGAGCAGCAAAGCAGTGTTATCACGAGTAACAAATAGCTGGTCAGAGCACCAACAAACCAGGTACAGTCTGTTATAGAAACAAAGCAGCAGAATCCAAAGGAACTCTTCCCACTGCAGGATCATCCAGGTTAAATGGTAATTCGCTTCTCCTTCACCTTCCTCTGGCTCACCCAGAAGGAGCATGACAGCACAACAAATGCTGCCTGCAGGGCTGACCACACAGCAGGGCTAGCAAGGCTCTTGTAGTCTGTTCTGAGTATTTCACTGCATCCCTTGTCTATTGTCTGTGATGTGAACTATGAGATGACTTTGTCTCAGAGCAACATTTGCTTTCTTGCTTTTGGTCCTTTACCACTGCCATAGAGTGCAAAGAGCAACTTCATGCTTGGCTTGTGCACTGAGTAACCAAGGACCCCTTTTCAACCACACTGAAACTGTTCTGTGTTAATGTTTCCTGTCAGCAACCTTACACACACCCAGAGCTGGGTCCTTTTCCAAGCAGGATGAAGCCTCACTCAGTTTACATTTACCAACACTTTAGAAAGAAAGAGTGCATTAACAGAAACTTTTATGTGACCAGGGAATGCTGAGTACCTTGAGACTAGAAGCTGAAGCAGGGTCAGAACTGTCAGAGAGGTTTTGCCTGAGGTCAGGGCTGTCTCCTGGCTGGGTGGCTGCTGCACAAAGCTCCTTTGCCGCATCCTGCTGGTGCCTGGGACTTGACATTGCCAACCTGCAGGAACACAGAGGGAGTTAATGATCCAACCCCTTACAGACATCAGCAAAGAACAACGAAATGAGAGACCACAAATGGGCTCACATGACTCTGCCCATTTCCCTGTGATTTTATGGCTGCTGTTGATGCAATATTGCCTCCCCAGCCCACACCTGACTGCCTGCCAGTCAGCTCTTGGGTTCTGGGTACCTTCTGCTCCCAGGCAGATAGGTCAGTAACTATTACTCTGCCTTTCCACCCAGTTCAGAGTATAAAGCCTTTTTCTAGCAACAGAGAGGAAAAGCAACCAGAAAACACTTATCTTTTGCCATCAGAATGTTTCAACAAAAAGCTGAATGTTTTATTTTCAAGACTGCTCAGTAAATCAAACTTAATTCTCTTAAGTAGAATACAAAACCAGCGTAACACTGTTGGCTAGTTAGATCCCTATTTTTTTTCTCTTGCAGACACATCACACAAAAGTCACACAAAAGCTTTGAGAAATTTTTTTTAGGAAAGAAAAATCCCAAAAGATACAATGTGCTTGGGAAAAAAAATTATCCAAAAGAACCGCTTCCTAATAAAAATTTTATATATTTTCAGTGGAAACCTAATTGTCTGAAAACAGAAACAGTTCCACTGGGAAAATTTGCTGTGTAGCAAAGGCAGCTCAGCTCCCAGATCTACTCTCCAGAGGCAAAATACCCAGCATGACTGCACATCTCAAGATGCATCCTGAAGGTGAAGTGAATCATCTGCACCATCCATGCCTGGGAATTCCCTGTCCCAGTAGAAGGTGCTGTGGGAGATAAAGTCTAGCCATAGAATTAGTCTGGCACTGGAAAAATATCAAATAATGAAGTTTTCTTTAGTCCATATGAAGTGATTATTGCTGGAAAGTGCTTGCAAATGTTTTTGTCTAGACAGAGCTGTTTTACAAGTGCCATGTTTCCAGTAAGCAGCAGAAAGGGAGTGACTGTGGGCTGGAGCTGGCCTCTTGCCTCCCTGGCACACAGGGCAGGAAGAAATGCTGCTTCTGTCAATCTATCAAAACTTTGGAGGTGTTTGCTTATCTGTGACATACAATTTGCTCTGCAGTCACCTGAAGCCTTTAAACTCTCTCCCCCGTAAATGTGGCTATGGATTAATTTTGTGTACAGCTAATTTGTGTACTAATTACACCATTATTACTTGCTAACACTGACAGTAATGACTTCATTGTCGTAAAGCCTTTATTTATTCTCCTGAAGTAAGTATTTTAACCTTTGAGGACCCCAAACACTCTTCAGCTTTCAGAAAACATGATTTGCTTGAGTCTCCACTGCTGCAGCACCTGTTCTTTCATTTATTCATTAGGTACTCACATAAAGCTGGTGAGATCCTACTTGTGTGCTTGCAGTAACCTGAGATGAAAGACATCTGTTCCACAGGCATTTCATATCACAGGGAGTGTTATGAACTAACACACAGGTACCACTTTGCCACTCCTGCTGGAAAGCAGGCATCACTGGAAGGGAACAGGGCAGCTCTTCACCATCCCACAGGAATAGGAGAGAGGGCAAGGCAGGGGGGAAGATCCTTTGCTGTATCCACCAGAAATTTCAGCTGGGCTTTAGGTTGGCAAAATGCAGTCACCAGACTGGAGCTGTGACAGGACTGCCAGATCAGCACTCTGAGTTGAAGGATCCTTCATCTCACACTGCTCAAGATCTTCTATCAGAAGTAAACACTTCATGATGACATTGCCAGGCGTCAGCCTGCCTGTTCCAGCAGGTCTGGTCCTTTGCTAACGTGTCATCAGAAAGGTAGCATGGGCAGGGAGAAGACTGCAAACCACACTGATTTTAGACATACCTCCAGGACTAACTAACAGGCAGCTTTAGGCGAGTTTATAGTCTTGTCATGATTACAATTGATTCAGTACTGAGTTAGCTCTGTCTTGGGCAGTCCTTGATTCTGACAAAACTTTGATATAAGAGGAAGACAGGGAGCTGGCATGCTGCAGCTCTCATCACAACAGGCACATTGGTGCTCTACCCAGAGCAAATGAGCTGTACTGTTCAAAGATCCCGGGAGTAAATCAGTAGATAACACACCATCAAACTAAGTGTTACAGTTTGCTTTTCTAATAAAAAAGGATTTTATAAGGTATTAAGGACTGGGTATTTCACACACCTTCAGAGAAGGTTCAACGTAAAGAAAAATACAGAAAAGACTGAAAGAAGATCTGAGTTTTGAAAAGACCTGAACAGAGCTGAAAAAAAATAATCCTTTAAAACTGTATTCCTCTTTCTTCTACCTAAGCTTCTTAGACCTTCATCTGAATCCCTAACAAAGATGTATTTCTAACAAAAGCTGCAGATTCAGTGGGCTGCTTTTCATTTATGCTATCTCCCCCTAATGATTCAGTTCTGCCAACTTTGCTCACCCAACCATCGCTGAAGGGAAGTAACACCAGAACTTCAGTGAAATAGCAGGTGACAGAACTTTGTTCTTGCCAGGCGCCCATCAAACACTAAACACCTGCCCCTTCCTTCACTCACTGATCTCCTCAAGAGCTGCATGTGGCTGAGATTAAAGCCATTTCCCTGGATTAACCTGCTCTGCACAAAGGACTGACTCAAAAACAATCACAGTGCCTGGTCATTATCCCTCACATACAGAATTTTTCAAAACAAAACAACTGAAAAGTAAGAGCAAAGAGAACCACTCAGTTACATTCCTGCCTGAGCAGAGGAACTCCGGCTGGTATGTAGCAAGCAGAACTGCAACCATTGCTGTTACCTACTTGTAGGAATGCAGAGAAAAGGTAGAAATGCATCTGTTAACAACTTTCTGAGCAGTTATCTAAGACTCTGGGTGAAGGGACAGAAATTAGCTAGGAAAAATCAGGAATATGAGAACAAAAGTCTTAGAGTTTCTGCTTACTCTAGTGATCACTGAGGAATGAGACTGGAACAGGGTGGTGGAAACTCCTTGTTTTCACAGCTAACCTTGATGTGCCATCTTTATTCATTGAGTAGTTTCATTGGCAAATGCCTCATTGTTCAGGAATAGCTGCAGCTCACCACCTATGAACATATTATGCCTGAGGACAGCAGCACTTTTATTAATCCTTGCAACAAGGAATGTGACACACAAGGCAGACAGCAATATTGTGTTTATTTGGGCCCAACAGGAAATGTATGCTGGTAAATATTAGCTAAGATTTAGCTGGGTTACCTCCAACTTCAATTGAAAGGCCTTCAAGTGCTGTTTTATATAATTCACTTTATATAATCTCCTCTAGACAGCCTGTGATATACATGCAGCATGCTGATCCAGGAGGGAATTTTTCTCCTGCTGAAGGAAACCAACACAGTTCAGTTGTGTGTGGGAGCAAGAAAGATTTGCTGAAGGGAGAATTCTTTTGTCATCCTGCCTGAAGAAGGGTGTCATTCTTCTGCCTCTTTTGTAGGTAGCTCAAGCAGGGCTTGAGCAACCTCTGAAGAGGACATGCCAAATTTAAAGAGGCAGGAAAAGAATGATAAAATCAGGGATCTCTTTTCAAGGTTCCAGTCTGATGGCCATGCTGATTAGCTCTCAGTTCTTCTCTGATTATTATCTACTGAATTGTATGTCCAGATCCTTGGTTAAATTCCCAAAGATCTCCCATGAAGGTGCAATCAGACCTATCAGAACTGTCATAGCAATTTATCACAAGAAGCATAAGAAGATGGATGAATCAGAAACCAGAATTTTTCTTCAGATTTCTTCCCTTCATACCTATTCCCTGGGATAAGGGGCACATCTGCTGTAGCTCACCTGGACAGTACAGGTGTGCAGCTTCCGATGGACCCAGTGCTTCACACACTACTCTGGTAATGACAGCTAATGTGCACATTACTGCAGAAAAATCCCAAAGTGAATGCCAGTGAGAGCTGAAGCTGCATAGTTTTTGCACAATAGGAGCATCAGAAGTTAATAGAAAAGCTCTTTTGACTAGTGTGCTGCACAGGAATATTTTACCTTGGCTCAAACTTTGCATTAACATGAACTTATTGAATGTGCATCAGGAAAATAAAACTTGGACTGTTCAGAAGGTGACCTCATTCTCCCCCTTCCTTAAATATGTGCTTAAAGTTTAACCTTTGTCAGCCACATTCACAACAGATAAATTCAACAGCAAATATTTAAAACAGTGAAAAGCTATGTTACAACTAAAGTGACCTTGAATTTTTTTTATTGGAATTGTAATGTGCAGAGAAGCAAAGTTATTTCAGTCTAAGTGCAGAAAGAAAGCAACTGTACAAGACAAACTCATTCTCAAGGCTGTTGACACAAATAAGGACATTAAATAATAGCATTTACTTCTGGCTTTACAAAATGTAATTGATTTGTCCTTAGACTCCATCACTCCAATCTAAGGGTTTTCTCTGGCCCCTGTAACTAAAGGAAGAACTTCTGTTTTAGCCAACTGAAACAACAGTAGGCAGCTCCTCCAAGTTAACCTGGATGCCTACAGAGTAAAGGAAAGAGGCTTTGCCAAAGAGCAGTTTGTTCCTTCAGAGAACAGCTCAGGTGACAAGACAAGAGACCCCCAGAGGGTGCATGTGTTTCCTTTACTGTCAGTGTGGAGTCAACTGGCACAGGCAATCACAAGCAGCTGAATGATACATTTCATACTCTACACATCTATGGATTAGCACCACCTTGGATATATGGAATTATAGCCTAAGGAAGCTAAACAACTCTTGCCAAGCAAAACTGGGGCAGTCCATTTGACAACAATTTGAGCCTAAGCATTTTGCTTCTAGCTGGAAAGGAAGCCTGGGGGGGACAGTGATTGATGCAGGCTTCAGGTAAGTGGTGTAGCATCTTTAGCTTGCCTCTAAAAAAATCATTCCTAAGGGTCATTTTAGTGTCACCTTCTGTTGGGAAGGGTAATACAGCAATAAAATAACAGTAGCAAAAAATTACCAAGTCTCCAGCTTTCCAGAGTTTGAAATCCAAATCTTCAAACCCAGTCTGTAACTATGCAAAAAACAACTGCATATCTGGCTTACTTATGCCTTTTGCATCTACTCACGTTTCTTCCTAAATTCACTGCCCACATCATATCCAGGGTCTCTTAATGCTGAGGTACACACACACGTGCATGTAGACAGGCCTCACTCCATCTTCTAAAAGGCAGAAAGACTCCTTAAAACCCAGCCACTCACCTGTTTTCCCAGCATATACCCACGATGAAGTTACCTGCTTCTCCACTTGAATAATCAGCTCAGCAGAGGACAATATTAACAGTTGACTGATTCAAGTTTATTGAGCAGGCCAAAATGATTATATTTTGCTGGAATGCTCCTTAGGCAAGAAACTGTGAGTTTCCTCATATACTTACTGGGAACATTTCCCCACCAACTGAGGGAAAATATGCAAATGGTGTAACTGTTTCCTAAACAAGTCTCATAAGACTTAGTCAGAGTTTTCTTCTCACCTGCAGGTCTAACTGCAACCTGTGTTACCTGTAATGTTTATTACTTCTTACTCTCCAGAACACTATCAGCAGAGGGAATGTTCAACTACCTCCGGAAACGCTTCACCAGGCACATCAGAGAACGCAGCAGGAGGAGAGCCAGGCTTGTCTCCAAAGATGGAAGGTGTAACATCGAGTTTGGCAATGTAGAACAGTCAAGGTTTGTCTTTTTGATTGATATATGGACAACTATCCTGGATCTCAGATGGAGATACAAAATGACCATCTTCATTTCAGCATTCTTAGGCAGCTGGTTTCTGTTTGGTCTCCTCTGGTATGTTGTGGCATACATACACAAAGATCTTCCAGAATTCAACCCTTCCATAAATCACACCCCCTGTGTCGAGAATATCAATGGCCTGACTTCAGCTTTCCTGTTCTCCTTGGAGACCCAGGTGACCATCGGTTATGGCTTCAGATGTGTCACAGAGCAATGTGCCACTGCCATTTTCCTGCTTATCTTCCAGTCTATCTTGGGGGTAATCATCAATTCTTTTATGTGTGGTGCCATCCTAGCCAAGATATCAAGGTCCAAAAACCGGGCTAAGACCATCACCTTCAGCAAGAATGCAGTCATCAGCAAACGTGGAGGGAAGCTCTGTCTCCTTATTCGGGTGGCAAACCTCAGGAAGAGTCTGCTGATTGGGAGTCACATCTACGGGAAGCTTCTGAAGACCACTATCACCCCAGAGGGAGAAACCATCATTTTGGACCAGGTCAACATAGAATTTATAGTGGATGCTGGCAATGAGAACCTCTTCTTCATCTCCCCATTAACTATCTATCATATCATAGATAAGAACAGCCCGTTCTTCCACATGGCAGCAGAAACCATTCTGCAGCAAGATTTTGAACTGGTGGTGTTTTTAGATGGCACAGTTGAAGCCACCAGTGCTACCTGTCAAGTGAGGACATCCTACATCCCAGAAGAGGTGCTCTGGGGTTACCGCTTTGCTCCCATTGTGTCCAAGACCAAAGAAGGGAAATACAGAGTGGATTTCCAGAACTTCAGCAAGACAGTGGCTGTGGAGACTCCCCACTGTGCCTTCTGTCTCTACAACGAGAAAGCCAAAGCCAAAGAGAAGAAAGGTTATGATAATCCTGGCTTTGTTTTGTCAGAAGTCAGTGAAACCAGTGACACAAAAATGTAGTTCTAGGTATTCACGGGACTGTTTTTCAAAATTAATACTATCTTGAGAAGATCAATAACTTAGCAACACACAAAAGAAATATAGGTTTGTTTTTACTCCAAAACCAGCCTTTATCTTCTCAAAACCCTCAAATTTAAGAGGAACAGAATGCTACTATTTAACTACGCTATATATATTCCATAGAATTTATCATTTTATACCTATGGAACACTATGATGCTGCTATGTTGGAATGTCCAACTCATTTAAGTTCCCAGAGGCACACAAGACTTAAAAAACCTGTAAAGATGGGGAGAAACTTCAGGACAAATGAAAGATGCATGGCTTTTGGAATGAGAACATGAAAAGGGGAGACAGAAGACAAGGCTAAAGAAACCTAATGCACTTAGGAGCCAGAGCCTCACAAAGTATATATTCCTGGTTGCCAAAGTCCTCCATAAAAGCAGATTCTCTGCCTCCAGAACACCTGAACTTCTGAACATTTTGGACAACTCCTTCTTTCTTTGAGGCTGCTTCATCTACAGGAATGGAGCATTAAGGGATGGTATGAGCTTAGGAAGCTAGGAAAGACAAAGCCTGGCCCATCCTGCTGCACCTAGAACTCTGTAAAACACTACTTCTCTCCTGGGAAAGCCTTTGATTCCTTTCAGGAAAAAATAGCTCAATGGAAACGAAAAATGGAAAGAATAAATAAATAAATAAAAAAGAGAAGCAAAGACCCACTATGCAATAACAAGAATTTTACAGCTTATTCCTGTTTCACCTTGAGATACATTTCAACCCCCTGGGAGCTGGCTAACTGTGAAATTAGGAAACATCTGAATACAACTATCCAGAAAGAAGCTGAGCCACAGTGGGGAGATGGACATAGATTGCTTCACACCTGGCAGAAGAGCAGTCCACTGGGAGAAGAGAGGAAATTCCCAACTCCAAATGTATCATTCCAAAAATCCACAATGCAAACACAGATTATCTTTTCCTTTGAAGCGTGAAGGTCTTATTAAAACAAAAACACAGCATAGGAGCCACCCACCAACAGTGGGCTTCGGATTTCATTCCAAACTGTTCATCTCACCACAGCAAAATGTGCGTTCCTACAGGAAACAAGTTCTGTTCAGTGCTATGATTTTTGACATTTAAATTTGAAGCATAAGAAGAAGAGCTTCAATAACTTTTTGGTGAATTTCCACTTCTTCACAGCCTTTTTTTCCCCCCCAACTAGTTCTTTTGCTGAGAGCTGAGGTGGCAGACCAAAGACAGCTAATTTTGGGAACCCTTCCCAGTGATGCAATTTAGCTCATCTCATTTTCAACAGTGGTAAAATGGGAGTATCTTTTTAAAACCTGCTGGACTGAGTGGTTTGAAAAGGAGGGGACAGTTAAGCAGGTGAAATGATGACAAGACAAAGTTACTTTGCAAATGGACATAACACAAGTATGGAAATGAAACTCTGGAAACCAAGAGTGTTCTGGTCTTGGTCCCAGTGTAGTATCAACTCCTTTGTTGGTTCACAATAAATCACTTCTGTATCTATCTCAGATTTGCCATCTGTAACTTGGGACAAAGTACATAAACTGTACAAAGAAGAATGTTACAAACAAATATGTCACTAAAGCACTTTAAAAGCCAATTCTCAGCTGTCTCAATCTTTCATCTTTTCAGTACACTGCTGTTATGCCCCTCTTCAAATGGAAAGGTCAGCTCAAAGAGTTCTGTTCTCATCACAGAGTTACTAAAACAGACAGTACTATGGCTAGAACTAAGTAATGCTAGAACTGGCAGCCAAAACCTTCAGAGTAATTGATATATTTCCCAGTATCTTAACCATACTGGTTTTGCAGCCTTCCAAAATAACACTGTCAACTGTAGAATATTTTTACAGTCCCAGTCACCACTGCACCTGCAGCTCTCCCACCAGTGAAATAAAGGCTCAGGAGTTGCAGGCTTGTCTGAACCAAAAGGCTGCTGCTACATTTCCTTCCTAGGCTTCCTGTACAGTTGTCCTGTAATTCCCTAGAAAACGGTACCACATTCAGGGCTCCAAGTTATACACCCTACCCTGGGGAGAAAAGATGCACCAATAGTACCCTTAATAGTAGAAAGACAGTCTGGACAGTACAAAAAACCAAGGCAATAGGAAATACATTTAAAAGGTCCAACCAGCTATAAAATCAAAAGCCAGAAAAAACTTAAAGAAAATAAGTGAAGATGGTTTGGGATGTTAGCCCTAGAGGGAAAAACATCAGATACCACTGCAGCTCCTGTCCACGAGGTGGTTTATAAAGAGAATGCACTTTCAGGCACTGCCCCTGGAAAGCCACCCCAAAATCCTAACCTTGTGTTCAGGACACAGCTTTCCCAACCTCTTCTCCTATGTCTCTACTGCACAAGTGTGAAGAGGCATTATTCACATCTAGGAGTATAAAGCCCTACCACAACTCAAAGAGAAGATACTTGCTCTCACTGCACGGATGCTGACCTGTTGCTCACTCTATTCTAAATTACCCCTGCCTCAAAAGCAAGTGGAGCTGCCTCAGGGAAGAGGGAGTGATTTCCATGTTTTGGTGTTCCAGAGGCAGGTCTGGCTACTGCACAGTCAGGGGAGATAAGAGGGGGACGTATCCAAAGTTGGCTGAGCTATTGAGCTTAATTAGAAGGGAATCATATTGGGACCTAAATGAGAATCCAGGAGCAAAAGCCTCCTCCCATGAGCCTGCTGCTGATTGTCACTTCAGGAAACGCCTGCCAGCGGTGCACCGAGCAGGGGACAGAGCACTGCAGTCTGAGCCCTGCAGCAGGAGAACAATGAGTGGAATTTCCTCTTTCTGTCCAGAGAGAGCTGTTTGTCACCACAGAGATAAAGAGCCAGGGCAGGGAAATAGGGTTATCGGGAGCCATGCTGCACACAGTGCCACTCAGGACAGACTCCACAGGAAGTCTATTTTGGGGGCTGTCACCCCTACTGCCATTAAAAGAAAGTTCAGTTAAGAGGATGAAAATAATGTAATCTTGCTGAGCAGAAGTGGCTGCAGGGAGCCACAGACTCAATACTGCAAAACAAAGACTGGTTTCTTTATCCATGACCCTGTTTCATGCCTACATCTCCACAGCTCTCTTCTCAAGCCTTACAGTTCTCCTGTCCCTGCCTCTCTGTCCACCCCAGCTCCAGGCTGCCCGTACTGTCACAGCAGCAGTGAGTCCTTTCACAGTGGGACATGTCATGGAGCCCAACAGTCAATACAAAGCAAAGGACTGGAGAGAAAGTCCTCCCTCTTCAGGAGAAGAGATCAAGACTATGTACTGACTGGTGGAGTAAGGCCTACAGGACTTAGCCGAGAAAGTGTTAGCCAGGCAGCAAGGCTTGGGAATAATGTGTCTGCACTAAACTTAATTTATCTTCTCATTTCACAAACAACATGTTTCTTCTACTGTATTTAAACATTCGTTCAAGCTGTGCATAATATTTCAATCATTTTGAAATAGATGTACCCTCCTGCTGGCAAATGAATAAGGCATCCTGCTGACTGCTGAAGAAAAGGCCATGAATTAAAATAACTGCTTTTAGTAAACTTACATATGCTAGTTAGCTGTCACTACACACTCTTTGGTAGTAACTGGTGAGAAGAGATCCCTAAATAATAAAAACAAACAAACCCTGGCAGACTGTTTAGATACTCATACTGACTTGCACTGTTGAAATGTGGCAGACCACTGCCAACCAGCTCCCAGCAATTGCCTGGATAACTTGTACACTTGTAAACTCAACTACTCCCCCATAAACAAGTCAGCAGCGTGCAAAGCCCTGACACAAGTGAGAGCAGCTGAGGTGTCATATCCTCTTTTCTCTCGCCAGGCAGCAAACTGATGTGGTTAGACTCACACAAATTCAGCTAAGAAGAGCCTTTATTTCCCCTTCAATTCACCCCTGCCTTGAAATGCCATCGTGCTGGCTCAATTCCTGTTCCCCACACAAGCTGGGAGGAACCACAGCACAACACAAGGGATGTGAGCAGAGCCCCTGCCACGACACAGGGGAAGCTGAGCAAGTTCCTAAACCCTCTGGTGAATCTCTGCCTACTGCTTCTTCCTGCAGCCTGGAGAGCCTCTGCCACAACACCCTCACTGGCCCTCAAGCACACATAATCCTGTGACAATGTCACTAGAACAAGAGTGAGGAAGGCTGCTAGAGGACACGGAGTGCTTGCTGAGGCCAAGCTGACATCCTGGGGGCATCTGCCTGGGGAAGCTTATAACTTGAACAAATGCACTGCTGTAAAGACAGATTTAAATTACCCCCATTGCAGGGAGGGGAGCAAGGGGAGGCTGGAAACGAGACATCATCACGTTGCATCTCCATTTGCATGCTGCTAGCCAGATGTACTCATGGGAAATATCGAAGCCCTTGCTTTCGTGGGTGACTGCATCCCAAGCAAGCTCTGCAGAGACTAAGTGACCGCATCAGACTGTTGTGACAACTCACACCGAGGATGCCAGAGGAGGCAGGGGTGCTGCCAGAGGGATGCCAGCGATCCCGGGAGCTGCCGCTGGATGGCAGCCCGCACCTCCGGATCACCTCCCAGCTCCACACGAGCATCAGCCCCGAGCCCGCACACTGCCAACTATGGCAACCTGGAAAGCGCCAAGAAAGAATTTATTGGGGCCGTTCCTTACTTTATTACACAAAGTTTAATGCAGTTAGTGACTTATTTTTGGAACGAGCTCTGCTAGTTGGATATATTTAGGCACTTCAGAGAAGTGTAGGGAGGCTTTAATTCACTGCAGTGAATTCAGAGGTGATGTGTAAGTGGAGGGCTGGGGGCTGTAAACATCACGTCTGCATCTAAAGCACCCCTAACAGAGTCTGTAGTAGGTGGAGGGGGAGTAACAGTGAGGCTGGGCCTGGGGAGACCTATATTCCATCTGTAACTTGGAGCAAGTCACCTGTACCCTGCTTTGAGCCTCAGTTTCCCCAGGTGTTAGAAACGAGCAACACCACAGACCCTCTGGGGAAAGCTTTTTATTCTAGTGCCACGTTAGCTCTGCAGCAATGGCCAAAGGCGCCTGTGCAGCTGAAGCCCCCCTGCGATCTGGAAGTGTTCCTGGTGCATTACAAACCCTACAGAAACTGAGGCAGCGGGCTGACTTAAAGCCATGTGTGTAAAACTATCGTCTCACTTGAGGGTACTTCGACTTTCCAAGCACATCCCTTCGTGCTCCTGAGCCGGGAGCTTTGCGCGCACCCTCAGAGCATCCTCAGCTCCTTAGGGCCTAAAGGGCGACTTCTCCCAGACACTGAGAGCGGGCAGACCCCCAGCCTGAAGCCTGCAACCCCCGCTGCCAGCACCTCGGGACCCTTCTCCTCTGCCATCCTCACGCATCCCGGGGACCTCACCGCACCCACCTCACGCCCAGGGAAAGGCGGAGAAGGGCGGGACGGGACCAACCTACCCCTCACGAAGCCCGGGGCGGGAGGGGGTGTGGAAGGGACAAAAAAACAACCAAAAAAAAAGGGTTTTTTTGGGCTTACTCACCAGGACCGCTGCTCTGAGGAGACGCGACCCTTAACGGCCGCTCCGCCTGCCCAGCCCCGCGGCCGCCGCCTGCGCTGCGGAGAAAGTTCCCGAACCCCTTTCCCAGCACCATACCCCCCTTCCAAAAAGGCACCAATTCCCCCCGCTTTTCCTTGGCTTTAGCTTCTCCCGGGGGTGTCCCGAGCCCTGCAGGGGACACAGAAACCGGGCGTGGGTTGTAGCCACCTCCTCCGCTTGCCCAACAGAGGTGGTGCTGGCCCCGGGCACCCTGCAGCACCCATGGGCTCTGGGGAGCAGGGAAGGTACAGGGAGGGTACATCCGAGCAGCGCGATGGGCAGCTCCAGGAGACAGAAAGTTTAATAAAAAGCCAAAGCAAACAAGCTTGCAGCAGTTCCTGGAAAGGAAGAAGCAAGTTCTTGTGCTGAAAGAGCTGGGCATCCAACTGCCAGAGTGCCTGGGTCAGTCCCCCTCCTGCAACAGACAAGAACTTAAAGTAAAATACAAATTTTCAACCTGTTCTGCCTTCTAGGTAAGGAGTAGCTCAGTTCCCTCCTCTGCATGGATAAAAAAAAGTTCCCTGCTTGTTTTCTGCAGCTGCTCACATTGGCTTAAGGGGCAGCTCAGCTGCAAACATTTGGGTCAGGATTGGGTCAGAACTTGGACCTGTAACACCTGGGCCAGCACTGGGGTGCAGTGTCCCCTTAGGGGCAGCTGTGTCCCCACTGATCAGGGGAGATGGGACAGGGCTTGGGTGGCCTTTTCCTTCTTGTGACAGAAGACTCCGAGCTTCCCACGCAGGGGGTTCTGCCCCTGTCACCAGGATTTCACGGCACACAAGCTGAACTCTCTTGTCCTGTGCCATCCGTTGTGTGACCTCTGAGGGTTTCGTAATTCTTTCCTACTACGATAGAAAAGTCAGAGCTCTTTTTGCATCTGCTTTTACAGATGAAAATCATAACATATATGTTATGCTCGGTATTGTGCAAAAAGTACACAAATAGGGTCTTTGAAGTGAGTTTATAAACCACAGCCCCTGACGTGTCACTAATTAACACCAAATGCAGCCACACTCAGTCTGATGGGGGGGAACCCAGCCAGGCTGAGGGCTGACACTGACTTCACAGAGGTCATTAAAAATCCTGTCTCAGCACAGCAAAACAGCCTGTAAAAAAATGAACCTATTATTGCAGTGGTATAATAAAATGAAGCTGTCTCCTTTAACCCAGAGTTTAGAGACCGATGGCTCTTTTCTCCTGACAGTAGGGGTGGGAAACAGCAGCTGGGTTCATCAGTGCTTTTATTGCAGAGCTTCAGGCTTTGAGTCATTTACTGTCACTGGGAACAGTAAGAGTGCACATAAAATATTACCAGCTAGGTCCAGCTTCACATCAGCTACTCACAACAACAGAAGTTATGGCAAATTTCCCACATAGTTAACCTCTCACTAGGGCTGCAGGATACATTTTGGGCAGTA